>NC_092876.1:163125965-163867632 GCF_028372415.1 Notamacropus eugenii
AGTATAAGGCCCATTCCTTATTTGCTTTAGTGTAGTCTTGGGCATTTGGCTGGTTTCAGGTAACAGGATAGCGTTTGACTCCTCTCCTTTGCGAGGAACCTAATGGAAAGTGAACTTTTCTGACCTTTTGCTTACTTATACTTTCACAGATAACGGCCTAAATGAGATAGTGCCAGTAAGCAGAAAATACAGATTCTTCAAATTATGTGTGACCTCAAAACAAATGATGTTGCTCATGTGTACAATAGAAAGGCATTTTAAATAACTGAATGCTCCTCTCCTAGGGTAGTGGAAGGGAGAGAAAGAAACAATTTATAACAGTGGTACCAGTCTAGCTAAATCAGTCCTGGAGAATACAAGTTGGGACTGGGGCTAACCCAGGGAACTTATTGGATGGTCTTGATGAATCAAGAGATATACTAATTGTGAAAGTCAATTCTTAGTAAAATTTCAAATTTTCTTGCTTATTTGTTTTAAGAAACTGAGTAAATTATTGCTATTTGTGTGGAAACAGCAAAAAACTAAATGACACAAATCTTTAATCTGAACTTTTAATTATTTTAGGACTATACCTGGGAAAATCATGGGTTCTCCCTGGTTAATAGGCTTTACTCCGATATTGGTCATCTTCTTGATGAAAAGTTCAGGATGGTCTACAATCTCACTTACAACACTATGGCCACGCATGAGGATGTGGATACAACCATGCTGCGACGGGCTTTATTTAACTATGTTCATTGTATGTTTGGAATCAGGTAGGTGAATTACGGTAAATGCATTTGAAATTAGTTTTGCAATCGTGTGACTTAATACTCAGATATAAAGAGTAAATTTCAGTCAAAAAATATTGTTCGTAGGCTCCTGATCAAAACAACTTAATGATGAAAATGTAGAATATATTTTCTATTTCAAGTAAATGTTTGTATTTTAATGTGAATGTATGTGCAAGGGAGGTATTTAAGTATGCTGAAGGGAGAAGATGGATCAGCGATTTTTGTTCTATTGAAAGGAAATGGATGAAATTTGGAAAAATTTCCTGGAAGAATGATTGTATTAGGGATACCCAGTGTTTATTGAACATTGTCAACTATATGCTATTTGAGAGGCCATAGAAAAGGTGGAAGAAACAGTTCCTACCTGTAGAGATCATAGCTTATAGACTCTATCCATGGGGACAAATTAATTTTTCACCAAATGCTAAAGGGACTTGAGAGCAATGAACCGATGAGTGTTGGACGTTATTGATCAGGAAAACTCCTGGACAATATGATTTCTTAAATGGACTTTGAAGCAGTTTATGGAGGAATGTAGTTCATTCCAAACAGGAACAGATAGATATAACATGTTGGCACTCTATAAATCATGCTGTAGCTTTTCTTAACTTTTCCAAAAATGTTTGAGAATAGAACTAGAAATCTAATGGCTGGAGTCTACTTTCTATAATAGTCCCAGATTTCTAAACTAAATTCTAAAAGATTTCTAACTAAAAAATTCGAGTACCTGTCAGATTAAAATGTAGAAATCAGAAAAAGTAGAATTGTAATAATGTTATCTCTAGAAAGAATCTTGGTGATGAACTAATCCAACCCATCTCATTTTATAAATGCTTAGGTATGATGATTATGATTACGGAGAAGTTAATCAGTTACTTGAACGAAGCCTGAAGGTTTACATTAAGACAGTGACTTGCTATCCTGAGAGGACTACCAAGCGCATGTATGATAGTTATTGGCGTCAGTTCAAACACTCAGAAAAGGTAAGCCTTTTATAAGAAAGTCTGCTATGCCAGATCTTGAGATTCCATGTCTAGTGGAGAAGGAACCTCGAAGGTCATCGAGCTCAACCTGTTCTACAGATGAGAAAACTGAGGCTCAGGAAGATTAAGTGACTTATATATCTGGATACCATACAGGATTTGAAAAAAAATCAAAAGATGGCATGTGAAGATGGTAGTAGGAGGTAGCCATTTCAGTAAAGGAAGGAGATTTAATTATCTTTTTTTTAAAAAAAGATGAAACTCTGCACACTTTGAGAGCAAAGTTTTGTAAGATTATTTATTGACCACTAAATTCCACTTGCATCTGATTCACTATTTAGCTTCTTGGTCATATTTTCTACCATATGTGGATGCACAAAAGGTAGAATAACAATTGCTTTTGTAAATTTTCCCTGAAGTGCAGTCTTCAAAATATACACTTAAAGAAACCAACATTTTTGACTCAAAATTAAAGCTAGTGAGATATTTTGTTCAATGAGTGATCAATAGCCTTCTACCCTAGCATCTCCCACTTTAGGTGTTTCATTAACTCTGACCACTGGACAAAATTCAGTAGATCTGAAGTAAACCAATTTTGATTATTCAGTCATTTTTGGTTAAGTTTATCACACAACATAGATAAAATGTACTAAATGAAAGAAATATGGTCCTGAAAGAAATTGTTTGTAAAAGGAATCATATTTTATTATTGATTTCCATGATGCTTTTAAGTTACGCATTAGTGAGAGAGATCATTTGGCTAGAAACAGAGCAATTTAATTGATAACAAAATATCCATAATATTATCCAGGCACAGTTAATCAGTCACGGAACATTTATAGTAAGTGTTTATTATTTATGTGCCAAGTTCTGTTCTAGTGCTTTGGCTACAGAGAAAAGCACTTGCTAATCTCAGAGAACTTACATTCTCATGGAGAGAAACATGTAAGTAACTGGACATATACAAGAAATATACAGAAATTATAAGGCATTCTGTAGGGGGACATCTAGGGAGACTAAACAAGGTCTTCTTCAGAAAGTGAAATTTGATCTGGGGCTTGAAGGAAGCCAGAAAAATTAAGAAGCAGCGCCACATATGAGCATTTCTCTGTGATGACGCTTGGTACTGGTGGCTGATGTAGCATTTCCTACTTTATCCCTTTCTCTGGGCTAAATGTGTTTTTAAATAAGAGCATTACCTTTTAATTCGAGAAACATCCTATAAGCTAAGAAAGGAAAATAATTTGAATCCAATGGCAATTCATTGATTTTAGTGATTAAGAAGACCAGTCACAATAAATAAGAAGTGTAATATAAAAATATTTTAAAAGAAATATGATCATTTTTTTTAATTACTTGAAATCTTGTATTTGCTTAGCACTTTGAGGCAGATTTCAAAATAACTTTCATGTTAACATATGACAGCATCTATAAAAGGAACTTACTAAAATCCCCCATAAAAATTCTTGCATGGACCATGACTCAAGGAAGTTGTGTGGACACTCTTTAGCTGCTTAGATCAATACCTGTCTTGACTTTTCAGAGAAAGGAGTGGTGTGTGGCAAGAAATCTGGCATTTCTAAGAACAAACAGAAGTGCAATCTGAAAGGAAAGAAAAGCATATTCCTGCAATTCCATACAATGGCAAAACAGGAAATTATATGGTTTAGTGTGAAAGCAAATTTCCTTGGGAAAATGTACTTTATATAGATTAATTATGTAAAATTAGAAGTATCACTTTGTGGTATTATGACCCATTTGCTGGTAAACAAAGCTATCTGTAACCATCAGACCTTACTTAAATTGGCCCAAATTCTGAAATGTTTAGGATCTGATAAACAGTAACATAAAGAAAGCTCTACTCAAGTGCAAATGAATTGTCTTTCTCTGACTAATCAGAGCCAAATAATTAAAGCCTGAGTAATTCAGAGATACCTTGAGTTTAGTTTGTTCTTAACTGAAGTTGGTTGATGTTACTATGAGTAATAACCTCTTTTGAAATCCAGCAATCATTCATTTGAGTTTTTTGAATCAACCTTTTATGTTTCACTATATTTAGGCAAGGCTAATGTGACTCCTCTGAGAGAGATATATCTTCTACAAATATACTGTTTTCACGGAAGACTGGAAAATATACAGATACTTGTATTTATATGTTTAGGAAAACTTTCTGTTAATAACAAAAATCAGATTTATGGAAAATGAATGCCGAATTGTTTGCCATACTCTTAACAGAAAAAAACATGCCTTCCCCTTCAGGTTCATGTAAATCTGCTCTTAATGGAAGCCCGCATGCAAGCTGAACTTCTGTACGCTCTTCGCGCTATAACTCGCCACTTGACCTGAATCGTCATTGCAGAGAAAGCCCCACGTCCTGGATGTGTGGAAGCCCTTTTCACAGATGATACGCACCAGAAGCTGCTTGTGATGTAGCATCAAAAATGATTCAGTTCTCTCGTGTCCAAGTGTAGCCGTGTCTTTGGTTCTGCGGCTGTCATGTGCAATGAGGTGTTTTATTTTTCTCGATGCTTAACGTTACTAATGAAAGCAAACAGAACACTGAGGAGCACTGCTTTACATCGTTTCTAGTTGGATTTTTGTATAATGGTTACAGATCATGAACCTGCTTTGTTAAAGCTTAACTTCAGTGCTCTGAAGTGTGTGTGTGTGTGTGTGTGTGTGTGTGTGTGTTGTGTTTGTGTTTGCTTTCTTCCAATATAGGAGAAGCGCTTATGTTCTGTTGGAGCCATCATTGTTCAGGTTATTGGAACGAATCCAGCTAGGAATGTCCCCATCTGGCCCTTCTCAGATCCTAATGCTGTGTCCTAAGGCTGGCAGAGGAAAAGCATGCACTGGGGAGCCGAGCCGCTGCTCGCTGGGTGCCCCTTTGTCTCCAGGAGATTATTTGTCAGGCACTGGTTTTCCTACAGCTATTGGTGATATCGTGAAATGTGATGCAACCATTGTCCACAGTTTAATGTGAAATTAATCATGATGAATTCTCTAGCATGCTACTGAAATGCCAAATTCAGCCATTTTTCCTTTCTTTTGTGCAACGGAAGTTTTAGTTCTCCATTTCAGATGTACATATTAAAGTAGAATTATGCACAATCCTTTCTATCACTGACGGTGACCCTCAGTCTTCTGAAGGCATGCGTGCTTGCTTAGAGTGCTGCTTACTGTGCACTTAGTGGGCACCTGGACACTTTCATACACACAAGACTGACCAAAAAGTTTTTCTTTGCACATTTTTCCTTTCTCATATTGCTTTTCTCTATTGTGAAAAGCAAAGGAAGGCTAATATATTTTTCCTGTTAGGTCTTTAGGAATTATTTCCCATAATTTTCATTCATTTAATAAGTTGAACAGTTTATTCAAAGGTAAAAAATTGTGTTTCTATGCATTAATGTGAGTGAACAAAAAAAAAGAAAGTGCAATATGTTTTTTTATTAAAACCACCAACTTTCCCCCTATTATGTCACTGCAAAAGTGTCCTTCTAAGTATAGCCATAAAGAAATTCTGAGTCAAATTTCTTTATTGCACAAGGCTTAACTTTTCTGTTTTACCTTACTGGAGTTGAACAATCCTCTCTTTAAATGCCAAAGCATCCCCTTCCCCAGAAAAAGCTCTTTAGACAACGGAGAAAATCCAAGTGGGGGGAAGTTAGCTGCCAAAAAAAGTCATCTTTAAGCATTTGGGTTTGTTTTTTTTTTGCTTGACTAGACTATCTTCAGAGAGCACAAAATTTCTGTGTTTATAGCTTTACTTTGTGTTGTGTTGATGAACCAGTGAAGTGCCTAAGAGATGCTTACACCTATCCAGTAGGACACAACCACACTGCTTAAGTGTTTTTAGGTTAAAGGTGACTTGATTTTTTTTTTTTACAATGCAAATGGTCTAAAAGAATTTTTAGTTTCTCATGGAAAGTATATGAAAACCCAGACTATCCATGGAAATTTCATTTGAGACTTTCATTTTGGTCATCTTTAAATAGAATTATTTTTTTTCCATATAATAATCATGGATCCATAAGTTACTAAAATCCATTTCCCCCTTTATTTTCATCATCCCTTTGCTGTGACAAGACATTAGACTGTTTTGTTTTGGTTTGGTTTGATTTTTAGTTCCAGATAAGAAAATGAAAAAATGATTGTAAATGTAATGGAAGATCTGCATTTGGGGATTGCAGACTTTTGCTTGAAATCCTCCTTGTGAGGAAAAATCATAAATTTTTATGAAGACAGGGTGGTTTATTTAAAGAGATTATTCAAAGAACTGCATACCAGAATCTCTTCTGTGTTTTTTTTATTACATAGGCTATATTTTGACTTTATTCATTATCACATATATAAATATATACACACATATACACAATTAACAACTAAGTTATTCAGGAGAATGGCAAGAGGCAGATGACGACCACATAAATGTCAGTTTGACAGAGATGTGAATGCTTCAAGTCGAGGATACCTAGTACTCTTGATGTTTTTTTAACTGAAGTTCCTTCAGTTGGTAGCCCCACTTTTGTTGCAGATAAACTGTACTGTAGTATAAAAAATTTTACTTCAAAGACGTGAAGGGAGGAGTTCTCACAGATTTTCAGAGGAGCTTTTAGAAAACAAGGTGTGAAACAAGGTTTAGGTAACTAATATAACCACCTAATGATAGTTTTCTTTCCTGAAACTGAAGTATCCAGAGTTTGGAATATGGAAATATTAGTGCCTTTACTCGATCTCTTATCTGGCAGAGTTTCCTTTGAGCTCAGCATTCATCTTGTCACTAATGGGGAAAGTAGATGTGGAATTATTAATAGAAATTAAAATTGTTTCATTGTGAACCTCAAAGTGAATCAGCCTAGAGAAATTGATTTCTGAAGGTGCCAAAGCACTTTCTATAATGTAACATGCACAGCATTCCAAGTGGTGAATGCCATGTTACGAGTTTGCTGTTACCTTTCTGCATATATTGCAAACTCAAAATTCTGATGCGGTTTTCCAGGGTGGTATTTTTTCAGAGTATTGAATTTACTATGTAATGATTTATAGTATAGATTTTATACTCAAATGTAATATTTTTAAAATAGACATTTGTTCAGAATAGGTGTAAAGTTATGATTATACCATATGCTTACCTACACCTTGGGCTCACATTGTGCCAAACTTAAATGTGCAAATGTAAGTTTAAAAAAAATATTCATGTGAATGTAAATCCTTGAAGTTTGTTGTTTATGTTCTGAAAATTCATTTTAACAGTCCCTTGAAGCATATGCTCAGCTATCCCAGTTTGCCCCCAGTAAAATCTTAAGTCAAGACCCTCAGCTGATGAACAGAGTGCTTAGATGAAGGAACTAGGCACATATAAGAGAATCTTCCAATCAGATAAACCTTGAATTAACTCATAAAATAATTAGGAAGGAGGGATGATGCCTTTGAGAGAGAACTACTTGTTAACTGCACTTCTTTGAATTAAGTTCATAGCCAGCACCCCCAAAAGGATCACAGCTACATCTTGTGATACTTTATGAGGCTCAAAGACAATTAAGGTGGAATCTTGGGGGAAAACCATTTGCCTTTCATTGTATCTTTAGAATGCCAAAGCATAATTGAGCAACATAAAGCTGTAGCTTAGGCTTAGCTATATCCCCTTGTTTAATTTTAAAAAATTTTTTCCTATGAGAGTTAACATTTGAAATGTATTAAAAAGCCAATTAGCATTGTCCCACAGCCACCTTTTTCTTTCACACCATAGATGATTTTTCTCTGACAAAAATCTTCTCCTTATCTGTCTCAGTAAAATAAAATGATTAATGAACATAATTGAAAACAATATAGTCAGTTACCATTTTGAGGCAGTCTGCATGCATATAAATAGTAACTTTTTATTAAAGCTTTAAGGACACATCAGTAGAAAAGAAGATTAAATTTCAGTGCATGTTATAGAAGTGATTTTGCACTCTGGTGGTAGGATGAGCTTATTTTGTTTAAAAAAAATTGTAAATCATTATTTCTCTGGAAAAGCAAGACCTTAAACTCCTCGCTATCAAATAGGACTTTTAAATTTCTTATGCAAATGATATGGTCTTGCAAGAGTAAAAAGTATGCAACAAGAAAATGATGTAAATTATATAAATAGAGTACTTTTCTAGATATAGTTTAAGCCACAAAAACTACTCAAGAAAAGAAACACATGGTTCCTCTGTTCAGATGAAGTTTTCAGTTGTGTAATTTCTAGGGTCGGAATCTTCTCTATTCTCTTTCCCCTGTGAAATCTGGGATTCAAATTTGGCAGTCTCTCTCCTAAACAGTACTGTAATGTGAATGTATTCATCTCAGTCAACAGAATGTGAGTGACTGTTAAATGTGGAGCTCATTTTAGTATTCATTTGGCTTACTTAGCAGAGTGTGCTCAGTTGAAACTAAGAGAATGAAACAGGTTATGGACATGGAAGCGCTGTAGTAGAACCATGTGAGAAAAGAATTCTATCCAGAATCGCCTGGACTTGGAAATGTTTCAAGGAACATTTGGAATATGATTCTTAGTGTATGTCTATTCTCAGTAGAGTGCATGCAAGACAGAAATAAAATTTTCAGTGTGGGAACTCCTATGTGCATATAATCTTAAACTTTCCTGCCTGTTTTATCTTCTTCCAAGTGCCTCAGCCTTTCACCTGCTTCCCTCAGCCTATCTGGTCCCCAAACCATCACCAGCCATCTGCTTAGAGCCATCACCTCCTTCCTGTCTTCATCCTTCCAGAAAATGACTTGTTCTATTAAACTTCTTAAATCCCTTCACCACCCAGATATCTTGTCTTCAGTTTGTCCCAGACACCACACTTTTGTCTTAGGAAGCACCAGACTAAACTTTCTGGACACTTCAGTAATGTATCCTGACCCTACAGATCCCAACCTGCCAATATTTCTCTTCTCCTCTACCTCATCTCTGAAGAGAGTGTTAACCATGAGTGTCCAGCATTTTTGTGGATTTACTTTTTAAAGAGGTAACCAGTTATTCAGGAGTACAAAATTTCAGGTTGTAGATTTTTTAAAAAAGATTTTTATCTTCTACTGAAGTAGGAATCTTATTCATATATAACACAGAACTTGAAATATTTCAACAGTGCAGAATTTTGAAGGGATTTGAAGTCACCATCCTTCCTGGAGTCAACAGTATGGCAAAAACACTGATATTTATACAAGTCATTAGAATAGGAAGTTCATTTTTTCCCCCATTCATCCAATTTACTATATTATCTTTTGGAGGTTTGAGAAATCCCCATCTTAAAAAGTATATTGTTGCAAAAATTCATTTATTAACTTGGTTGTGTGGAACGGAAAACATTTCTTCTCATAGAATTATGGTGCTTAAGATCTCAGGCTATTTCACAAAAGATTGCTTAACCCATAATGTAAAATATACACATGAAATCAGCCACATATTGTGTTAAATGGACTTGTTTGAGCTATCCTGGGAATTCATATTCTCTCTTCTCTTCTTTCTTCTCTCCTCTTTTTCTCTTCTCCTCTCCTCTCTTACCAAAAAAAAAAAAAAAGATTACCATTTTTCTATGTGAAAATGTGTTGTGTAGCAAGAAAGTAGTGCTCTGTGAAATGTTTCTTCTCCATCTAGGGCTTCAGGTGTCTCCAGGAAGCATCATCAACAAAGATTCTTGCACCTAGGGCTTCTGAAACGAGTCCTGCTTCAGTACAGACTAGCGCTTGAGTGTAAAATTCCTAAATGAGGTAGTCTAGGGATCGCAAGGACATTCGATAAGCAAGTGCCAGATGTTATGCTACGCACCAGGGGATAAAAGAGAGAAACAAAACATCGCTGCCCTCAAGGAACTTGAGTTTATCTTATATGACTATGTCTCACTTGCAGATGAACTTACAGATGAATTTATAGGATAGATAAAACATGACCCTGTGGTAATCTATGGATGGTATTCATTCTCAGTAAGGAAGAACTCACTTTGACAAAAGTCAAATAAGTCAATCAGCAAACATTTCTTAAGCGCCTACTATATGCCCAGCACTGCACTAAGCATAGACTTCAAGAGGCCAGGAACAAATTGCTGGCCTATTTAGGGAAAAAGATTTAACAGTGACTAAGGAGCTTACTTTGATTAAAGCAGGTCATAAGATATTTTAAACCTGTTGTAGATGTCCCACCATGAATTACAGATTAAAGAAAACAAACAAAAGAACCCATATTGTCGGGATGTTGATTCCTTTTCAGTGCCTGTGGAAATCCTGGAAATAGGACAGACTATAAAATGGCCTTTAGAACAAATAACTATTTTACAGCTCATAGGACACTTTGAGCATTTGAAAAAAAAATCTGATCATGATGGTTTTCATACTGAAATTTTACTCAAACGTTGGAGTTTCTTGTGCTTGTCAACTTGATTTCTTGAAAGTGAATGCAAAGCAGAACCTATATAAGTAGTACTTTTAAGGAGAAAGTTCTATATTCCTAACAGGAAGTATTACGTATGAAGCCTGCCTATTGGGCTTTCCTGCACATGTTAGTAGAGATCCTTTCCTGAATAAGGCTTCTTCATAAACTTATTAATTGCATGTCAGATTAATGAGGCTATGTTCTCCATTTGGTTAAGATGCCACAGTCAGGGAGAAGTAAGAGGTAGGGTGGAGAAGAAATGACAGTTGGACAGCTAAGTGAACAATTTTCTTTTGTAATGTTGAGAAACAACTTCTTTGCTGAATTTCACTGGTTCTGTCAATTGTGTAAGTTAAATGTTTAGTGATGTTCTCAAATGAAAATAGGCTGGACTTTTGTTCAGTACAGAATCATTTTGTTTTGTGGTCACAAGAGAAAAATGTGATTTTCCCTCCTACCCCGCTCTGCTTTCTGTTGTTTCACATTTGCTTATCCCTATTCTACCCAAAATAGGACAGCTGCAGAAAGCAAACTACATGGTGGTTAGGAATTTTCCTTATGCTAATAGGACAGGCAATCCACACAGTCTGTACAAGGCAAAGAAACAAGTCTTGTAAACCTGGGCTGCTGCCTCTATATTTGCATTCACCTCTTCAAAACCTGATAATACTTTTCCTGATCATGGTAGAACTGGATGTATCCTGTAGTTTATGATAGGATTTGAACTTGAAATTCCTCTTGTTACTGATTTTGCTGAAGCAGCTACAATAATGAATGTATATATTAAGACTTTGTAGCTGATATGCAAATCAAAATCAGATTGCCAACTTCTTTAGTTTTGGTTTTAGACATGGTTTTATCCAGAAGTTGTGAGCAATAGATGTAGCATGCTGTGAACGTCTATTATCTTATATTTTTTAATTCATCAGTATTAATACAAATTATCTTTTGTGTTCCTTGGTACTTTTTATCCAATGTAATCAGAAGCTGTGATGTTTTGCCTTTGTAGTCCTGTGCTTTGTTACTGTAATGTTTAAATTTGTTTTTTATGAAGCACGTGACTTTGGGCTAATGTGAGGCAGATGGTGTGATCTTTAAGACTGCCATAGTGTACTACATGAGGTTTCAAACTAGAATAAGCTTTTAACAAATAGACCATTGATGCAATTTAGGATTCACACGTACTGTGTCAAACATCAGTCTTATACTTATAGTTTTAATTCCAAAAGTAGCAAACTTAACAAACAGCCACTTTCAAGTTGCCCTTGCTAAAAACAAGCCCTGCTATAAGTATATAAAATCTAATGTAGTAGTTAACGATAGGCCTTTACAAAACCTGTGCCCACTACATGAGTCAGCAGTTAAGACATTTTCTTAGGGGAACCATGAGAGCTTTTTGCATCACTAGTTGTTTTTTTTCTTATGTTGCTGTTTTTGTAACTGACTATAAACTGACATGAACAGATCAGTTGGAGTATCATATTCTAGTGCTTTTAGTCTGAATTTCTTTGGGGGAGAATGGTAATATTATTTGACCAGATGCAGAAAGAACTGTTAGTGAGAGTCGAGACAAACAACATTTTAAATAAAGGAATTGTGTATTAACATGTTAACAACAATTCATAAATCTGCACTTTTTATGACATTTTGAAATTCTATTTATAGGTACGGAACAATGGGGTTTGTTAAACTGTATCACATTTATACTTGCTGAAATTTCTTTCATTGTTATTAGTAGGAATTTTATTGGTTCAATAAAATTGGCAAAACCAACCCCTGATATTTCCTTTTTATTTGCTTAATGAACATTTGTAGGTAAAACTGGTTGCCATGGTTCCATCTTACATGATTATTTGTGCTGCAAAAGATGTCATCAGCTGTCCTGAAAGTATTTTCTTCCTCTCTTCTTCCTGGCCCATCAGTATAATGGAGACTTTTAAAATAGTTTGTGATATTTTCATTAACCCTTCATGTACAAAATACATACAATTAGTTGTATTAATTTAAATGTATAGCCAATGTTGAGTCATTCCCTTTTAGCTTGCCAAGGAGTCCTTTGATGGTCCAAGTGGTGATAGGATCAGACCTGTAAACTCCCTCTCCCAGAGCAAGTTGATACCTGCTCTGCAATTTACAGGCTTAGAGAAGTACCTGCATCTCTGAAAGGTTAGATGGCTTACCCAGGGTCACTCATCCAGAATGTATATGTGAAAAAGTAGGACCCAAACTAGGTGACCTTTTGGTCTACCTTTCTATCAGCTTGACACAGTTCAAATAAAATCACAGTCAGCACCACACAAAACCTGATCATTTCTACTATAAACAAAAGATTTTGGAACAGTATTCCAAAAGGCAAAAGGTACAGGCTTACAACTGAGAATAAGTTGCTTTGCAAGGTTGAGTATAATCCTACAAGTGGAAACATAGACCTATAATAGAACAGAGAATTATCAAGCATTCCTAATGAAAAGACAAGAGCTGAACAGGAACTTTGAAATACAAAACATAAGTCAAGAGAAACTTGGGTAAATTTGAGCAATTGGAAGGAGCAATATGATGATGCAGTGCTAACATTCTAATAGAGAAAGAAGCAATAAGTTACCCCCTTTCCCAGAATCTAAATATCTTCACAGGGTCTTGGGGAAGTTAAGAAAAATAAGAGTACCATGGGTGGGTAGGTTCTATTCTTGTTGTTTAGAGGACAGAGAAAAAGGAATGCTTGAGAGTAGAAATGAAGAGGAAAGGGTGAAACTTGCTGTTTCTCATAATTAGGGCACATGAGAAGAGTACACATATAGGGATGGAGTAGGTATCAGATGAATCTCTTGTTGGGAACACAGGAAGGTTAAACAGTTTGACACAAATGCATCAATTTCAATATGCAAATTAAATTAGCACATTTACCAATAATGACTCCAAAAAATCCACTGAAATATTTTAAAATGCACAGAAGGGTTCAGAAGGAAGTACAAACAAGACAGTTTTGAAAGTAACATGGAATGAAATACTTTTTTTAAAAAATGTAAAAAGTGGAGATTTGTAGTTTCATACACAATTCCCTTTTGTGTTCCGAATCTATGGAAATGCCCATTTTATGGTGTTTTAAGTTCAGGAAAAAAAGTCTTATATTTTACTGGAGAGAGAACTGTTCACAGGCCCAGCATTCCAAAAGCTAAAGGAGATGTGTGACGTCAGCTGTGTTTCCTAAAGAAACTCTTTGACTTCTAATTAAAATAACATCACATCTCTGTGTTTGACCCTTCCATGGAGGTCTTCTATGGAACATGCATGACTGTTTCCCTGATGCCTACAATAGGTCGTGTGTTCTTTAGCAAGGGTCCACAGCATTCATAGCCCACTGAAAAGAAATGGAGTGCGGGCACAGGCCCCTCCCCAGCAGTACTCCATGGGGTGAGCTGCACTGTAGGCTAAAGACAAAATTTCCCACAGTGCACTTTAATTTCCTGGTCAAAGGCCACCTATATCATGAACAATTTCTGAAATTAGTTTTCAATAAATATTTAATATCATCCTACGATGTATAAAGCATTGTACTAAGAGCTGTGATTAATACAAAGACATAAGGCCAACTCTGTCCTCAGGATGCTTTCAATCTAGTAGGCAAGAAAGCATAGACAAACAACTATAGTTAAAATTAAGAACATTGGACCATGCAGAGGTTAACAAAGTTCTGTCAGACAGCTAAAGGAAAGACCTCTTCATTTATATCTTTGTATCCTTCAATGTCTAATATAATGCTTGGCTTATCATTTTCATAACTACTTATCCATTTGAACCTAGGAGAGCTTCATGAAGGGATGGCATTTAGATTGTGAAGAATGGGTAGCATTTGAGAAGACTAATATTGGGGGGTGGGTAATAAGAGACGTTTTATACAGGACAAACGTCCCTTAAGGACAATTTCCCTTTTCAATGGGCTGGAGATGATCTGTTTTAGATTCCTCCCTTTTCTAAAATAATTTTTTGACACCACACAAAGCAGTTCACAATGAAATCTCTAACAATGTATATTCCCCCATCAGTCAAGCAGAACAGCATAAAAGTGATTGTAACTGAGACTACTTGTAATCCTACACTTACTGTGTGAAAAGAAAGGAAGGGCAAGGGTTTTTCCAACACCAACATTATCCATTTTTGAAATCTGAATTTTTTTTCCATTGCTTATTCATTTCTATAGTCTTTGGGTCCACTTTTCTTTTCATTTTGCCTACTTCACTCTGCATCACGTCATACGGATTTTCCCACATCTCTTTTAATTTTCCATATTCCTCATTTCTTAGAATTAAAAAAAAAATTGTTGCATGAATATGCTGTAATTTGTTCAAGACCCCACCCCACTCAGGAGGTCGACAGTTGATTTTAGACTTTTCAACCTCATTCTACAAACTATTTCTTCCCCAGGAGCTATTTAAATCAGCTAAGTAAAAAGCATACTGCCCTAAAAACCAAGCTCTCGTTGGGATCTCCTGACTTGAAGAGGAACCTCTGGCCGCAGCAGTCACATAACACCTGAAAGGCTTGTGTTAGCCACGCTCATTCATCATCCTCATTACCTCCAAGGATTTGGCCAGACTTTTTGTCCCATCCCAATAACTCTGCTCTTCGATGGTTCATCATTGTCAGCGCCTTTGTGGAAAGCACCTGATCCAACCCAGGAGACCTTAACCAAACCCCCACTATGTGTAAAGATCATCTTCAGCACCAGGGACACAATGAAAAATGGGGGCCTGACCTCTAGGTGGGAATATGCTTTATTGGCAGGTTATAAAATTAAGACTATATTTAAGAGTAGGGGACAAGCCATGAGAGTTATGCTGGTTTTTTGGGTTTTTTTTTTAAATATCATGGGCAAAGCTTACACAAGCTTTTCTCCCCTTTTGGCTTGAGTTACTTTGTTCTTCATAGCTGTTTAGGGGGTGGAGGGTGGGGATCCCAATCTGGAAATCACTAAGCTCTGCCAGGCTTGTCCCATATAAAGTGGGGACAAGAAATCTGAGTCATTTCTTCATCTCAGGGGCTCCCCCTTAAAATGCCATACATCTGTCCTTTGGGGTCAGTTTACTTGTAACCCACAGAGTAGATGGCAAAGGAAATATTTGCAAAAGCTGGGAGAGCCAGCCTTAGCCAGAGACCACATAAAGCTCTAAAAAGCCTCCAATTCCTCTTTTCCAGTGAGTTTGTAACTGCTGTAAACAAGCCAAGCAAACCCCAGGAGGGACACTCCTCCATTTTGATTTATCTGTTTTCTTCCTTCTTTTTGGGGGGGCTTTCTCTTAGAGTTAAATAAATGCCTCCAAAGCCTTCTGTGGCTCTGCAGAGGATCTGATTGGTCATTTCAAACCAGCACAAGAAGCCAAGAAGTCCCTTTTCTTCCTTTTTTCTTTATCGAGGCAGAGCTTATTTTTTAAGGTTTTATTGATGCTTTTTTCTTCTTATCTTACTGTGATTTCCCAATAGCATCTCCGTACACACCCTCCCCCCAAATATTTAAGCAAAGCAAACCATCGCTGCAATGGAATATCTCTCACCACCACCTCCTTTAGTGAATTTTCCCTTAATGAGAGGGGGGAAGACCTATTTTGTCGTCAGTCCTTGAAAGAAGCCGAGATGAGTCTTCTCATTTCATCTGAAATAAGCCTTTTGGCTGTTTCTATTTACATGAGTAGGGTTGCTGTGTGGCTTTTTATCTTGGTTTTAATTTCTTTGTTCTGCATCAGTTCATACCAGTCTTCTCATGTTTCTTTGCATTCCTTATCATCTGTGTGGGCATTCTCCATTGGTCTACAGTGTCTACACTCAACAGTCTTCATCCTCTAGTTTAGGGCAGGGGAACCTGTGGCCTCCAGGCCATATGTGGCCTTCTAGGTCCTCAAGTGAGGCCCTTTGACTGAATCCAAACTCCACAGAACAAATCTTAATAAGAGTATTTGTTCTGTAAAACTTGGACTCAGTCAAAAGACTGTACTCGAGCACCTAGATGTGGCCTGGAGGCTGCAGGTTCCCCACCCCTGCTCTAGTTCATGCTTTTTGGTAAATCCTTTGGAGAGGACCTACTCAAAACTCTTGTGCTGAATCCTTTGATTCTTTTTGTATCCTATGCTATCTACTAGTCAATTTATTTACAGAAAGAATATGTTTTTTTATTTTTTATTTAGCCCTTTTATTAACATTTATTGATCACTTTACTAAGCATCAGATACTGTACTAAGTGCTGGGGATACAAACACATGCAAAAAAGAAAGACAGTTCCTGACTTCTAGAAACTTGCATTCCAGTGGGGGAAAAAACCCCAACACGTAAAAGGGAATTGAAAAATAAATGGGGGCAAATTAAGGTGGGTTAGGGTGGGTTTGATGGGGCATGATTTTGAATGTCACTAGTCAGGAATAGTGCTGGGAGTAAGGAAGGCCCGAAGGGAAATTCCATGAGGACAGAGCGGCAGAAGCATGGTTTTGAAAGTCTGGAAGCTAGAACAGGGTCAATAAGGAGAAGAAGGCTTCTCTGAAGCCCTCCACAAAATGGAAAGAAATGGGAGAATGTTATTGAAAAGTCCTATGAATATTTGGACAGAAGCAGCCCTGGAAAAGTGGGAGGTTTGGTATTGGGACATAAACAAGCATGGTCATTTATTGTATCATAGATTCAGAGATGGAAGGGATCTTCAAGGTACTCCCCTTCATTTGAAAGTGGAGAAAAGAAAGGTTGAGAGAAGTTAAGTTGTTTACTCAAAGTCACAAAGATAGTAAATAGCACAACTGAAATGCTTTAAAAATGTTTAGCATGCACTTTTAAAAATTTTGAGTTCCAGATTCTCTCTGTCTCCTCAGTCCCTCCTCCACCTATTAAGAAGGCAATATTATACCTATTATGCATGTGAGGTCATGCAAACATTTCAATATTAGCCATGTTGCAAAAAAAAAAAAATAAGAAAAATAAAGTGAACAGAATATGCTTCAAACTACACCGAGTCCATCAAGGCAGAACTGAAATTTAAACAAGTTCATTCATACTAACTTTGTCTAGATTGAAGCAAAGTGAACATATGACTGAGTTAGTCTGGTTAAGTTTCTAAATAAGAGTGCTAAAACGTATACACCCAAACCAGATTTTTTCCCCTTCAAAGATGCCATCATGGGAGATTATATACATATTTGACAATTTCATTTCCTCCCCCATAGGATGTAAGCTTCTTGAGGACAGGAATGTCTCATTTTTGTCTTTCTGTGTATTGTACCTGGCACATAGTAGGTGTTTAACAGACATTTGTTAAATTAAATTTATTAATTTGGAGTCATCTTTGACTCTTCCCTCTGTTACTCCCCCACCCCCATATTCACCATCACATGTCCTCTTCTGTCTACATAGCTAACCACTTCCCCCTGCATCCAGTCTCCCCTCTTTATCTTCCATACACCTGCCAGTTGAATCTGTTTGCCCATTTTGCATCCTGTGCCTCTCAAAACTTTTCAGGGGCTTCGCATTGCCTCTAGGATAAAATATAAACCTTTTGACCTGGAATAAAGCTTTCTAGACAATTACTCAAACCTACCTTTTCAGATTTATTTCTATCACTCCCCTTCTTGCATTGTAAATTCTCCGAGGGGCGGAGCCAAGATGGTGGAGTAGAAAGATGCACATACACATAGCTCCGAACCCACAACCCACAGAACGGCTAGAGGGGACCAACTCATGGTGAATTCTGCACCCAGAGGCCACAGAATATTGGAGAGAGGGAGATTTCTGTTCCGGAGAGACCTGCAAACCTCTCGCGGGGGTCGGGACTGGGAGCAGAGGGCAGCCCTGCAGCGGCCGCGACACCATGAGGAAAAGATCCGAGCAGGCTACGGGGACGGGATCTCCAGTGGCCACGTGGGTCCCTCCACCCACAGAGGGACCTGCAAACCTCTCGCAAAAGGTTCGTCGCGCTGCAGACGCGGAGCCCAGCCCAGACCTGCGGCGGCCGCGGCTCCGAGAGGTACAGATCCGAGCAGGCTTCAGGGATGGGATCTCCAGCGGCAGCACAAGCCCCTCCACCCACAGGTGACGGGGGTCGGTGAGAGAGTCTCTTTGGCGGGTCGAGAGGGGAGTGGGGTGCCCCCATGGCTCGGGCCCCCCCGGGAGAGAGAAGCTGAGAGGCGGCTGCAGACAGGGGCTCCCCAAGCGGGCGGGAGCCTGGATCCATTGTGGAAGGTCTGTACATAAACCCCCTGAGGGAACTGAGCCTGAGAAGCAGCCCTGCCCCAACCTGACCACCTGAACTTAATTCTCACACTGAATGGCAGCCCTGCCCCCACCAAAAGCCCTAAGGCTGGAAGCAGCATTTGAATCTCAGTCCCCAAACGCTGGCTGGGAGGACCAGGAGGCGAGGGTGGGTGTGAGGCGAATATTCAGAGGTCAAGTCACTGGCTGGGGAGTATGCCCAGAAAAGGGAAAAGAAATAAAACTATTGAAGGCTACTTTCTTGGAGAACAGAAATTTCCTCCTTTCCTTTCTGATGAGGAAGAACAATGCTTACCATCAGGCAAAGACACAGAAATCATGGATTCTATGTCCCAGCCCACCCAATGGGCTCAGGCCATGGAAGAGCTCAAAAAGAATTTTGAAAATCAAGTTAGAGAGGTGGAGGAAAAACTGGGAAGAGAAATGAGAGGGATGAAAGAGAAGCATGAAAAGCAGATCAGCTCCCTGCTAAAGGAGAACCAAAAAAATGTTGAAGAAATTAACACCTTGAAAACTAGCCTAACTCAATTGGCAAAAGAGGTTCAAAAAGCCAATGAGGAGAAGAATGCTTTCAAAAGCAGAATTAGCCAAATGGAAAAGGAGATTCAAAAGCTCACTGAAGAAAATAGTTCTTTCAAAACTAGAATGGCACAGATGGATGCTAAGGACTTTGTGAGAAAGACAGATATCACAGAACATAGCGAGAAGATTGGAAAAATGGAAGATAATGTGAAATATCTTATTGGAAAAACAACTGACCTGGAAAATAGAATCAGGAGAGACAATGTAAAAATTCTGGGACTACCTGAAAACCATGATCAAAAGAAGAGCCTAGACATCATCTTCCATGAAATTATCAAGGAAAACTGCCCTGAGATTCTAGAACCTGAGGGCAAAATAAATATTCAAGGAATCCACAGAACACCGCATGAAAGAGATCCAAAAAGAGAAACTCCTAGGAACATTGTGGCCAAATTCCAGAATTCCCAGGTGAAAGAGAAAATATTGCAAGCAGCTAGAAAGAAACAATTCAAGTATTGTGGAAATACAATCAGGATAGTACAAGACCTGGCACCTTCTACATTGAGGGATAGAAGGGAATGGAATAGGATATTCCAGAAGTCAAAGGAACTAGGACTGAAGCCAAGAATCACCTACCCAGCAAAACTGACTATAATACTTCAGGAGAAAAAATGGTCTTTCAATGAAATAGAAGACTTTCAAATTTTCCTGATGAAAAGACCACAGCTGGAAAGAAAATTTGACTTTCTAACACAAGAATGAAGAGAACCATGAAAAGGTGAACAGCAAAGAGAAGTCATAAGGGACTTACTAAAGTTGAACTGTTTACATTCCTACATGGAAAGACAATATTTATAACTCTTGAAACATTTCAGTATCTGGGCACTGGGTGGGAGTACACACACACACACACATGCACACACGCACACATACATAGAGACAGAGTGCACAGAGTGAACTGAAGAGGATGGGATCATATCTTAAAAAAAAAAATGAAATCAAGCAGTGAGAGAGAAGTATTGGGAGGAGAAAGGGAGAAATTGAATGGGGCAAATTATCTCTCATAAAAGAGGCAAGCAAAAGACTTATTAGTGGAGGGATAAAGAGGGGAGGTGAGAGAAAAACATGAAGTCTACTCTCATCACATTCCACTAAAGGAAAGAACAAAATGCACACTCATTTTGATAGGAAAACCTATCTCACAATACAGGAGAGTGGGGGACAAGGGCACAAGCAGGGTGGGGGGGAGGATAGAGGGGAGGGCATGGGGAGGAGAATGCAATCCGAGGTCGACACTCATGGGGAGGGAAAGGACCATAAGAGAATAGAAGTAATGGGGGACAGGATAGGATGGAGGGAAATATAGTTAGTCCTATACAACACAACTAGTATGGAAATCATTTGCAAAACTACACAGATTTGGCCTATATTGAATTGCTTGTCCTCCAAAGGGAAGGGGTGGAGAGGGAGGGAGCTAAAGAAGTTGGAACTCAAAGTGTTAGAATCAACTGTAATGTTCTTACCACTAGGAAATAAGAAATACAGGTTAAGGGGTAAAGAAAGCTATCTGGCCCTACAGGACAAAAGAGAAGATGGAGACAAGGGCAGAGAGGGAGTATAGAAGAGAGAGCAGATTGGTCACAGGGGCAATTAGAATGCTTGGGTTTGGGGGGGGAGGGGATAAAAGGGGAGAAAATTTGTAACCCAAAATTTTGTGAAAATAAATGTTAAAAGTTAAATAAAAATAAAAAAAATTAAAAAAAAGAAGTAAATTCTCCCCAAACTGCTAGCTATTCCCCAGCTTTTCCTTAACTCCCCGGTCTCCATGTATTCACACATTGTTCCCCTTGCCTGGGTGTACTTCCCCCTCACCATGGCCTGTTAAAAGCATTATCTTCCTCCAAGATCTGTCACAGGTGCCTCTTCTTTCATTGTTTTCTCGGTTCCTCCCGGTAAAAGTAATTTCTCCCCCAAATATTCTTGGAACACTCTGTCTGGATACAATAAAATGTAAGCTTTTTGAAGACAGAGGCTATTTGCTTTGTTTTATTTTTTTATTTTGTCTTTGTATTCTTAGTACGTAGTTCAGTGTGTGCTTCTTGGATTAGAATGTTGGACCTTTCCTTTGCTTCTATCCAGTTCTCTGAATTATGCTTAATGGTCTACATGACACATTCTCTCTGACTGACAAGAAGTACCTTGAAGGGCGGGGAGTGTATTTTTAGTATCTAGTTCCTAACTTACTCATAGTAAGGATTTCAGCATTGAGTGTCTATAAAAGCTATTTATATCTGAAGATAATAATTGCAAGCAGGTAGTGTGTATTGTCTGTTTTGCCCATGTAGGTTATATGTGTCCATATAGGTCTATCTAGATGTAATTCCAAGGGAAACACAAATAGATATATCTAGAATCCGCTCTCCTCCATCCTCCTCCAAGGGAGATATCATATAAGGAGGAGAAGCAGTAAGTTGGGGTCAGTGGTTAGATAGTCTGAACTAGAATGATACCTATCTGCCCCCTCCCATATTGTTAGTCTAGATGACATAGTTTTTAGGTTCAAGTTGAGCTCTCAGTTGCTATCCCTTAAAAAGGAAAGTATGCTCCAAGCTATGTATCCAACCCTTGATTCTTTTCCCACCAAATGCCAGTTCAATAATGAACACATGTAGCAAACAGCATTTATCCAAGTTGATAGCATAACAGAAATCAGAAAATTAGGAAAAGGATATAGATAAGGATGCATGCGAGACAATGCATAGAGTGAATGAGTTCTCGTACTAGAAGTAGGAGAACTAGCAGTTAGAGACAGAGACAGATAGATGGGGGGTGGGGGGTGGGAAAGAGAGACACAGAGAGAGAGAGAGAGAGAGAGAGAGAGAGAGAGAGAGAGAGAGAGAGAGAGAGAGAGAGAGAGAGAGAGAGAGAGCCAGATATCACCCAAGAGGAAATTCCCTGAAGTCTCTAGTATAGTAGGCTAAGGATAGGGACATGGTCAAGGTGCCAGCTTCTTTATGTGTTGACTTCTGCACAGATCCTTACTCTCCCTTCAGGTTCCTGAAGAGAATTTGGAAACACATATCTTTTTTGTAGATGCTGGAAGCAAGAAAACCTCTTCCTCAGGCTCTCAAATCTACCTGCCTTTTATGAAGGCATGAAATATGGGATAATCAAGGAAGAGTCCTTTTATGCAAATGGATTTTGAGCCCAAGGTTACATTGTAACCTGTTAATCCTTCAATTTAGACATATTTGTCTTTCCATTGATTGGGAATGAGGATTATCTATTCAATTAAAAACATATTACTAAGTATCTGTTTTAAGACACTGGGTTTATAGCAATGAAACATGATAATCCTTGCCCTCATAGAGTTTATAATTTAATAGTTACGAAGTCTATTTTGGTTTCATTTGTATTTTTTAAATGTCTGTATTACTGACACCAAGACAGCTTGGCATTAGCTACAATTTTTGATACTGCAAATATTGTGAAAAACTTGGAAATATGTTTGCTGGAAATTGTCCACATTAGTTTAGTATTGGTGAATTGAAGAAAAAAATTAAAGTGGGTACAGTGAATGATGAATGGTCCTTCTGGCTTACAAACTGAATTCCAAAAAGCTGTTGACTTTCGCTGGGAAGTAGCTATCAGGAGGAAGTACTGTATAATGGAAAGTATATTGACCTTGGTCAGCCTAGCTCTATCACATCCCAGCTGCATGATCTTGGAGAAGACACTACATTTATCCATTTAACAAACTAATGTAGCTGGATGAGATGATTCCCAAAGTTTCATCTAGCTCTTAACATTCCTATCATCCTGGGATGCTAAATACTTGGAGGCCTGAGTCAGGGGTCCACTTGTTTGAACAAAGGTGGTAACAGCAATTAGAGGCCTGGTGGGTCTTCCTGGTTTTCATTTAAAGTGAAAATAGGATCGAATGCATGGATCCCTTTTTAGAGATGGGAAAGCAGATGAAGACAAGAGGAAGACCTTAAATCTTACCTATCCAGGTAATACCCATTTTGACATAACCTGAGGGGAAAAAGTTAGGGCTGAGTTACTGAGACTTGAAACAGTCTAGAAACCTGTTTTTCTTCCTTGAAACAAGGATGTGGCTTTCTTCTTTTAATTGCTTAGAAAGGCAAAAAAACCAAGTCTGCTCACCAGGCAGATTTCTTAAATAAAACTATAGAATGCTACCCTCTTGTACCTTCAAATGGGGAAAAGTGCCTGTGAATTTACACCCCAAGCCACTGAGAGTTGAAATGCTAGGCCATAATCACAGGCTTTCTTTGAATAACAACTGGGTTCCTATAACCACAAGGAGATTGGGTTCCGTGGGATACCAGAACAACCAAGTTCTTCCTCGTTGGGTTGGAAAGAGAGCCTGACTCCTTGGCAATGGGAAATTCTTTGGCTCTTAATGATGTGGCCTCTCCTGCTACAGTCTCAGGTGTGTGTGCTTGAAAAGATCATGGTTTAGTTTAGGGGATGTCCCAGGACCTCCTTTGCAATGAAGAGCCCCCTTAACTTGTTCAGCAGGCCAGGCATATAACACAGTGAAGAAACTTAAGGGGACAAATAACAGGAGAAGATTTTAAAAGAATCTGTTCCTTTTTTAAATATATAATATTGTATTTTTTTCCAATTACATTTTTTAACATTTAGAGGTTGTTTTTTTTTTTAAGTTTTGAGTTCCAAATTCCATCCATCCCTTCCTCCTTTCTCTTTCCTTCCCTGAGATGGTAAGTAATCAGGTGTAGGTTATACATGTACAATCATGTAAAACAGGGGTTGGGGAACCTGCAGCCTCGATACCATATGTGACCCTCTAGGTCCTTGAGTGCTGCATTCAGTCAAAGAGCTGCACTTGAGGAACTAGAGGGCCACATGTGACCTTGAGACCACAGGTTCTCCACCCCTGAAAAACATTTCCATTTTGTACAAGAAGACGCAAATTTTTTAAAAATGAATGAAATAAAGTGAAAAATAGCATGCTTCAGCCTGCATTCAGACAATATTATGCAACATCATGAGTCCTTTGGGACTGTCCTGGATGCATTGCTGAGAATAGCTAGTTTCTCATCATACAATATTGCTGTTACCATATATAACGCTCTCCTAGTTATGCTTATTTCACTTTTCATTAGTTCATGTAAGTCTTCTCAGGTTTTTCTGAAATCATCCTGCTTGTCATTTCTTCTAGCACAATAATATTCCATCACAATCATATACTGCAGCTTGTTTAGCCATTCCCCAATTGATGGGCATCCCTTTGATTTCCAATTCTTAAACAACACAAAAAGAGATCCTATAAATATTTTTGTACAAATAAGATTCTGTTCCTTTAAACTGTTAGATCTGTAGCTCCTCCGCAACTTGGTGTAGTGATCCTTAACTTTTTAAAAATATTGTGGAGCCCTTCTGGCAGCCTGGAAAAGCTTATGGACCACTTCTCAGAAAAATGTTTTCAAACACATAAATAAAATGCACAGGATTACAAAGGAAATCAATTATGTTGAGATGCAATGGTCAAAACATTATTTAAGCAAACAAAACAAGTTCACAGACCCCCAAGTTAAGAATCTCTTTAAGGCTAAGCCCAAAAATAATTCATCATTTGGCAGCCACCCATTCAGGAATGAACCACTCCAAGCTCCACTAAGGATAGTTTTTGGATAAGCCCACACTCAAGGTCTCTCCAGATTCATAGATCCTACCGTAGCTAGGATGCTATAGGCATACTCTTTGATGATCCTGTTATCTTGTGCTCCTCCCCCAACAGCCATGGTTCTGGGGAATCTAGAGAAACTTGAACACTTCTTAACATAAAAATCAGGTGTAGCTTTATAATGATAGTAGCTAATGCTTACATAGAGCTTCAAAGTATACAAAGTGCTCCATACATTAGGTCCTGGGATGCTCACGACTCTGTGAGACAGGAGTTACTGTTCTGTTTGTTCTGAGCTCAGGGATGAGAGAGGGAAAGGAGTTAGGAGGCTATGTGTCTGAACCAGGAGCAATCATTAGAAGGTGCAAAGAGGCAAATTTCAGTTTGAGACACACACACACACACACACAGACACACACACAGACACACACACAGACACACACACAGACACACACACACACACACACACACACACACACACACACACACACACACACACACACACACACACACACACACCCTACATTCATTCCCCTCCTTCCTCCTTTGAGAGGCATCATAGTACAGTGAATAAAGAGCTGGTCTCAGAATCAAAAAAATCTAGGTTCAAGTTTTGTGATAAATATTGGTTATGCCTCATGTGTTTTCTCTTATGATTTTTTTTAAATAGAGCTCTGGAAAACCAGACTTTGATAAAGCCCATTAAGATTCAAATGGAACCACTTGATCATCACTAAAACCCAAATCACTCTAGCTCTCACTGATTGGCCAACAATAGGGCCCAGCCCAAGCTTCACTTGATCATTACTTGAGCTTGGATGGCTCAGAGTGAGCATAAATCACAATTGTTTCTATTCTGGACAGAAACCCTGAGGGTCTTCTCCCCCAGATATATATACATACACATATTTAGTAGTTAGAGAGGTCATTTTTTGCCTCATTTTTTACCTAGCCTTAATCACTGAATGGGTGTTGCCTCAAACAAACTAAGACCTGGGAAAGACCTCAGCTTAAAAAGGCTGGGGTCTCCCACCGTATCTGGAGCCATCTCCAGTCATTCTGATCTATATCTTGCCACTGGATCCAGATGGCTCTAGAGGAGAGAGTAAGGCTAGTGACTTTGCACAGCCCTTTCTCACTCCAATCCAATTCACTTGCAAGTCAAGACATGGCCTTCCTGATGTCGCTGGTTGTCTTTTAGAATGAACGACAAACAAAAATCTCTCTAAAACTAAAAGTAGTAGATAAGTGGCCTACCTACATGGGTAGGCATTCCCTCATCAAAAAGTTCTCTCCTCAACCCTAGCTTGACTGATTCCTTTAGGTTCCATATTACAATCATTTACACACACACACATATGCACACATACATGTGTGCATGTGTGTGTATATTTATTATACATACTTATATGTTTGTGTGTGCATATGCATTTATATATGTATATATGTATGTATGTATGTGTTCCTCACTGTCCCTGCCTACCCCAACTGAAGTATTCTTTGAGATAAAGAAAAAAGATTAAATTTGTGACTACATCTATGAACGCATGCAACATTCCATGCCTATTCCCTCTCGGGAGGGAGGTGGTGGCCCTTTTTAAACTAAACCAGCAGTCTCTCAGGTGTAGTCAGTCAAGGAAATGGACCAGTTCATAATCTAAGCTCAATTTAGCTGAAAGCTATTTAGCTTGCAGGGAAAATCAAGTACATTTGTGGATGATTTCAAACAAGGAGATTAGAATACTTTAGATTAGAATAGATGGTTAGATAAAGCATTTATTAATTAACACTAAGTTGCCAAGCACTGTGCTAAATTCTGGAAATGCAAATACAAGAAAAAAGATATTCTTTATCCTCAAGGAACTTATAGTCTAATGGGGATAGGGTAAAACAATACAGTTTATCTCTTCCATATGGTGACTTTCCCATCAAAGTTTCAATCTATCACAGTTGACAGAAATTAAATGGGAATTTGGGGGGAGTTTTGTGGAAGCAGCAGATGACACAGAAAAAGTCTAGAAACTCACAAATGCATAAAATATATGTATTGAATTGTACAATATCAACCCTAAAACCCACCTCATAAAAGAAAGAAAAAATTCAGACTTCTCTGGTACAAAGGGAGGGCCAAGAATTTATGCAGATTTTCCAGAACGCAGGGGCTCTGAGCCCTTAACCCCCATGATGTGGAAAGGATAACTACATACAAAAGGGAGGTAGAAAGTTGAGGAGAAGGTAGAAAAATAGTCTAGAGAGTGGGAGGCTGATCTAGGTTAAAAATGATCAAAGTGAATATGGTTAGTGCGGTTACTTTCTCAAATTTGGGTTCTGGGATGAGAAGAAAGCCATATGGTATAAGCATTGTTAGCATGAGAAGGGTACTGTGGCAGAGGTGGAAAAGTCCAAAAGGAATTGTAGGTACCCCCTTGTCTTTCCCCTTTCCCATTTTCTTTGTGCCACTTGGTCTTGGGTTACATTTAGTTGTCTTGATAAGGTCTTCAGGATCAAATTTCTTTATAAAAGAGAAGCCAGTCTGTATAAACTTCAAGTTCCTCTCAAGGGGACCAAGACAGTGCAGTTGCAGGACATAGTACAACTCAGTTCTCTCTCTCCCCACACACTGAACAACAGCTTGAGTACCACATAGCTCATTTCCCTACCTCCACCCTCCACAAACAGATCCATATCGCATGAAGGATGGGGGCAAGGATGAGGGTGGGACAGGGAAGAGGGGAACTTAGCCATGCCTTGTCATTTTTAGGGGAAATAAAAGCTGGTAGGGGATGAGGGATAACAGATTAGCTGGTTTCAGAAAAAAATAGTCTCAATGTAGTGAGGTAAATAAAAAAGTCTTATGTGCCTGGAACATAACAGGTACTTATTAAATATTTTTTGACTGACTGATATAATAGTGTACTCAAAGAAAGCCAACTACAAAATTAATTGAAACAATAACTTCAGCAAAGTTACAGGATATAAAATAAATCCTCACAAATCATCATTTATGTGTCATATCAATAAAAATCTATCAAGAAGAGGAAGAAAGAGCAATTGCATTAAAAATAACCCCAGAATGCATAACCTATTTGGTATCTACCTACAAGATACATACAATAGCTATGTAAATGCAACTACAAACTATTTTCAGACATAAAAAACAGAACTAAACAATTGGAGAAATATTAATAGCTCAAGGGTAGGACAAGTTAATACAAATAACAATCCTACCTAAAGTTTTTTTTATTCAGTGTCATTCCAATTAAACACCAAAGGATTATTTTATAGAACTAGAAAAAATAATAACAAAATTCATATGTGTAAGAGGTCTTTGAAGTAGACCCAGTTCATCTAATATGGAGGCACTCTGTCTCCCCTTCCACATGGGTGGGTGTAGCTTCTTTGATCTGATGATTCTCTTTCTGGTTCCTGTGCTTTCTTGGCCCTCTTCTTTGCAATGTCCAGAGGTTGTAGATCTCAGTTCAACCACAGTGTAGGTACCATGAACTGAAAGGGAAAGGATTTCCTTCCCTCACTCCCTCTTTAACTCTCCCTCAGAGAAATGGGCCTGGGGTGATTTGATTTGATTTTGTTCCATTTGCCTTTCTCTGTTTCACATGCCAAAAGTGATCCCTCATTGAACTCAGAAATTCAAGTCTTGGCAGTTTTGGTGATCCAGCCAGCCAGCCCAGCAGGGAAGCCCAGAGAAGACAGGGCATCTGGGACTTGAGCCCAAGGTGGGTTTTAGGACCTTGAACAGAGACCAGGTGCTCTACAGAAATTAATCAATGCTATGAACCTAATCCCTTTCCCCTCCCAAGAGTCAAGAAAGTGGTACAAAGGGAGAGGACTAAGCATCATATGTTACAAAGTTTGTATATCTATACTTATATCTTTGAAGCTAGCATTCCTTTGTAAAAGCCAATCTGACTGTTAGTGGTTAAATGGAACTAGAGAGCAGGGGTCACCCTTTAAAACTGGGGGAACACCATTGTGCAGGTCACTGCCAATGGCAGAGAAACTAAACAATCCCCCTTAAGAGTCCCAAAGAACCCTGGGGATGGGGTCAAATGCAATAAACCTGGCCTTCAAGCAGTGAGTAACTAGGCTAGTAGTGTTACATATAGAAACAAAAAAGGTAAAAAAAATTTCTAGGGGAATAATGAGAAAAAATAGGAAGGAAGGGAGCAGTACCAGATCTTCAAGTGTACTACAAAGTAGTAATTCTCAAAATAATTCGGTACCAGTTAAAATTTAGAATTCTATTAGTGGAATAGATTAGCTACACCACATCCAGAAGTAAACAAACCTAGTAGCTTAGTTTTCAGTAAGTACAAAAACCAGCTACTGAGATAAGGATTCACTATTTGATTTGGAAAAAAAAAAACTGCTGGGAAAATTGGGCAGCAGGATGGAAGAAATTAGATTTAGACTGACAGCTCACACCTTAGGCTAAGATAAGCTCCAAATGGATATGTGACCTAAATTTAAAAGGTGCTATCATTTTTAAAAAAAGAGAAACATGGGGAAAAAATACCTTTCGAGTCTATGGACAGAAGAAAAGTTCGTGACCTAACAACAAATAGAGAGTAATGGAGAGGATAACGCAGATAATTTTACTTATACAAAATTTTAAAGTTTTTGCACAAATAAATTCATAAAGTTAAGATTAAAAGAGAAACAGACTGGAGAGGGGGAAGATCTTTGTAACAAATATCTCTGATAAAGGATTCCTTTCCAATATATAGAAGGAAATTATTAAAATCTATAAAAAGGAGAGCGGTTCTCCAATTGATAAATGGTCTAAGGATATAAACAAGCAGTTAAAAGGTTTTTTTTACTAAGTTCTCCTTGAGTGTACCTATGATTCAACTTCCTGAAAAAATGTAGTTCTCAGCCAGTTAGCATCCAGTTATGATCCTTATCTCACATTATTACGGATGTTGGTCATTCTTTCTTCTGGAAGAGGTTCAATAACCTCATGAGGGTGATGACTTTAGCATGAACATACTTTTGATTCAGCAAGCACTGAAAATCTCCTGTGTCTCCACTGGGCTCTAGTCCTACCTCAGCCAAGCCAGGCTTGTCTCCACCTGTAATGATGCGTCAGAAGAGGATGCTAAAGAATCTATCTAGATTCTCACTAATGTCAATAATCAGTCCCCTAAATTGACTATATTACTTGAATTCACACTATTCAGTTATAATTACATAAAATATAGTGATTGGTTCCAGTCCAGTGAAAACATGAATGAAATGTGAATTTGAGTAATGTGATCACTTCATGGGGTTATTTGAACTAATCAGACCTATCCATATCTCCTCAAAACACAAGAATTATCCTTTTCCTTAGCAAATCAACTTGTGTTGATGAATAGCGTTCAAGACCACACATTAGGCTTTTGTTTCTGAATATGGCATTGTTGGCATGGTTACATAGCCAAGTTAAGTGGTTAAAATTGCTGCCCCTCGATCCAGGGCTGCCAGTCTGATACATAATTAGCAAAGGTAAGGGATACACAAGGTAAATATATATATATAGCTTCTTATTCAGAGTGATTAGAATGGAAACAGCAAGATTATTATTTAATGATGTTACTTCCTAGATGGAGATGACAGTGACTGAGATTTAAAATGTTTCCATTAAACAGGACATAGGAACAGAGTATTGGACTGGTGTCTGAGAACGTGGAGTTCTAGCCTTTCTAGCTGGGTGACCTTGAGCAAGTCATTTAATCTTTAAAGTCCTCTTTTTTCTTCCCTGGGAAATGTAAGGGTTGTACTAGATGATTTTGAATTTTCTTTCTAGCTCATCATGCTTTGGCACAAGGTGGTGCTTTAGAAGGGAGGTTGAACTCTGACTCCAAAGTCTCTTGTAACTCTGAGGTTTGATGATTCCATGTAGTTTTATCCCATGGGCTATATGTGGCATTCTGTTTAGCATTTGGCCTATTTCTTACAAAATGCTATATTTATCCACTCTATTTCTTGGCTTTTTTCCCCTGTGGATATTTAACCAATGAAATAAGAGAATGATGCTACAATACTATTGCAGCTGGGGTTCGGACTAATTATGGTGATATTTCCCTCCAAAACAGAGGCACTGATCACTTGGTAAGTGCAGTTGGAAGTATGAACAGTCCTTTCTACTCATGCTGCCATGAGATTGAGGCCTTCATTACTGCTCATCCTGACCAGAGGTATCAAACACATGGCCTGTGAGCCTCATGTAGCCCACAACACTGCTGAGTCTGGACCAAATCAGATTGAAATGTAAACTGGGAAATATTTAACAAAATAAAGAAAAATGAAATGCAACATAGATAATGTTAATATGTGGTTTTCTAGATCAATATGCAACCCACAAGAATCCATTTGTGTGGTTTAGTGGAGTAGTCCCCAATTCTTTTCTAGTCAGACACCATAGATCTGGATACCACGGTCAACCTCCTTTGTTCTCCCTGGCTTTATTTGTCCCTCCCTTCATACAACTGCACAAAGATGACTGCCCTTTGTGCAATGGGCTAAACTCTTCCTCTTATATCTTCAGTGACTCCCTATTGCTTATTGGATGAGCAAATTCCTAAACCTGGCATTCAAGGCTTTCCATATTTTGGTTCCAACCTACCTATCCAAAATAATTTTATGCTATTTACTTTTTAACTCATTCTGTTTTTGCCAAATAGAACTACTCATTGTTCACTGTTCTCATTCTGCATTTTCCTACATCTATGCCTTCATATACACTGGCCTAAACTATGCCTAAAGCCAGATCTATCTGACTTCTTAATTTTGTCCATTGATATCCTTTCCTCCTTAAAGGCTTAAAGCCGCCTACATGAAACTTTCCCTGGTTCCTCCTGAACTTCTTATTAAAGATATGGTTTGGGACAAGCTAGTCTAGATAAACCTGTTCACTACATCAACCAGAGCTTTTCATTCTAAATGTTCACAAATCTTCTCTTTAATAATAAGTTCCATAATTTTTCTAGGGATTTTAATAGAGCTTATTAATCTAGTTGTAGGAATTCATTCTTTATGCAAATTAGGACAACAGTATTTTATTTCCTTGGTTAAGATATCTAACTTATTTCTCATACTCTGTGTATTTATACGTACAAAAATAAAAGTAAAGTGCTTTTTTCCATTTAATTTAATTTTTATCAATTGCATGTAAACAAAAATTTTTAACATTCATCTTTTAAAAATTTTGAGTTCCATATTCTCTCCCTCCCTTCTTTCCCACCCCTCTTCCTGAAAATTCAAGCAATTTGATATAGAATATACATGTGTAGTTATCGAAGATGTATTTCTATATTAACTATGTTGCAAAAGAAATCTCAGATCAAATGCCCCTCCAGGAATAAAAAAGAATATTAAAATAGTATGCCTCAATCTGCATTTATATCCCACTAATTCTTTCTCTGGAGGTAGATAGCATTTTTCATTATAAGTCCTTTGGAATTGTTTTGGATCATTGTATTGCTAAGAATAGCTAAGTCATTTTCAGTCGATCATCATACAATATTCCTGTTACTGTGTACAATGTTCTCCTGGTTCTTTGTATCCATTCATGTAAGTCTTTCCAGGTTTCTCTGAAATTTTTTCTGATCATATTTTTCTGGTCCTTTTTCCTGTCATTTCTCATAGCATAATAGTATTCCATTACAATCATATACGACAACTTGTTCAACCATTCCCTACGATGGGCATTCCCTCAATTTTCAATTCTGCCATCACTAAAAGAATTGCTATAAATGTTTTCGTACATATAGATCCTGTTTATTTTCCTTTGATGTCTTTGGGGTACAGACCAAGTATTTTTGGATCAAAGGGTATGCACAGTTTTATAACCCTTTGGGCAGAGTTCCAAATTGTTCTCCAAAATGGTTGGATCTAAACTGTATTAATTATGAAGAAGAGATCAAAGGGGCTTTAGAGATTTAAAAAATCAGGTGAAATTTCCCTCTGGAAGGATTAGGGAAGGCTTCAAATAGGAGGTCCCAACTGAGCCCTTAAGGAGGAAAAGATGACAAGCCCCCATGATTATGTTCCTCCAATTTTAGGAATTCCCCTGTACCCTAGTTTCACTTAAGCCCTTAGGAGTCAGATTAGTTTTTTTTTTGTTTTTTTTTTTATTAAACTTTTAACATTTATTTTCACACAATTTTGGGTTACAAATTTTCTCCCCTTTTTTCCCCTCCCCCCTCCAGACCCAAGCTTTCTAATTGCCCCTGTGACCTATCTGCTCTCTCTTCTATCCTCCCTCCCTGCCCTTGTCTCCGTCTTCTCTTTTGTCCTGTAGGGCCGGATAGCTTTCTTGACCCCTTAACCTGTATTTCTTGTTACCCAGTGGTAAGAACATTACATTTGGTCCTAACACTTGGAGTTCCGACTTCTTTAGCTCCCTCCCTCTCTACCCCTTCCCCTTGGAAGACAGGCAGTTCAATATAGGCCATATCTATTTAGTTTTGCAAATGATTTCCATACTAGTTGTGTTGTATAGGCCTAACTATATTTCCCTCAGTCCTGTCCTGTCCCCCATTACTTCTATTTTCTTATGGTCCTTTCCCTCCCCATGAGTGTCGACATCGTATTGCATTCTCCTCCCCATACCCTCCCCTCTATCCTCCCCCCCATCCTGCTTGTGCCCCTGTCCCCCACTCTCCTGTATTATGAGATAGGTTTTCCTATCAAAATGAGTGTGCATTATATTCTTTCCTTTAGTGGAATGTGATGAGAGTAGACCTCGTGTTTTTCTCTTGCCTCCCCTCTTTATCCCACCACTAATAAGTCTTTTGCTTGCCTCTTTTATGAGAGATAATTTGCCCCATATAACTTCTCCCTTTCTCCTCCCAATATTTCTCTCTCACTGCTTGATTTCGTTTTTTTTTATTTTTTTTTTTTAGTATATGATCCCATCCTCTTCAATTCACTCTGTGCACTTTGTCTCTATGTATGTGTACGTGTGTGCATGTGTGTGTGTGTGTACTCCCACCCAGTGCCCAGATACTGAAATGTTTCAAGAGTTATAAATATTGTCTTTCCATGTAGGAATGTAAACAGTTCAACTTTAGTAAGTCCCTTATGATTTCTCTTTGCTGTTCGCCTTTTCATGGTTCTCTTCATTCTTGTGTTAGAAAGTCAAATTTTCTTTCCAGCTCTGGTCTTTTCATCAGGAAAATTTGAAAGTCTTCTATTTCATTGAAAGACCATTTTTTCTCCTGAAGTATTATAGTCAGTTTTGCTGGGTAGGTGATTCTTGGCTTCAGTCCTAGTTCCTTTGACTTCTGGAATATCCTCTTCCATTCCCTTCTATCCCTCAATGTAGAAGGTGCCAGGTCTTGTACTATCCTGATTGTATTTCCACAATACTTGAATTGTTTCTTTCTAGCTGCTTGCAATATTTTCTCTTTCACCTGGGAATTCTGGAATTTGGCCACAATGCTCCTAGGAGTTTCTCTTTTTGGATCTCTTTCATGCGGTGTTCTGCGGATTCCTTGAATATTTATTTTGCCTTCTGGTTCTAGAATCTCAGGGCAGTTTTCCTTGATAATTTCATGGAAGATGATGTCTAGGCTCTTCTTTTGATCATGGTTTTCAGGTAGTCCCAGAATTTTTACATTGTCTCTCCTGATTCTATTTTCCAGGTCAGTTGTTTTTCCAATAAGATATTTCACATTATCTTCCATTTTTCGAATCTGCGCGGTATGTTCTGAGATATCTGTCTTTCTCGAAAAGTCCAACGCTTCCATCTGTACCATTCCAGATTTGAAAGATCTATTTTCTTCAGTGAGCTTTTGAATCTCCTTTTCCATTTGGTTAATTCTGCTTTTGAAAGCATTCTTCTCCTCATTGGCCCCTTGCACCTCCCTTGCAAGCTGAGTTAGGCTAGTTCTCAAGGTGCCAATTTCTTCAAGATTTTTTTGGTTCTCCTTTAGCAGGGAGCTGATCTGTTTTTCATGCTTCTCCCTTATCCCTCTCATTTCCCTTCCCAGTCTTTCCTCCACCTCTCTAACCTGATTTTCAAAATTCCTCTTGAGCTCTTCCATGGCCCGAGCCCATTGGGTGGGCTGGGACACAGAGTCCTCGATTTCTGTGTCTTTGCCTGATGGCAAGTCTTGTTCCTCCCCATCAGAAAGGAAGGGAGGAAGTGTTTTTTCTCCGATAAAGTACCCTTCAATAGTTTTATTTCTTTTCCCTTTTCTTGGCATTTTCTCCACCTGGTGGCCTGACCTCTGAATGTTCTCCTCACACCCACCTCGCCTCCTGGTCCTCCCAGCCAGCGTTTGGGGACTGAGATTCAAATGCTGCTTCCCGCCTTAGGATTTTTGGCGGGGGCAGGGCTGTTATTCAGTGTTAAATTAGGCTCAGGTGCTGAGGTCAGGGGCAGGGCTGCCTCTCTGGCTCAATTCCCTCAGGGGGTTTATGCACAGACCTTCCACAATGGATCCAGGCTCCCGCTCGCTTGGGGAGCCCCCGTCCGCAGCCGCCTCTCAGCCCCCACCTCCCGGGGGGGCCCGAGCTATGGGGGCACCTCGCTCCCCTCTCAACCCGCCAAAGAGACTCTCTCACCTACCCCCGTCAGTCACCTGTTGGTGGGGGGGCCCATGCTGCCTCTGAAGATCCCGCCCCCGGAGCCCTTTCAGATCCGTGCCTCTCGGAGCCGTGGCCGCCGCCGCCACCGCAGGTCCGGGCTGGGCACCGCGTCTGCAGCGCGACGGACCTTTTGCGAGAGGTTTGCTGGTCCCTCTGTGGGTGGGGGGACCCGCGTGGCCGCTGGAGATCCCGTCCCGTAGCCCTCTCGGATCTTTTTCTCACAGTGTCGCTGCCGCGGTATGGTTGCTTTCTGCTACCCGCCCTGGTGCCCAGTCCACGGTGCGAAGGACCCCCCGTGAGAGGTTTGCAGGTCTCTCCGGAACAGAAATCTCCCTCACTCCAATATTCCGTGGTCGCTGGGTGCAGAATTCGCCCTGGGTTAGTCCCCTCTGCCGTTCTGTGGTTTGTGGGTTCGGAGCTATGTGTATGTGTGTCTTTCTACTTCGCCATCCAGATTAGTTTTTACAAAAAAAATTTTTTTTCAAAGGTACTGAAAGAACAAAGAAATCCCTCCCACTAATTCCTAGAGGGCATATGCCTCACCACCTCTCTCTCTGGGGTAGGGAGGGGATTGGGTTTTAGAGCTTAATTCAGTTCCTATGTAGCACAGCCTCACCAAGTGCCAAGTTAAAACTTCTCCCCTGGGCTTGCATCCCAGTACACTGACTTCTCAGGGTTTCTCTTCTGAGCTAGCAGCAAAATCAATTCTGAAATTCTGGCTTGAGGTCACTATAGCTCAAGCTTTGGATCTAGGGACTCAACTGTCTAAAACAACAAATGAAACAGATTGAAATTTCAAGTGTAATTCTCAGGGCCACAGGGTCAAAAGCAGGAGGAGGTAGACCTTCATCCCACTCCTAACTTAGTTCATGGTGCCTATGTTGTGAGTAAACAGACGTTCACACCATGGATGTAGCTGGAAAAAGAAAGCAAGACTGTCCCAGTCTCATAGTTTAAAAAATTCCATCTGTTCCATCTGCATAGCCAATGGAAAGTAGCTGTTCTCACTCATGTGGTATGGAAATGCAGAATGTCTTCTTCGAGAATCAGGTTCTGGCTGTCTCTCACCTCAGTGTCTCCCTCTTGGGTAAGGTGGACATGCACAAATCCCAGTTACATAGGTATATACCAAATGGATATAGGGTGTTTGAGGGTAAGAGAGGACTGGTAACGGTGGAGTTCAAGAAAGGCCTCCTACAGAAAGCAGCGTTGAGATGAGCTTTGAAGGAAATGAAGAATTGGTAAAAGTCAGAAATAAGAGGACAGTGATTTCCAGACATGGGGGAAAGCATGGAGACAGGATGGAAAGAGCTGTGCATAGGGCACAACAAGTAAAATAGCTTGGCTGAACTATAGAATGAAAAAAAAGTGAATAATGTATAATTAGCCTGGAAAGGCAGGTTGGAGCCCAGTTGTAAAGGGTTCTAAATGCTAAGCCTCAAGTCAAGTAAAAAAGCTTTTGCCAACTACTTACCAAGCACCAGATACTAAACTAAGGGCTGGAGATACAATGAATGGCAAAATAAACCAACAACAACACAAAACAAAAACTAAACCTAATCTTAAAGGAGCCCACAGTCTAATAGGAAGACAACATGCAAAAAGCTATGTACAAATAAGATATATACAGGATAAATTGGAGGTAATCACGGAGGAAAGGCACTAGCAATAAGGGGGAATCAGGAAAAACCTTTTTTAGGAGTAGGATTTTAACTGGGAGTTGAGGAGGTAAAAATAAAGAAGGAAGCATAAGGGACAATCAGTGAAAATGCATGGAGTTGTATGAGATCAAGTGTCTTGTGTGAGGACCATCGGGGGAGGTAAATGTCATTGTATCAGAGTACCTGTTAGAGGTGGGGGGTGGGGAGACTGGGTTATAAAAGATTTTAAGAGCCAAACAAAGAATTTAATATTTAATCCTAGAGGTAATAAGGAGCTGCTGGAATTCATTGAATGGGGGGTGGGGCAGGGAGAAGGGGTCAGATGTGTTTTAGAAAGATCACTTTAATTACTGGGTAGGGATTGGTTGGAATGGAGAAAGACTTGAGGCAGGGAGACCAACAAGCAGGCTATTGTGATAGGTCAGGTGTGATATGATGAGGGCCTGTGCCAGGGAGATAGCAGTGTCAGCAGAGAGAAGGGAGAACTATAAGAGAGACGTTAAGAAGGTAAAATTGGATTGGAATTAGAATTGGAAATCCAATCAGATTGGCTATCATGCGAGAGAGGGTGGGGGGAGAGAGAGAGTGACAAATCAAGGAGGACTCCTAGGTTGTGAGCCTAGGAATGTCATTGATTCTAGAAGCAACAAGGAGACATTTGAGTTTATTAAATAGAAGAATGATATGGGAAATCATTTTTTTTTTTTTTTTTTTTGCAGCTAAGTGGAGAGTGACTTGGAGTCAAAGAGACTTGAGAGAAAAAAGAAAAGTTAAATAGTTATTGCATCAGTCACGGGGAATTCAGCTAGGTGGTATAATGGATAGAGTGTCAGGGCCTCGAGATAGGAAGATCTGAGTTCAAATTTGCCTCAAACACTTACTAGCATGACATTGGGCATGTCACTTAATCCTATTTGCCTCAGTTTCCTCACCTATAAAATGAAGTGGAGAAGGAAATGGCCAACCACTCCAATATCTTTGCCAAGAAAACCTCAGATAGGGTCACAAAGAATCTGACAAGAAACAACAAGAGATTTTTTAAATGGCAACAATAGAGTTAGTATATCTAGGAGATCTTATTTATGGTTTTTAAACAGGTAGACTTTCATCCTGTCCATGGTGGTCATTTGGTCTGGAGCCACTGAATTACAGTTTGGCATCAGTTGTCAAGAAAAACCTTCCTAAAGGAGAAACACTGTAGTTTGTCATGATTATGACCTGATGACAAATGAGAAGTCCAAATGCATGTGCAATGAGGAAAGGGTACAATCAAACATTTGCCTATGTACCTCCTTTGGTTATCCACACTGGCAGCAGTATATCTCTGATGCCTTTTGCCACCCCATCTCAGTCTTTTAAAATAACTGGGGTACTTCTTCTCAGCCTTCACTCTGATGATTAACAGTGGCATCTGCAGTAAAGGCAAACTATTAATAGAACAATGAAGATGTGGTTTGCAGAAAATACATACAGAGGGGCAGAGCCAAGGTGGCAGAGTAGAAAGATGGACCTGCTCTAGCTCTTCCCCCATAGCCCATAAAATGTCTGTGAAAAATTACTCCAAGCAAATTCTAGAGCAGCTTAAGTCACAAAATGACAGAGTGAAAGAGATTTCCAGCCCAAGACAGCCTGGAAGACCAACAGAAAAGGTCTACTGCACCAGGCTCAGTATGGAGCACAGCCCAGACTTGACCACACTGCACAGACAGGACTGGAGCAGGCTTCAAAGTGCAGAATCACAGGTAGCAGCTGCAGTTCCCAAATTTCTCAACCCACAAATGCCAAAGACAGCTTTAAAGGTCAGTAAGAAAGCTCTTTCACTGGGTGAGAAGGAAACACAGTCCAGCCCCAGTCCTGGCCCGAGGGCGGCAAGAGCCATTGTGGCAGTAGCATCCATTTTTGGAGCCTTTGGCCTAAAGACTCTGGGGGAATTAAGCTCTTCTGGGTCTCAGTTCTGAGTGGTGTTCCTGGGGTGAGGAGGAGCTCTGGCTTGGTGGAATTGGTGGTGGCTGTGGAGAGGGAATCCTACTCACAGATCCTGGGCAGAAAAGAAAGGTTGTGGTTACTCCCAGACCAGAGCACAGACCAGGAGAGGAGTAATCTCCTCTCCCTTGATTGTACCACCTTGGAGGAACTGAGAACTTACACGTCCCTAGAGTATACCCTCCACTTGACAAAAGTCAAGTAACTGAGTAGGAAAATGCCCCAAAAGGGGGGGAAAAATAAGACTATACAAGGTTACTTTCTTGGTGAAAAGATATTTTCTTCCATCCTTTCAGATGAGGAAGAACAAAGCATACCATCAAAGGAAGATATCAAAGTCAAGGCTTCTACATCCAAAACATCCCCCAAAAAATGTAATGGCCTCAGGCCATAGAAGAGCTCAGAAAGGATTTTGAAAATCAAGTAAGAGAGGTGGAAGAAAAATTCGGAAGAGAAATCAGAGCAATGCAAGAAAATCATGAAAAACGAGTCAACAGCTTGCTAAAGGAGACCCAAAAAAAATGCTGAAGAAAATAACACCTTTAAAAATAGACTAACCCAAATGGCAGAAGAGGCCCAAAATGCCAATGAGGAGAAAAATGCTTTAAAAAGAAAATACATGCAGAGATCCCTTCCTGTGCCCAATGGGTCCTGCAGCAGCATGGAGCACTGGAAAAGACATTGGATTTGATTGTAGATCAACTAAGTTCAAATCTGAGCTCACCTGTGTGGCCTTGGGCAAGTCTCTTCCCCTTTCTGTGCTACAATTTCCTCATCTGAAAATACCTTTAAAAAAAAAAGAGAACAAAAGTGCTGTTGCAAAACCTCCCATGTCAATAGAGCATGCTTGAGCTATTCTCTCTTAATGCACATTGACTGATACTGACCCCAGGGTTTAGTCCAGGCTGTGCTGGGCCAGGTAAATCATGCAGTTATATTATAAGGGCTTAAACATCTCTATTAAGTGTTTTAAAGTAGGTTTCCAATGAAAATGCTAGTTCTTTTTTCCTAACATAATTTTAATTAAACTCATTTTTCCTTTTTTACTTAGTTACCATGAAGCTTTATATCAATATAAATGGGAATTAGCAGGGCATTAGATAATCCAAAGTAACAAATAATTGATTACCCTCTTTCTTTTGAAGGTATCCCATTGTTCCCCACTCTCTCCACCCCTCCACTCCCAGAAGATTTGTTTTCTAATTGTATTTTCCTTATTTCAGTGCTAAAAGATTTTTATACTCTGAATAGTTGGTAAAGATGTTAAAGGGGAAATACATTCAGAATTACAATTCACCTGGAATGATTAAAACTTGATTACAGGAAATGATCACAGGACCTGAGTTTGAATCTTATTCTTCTATTTGTGTCCTCAGACTTGATCTTCTCATTTGTGAAATAAAATGGTTGGACTACATGGTAACTCTTTCAGCATTGAACCTATGTATGATAATCCTAAGGGTGTCTGAGAACGAGTGATCAGGTAGGTAGGAGGAAAATCAAGAGAAAGCAGTGAGAGTGGAGGGCATCAGGAGAAGAGGAAAGTCAACAAGGGTCAATGCTGAAGGAAGATCAAGAAGGATGAAGATTTACAAAAGACCACCAGTTTTGGCTATAAAATGAATGAAAAACCCTGAAAGACAGTTTCTAGGTAATTAATAATCAATATATTAATTAGGCTAGCCAGAATCAATAAATTGACGGTTAGTGTTTTCTCTTGGTAACTAAAGATGCCTCACAGAGAATCTGAAAGGTTTAACTAAGCCTCAAAAGGGATTTTCTTTGATGATGGGAAATCAACTCTGATTGGTGGACATTTAATGAGGAGGTGGGCTAAAAGCCTTCAGTTCTTCCTGCTGAGAATATGGCTTGATCAAGAGACTCAGCCACCTCCATCCATCTCCCTCTAAACCACTCTGGTTGGTTTTCTCCTTCATTAGAGGGGGTACCAGGACAGGGGCTTCTTTCTCCAGGGTAAGAATTTGCCCAGATTGGATTCTGTTTATACTGTAAACAGAAGTTAGGTCTCCTAGTTGGGTAGGCATTTCACCCAAGATTGAAGAGCATGTTCCTCGAGAGCTGAGTAATCACATCAATCAATCTTGTCCTTCAGAGACTGACTTTAACAAGAGCTGGGCCTTAACAAGGAAATTGAGGAGAAAAGCTTGGATCCCAATTTAATAATTGGTTATCGATATAATAGTAAAATAGTAATTTCTCTCAACTATTAATTTGTTTGGTAACTATGGAGAGTACAATTTCAGCTAAGTGTTAAAGGAGGAAGCCTGATCAACAGACGGTTGAGAAATGAGAGAAGTGAAAGACAATTAGTACAGACAGTTTTATTATCTAGGAGCTGGGCTGTGAAAAGGAAGAAACCTATAGAATGATTGTTCAAGGGATGGGAGGGTAAGTGAGGTATTTTTCATAGCGTGAGTGACCTGAGTCTTTGAAAGCAGTAGGAAATAAGCCAGTAGATAAATATGTCGACTAAAGAGGAGGGTAAGGGGAAGTTGGAGAAAAATTTGGCTTCCTCACAAGGGTCTTTTCCACTTCTGAGAAATAAGAAGAGATACTTGAAAAATAATGACAGGAAAAATCAAATTCATAAATATTTATTCATGCTGCCACCCAAGAATTTTCTCTCTTTCTTATCTCTCTTAGAGACAGCTAGGTGGCACAGTAATTAAAGTACTGGGCCTGAGTTCAAATGTGGCCTCAGACACTTACTAGCTATGTGATCCTGGGCAAATCCCTTAAACTCTGTCTGCCTCAATTTCCTCAAATGTAAAATAGGGATAATAACAGCATTTATATCCTGGGGTTGTTGTGAAGATGAAAATGAGATAATATTTATAAAGATCTTAGTACATGGTAGGTGCTCTATAAATATATAAATTCTTATTCCCCTCTCCTTACTTATCTTTTTTGTTAACCTCGTCCATTAGATACTCCTGCCCCTAAAGCTCAATTTTCTCACCTCTTCTCTTTCTATACTCATTTCCTAGGAGGATTCATTCACTCACCTTACTTGACCTATCACTTCTCTTCCCCAACACAATGCCCACTCTAGTGCAGTCCCTTATCATGTCTCTTGTCAGGATTATCTTTGGGGTTTTCTTAGCAAAAATCCTGGAGTAGATTGACATTTCCTTTTCCAGCTTATTTTACAGATGAAGAAACTGAGGCAGACAGGATAAAGTGACTTGCCCAGGGTCACACAGCTAGTAAGTGTCTGTGGCCAGCTTTGAACACAGGAAGATGAATCTTCCTGATTCCAAGCCCAGTACTCTATACACTGCACAATTGGCTGTTCCCAGAAAATACAACACAATATAGATGAAGTTGATTTGTGATTTTCCAAGTCAATACACTCAGGTAGACCTCAGTGTCTATTTGAGTTTGACATCATTGTGGTAGAATGTCCAGAGGACGGTGATTAGGGTGGTGAAAGGCTTTGAAATTATATTCTATTAGGATTGGTCAAGGGATTTAAGGATATATCTACTAGAAAAGCCTTCACTGAGGAGGAAAATGATGTAGAATCATAGATGTAGAATAGAAAAGCAACTTTGATATTATCTAATTAACCTTTTCATTTTATATTTGAGGAAACTGAGTCCCAATAAGGTTATGATTTGCCCAGAGTCTCACAACTAGTAAGCCATGAATAAGGATTCAAGCACAGATCTCTGGCCATAATTCCAGGGCTTTTTCTATTATGTCATCAGTATCTGAAGTGCTTGTCACATGGATGAAGGATTAGACTTACTCTGTCACCTGAGGTCTCAGCCACTATCAAAAAGGGGATGGGGTGGGGTCAGGGAGGAGCAGAGAGGCCAGTTTCACCTGGAGGTTAGGACAATGACAACTATCTCAAATTGGAATGGGCAGCCGTAGCAAGCTGCTGGCTCCTTTGTGGTAGTGCTTCAGACAAAGGCTAGATGATTCCTTGTCAGGGACATTGTAGAGGAGACACACAATTGTCAAGATGGCATATGAGATCCTTTTCAACTCTGAGGTGATGATGATGATGCTAATAGCAATACATGCCAGGCATTGTGTTAAGCACTTTACAGATATTATCTCATTTGATCCTCAGAAACAACCTTGGTAGGTAGGTGATATTATTGTCCTCATTTTACAGATGAGGAAACTGAAGCCAGCATCACACAGCTAGTAAGTATTTGAGGCTGGATTTAACTCAGGTCTTCCTGACTCTAAACCTGACACTCCATCCATTGTGCCACCTAGTTATCCATTTGTATCGCCATCTGCCTGAAGGCAGAGATTATATATGTTTATTTTTGCCTCACCAGCACCTTATATTGAACACTGCATATTATATGGACTTAATAAGTGGTTGTTGACTTGAACTGACTTTCTGTAAACAGGATTTAGTGAAATCAATTAGGTTAATCCTCTTCAACTGGTCTCACCAATCCCAATTGTTCTGGAGAAGTTGCTACTAACAAATGCAGCACATCTTTTAGGTAGAGCTGGAACTAGTAGGAGGCACCCAAAGCTTTGACACAGGTGCCAACATTGAACCAGGGAAAACTTCCCTTCTCCCTCCACCACATACATTATTGAATATTAGCCTGCACCATTTGCTCTTCTGACTCCAGGGTTGCAACTCCTGAGGGTTCTGTGTCCATTAGACCTCTTTCCCAGAATGTTTTCAGTTGAAGCATGATAGATTTTTATACAGTTTCTTACTTTATTATGTTTCAGTGTGTTTCTTGTAACCAACATACAGGTAAATTTTGATTTCTAATTCATTCTGCTATCCTCTTTGATTTTATGGGTGAGTTCATCCCATTTATATTCACAGCTATTACTATTAATGATGTGTTTCTCTCCATCCTTATCTCTTATAATTTTTTTTCTCTTTGTTTCCTGACCCCTCTTTATAAAGAAGAGGTAGTGAGAAAGAAATCCACTCTGCACCAGGGCCCTAGGTTTTGTGCAATCTGCTTCTGTTCTCCTGTCCCTCTTCTCTTTTCCTCACTCAGAACCCAATCACAGGTTCTTATAATTTCTTCCTTTTCTTTTAAACCTTTCTTGTGATTCAACCTCTCTAGTCAGAACTTGTTTCATTTAAGACTAGTTCTTTCCTTAATCTAAGCTTTCTCTTATTCCTCCTCTCCTCCCCTTTCCCTTCTGTTTTCCTCCTAAGTAAAAAGTATTTCTGTGACCATATGTGTGTTCTTCCATCTTTTGACTAGTTCAGATAGGAGTGAGATTCAAGCGGTATTCACTCCTCCCACATTTCTCTCAGAGTCTTCTATTTGTCCACCATGAATATGTAATATTTTAAAGATCCTCTTCAACTCATTTTAAAAAAAATCTTGCTTTATGTCTTCCAGAAAATCTAATTGAACTTTGGCTTTTCTTTGAGTTTTGCTTGTAGATGTTTTGGAGACGTTTTCTTCTTCTAGGTTTATGTCTTGAGTGTCCTTGTCATATAGTAGTTCTTGATGACTAGATTCTTTTTGTTTTCCTTGCTCATTCTTGCAACCTGATTTTTGACCTCAGACTTAATGTTAGGTCTGAGCTCTGCATATTTCTGGTAGGAAGATATGGACTGATCCTATTCTTGCTTTCTGGGAGCATTGAGTTTTGTTTTGATCATAGATCAGAGCCAGTTCAGGCTAAGGATATGAAAGCTTTCAATATTACCAAAGTGGTCTGATCTAGCGTGAAATCTTATAAGTACTCTGCTAATGTAAGCCCTGTGTTTCGAGTCTGAGCAACACAATCTGTGAGCTTGCCCTTGGTTGGAGTTTCAGTAGAATACTGGACTCAACTACTGTCAGTCAACTAGACACCCCAGTAGGTTCAGAGCATCATATCTGCAGGTTCCCTTTTGGCCTGGGATTCTGGATGCAGTTATTCCCTTGCAGGCTCTAAACTGGGTTGAAGGCTGGCACTGAAGACTCTCTTCCTTTGTACCTCACCTTGGTTCTTCTCCTGGTGTGAGAGCCACACAGCTACTGCTTGCTTCTGAACTTGTTCCTTGCTCAGTTCATAGCCTAGGGCCCACAAACAATTCTCATCTTGGATCACTATGCCTTAAATGCAGGTTTCTTCTTTAGTATGACCTGGACCTGTAAACCAGAACTATATAGTGAGTGACAGATAGCTGTTGATAGCTGTTTATGTAAGTGAGACCCCTCTGTTTGGGGTTACCCTGGAGATTTCTGTCTCTTCATGCCATCCTGGAAAAATGACTGGAAAAGAAATTCAGTGTGATTTTTTTCCTTGGATTTCTCAATCAGGATGTAGTTTGGTACTTTTTCTAGATCTTCTTGGAAAATTTGAAGGGAAGAGTACCATCTTGGCTCTGCCCTGCAATATCATCTTCTACATGTGACTTTTCCTGATACCCTCATGTGCTTGGTGACCTCCCCAGCGAAATCGCTTATTTTGTGTATATCCTTACATATGTGTCTCTTCTGATAGAATGTAAACTCCTAGAAGGTAAGATTCTTTCACTTTCATCTTTGTATCCCCAGCACCTCAGACAATATTGGGCACCTAGAAGCCAGCTGATAAATGCTTATTGATTGATTGACTGAGATAAACCTTGACATATCTCTGAGGTTTCTCTCTCCACAAAAATACAACACGGGTTTTATACATTAGCTCACTTGATCCTACTGTAACTCTACATGTGGATATCCCCATTTTATAGATAAGAAACTGAGATCAGAGGGGCACAGTGGATTTGTTTAAGGTCAAACAGCAAACAAGTAAGGTACTAGAATCGTAAGGCTTTTGATTCTACGTTGCCCCTAAAAGTAAGTGTTTGTCACCTTCGGCCTTCAGAGCTGCCTCACTCTGTTCCCTAGGACTAACTAAATGTAGCTTCTGAATAGCATCTACACAAGCAGCCATCCGCTGTCTCCCCAAGAGATGAACTGAACTACAGTCGGGAGCACTGGAACCAGCAGCTCAAGTGTGCCAACTCAGATTTTTTGAAAGCCACAGTTACTGAAAACAAGCTCTCTTGCCAACTCAGCCTTGGTGGGACACAGGCCTAACAATAGCTACAGGGTTGAGATGGCAATCCCTCACTAGTCTGCTGAGTGGTTTGCCACAGGCCAGGGTGGGAATCTCGGTCCCATGTTGCTGTTTCCTATGCACTACTGCTGTTTGTGCTTTTCCAGGAGTGTGCTGGCATGGTGAGCTAAGTCTTTGGAAAAACACACACACACAAGCACCCAAAAACATACATACATATACACACACTAAGCATACACGTATGTGCACACATGTGCACACACTGCTATGAATTCTCCTGGTTTATCTACCTGATTCACCCCATGAGGACAGTGCGATAGAAGAGATAGAACACAGCGCTGGTTAAGCTTTAGTTGTTCCTTGGAATGTGGATTGACCTAATATACGGGGTTGTTGGGGCAGTGGAACTTGCTTTCAAACAGGATGGATAGCTCTGTTTCCTAGCTCATCACTTCCTTTCATGGCCAAGTCTCTGTGAATACTGAGGCTTACAAAAATGTCATTGTCTCCTCAATGAAATATAACTACTAGCTACATCTGCCATAACCTTCTGGTAACTCTTCAGTGCCAGGTTCTCAAAACCCAGCCTAACTCCACCCCCCAAGAATAGTGATCATTTCTGGGTGACTCTGGGTTGATTATCCAGGTCCTTTGACCTCTAGTACTACCTCCTTCTGTTTGTTGCCTGCCTTGGGCCCTTCCTGTTTCCCATGAAAGTTTGGCCTTGATTCTTGAGAAGCGCAGCCTTCTATCCATTGGTTTATTTTCTTTGTAAGAAAGTGAGTTTTCTTGGAAGCATTTCCTGAGCACCTCTTGTGCACAGAGGCTGTCGCTGTTCCCAAAGCTCTGTGATTTCTTGGGACAGGTACTTCCTTCACTCACACAGAACACACCCCCAACATCACTTGGTGTTCATAGGTTTCTAGAAATATGAACTTCAAGCTAAGAGGCACCTTTAGAGGCAATGTGGTGTAGTAGAAAGAATGCTCAATTTGAAATCTAAAGATCTGGTTTTGATTTCTGGCTCTGTCACTTATATTACTTGGGTTAGTCACTCGATCTTTAAGGATCTCAGTTTCTTCTTCTGCAAAATGAGTGGATTGAAGTAGATGAGATCTAAAGTTCCTTCCAACTCTATAATCCTATGATGCAGTGAAGTGGCTAGATCATAATCAATAACAATCAAAACAACTCAGGTAATATATTATTCATAATATTTTGTAATTATTTACTAATGAAGGTGCCATTAAGGAATATTTTAGCATCAATCTCCTGGACCATTGTCATGGACCCCTAAGGGAATGTGAACCAGTAAGTGGGAACCACTGACTCCATTCCAACCTCTCTCTTGCCCCATTTTACAGATAAGGAAACTGAGGCTGAGAAAAGTTAAATGTCTTGTCCCAGGTTACACAAGTAGCAAGCAGAAGAGCCAGAATATGACCCTATGACAGGTTATATCCAAAAATAGTCATTACTTGATGGCCAGCCTTCTAATGAAGAGGGTCTCTGCACTGAGCTAAGATGGCCCTAAGGTAATAGGCTAATGTTAGATGTCCTTCCAGTTTAGCAAAATGTGCGAGAGCTTCTGCAGTTCTGAACAGTACAGCTTCCCCCATATGGGGTGTTCATTACTGATTTGGAAAGGGATTTGAAGACTCAGCTAAATACCTCCCCCCTTTCCAGCCAACACCTCTCAGTAGCTCTAAGGAGTGAATCATAGGACATGAGTTTGGTTACTCCCCCATCAGCCTAAACAAAGACAATTCTACCGGAAAGGAGAGAAATGTTTGATGAGGATGTGCTGGGGAATGCCCTTTCAGAGGTATTTTTGGCTCAGGACAAATAATGCAAATTCATCTGAAGCAACTTCCATAAATTGAGGACATAATCCCTAACGGTAACTTTCAAGACCCAGATGCAAACCATTCCTGCAGATGGTATGGAACTGAATGGCCTCATCCAGGCTCAGTGAGGCCTTGACATGAAGCCACACAGTCCTCCCAGCTCCAAAAGGAATACAGATAAGAGAGATACCATTTGCTCCTTCCTAGACAGAGATGAAGAGGTTGAAAAGCGCAAAGAAAGAGACGACTGTCAGATATTCCTCTCACCTACAGAGGGGTCACAAAAACAAAAGGGAGACTCTTGCCCCTCTTGTGTCCATTGGATGACCTGTGTGTCCTTGTATTGTTCCCTTGAAGGACCAAATGTAGTTTGATCACGTCGTTGCTGTCCTGACTAGAGTCTCCATACTCTCTTCCCTAACACTCCCCTGAAATGTTGGAGGCAAACATAAAAGAAATCTTATATATTCTGAGCCAGATCTGAGGGTCACAGACCAATTTTGGTTTGAGATGGTTTAATCCTGTTAAAACACGAAGCAGCCACCTCAATCCATTCTGTTATTGTTCTGGCTAGAGCCATAAAATCATTATATAACCCTCCTCCTCCCTTATTATAAAATGCTAGAAGTTGTCCTAGGCCTATAGATATAAAGCTGGGAGGGACCTTAGATAATTTATCAGAGAAGAGATAAAGCTTCAGAAAAGTGTCAGGATTTAGAGCTAGAAAAGACTTTCAAGGTGACCAAGCGCATAATCTGTTTTCTACTGTAGAGGAAACCAGAGACTTGCCCAAACTCATACAAGGAATAAAGTCAGGATTTGAACTTAGTTCCTATTGACTCCAAAAACATTGCTCTTTTTCTTGCGACCTCCCAGATGGATGGCTCAGGAGAAGAAGGTGAGATCGGTACACTTGCACAGGCTTCCCTCACTCAAATCAAAGTCATTTGCAAGTCATGTCATCATCTTGATGTCATGATCCTCCACAAGAATGAAGGACAAACACACTACCTCCCAGGTAATTTTAGTGTTGCCAATTTTAGTAGGCATTTGATGAATGCTTGTTGATTGATAATTATGCAGGCAAGTTCTTAACATATTTCAGAGGACTTCAGTGGAGGTGTAGAGACAATAGGAGGACACAAAAGAAGCTGGAGATGAGTAATGGCTCTGCCTCCAAGCATTTGCCATTTTGTTGAGGGGTAGAGTGTAGGAGAGATAAGGGAAACAGTATGAAAACAATTACAGAGCAGCTCTAGAATCTCTATAATCTGCCTGATTCTAGGCCTATTTGAGGTGGGGGGTGGGGAGTAAGGTAATTAGATAGGGACTGGGCTGGACCAGAGCTCCTTGTGGGAATGTGGTCCCATAGGTTCTGGTCCAAAAAGTCCCTAGGAGTCAGAGTCATTCTTTTCAGTCCCTACACCCTGCCTAACCAATGCACAATTATCCGTTAAGGGTTTCACATAGATTTTGGCAAGCTTGGGATGAAGAGTGGAGAACTCTTGAGGTTCTGAAGGTACTTTCCACCTTGAGGCCTCAGATCCACCATAAGGTACAGTGGTAAATGAGCTGGATAGTGAGCACTCTAGCTTGCTCTCCTTAAGCAAGGTTGTCTACATCTCCTCCTCCTTTTAAGGGTGCTCCTGAGAGATTGGGACATCTCCACTCTAATGCTAAGGGCTTAAGCCCCCACACCAAGCATGTTCCCCACTGTTAGCCACCATTGACTAGCACCCAGGTGTCTTTAACCAATGAATATCATGTAACTTTTACAAAGATTTTGCTTCTAAGATATATGACAGGAACAGATTACAAAACATTTCCCTCTCCATCAATTTGGGTGCATTATATTCTATTTGGAGAGAGTATATTCAGACTGGACAAAATTTGCTAGTAGTGATGTTTCCTCCATGTTCTTCATCCAAATTAAATAAAGAATAGTCATCTCAGTCACTTCTGAAATGCATCCCAAAGATTACGCCCCATTCCTTGGGGCATTGGGGTTGACTGCAAAGCCTGGCGTGGACTAGACTGCTGGACTAGACTCCTCGACCTCAAGTGCTTTATTCTCTTGATCTTCTGTAATTCACAAAGCTCTAGTCATCTCTTTACCAAAAATGCAAAAACAAATGCTACGATGAAAAGTCAAAACCATATTTACCAGTCAACGTATCATATCCCCTTGGATGGGGAGGGCCCAGCACCTCTCCCATCACAGCATTGTTTCTCACCAGAATGCTGCCCAACTGGAAAAAAGTCAAACCAAGAGTGAAGAGAAGGTCACACAGTGCCTTTTGAATGACCTCCAGTTCTGGCTGTAGAGCCAGAGCTAATCAAAGAAGCTGCTTTTCACTGTGTGGTTAGCAGACTGATCCAGTTACAGGATGTCCTCACAGGCTTCAAATCTCACCAAGGTACTTTAGTCAGAAGTCTTCACAACTCTCCCACAGTCATGATCCCCATCCTCTTCTATGTGGAGAATCACATTAGTGGCATTTTGTATGTGTGGGGATTGGATTCCTTGGTCATTTTCCCCTTAGGTTGGCCTTAGTCAAAAAGCATTTTTAAGTGACTATTATATACCAGGAGTTGTGCTGGGCCCTGAGGGTAAAAGACAAATAAAATAGTCCTTCTCCTTGTAGTCTATGAGAGAAAGACATACATATAGATACATACATATGCATATCCACATATGTATGCATATACATACATACATATAAAATATGTTCATATACACACACACAAACACATGTGTATGTACCTGCTCTCGAGGAGCTGTATGTATATATGTGAATGTATACATGTACACACATGTATATGTGGATATATGTATATCTATCTATCTATATAAAGCTCTTTGACCTCTTTTTGTATTCCCAGCAATTAGCACAGTGCCTGGCACATAGTAAACCTTCAAGTGTTTATTGAATGCTTGTACATATACATATGTGTATATGCATGCATTTAGTAATGAATGGGTATATGTGATCACATACCTATACATGCTCGTATACATATTATATGTGCACAATACAATATATATATATATCTATGTACACACCTGGCTGCACATTATATACACATACATGTATACACACACCCACATGTGTGCAAATACAAGGTCATTCCAGGGGTCAGCCATAATCAGCTGTAGAGTTTGAGTCCTGGTTAGCTGTATGACTTTTATCAAGGTACTCAGCATCTCTAGGTTTCTTCATAGGTAAAAGGATGATGATCATACTGGTGCTGATTCTCTCATCTTATTGTCATGAGCAAACTGCTTGATAAACATCAAAACATCATAAAAATGAGCTATTATATAGGAATGTCTCCCCTCTCTTCTCTTCCTCAACCCTGTCTATCCTTGAAGGTAAGGATGCTTGACCTTCTTTGTGTCATGGACCCCTCTGGCAGTCTAGTGAACCTTATGGATCATCTTCTTCTCAGAAAAATGTTTTTATAAGCATAAAATAAAATTCCAAGGATTACAAAGGAAATTAATCATATTGTACTATATCAAAACTTTTTTTTTAAATTCATGAATTCCTAGAAATCTGTCCATGGACCTGAGGTTAAGAATCCCTGTTTTTACGACTAGGCCATATACTTCATTCTCCATGAAGCCTTTCCATATTCTGTCATTTATTTAACTATTTGTATACATGCCTCATATCTTCCTTAGCACAGAAAAGCATATGATAAAATAATCCATCTTTCTATCTCTCTGTCTCTCTGTCCCTACCTGCTTACCTATCTCTCCCTCTCATCTATCTATAGCTATTATCTATCTATCTATCTATCTATCTATCTATCTATCTATCTATCTATCTATCAAACTACCTGTCTCCCACTTGACTATAAGTTTCCTGAAGGTCAGATCTGTCTTTCTAGTCCTTGTTTTCCTAAGGACTAATGCAGTAACTTGTAAATTGAGAAAACAAAAACTGGATTTAGGATTATTCTGATCTAGGGAATTCTTAATGAGGAAATTACCTTTACCAGTGCAGATCAGCACCCACTTTACAGCTCACAGTCTGGGAAGACTTTCCCTGAGCACTGAGAGGTTTCAGTGGCTTGCCCAGGTTCACATCAAGCAGGATTTGCATCCAAGTCTTCTTGCCTCCTAGGCTGGACCTCTATCCATTTTTGCACAGAATAGATGATTAACGATGATGATGATTAACAATAATAATAGCTAGTATTTACACAGTGCTTTAGGGTTTTAAAATGACTTTCTGTAGCTACTACATTTGATTCTCACAACTATGGAAGGTATGTGCCATTATTATCCAGTTTTACAGATGAGGAAACTGAGGCTGAATGGGTCAAGTGCCTTGCCAAGGTCACATGTCTAAGGTAGGAATTGAACTCAAGACTTCTTGATTCCAAGTCCAGTGCCCTATCCACTGTTCCTCTTAGCTGCCTAATTAGTAATTGATTAATAACTGTTGAGTGGAGTTGAATTGAATTGAAGGCCATGCTAGTGCTCAGTCTTGTCTTTCAGCCTCTGGGCTCCCTGTCCTGGCCCATTGGACAGGTTTGGATTCCAGCTCCCTCTACAACCTGGCTTCCTCTCTCAGGCTTCTGTGGTCCTGGAGAATGCCTTGAGGCTTTCAACACTGAGCCAACCAGGCCAAAGGCCAACAGCTTTGAAGTTTTATGGAAAGCTTTGGTGGAAAGATTGCTTGTGGGGGTTTGCGGAGCAGACATTGAAGAGCCCTAGACTAAACTGCATACATGGGGACTGGTTGGGAGCAGGCCTGGCTCTGCCAAGCATAGCAATTTCCCTGCCTCAGGCTTCATGGGGCTCTGCAGTCAACTTGGGGCTTAGGCTGAGGTTTCTAAATCAGCTTGTTGGAAAGGCGGTTTGTGCTGGTTCCCCACTGGGTGATCAAGTCCCTTCCAGAACTGCCCTGATGACAAACAAGATCCAAAGGACCTCTTCCCCAGGGAGCAGGCAGCTTGAGGCCATGTCACAGAGGAGCCCAGAGAGAAATGATTCCCATGAGGAAGGACAAGGGAAACTGATACAGACATTTGGGAACTCAACTGCCAACTTAGCCTTTGAAAAGGTGCACGCTCCCAAGATCTTTACCAGGTGCAGGATCTCAGGCAAGTTACTTCATTCTCAAGTGCCTCAGGCAATTGGCAGGACTCATCTTTGAAGTGAGAGTTTGGGGTGAAAGGGCCATCCTCACTCTGCCAAAATTATAGATCATAGGACCATAGATTCATAGGGGAAATGTTAGAAGTGAGCCTGTCTAACAAGCCCCCAACAGTGAGAAACATGCTCACCTTAAATAATGATACCCATTGTGAAATCAGGAAAGCCTTTATTAATCTTTATATCCATTCTCCATGGAAGGATGGGTAGCCTCCCCAGTACGGTTATAGGATAACTATAACACGTTCAGAAGGATAGGGTTTCTTATGCTGTTTTCCGAACTTTGGATCTCCCAGGATACCATCCCCTGGCCATGTGACTCCATGTTCTCCTGTCTGATAGGCCCTTCCTCACTCAGCTCCTTTAGCCTTCACATTAGTTTCTGACATCTAACCTGTCCGTGCTAGGTCACAACCCTTATCACCTAGGAATGTGGAAAACAGAACTTTCTTTGCTTCCCACAGAAAGAACCTGAGAGGCCAGCCAGTTCAATCTTTATTATTTTTACATGATGAGAAAGCTGACTTGCTTCAGAGAAAATGACTTGCTTAACTCTATGTAGGTAGAGAGTGGCAAGGTTGGAATCCAAACTAATGTGTCTGACTCCAGTATCAAAGTCTTTTGTATTTTCCTTCTGGTGGAATTACCACTTTAAGGTTTACAAAGCACTTTGCATACATTATCTCTTTTTCTCCTCACAGAAGAACTACTGGTTTCATTAAATCTTCATTTTAGAGATGAGAAAAGTGAGACTGAAAGCAGTTAGGCATGGGAGGCTACATGGTTTGTTGGAGAAAATAAAGGCTTTGGAGTCACAACACTGTACCTGAGTTCAAATCCTACCTCACCCATTGGTGAATTCTTCTTATAGCTTCCATTTTGTGGAGGGGCCCAAGCTAACTTTCATTCCCATCCTGAAACTATTCCTGATTTTGTCTTCCAAACCATGCCCCTGACTCTGTTTTATACTGAAACTTTGCTGGGTATTTTTTTCTCCTTGCCCTGGAACATCCAAATATACCTATAGCCTTCTCAACTCAGAGTATCCTCTACAAGGCCCACCCCCTTCTCCTATTGGTGAGTTACTCATGGGGCCTCCATTTTGTGGAGTCCTTATTCCCATTTCAGTGTTGTTCTTGACTTCCTGCCTTCAGAGCCTTGACTACTGGGCACCTGAATCTCTAACCTCTCTCCCCTCCCTGCTTTTCATATTATTTTATGTATATCCCCCCCATTATAATGCAAGTTACTTGAGGGCAGGGACTATCTTTTTTTTTACTAGTTTGTATTTGTATCCCTAGTTCTTAGCTCAGTGACTGACATATAGAACTTAATAAATGCTTCCTCCCTCCCTCTCTTCTTTCTTTCTTTCCTTCTTTCTTTCCCTTCTCCCTCCCTTTCTTCTCTCTTTCTTTCCTCCCTCCCTTCTTTTCTTCCTCCTTCCCATCCTCCTTCCCTTCCTTTTTCTTTTCCTTCCTTCCTCTTTTTCTTTCCTTCCCTCCTTCCTCCCTCCCTTACTCTCTGCTTTCCTCCCTTCTTCTCTCCCTTCCCTTCTCCCTTCCTTCCTCTCTCCCTCCCTACCTCTCTCCCTTTCTTCTTTCCTGTCATTCTTCCTTTTTCCTTTCTATTCCTTTCCTGTGTGATTGAGCAAATCACTTATCTTCTTGAGGCCTCAGGTTTCTCTTCTGTAAAATAAGGAAGTTGGACTAATCAGCTTCTAAGGTTCCTTCAATCCCTAAAACTGTGTCTATGAGGCTATGACTTGTATAGGGTCACAAAGCCATTAAATGCCCTAGGCAGGACTCAAATTTAGGTCATAATAACTCCAATCCAGAATTCAAGAAAGGAGGAATACAAGACACACATATAGAACAATTAGAGAACTGTGCCAGACAATATGAGATCTAAATTGTCTGGTTCAGACTGAGAGTGCTCAGCAGAGAGCTTCACTTTATCAGGGAAAAACAGAAGCAAACAGGAGCCACTTCAGGGTTCTGAGAAGGGATGAAATATGGAGGAACAACACTTTCGAGAAATGATACTTTTGTGGGAGCTGGTTTAGGCGCTGGTCTGCAATTGTGGCTAGAACTCTCGCCAAGGAAGAATCAGTGGGATTTGCTAAGGGGCCTGGATTTGGGGCCCAAAGGAAAGAGAAGAGGTGAAGAGGGCAAGGCCAAGCATTTGAGCTCGGGTCCCTGGGAAGATTGTGGTGCAGTTGGTGGTCAGGGGAAAGGTGGAAATGGGGGTGGGGGGGTCAGGTCTGAATTTGATGCTTAATTGTAGGTTGTGGTAGACCATCTTCTAAGTGAATGTTCCATAGAGTGAAAAAAGTGAGGCTGAGAAAACACAAGAGAGCCAAAGAAGACCTGGAAGTCATCTAATTCTAGGTGGAAACTGACTCCACATAAGCAGCCAAACTAATCCCCAAAGCAAGTATAGAGGGAGAGAGTAAACAGCTCCCATTCACATATGTGTGTGTGCATATATACACAAACATATGTGCATATGTGTGTGTGTGTGTATACACACACATGTTTTTGGTGGTCCAGACCAAGTGATTCCACCAGTGTAACTACTGGTCCTCACTCTAGACTCTCAGCACAAGGTGATGAAGGTCTGCACCATGAAGACTGCTGTGTGAATGGAGAGATTTGGTCATAAATATCTAGTATTTATAAAGCACTTTAAGGTTCACATTCCAAAGCTAGGTTTTAATACACATCTTCCTCACTGAAGTACCCCCCTCCTGATCAATAGGGATGATGAGTGAAGTGGGAGGGCAATAGATTGTTATTCCCTTTGTAGTAGCAACATTAATATTGATTTGATTATCTGAGCAGGAGATTGAAAGGGCAGGGTGGGGTAGCTGGCAAAATATTTCCTCTGGTTAGATCCCAGAGTTGGATTGGATGATTGGACGAGGTGAGGCATAGTCTGGGCTTGAGAAGGAACTTCTGATTGATCAGTAGTAGGTTTAGCTCTATCCATTGCCCCACCTAGCTGTCTCTGACAACACTTAGCAACAACTTGGAAATAGAAGTGAACCAATTAAGGAGTGGTTGTGAGCCTTGGTGCCTGGGAAGGTGGTCGTATACTTGACACTAACAAAGAAGTCTGGAAAAGAGAAAAATGTGGGAGGAAAGACAAGAAGTTCAGTTTGGGGCATGTTGAGTTTGAGATGTCTACAGGACATCCACTTTGAGATGTCCAATGGGTAGCCAGTGATGCCAGGCCAGATAAGGATTCTAGAGAAATTAGGACTTAAAACAAGATAGAGGTGGAGCCCAAAGTAACTGATGGTATTGAACAGTGAGATAGAAAGCATGATCTAGTGAAAAAGCCTGGAGACAGAAAGCTTGGACTTGAATCCTGTCTCTTCAACTGACTAGTGATATATTCTTGAGTAAGCCCCTTTTCCTCCTCAGGTCTCAGTTCCCTCAACTGTCAAATGAGGGGCTTGAACAAAAAAGCTTCTAAGGTTCCTTCAGCTCTGACATTCAATGCTGTGAAAAACACTGCATTGTTGCAGAGAGAACTTTTGGAATTCAGCCTTCACAGGCCACTGATCCCAAAGCCAGGGAGTTTGGCCAGAGCACAATTTCTGCTAACTTGGTTGTTTTCACAAAAAGTTTGACCATTTTTTTCTGGCCAGAGCCAACCAGTCTATAACTATCCCTGCAAAAACTGGCTGGGAAAGACAGGAGAAAACTTTGACGTCCAAGAATGTTTGGGAATAGGGCTATTGGCTATTGGCTCCCCTGGGGCAGACCATGTTAATTCAGAGGAGAAGTGGAAGGACAATAGGCTGATGTGAAGAAACCTGACTCCAGGTCTGCCTGCTACTCATTGGCTATGTGACTTTGGATAAGTCACTCTACCCAGTCTGTGCCTCAATTTTATTATCTAAAAATGGGACTGGAGCAGCTAGTTAGTTGGTCCAGTGGATTGAGTGCTGGGCCTGGAGTCAAGAAGACCTTAGTTCAAATCTGATCTCAGATACTTATCAGCAGTGTGACCCTGGGCAACTCATCTAACCCTGTTTGCCTCAATTTCCTCATCTGTAAAATGAGCAGGAGAAAGAAATGACAAATTATTCCAGTATCCTTGACCCCTCAAAAAAACCCCAAAACCCAGATGGGGTCATGAGTCGGACATGACTGAACAATAGGAGTAGGGAAAATTTAATAGCACTTAATGTCTACACTCAGGCCCTTCCACTGTCTCCCTTCCCCCTATCCCAAGCAGTGTTGCATAATCTGGTCAAAATGTAAGTAGTAAAAGATTAGTTTTCCATATTCTTTATTTAACCTCATCCTGCCTCACTAGAATAAGATATCTAGGGTTTAAAGTGTAGGAGCCATACAGGTACACAGGGCAGTACTCTGTGCTATGGACCTCCTTCCTCACTCTATCAGAACTTGTCCACCTGTCCAACCTCTATCCCTTTCCCATAGGGCCCTGTTCTCGTTAAAAAAGACCTGGGTGTGAATCCTGATTTCATTCCTTACTTGCTATGAGTTATTAGGCAAATTACAGAATATGTCTAGTCATCAATTTCTTGAAAATCTTTGAACTAGATAAGCTTGAAGTTTCTTCTTGCTGGCTCACTTTCTACTTCCCCGTTAAGGTACTGATGACTGATATGACATATTAATATGTGTACTCTTGCCCAGAGGCATTTTCATTTTAACCTGCAGGCTAGGCTAGGGAGCTAGAGTCCTGCCTTTCTCTATATGTCTAATCACCTCCCAACATATTAGAAATATCAATGATCTTGAAGCCTGAGTTCACATTTTTTTCTAACACTTACTGGTTGAGTTAGGCAAATCACTTAATTTTTCTAACTCTCAGTTTCCTCATTCGTAAAGGGGATAGTTGTTCTAAAACTGGAGTGTAATATCTGTAAAAAGATACAAAGTGCCATATAATTGCCAGCTGTTATTCTTATCACCCTAGATGTGGGTGATAAGAATAGTATAGATTCAACAGGTTGGCACCATTCCCCAAGGCTGCCCATCTTTTGATCCCATTTAAATATACACTATAATATAAAATATAATATAATATGATTTCTTAGCAAAGCCTGGAGACTCATCTATGTTCCAGAAGCAATATTAGACATAGTTTAGCTGTTCTTAAGCCTCTGGTAAATCAGGTTTCTTTAAATATCAAGAAAGACAGGATGGTAAAAAGTTGTCAGGAATATTCAAAAGTCAACTTCTTTCGCAAGGGTGAGCTCCACACCTCAAAGTGCTTTTGCATCTCAGACTCTGTACTAGTAGACTTTGCTTTTGCCTTGTTTCTTCCAGCCTTAGGGATTTTCCCTTCCTCCTTTCTCCTTCCCCTTCCATTCTTTCCTTTGAGGAAGCATGACATAGAGGATAGAGTTTTGATAGAGGAAGACCTAGGGTTCAGTGCCACATTTGTTCCCTGTCTCCTGGATGCTAGGCAAAGTCACTTAATCCCACCTTAAAAAAAAACTATTAAAAAAAACCTTACCAACCATCATCCATAAAATAAGGATGATAAGTCCTCACAGGCTTGTTACGAGGATCTTATGAGAAAAAATACGTAAAGCACTTCGCAAATCTCAAAGAGCCAAATAAATGGGTTGTTTTTTAATGTTCTCACCATTTGATGACCTCATTCCTAAGAAATGCTTGGCTCCCAGACTCTGCCTTCTCTGGTCATAAGCTCCTTGTCCTGTGTACCATACCTTGGCAACTAGAGTTTGCTTCATCAGTGGACAGTCATGCTAGCAACCCCCTGCTACCTCTGGCCAGGTCTCTGAGTGTCCATATTGTCTCTCTACCAGTTCTTTCTTGTTCCCAGTTAACCTCTTGGGGCCATGCTTGCCTTGGATAATGTCAAGTGTCTTTGAATGCTGCTTTCCTGCAGAAAAGAATTAAGAAAGATAGATGGGGGCCCTCCACAAGTACATGGGATTCATCCTATTTCTGGGCACTCTCCATGAAATTGTGGAAAATATCTCTGATATGAAGGATTGCCACACTGAGTGGTGATGTGTGCATTATTGACTGATTGAGAGTGAGGAGCTCACTCAACTCTAATGGTATTGTGTAGTCATTGAATGCTCAAGTCATGGATTTAAACCTGGTTGGAACCTCAGAAATCATCTAGTCAAAGCCTTCTTTTATAGAAACTCAAATTAAGGCTGAAATAAAGGGAGCCTGCCTGTGGTCACACGGGGAGTATAGAGCAGAAGCAGGACCAACCCAGAGTCTCCTCATTCCAATTCCAGATTTCATTGAGTAACCTCACCAGGAAATCACAAACTCACTGCATTGAGGAAGACATTGCAGTAAAGTAGAAAAGTTCTGGAACTTAGAATCAGGACGTTTGGATTCAGGTTCTAGCTCTTCCACTTACTAGCTCCATGATCCCTAGCACCATTTTACCAAACTGAGCCTCAGTTTTCTCATCTGTAAATTGGGGGATCTTAATAATTACATTCATCTGATGTCTCATAGGACTATTGTGAGGAAAGTGCTTTCTAAATTCTAAAATGCTATATTATTATTAAAATGTTCCAACATTTACAAATCCCTCTTCTCTCATCCCACACTATTTCCTCACCTACCCCTTTCTCTCAGACTATCTTGTATTATAGGGAGGAGAGGCTGGACTAGTGAATTAATTTAATCCAGGGAAGTTCTGGATGTAGAAACTCTCTCAGCTGATGCATATTCTCTAGTCACAGAATTTTGTCTGGGGCACTGAAAGATTAAGCAACTTGCCCAGGGTCACACAGTCAGTGTATCCCAATGACAGGATTTGAATTCTTATCTTCCTGACTTTGAGGCCAGTTTCCTATCCATTAAACCACTCTGCCTGTCATGTTGTACTACAGAAAAAAAATTATGACCATCTTCTTTCTCTAGGCTAGCTTAGCTTTTAACAGTCCTGGGCACTGAAACCTTTGTGAGACCGAGAAATAAGTGACTTTTTCCTGTTAATTCTTCTTCTGAAAAGGTAAGCAGTTTCTTGCCAAGGAGAAGTATATAGAGCCTAATAATAAAACAGTAACTTGTATTTATAATGGCACCTTTCTCTGAAAATCAGGATGGAATGCCCTCCTTCTATAAAGAGAAAGGGAATAACGGAACCCAGAGTACTGAATGCAGTGGACTAGTTTCTGCTGGCTCAGGTAGCTCCTTATCAGCAGTTGTGGTGATAGAGGAAATCTTGAAGGAGGGGAACTTTTTCAAGGCAAAGCTAGATGCAACCACTTCCTTAAGGCAGACCCCAGCCAGGATGCTATTTTCCCCTCAGAAGAGCTTTGCCAGAGTATAATCTGGATGTGCCAGAAACTGCAGGCACACCCAGTTTCAAATGTTCAGGCCCTGGCAAAACCCAAAGGATATTTCATTCAATCTCTTTCCCAAACTTTCTGGACTTGAAGAGAAACATAATGGGTGTGTTTCTGAATCTTTGGCTTTTGCTCATTAAAAGGAGGCTGGGTTGAGATAGATTTAAAACCAAGCAGGTCTTGGACCCTAGTTATGAAAGCACATTAAGCCTCCTTTTTTTTAGAAGTGGAAGGTGGGGTTGCCAAGTGTGAAAAAACATTACCCTTCAAAGGTTGGCATACAAATTCAAAATACTCAGCAGGAGGCTGGAGTTGGTGCTGGGGCTGGTTCATAGAGCAAACCTGCTTGTTAGGACTACAACCAGAGGATGGTCCATGATCATGTAAAAGCCAATACCATACAGTTTGTGCCCAAATACATTTTCCTTCTATGGCTCTCAGGCCAAATCTTAAACAAGGGCCAGAACATCAGATCTGAAATACATTTGGGGAGAGAGATCTGGGAACTGATCACAGGCGGTTCATGTGAAGGCAGGAACATAGAACCTTCTTCCTTCTGGCCCCAATTCAGATTTGTTAAATTCATGTATGTGTATGCCCTTCTTTAATTTATGTCAGTCAGCAAGTATTTAGCAAATCCCTGCTAAGTGATCAGCTTGCTATATTTGAAGAAGATTGAAGAAACACCCCTTCCTTCAAGTAACTTACAAACTTGTAAGGGTAATAAGCATGTGAAAAGGTGCCTGTGGACCCAAAGGGTCTGTTCGTGATCCTATCCATTCAATGTTTTTGATCCATGGAAGGCATAGATGGTATGCTTAATAAACCTGAAGAGAACACAAATCTAGGAGGCAGAGCTAATATTTTGGATGATAGAATTGGATAGACTAAAATTATGGACTGAAAAAATGGGACAAATTTAATAAAATTCTACAGTGTAGCATGATAACCAAAAGAGTCGATGTCAGCTTAGGCTACACTGAAAGAAATATACTATCTAGAAGAAAGGAGATTGTAATTCCATTGTCCTCCACCCTGGAATATTATATTTAGCCCTCAGAACCACATTTTAGGAGACAAGTTGACAAATTGGAACAAATCATGAGGATGATGTACAGAATGGTTGAAATAGGTCTCAGGAACTAAGTATGGTTGTACTGGAGAAAAGAAGATGGGGAGGGTGAGGATATAGGGGGAAAACCATCTACAAATATTTGAAGGATTATAATGGGTTAGAGGGATTTGTTTGGCTCTGTATAGCGCCAAAGGCAGAATTAGGAGCAAGAGTGGGAAGTGGAAGATAGATTTGGGCTTGATATGGTGAGAAGCTGTTGTTTTTTGTTTTTTTTAAACAATCAGAGCTTTCTAGCAGTAGAATGTGCTGCCTCAGGAAGTGGTTCTCCATTGCTGGAGGTCTTTAAACAGAAATCAAATAATCACATGCTTAATATGTTATAAAGGGGATCAGTGACAGATAAAAAAACTCAATGAGGTCTTTTTCAATTCTGAGATAATGTGTTTCATGAAGAAGGTGGCAATTGAGCATATTTTTGAAAAATAAGTAAGATTTGGCAAGGTAGAAGGGAAGAAGAAAAACATCCAAGACAGGTAAGATATCATGAAAAAGGGGAAAGGGGACATTGAGTTGACCACTGCAGAAGATCCATGAAGAGGAGAAGTGGGAGATAATGTTGGAAAAATAGGTGCAATAGATGACCTCAAATACTTACAAAGGAGCTTGGGTTTTATCCTGTAAGTAATGAAATACTATTGAAAGTTCTTGAACAAGAGGTTAACATTATGAAAGTGTTCATTTAGGCAGATCAGTAGGATAGTGATATACATGTTAAATTGGAAGTCAAAGAGAATGAGAGCAAAGAGACTAAACAGGAAACTATTTCAAAAGTCTAAGTTTAATATAATAAAGTCTAAAATTATAGTGGTGGCAATAGGAATAGAAGTAAAAGATATTTTGATGAGAGAATCAATATGACTTGAAAACAGACTGAATGCAGTCCAGAAGGTGAGGGAAAACAAAAAGGCAAAAATAGAAGGAAAAACTCTAAGATCTTTAAAATTGGTGACTAGGATCTATCCAACATGAATTATGTGTAATGGCCCTACTAGCACCCCCATGTACTGACATCAGTTTTACTTGTCTGTGTGGTATCCAGAGATGGATAAGTGGCATTAAATGTCAAATACAGATCCTAATTTTAGATATTCATTCAATGTTTTGCTATTAATGTTATTAATCTCTTCCTTGATTTTCAGAATTTCTATTATGGTGTTTATTTGGGATTTTTTAATGTTAAGAGTTTCTCTCTCTCTCTCTCTCTCTCTCTCTCTCTCTCTCTCTCTCTCTCTCTCTCTCTCTCTCTCTTTCTGTTGCATGCCCAAATCATTGATCAGTTATTTGTCTCTTTCGCTGATGAAAGTATTCAGCAGTAGAAGTTTTCCCTTAAAGATTGTGTTGGTTTGTCGTTTCATTGTTTTCATCATCTTTTATGAAATTATCAGCTGTTTCTATGATTTTAGTGCACTGTTCTTTAGGATTAAGTTGCTTAGTCTCCAATGAATTCTGAATCCTTTCTTCTGTGATCCTTCACTGGATTTTATTTTTATTATGTTATGGTCAGTAAAAGATATGTTTAATATTTCTGCTTTTGTACATTTGTTTATTAGGTTTTTGTGTTCTAATACATTTTCAATATTTGTAAAGGTGTAATGTACAGATGAAAATATATGTATCCTCCTTTCTATTCTAATTCAATAATCGTCAAAGAACTGTCATATCTATTTTTTTTTCTGAACTAGACAGGTTCTTAATTTCTTTTGTTTTTTTTTTCTAGATCTGATAGAGGTGTTTTAAGGTCCTCTACTACTTTAATTCCACTATCTATTTCTCCTCAAAACTCATTTAGTTTTTCCTTTATGTATTTAGATGCTATGTCATTTAGTGTATACACAATAAATATTGATATTCATTTTCTGTTATGCTGCAAAAAATGTAGTTTCCTTTTTAATCTTTTTTTTGTTGCTTTGTCTGAGATAATAGCTCTTATCTTTGCTTTTCTAAATTCAGTCGAACCATTATAGAATCTGCTTCAAGTTTTTATTTTAACTCTGTGTGAGTCTTTATATTCTAAGTGTGCTTTTTGTAAGCAACATATTTTTGTATTCTGCTTTCTAATCCATTCTACTACCCTCTTCCATTTTATGGGCAAATTCATTTACATTAATTCATCAGTTGTGTATTTTCCTCTGTCCTGTTCTCATACTTTCCCCTCTCTTTTCTCCCTGTTTCCTCTTTACAAAGAAGTGCAGGGTGATGGGAGGGAAGTGTGCTCAGTATCACTGCTCTATGCTTAATTCAATGACTCTCTCATCCCTCTTTTCTTCTCCTTACCCAGACCCCAGTACAGGTTCTTACCCTTTATTTCTTTATAAAATTGAATTCACAATTCCTACCCACCCCTCCTTAAGTTTAGTTTGTTTTGCTGAATCTACCTCTCCCTGAATCTACTGTACCTCTTATTTACCCTTCTTTTTCCCTCCTGATTCCTACTGAGTTGGATATGTTTCCACACAAATACTCTGTACATATATGTGTTTCCTACCCTCCCTTGACCAGTTCAGATGAAAATGAGGTCCAAACTATACCCACTTCCCCCATGCCTTTGTGTTTGCATAGACTTCTATTTATGTAAACCAATTATGTGAAATAATAAGTTCTTCCACTCTTTGTCCTTTTTACTTTTCTACTATATCTCTTTCCCTTTCTCTTTCTTCTTTTAAAATTGCCAAAACACAATAAAACCACTTCCAGGCCTTTTACTTTACCTGACTTCTTTTATGATTCCTGATAACATTAGGATTTTAAAGGGACACAAATTATTACCTGATAACTAAATATGAATATCTATAGTTCAGTCATTTTCAGTCATGTTTGACTCTTCTTGACCCCATTTGGAGTTTTCTCGGCAGAGATACCTGTAGTCATCTCCCATTTTCTTCTCCAGCTCGTTTTACAAGTGAGGAGCTGAGGCAAATAGGTTTAAGTGATTTGCCCAGGGTTACATAGCTAGTAAATGTCTGAGATTGGATTTGAACTCAGATCTGACATTCTATCTACTGTGCTACCTACCTTTATATATGTGAGTATGTGTGTGTGTGTGTGTGTGTGTGTGTGTGTATGTATCACACACTAAAATTTTAATGGTTAGTGCCCTTTGGAGTACTAACAAAACTGCTCTCAGGCCTTCTATCTAATTAAACTCCTTTTATGACCCCTGAAGGTGACAAGGTCAAGTAGGATAGATCCATTGTTTCACCACATCAGAATTAAGCAGTTTTTCCTTGTACAATCCTTTATCATTGTTCATTGACATTTACTTTTTTTATATTGCTTAGCTCCTGCAATTGTACTTAAAAGTTTCTATGAAACTCTAGTATTTTAATGAGGAATGCTTGAAAGTCCTCTGTTTAACTAAAAATCCATTCCCCCATAGGATTAAACTCAGTTTTTCTGGGTAAATTATTCTTGGTTGCAAACCTACGTTTTTTTCTTTTGCGATATGACATTCCAAGTTCTCTACTCTTCTATAGTGGTGGTTGCTAAATCATGTGTGATCCTGACTATGGTGCCTTAGTATTTGAGTTATTTCCTTTTGATTGATTGTTGTATTTTTCTTTGATCTGGAAGTTCTGAACTTTGGCCACAATATTCCTGAGAATTTTCATTTAGAAGTTTCTTTCCAAAGTTGACCGGTAGAATCTTTCTATTTTGCCCTCTGTTTCTAAGAGATTGGGGCAGCTTTCTTTATGTATATTCGTGTGTGTGTGTATGTGTGTGTGTGTGTCTGTGTGTCTGTGTGTGTCTGTGCATTGAAATATGACATAAACACATTTTTTTGGTCATAGCTTTCAGGTACTGTAATGATTTTTAAACTTTTTATCCTCAATCTGTTTTTCAGGTTAGTTTTTCGTGTCAAGAGAAAACCTACATTTTCTTCTATTTTTTTTTTAGTCTTTTGACTTTGACCTTTATTCTAATATTTCTTATTGTTTCATGGAGTCTTGGCTTCTATTTGGTTCATTCTAATTTTTAGGGAGTTTGTGGCTTGTGAAAAGTTTTGTACCTCTTGTACTAAGGTAATTCACTTTCCAATTCTTTGATCCATAGATCTCATTTCTTTTCCTTTTTTTCTCTAGCATTCTCATTTCATTCATAAAAACATTTTTAACTCTTAAAAAATTCTTTGCTTCAGTTTTTCTTGAATTTGTCTCTAAGTGGTGCTTTTCTTTAAGGCTTTCCTTCTAGATGCTTTGGAGTTTTTATTTTCCTCTTCTCGGTGTGTGTCTTTAGTGTCCTCTCACTATAATAGCTTTTATGGTGGGACTTTTTTTTTCTTATTCTTCCAGCCTAATTTCTGATTTTGAACTTCTGGAAGGAAAGTCTCAGCTGGTTCTGCTATTGCTTTCTTGGGAATATTGTGTTGTGTTATCCCAGGCTTTCAAGGACAGCATAGGCTGGGCATCTGCAAGTTTTTAATGCTTCTCAAGTGGTCTGATGCTAGGCAAAAGTCTGATTACTTTTACCCCCGAAAGTTTGTTATTAGTGATTTGGAGAAATTTTTCAAATACCTATAGAAAGATCGGTTTACTTTTCTTGAAAATTGTCTTTTTATATTTAGTCCCTTTAAAAATTGAGATATTACTCTTATTCTTATAAACTTGAAACATTTCCTTATGTCTCTTGGAAATGAGACCTATTTCAGAGAAATTTGCTACAATTATTTTCCCCAGATAACAGTTTTCCTTTTAATCTTGGCTTCATTTGATTTTTTTTTGTGCAATTAAAAAATTTATGTAATCAAAATTATCCATTTTATCTTCTATGATCTCCTCTATCCTTTTTTGATCATAAACTTTTTGTTTGTCAATAGATCTGATAGGTAATTTTCCCTCATATTTTTCCAATTTGTTTATGATATGACCTTTTATATGTAGGTCACCCATTCATTTGAAGCTTATCTTGATATAAGGTGGGAAGCATTGATCTAAATCTAATTTCTTCTATACTGCTGTCCAATTCTCCCAGCAGTTTTTATCAATCAGTCAATTCTTATCCCTGCAGCTAGGTCTTTGTAGTTATCAAACCTTAGGCTACTAGGTTTGTTTACTTCTGAATGTTGTGTACCTAATCTATTCCAGTAAAATATCTATTTTTTTAAAAAATCAGTATCAAATTAGTTTGAGAATTACTGATTTGTAGTGTGTATTTGAAACTCTAGTACTGCTAGCCATACTTCATGGCCATTTCTTTTCATTATTTCTCTTGCAATTCTAGACCTTTTTTGTCTTCAGATGAATTTTACTATTTTTTTTCTAGTTCTATAAGACAATCCTCTGGTAGTTTGATTATTATGACATTTAGTAAGTAAATTAATTTAGGTAGTAGTAACACATTTTTATAGTTGTTTTCTAGTTATTAATATTTTCATAATTTGTTTACCATTCTCCAACTGATAGACATTCCCTTAAATTTCAGTTCTTTTGCTACCACACAAAAGAGCTACTAAATTTTTTTTTGTACAAATAAGACCTTTTCATCTTTCATCTCTTTTGGACATCAGTCCAGAAGTGGCAGAGCTGGGTCAAAGGGCATGACTGTCTTTATTTCTTTTAACATTGGCTTGTTTTTGTATTTAAATAGTTCTTGCATGGATCTTGGTAGGTAGACTCCCAAGTATTTTTAAATTAAATTTCTCTTTCAGTCTCTTCTTGCTAGATTTTACTGATATTATATAAAAATGCTGATGATCTATATGGATTTTTTATATCCTGCAAGTTTACGGAAGTTATTGTTTTAATTAATTTTTGGTTGAGTCTCTAGGGTACTTTAAGTAAACCATCATATACTCTGCAGAAAGATAATTTTGTTTCTTCATTGTCTAGCTATGTTGCCTCAGTTTCCTTTTCTTCTAAAATCGGCATTTCCAATATTATTGTCAAATTGAAAGGGTGATAACAGACATTTTTGTTACATTCTCAATTTTACTAGAAAAGATTCTAGTTTATTATCCCTGTAGTATATAATGCTGGGTCTTGAGTTTAGATATATCTTATTTTATCATGTTAAGGAAAGTTTCCTTAATTCTATATTTTCTAGGTTTTTTTTTTAAACAGATGTAGGTTTTATACATTGTCAAAAGCCTTTTCTGTATTTTTGATATAATCATGTGTCCTTGTTTTTGTTATTAATGTAGTTAATTAAGTTTATAGTTTTTCTAATATGAAAACAATTTTGCATTGCTGGTATAAATCCAACTTAGAGTATATAATCTTTGTGATATATTGTTTTAGCCTAATATTTTAATTATAATTTTTGCAACAATGTTCATAATGGATATTGATTTATAGTTTTCATTCTGCATTTTGGTTCTTTTTGCTTTGTAAATCAAGACCATATTTCTGACATAACAAGAATTTGGTAGGATTCCTTCTTTTGCCATTTTTCAAATTATGTAATATTGGAATTATTTTTTGAATATTTGATAGAATTTACTTATAAATCCATCTGGTTTTGGTTTTTTGGTTATTGTTGTTGTTTTAATTAGGAACTCATTTAAGGCTTGTTTAATTTCCTCCTTTGAGATTAGGTTGTTTAAATTCTCTATTCTGTTCATTTAAGTATCTGATTTTTTTTGAATATTTAATATCTTAAAAATATTTATTATTTTATTTAAGTTGTTGGTTTCATTGGTGTATAGTCAGGCAAAGTAGTTTCTAACATCCTTAATTCCTTCTTTATCTGCTTCTTTTTAATTTTCAATAGTGGTTTTTTTTTTACTTTTTTCTTTTTAATCAAATTAGCTAATGGTTTATCTATTTTATTTCAGCAACGGCTCCTAGCTTTATTTATTAATTTAATATGGGTTGGTTTGTTTTTTGCTTTTAATTTTGTTAATCTCTTCCTTGATTTTTAAGATTTCTATTTTGGCATTTGAGTTTTTAGTTTGCTGGTTTTCTACTTTTTTATCTGTATACCCAGTTCACTTATATATTCTTTCTCTCTTTTTGTAAATAAAAATATTTAAAATATTTTCCCCTAAGGATTATTTTGGCTGTTTCCCAAAAATGCTATATGTTGTCTCATTTCCAGTTCTTTAGCATTAAGCGATTTAATCTCTAATTGATTTTGTTACATTTTTAATGACCCTTTAATATAATATTTTATATTATGGTCAGTTAAGGATGTGTCAATATTTCTGCTTTATCACATTTATTTGCAAGGTTTTTATGCTCTAATACATGAACAGTTATTGTAAAGGTGTTATACCTCATTGACAAAAATGTCCATATTCTTTTCTATTCTCATTTAATAATCACTAGAAGTATATCATATGCATATTTTCTAATATTTTTTCAGATCTTTTCTGGTTTATTTTTTGTTTAGATTTATCAGGGGCTGATAATGGTATATTGAACTTTACAGTCTATTTTTTCCTGTAATTAATTTTACTTTTATTCTAAGTGTACTTTTATCCTAGATGCTGTGACATGTATATATATGTATGTGTGTATATACACACATGTATGTCACACATATGTTTGTATGTATAGTGTTGGAATTAATTCATTGTCTGTGGTACTTGTCAGCAAGATGTAGTTCACCTACTCTTTCTATGACACAGATGTGGTCTTGATTAACAAACCAAGGGAGAGTCAATATGGAAAAATAAAATTTTAGACAAATATACCTAATGATCTTGATATTGATATTGATCTTGACACTTATAGAATCTAGCCATTTCTCTTTTTGTATTCAACCTCAGTTGTATGTCCTTGTTTCAATGATCTCTTAAAATTGGAGCTCACTATGGAGTCATACTACTTTCTTTAGACATTCCTTTTTCATTATCAATAGGCTCATTCACTGTACTATCATCAAAATTTCTTTCTTGTAAGTCTCCCATTACTCTTAAATTTACTTTCCTTTTAGAGACTTAGATCAAGGAGCCACACCTATCTCTTCATTTTAAAAAATACACTCCCTCAAAGTCTTAGGACCAGGTAAAGAGTATTCCTCGAAGTTTCTTTTCTTCTTTATCAGAGATTAAGATAACATAATTGCCTTCTTCCACGGTTTCCACTTATGCAATCAGCTCCTCCTTGTGAGTCAGAACCAGGATCAGAATAGCAATTTCCAAAGAATAAATTGATGTAGAGGCAAGAGGAGAAACAGGAGATTGTACTCCTATGGTATAATAAGAACATTAAATTGCTTACTTTTTAATATTTCTGAGAAAAAGACCGTTGCTTTTGGTGACTAGAAGGTCACAAATGACCTTTTAAAGTGCTGCTTCTGCATAATGGTGGGGACTGAAGCTCAAATGCAGGGCATTAAGGAAAGACTTAATAGGAACAAAATAGGGCTAGTGAGGGGTCCTAGTAGTGGAAGGAAACAGGAAAACAGCAGGCACTGCAGAGGAAGCCTCAGGATTAAATGAAGATTTTTCAAATTATTTCCTGAATAAGATACAATCAAACTGGAGCTTGCTGACCCCTAAACGCAGCCTGTACTTTCTTCTAAGTCCTGCTTTCATATAATTCTCTATTTCTAGAAGACCTCCTTGGCCTGTTGAATTCTCACCCATCCTTTTTAACCCCTTATAAATTAGAAATAATTATACAAATTATTATATAATTTATGGAAATTATAGAAATAAATTATACAATTGTGTAAATTATATAATTATATAAATTATAAATAATTAATATAAATATAACATGTTTAATAATAATAAATATATTTAAATAATTTAGAAATGCCATCTCTTCCAGGAAGGCTTTTCTAATATTCCTGCCTTCATTTCTTGGTAACAGCTTCCTCTCCTCGGGCCTTCCATACTACTTTGTTCTGTATCTCTCTGAGGCCATTATCATGTATTTTGGATTATCCTTTTCCGTGTCACATCTTCTTGCTAGACCTTAAGCTCCATGAGGCCAGGGAAGACTCATCTAAATTTTGTATCATCTCTAGCAGTTTCACCCCTGCACAGTAGTTTGCAGACAGCACACACTTAATAAATATGGTTGAATCGAATCGAGGGAATACACTGATGAAGAAAGAAAAAGGATGTATAAAGACTAGGGAATTGGGTTCTCTTATGCCTGAGTGGCTGCTGTTCTAAGAGGAGTTTTCACCTCCAAGATGTTTGTTGTCATGGGTAAGTGAATTAGAATGAGGAAGAAGAGTCTACTTTAGTTTGTCAAACTTAGATTGGAACAGAGACCACTAAACTATTCATGAGGACCCCTGCAGGCCACATATTGGCTTAGAAAACCACATATTAGTATTATCTATCTTTTATTGTATTTTTATTTATTTTCTGAAATATTTCCCAATTATATTGAAATGTGGTATGGGTCCCAGTGGCCCTTTATTTGATATCTCTCATCTAATAGATTTAAATAAATACTGCCGAAGGTTAACTATAATGCAAGTAATCTACCCTGATGTGGGAGCTATTTATTCCTCAGGCAGAATGAGAAGACAGAGGTAGAAAGGAAGTCCCTCCTCTGTCCCAGAATAAGGTTTGCGTTAAGGTGGCGGTAAGAAAGTGGGCTCACAGAACCTGAGTAAGACAGGAGCTAAGAACTCCTCTAGTCCAGTCTCCTACCCATGCACAAAATCCCTACTGAAAGAATCAGTCTTCTTCCATTTGAGGATTTCTCTGTATAGAAAATTCATCACTTTTCTAGGTAACTCATGCCATTGGAGGCCGTGTATTTGGCTGGATAAAGTGTTGGACTTATAATCAGGAAAACCTTGGTTTACATCTACCATCCAGCACTTATTAGCTGTGTGAACTCAAACAAGTCCCTTCACCTCAGTGAACCTCGGTTAACTCATCTGTAAATTGGGGATAATAATACCTATAATACCTATCTCTAGGGACAGGGATGAAGAATGTGAAAGATAAAATATGTAAAGGGCTTTGCTGACTTTCTGCCCCAGTGTCTTTGCATGGACTTTCCTATTTCCTCCCCTTTTGCACTATCTCGGAATGAATTTCCTTCTCACCTCCATTTCTGGGAATTCTTAGTTACTTTTAGAGTAGCTCCAATGCCACCTTTCCTTCCTGATCATCCAACTTCTAGTGCCCTCCCCCCAAATCACTTGAGTCTATTTTGTGTAAAATTCCATACGGGCTTCTTATCTCACTCAGCTAGACTATCCATTCCCAGAGGACAGGGACTGGTTCATTTTTGTTTATTATATTCCAGCATTTATCATGATGGATGCCATGACCTTTAATAACAAATCAGCCAATAACCCATTATAAAGCCCCTATGTGCTAGTCCCTATGTTAAGCTCTGGGCATACAAAAAGAGACAAAAGACAATCCCTAACCTCAAGGAGCTTACAATCTAATAGAGAAGACAACAAGAAAGCGAATATATACAAAGCAAGCCGTATATAAGATAAATAGGAAATAATTAACAGAGAGAAGGCAGGCACAAGGTTGGGGAAGGCTTCCTGGTAAAGGTGGGATTTTAATTGGGACTTAAAGGAAGCTAGGGAAGCCAGTAGTTGGAGTGGAGAAGGGAGAACGTTCCAGGCAGAGGGAACAGCTTGGGAAAATGTCCAGAGTCAAGAGGTGGTGTATCTTGTTCACAGAAAGCTAGGAGGCCAGTGTCACTAGATTGAGGCATATACAATAGGGAATAAGGTATAAGAAGACTGGAAAGTTAGGAGAGGGCTAGGATATGAAGGACTTTCAATGCCAAATAGAAGAGTTTGTATTTAATCCTGGAGGCAATTGGGAACTACTGGTGTTTGAGTAGGGAAGTGACATGATTGGACTTGCACCAAATCACTTTGGTGGCTAAATGGAGGTTGCATTAGTGTGGGGAAGCAGCCTTGATGCAGGCAGACCCACCAGTAGGTTATTGCAATGATCCAGGCATGAGGTGATGAGGGCCTGCCCTGAACAGGCAGCAGTATCAGTCAGGGAGAAAGGGGCATATCTGAGAGGTGCAAAAGGAAAATTGTCAGACGTGGCAAGTGACTGAACATTGGAGGTGGGGGGTGGGGAAGGTTGAGAGATAGAAACTTCAGTTCTTATTAAATGTCAGTATTATTATCATTACCATTGAACAGCTCTTTTTAAACCCAGGCCAAAATCTGCATCCCAAAAATCTACTTCCCCATAATGGGTTTGGTCCTGCAGTTTGTGGACAAGCAGAATAAACCTGGTCCCTTTCTCCCTCAGGCTGGACACTGGTCACTCCTGAATATGCAGTAGTTCAATCTGAGTGCAGTTTAAGGACTACCAGGTCTCCTTATCTTAAATGCTCTTTTTCTTTTTCATGAGGGAATTGCATGGCTAGAACTCAGATGAGGTGAATTTCTAAATCCATGTTTTGCATAGAAAAGAGTGAACACACTCCAAGCTCTCTTTCACACGCCTCCTCTCCTCTCATTATGCCTTTTTCCTCTGGTCCTCTATGAGATCATAAGCTAAAAGTATCTCCTTTATTTATGCGGTATCACTTCTCAGCCTCTGCTACCACCTACAGGATAGATTTAAGGGACTTTACAGAAGAGATGAATACAAAAGATGGCTCTGTCCTGTTTGGATAGCGTAAGGCTCACTAAAGCTCAGAATAAAGGAATGTTAAGGACAACAAAAAGGGTGGCTGCTGTTTTTCTTACCCATTTCAGGGAAAAGAGAGTGATCAAAGAAGGGATATGACTGATCAAGGGAGATAGTAATTATAAAATGTTTAGCGCAGCGCCTAGCACATAGTGTCATATAAATGTTAGTTTTATTATATTTATTATATATGGGGATAGTTGGAACAATAATAATAATTGTAATAAAACTAACATTTATATAACACTGTGCTAGGTGCTGTGCTAAACATTTTACAATTATGATCTCACTTGATCAACACAACAACTCTGGGAGACAGGGGCTATTACTATCCCCATTTTACAAATGAGGCAGATAGAAGTTAAGTGACGTATACAGGGTCACAGAACTAGTAGGTGTCTGAAGTTAGATTTGTACTCAGGTCTTCCTGACTCCAGGTCTGACCATCTGTGCCACCCAACTGCTTCATGATGAATGAAGGAAAGAGGACAACTCTTCAAATCTTATTTTACTTTTGATTTCTCTGCCAAGGAGAATTCTTTTTAGATCAGAAAGGACAAAACAAAAATGCCTAATACCAAGTCAATATCCAAATATGTGGGGTCACCAGCCCAGGTGAACTACCCTGAAAATACCAAAGAACAGGAGGATGTTATTGCTGAACAACTGTGGGTGATCGTTGAAAGATCATGATAAATTGAAGAATTGATCTAGCACTAGAGAAGAGTTAACATTATCCCATCCTTTTGGTCCACAGACCAAAAGAAGACTCAGAAGATCAGCCACTGATCTTCACATGAACTCTTGGCAAAATTCTAGATATTACAAAAGGGATGATTATTGAGAATCTAGAAAAGAAAGTGGTGATCACAAGGAGCCAGTATGGCACATTTGAAAACACTCATGCCAAACTAACCTCTTTCATTTTTGATAGAATTATTAGACTTAGATAAGGTGAATGGTATACATTTCGTTTACCTAGATTTTAGAAAAGCATTTACTATTCTGGAAGAAAAATGTGGAGAGTTGTGGACTAGATGACACATTGGAAAGCCTTCTATAAAAAGGTGGTAATTGAAACAACGGGAACAAATGACATTGAAAAGATAGAGAATATCAAAGAGAAGAAGACCATGGACAGAGCCTTGAGGAACACTGACATTAAGAAATTGTGAGGAGTAGAAGGAGCTAACAATAAAGAATAATTAGGAGGATCAGGAAAATGACTCTGTCCACAGAACCAGGCACTGTGCTAAGCTCTTTAACCAGCATCAAAGAAGTCATGTTGCAGGGGGTAAGCCAGGGACAATGATTTGCAGGCTGGGAGTGATGTAAGGTTGGAGCCCAAGAGATTCTCATACGTTAGCTTGTGAGATATTAAAGTGATAAGTCATGAGGTCATGACTAAGTGTTTGTCTCAGTAGAATATAAACTCCTGGAGGGTAGGAACTACCTTACTTTTGTTTTTCTATGATCAGTGTCTGGCATTAATAAATATTTATTGAATGAATTAAGAAATCAATCACTTCAAATAAGGAGACCTTGCAAATTCCAACCAGGGTATGCAAGTGTTTAACATATAGCTTTCTATTTTTAAAAAATGTATAAAGACAGGCTTTCAAGTTTAATCTGCATGACTAAAATTTTCTCTATCCTTTAAATCTAGAAAATCAACAAAACAATAATCAAGTCCTGATTTGTAGCGCTTGCAGATTTGCAAGCTGTAAATGATCATACTACAAACTTAACATGACCAGTCTTTTGGAATTGTGCTTGTTAGGTTCAGATGACTATTTTTTAATTAAAAAGAAAATATATTAAGTTTGGAGTCAGAAAACCTATTCAGACTTGAACAGTCTTTTAACTTCTCCATGCCTCAATTTATTCATCTGTAAAATGGGGGCAATAATAGCTCACATTTCTATAACCCTTTACAAAGTATTTCCCTCAAAATAACCTCCAAGAGGAAGGTAGTGTAGGCAGTCTGTGTCTTACAAAGCAGAAAATAGACTTGACATCAGGAAGACCAGGGTTTGAATCTGATATTTCTTTTTTTGTTCATTTATTTTTAGTTTTCAACATTCACTTCCACAAGATTTTGAGTTCCAAAATTTCTCCCCATCTCTCCCTCTCCCCACACCAAGACAGCATGCATTCTGATTATCCCTTCCTCCAGTGTGTCCTCCCTTCTATCATCCCCCCCTCCATTCTCTCATCCCTTTCCCTTCTATTTTCCAGTAGGGCAAGATAGATTTCCATACCCCATTGCCTGTATATCTTATTTTCCAGTTGCATGTAAAAACAATTTTTAACATTCATTTTTAAAACTTTGAGTTCCAACTTCTCTCCCTTCCTCATCCTCTCCGACCCACATTGAAAAGGCAAGCAACTCAATATAGGTTATACATATGTAATTATGCAAAACACTTCCATAAGTCATGTTGCAAAAGACTTTCCCTCCATCCTATTCCACCCCCCAATTATCCTGTTCTCTTCTTGGTCCCTGTCCCTTCTCAAGTGTTTGCTTCTGATTACCCCTCCCCCAATCTGCCCTCCTATCTATCATTCCCCTCTTTCTTATCCCCTTCCACCCTACTTTCCTGTAGTATTAGATAGATTTCTATATCCAGTTGAGTGTTCGTGTTATTCTCTCCTTAAGCCAAATCTGATGAGAGAAAGGTTCACTCATTCCCTTTCACCTCCCTTTCCCTCCAATGTCAAAGCTTTTTCTTGCCTCTTTTACGTGAAATAATTTACCCCATTCTACTTCTTCCTTGCTCCTTCCATCGGTATATTCCTCTCTCACTCCCTAATTTATTTTTAAAATACCATCCCTTCATTGAATCTGACATTTCTGACATTGAATCTGACATCTTCAGGTATTTACTAGCTATATAATCCTCAGCACACAATCTCTCAGCCTCAGTTTCCCCATAAAGGTAATAGCACTAATCTTATAGTGTTATAGTGAGGATTAAATGAGATAATATGTGTAAAGCATTTGGCCACTCTGTAAATGGTTATAGAAATGGAAGTCACTATTGTAAGGTGTTAGCCTCAGAGTCAGGATTCAGGTCCTTTGTCTGACACCTACAAGCTGACCAAGGCAGCTAGGTGGTGCAGTGGATAGAGCACCAGTGCAGGAGTCAGGAGGACTTGAGTTCAAATCTCACTTCAGACACTTGACACTCACTAGCTGTATGACCTTGGACAAGTCACTTAACCCCAATTGTCTCATCTTGGGCCATCTCCAGTCATCCTGATGAATATCTGGTCACTGGATTCAGATAACTCTGGAGAAGTGAGGCTGGTGACCTCCACAGCTCTCCCTCCCTCCCTCGAAACAGTCAAGTGCAAGTCATGTCATCATTTCTCTGATCGCATGGTCTTCTTTGGCAGTGAAGGATGAACACACACAAGCTGACCATGGGTAGGTCACTGAATACCTCTCAGCCTCAGTGAGCTCATCTATAAAATATATATAACAATGCCTGTGTTACCTATACCCTTAAAACATGGTATTGAGATCCAAAAGAAGTCATCCCTAGAAAACCTCTGCAAACTCAAGCACTACTTAACTGTTAATTAGTATTCTCATCATTGTAATCCTCTTCATATTGAAGGTGCTACATAGATGTCAGTGATGATCATTATCTCTCTGTTTTGCGCAGTGGCCTGTGTTGTGTCTTGCACAAAACAAGGATGCAGTAAATATCTGATAAATTTAATAGAACAAATAAATTTTTAGCTCAGGCCGGTGTGGCTGAGGCAAAGAGCATCATAACCTGACTGCTTCTGGTTGAAACATCCCCCAGGGCAGGCATCTGAGGAGTTATCTCTGGGAAGAGAGTAGGGTGCAGGTCATTTCTTGACTGGAGAATTCAGGATGTGTGTGTGTGTGTGTGTGTATGTGTGTGTGTGTATGTATGTGTGTGTATGTATGTATGTATGTGTGTGTGTGTATGTACACATGTAGATATTTTTGTATTTTATTCTTGTGGCTTTCCTGTACTACTCTTCTGGCTTTGTCCTCTCTGTGAGCTGTAACTCTTCTCAAAGGCGGAGGCAGGATAGGCTGATGCTCTGATGCAAACAACAGCTTACATCACTGCTAAAAAGAGCTGAGATGACCTAGATTTGGAGGCTGCATCTCAGCACAGCCCATCGCTAACCTTGCTGACATTGCCATCTAGTGGCTTTCTGATAGCAGCCACTGAGAAGGATGAAAACAAGAGACACCTCAGAAAGAAAGGATGAATGCATGGGGTACGTACTCCAGAGATGGAAGGGACCTCAAAGATCATAAACTCAGCTGAGAAATCTGAGACCCAGAGACATAAAATCCCTCACCCAAGATCTCACAGTAGGGACCAAAGTCGGGTTTGAACTCGGATCTCCTGAATCCACATCTAGTACTCTTTCAACTGTGCTAAACAACTAAAAATAATTTATTAAGAGCCTATTCTGGGCACAGTGCAATCAATCAATTAACAAGCATTTATTAAATAACTATAGGCATGATGTTACAAAAATATATGTGACATCATGTTTTCAAGAACCTTACAATCTAATGGGGAAGGAAAGATGGGTACATGAACAGGTATGATATAAAAGAAAATTTCATGGTCTAGGAAATCAGTGAGCTATGAGGAATGTGGGGAGAGGGAGAAAGAGACAGACAGACAGACAGACAGAGACAGAATGGGAGATCACTTTTAGTTAGAGGGCAGTCAGGGAACCTCAGGAAGAAAGTAGAATTTTTTAAAAAGCAACCTCAAAAAGATGGAAATGAAGATGGCATTCAAGAAGACAGAGATGTCCATTCTACACATAACAGATGATAAGGGGAAAAGCACAGGATTGGAAAGAGAAAAGGAATGAAGGGGAAGACCAGTATTCTACTGTGGTTAGAATGGAGGGCATGCAAAGGGAAATGATATAAGAAAAAACTGACAAAGTATATTTAGGGCCAAATTATAGAGGTTCTCGAATGCCAGGATTAGTGGTTTATACTTTAGTATAAGACTTTGGTACTCTTAAGGGAGCCACTGGTAGTGCTTAACTTAATGAGTTATATGAGTCATACAGTCAGTGCAGAAAAAAGTTGGATCCATGGAGAGAAAGAAGGACCAATTTAGGGTGATGATCTAGGGGAAAGGATGTGATGGGTTGCTAGGGTGGTGACAAAATACATGGAGATGGGGATGGATGTAAAAGATGCTGAGGAGATAGAATCACCTGGGATGTGGAGGAACCAAGAGAGGGAAGAGACAAAGACAACACTGAGATTTTCAGGTTGACTTGGAAGATGGTAAAACCAGAAACAGAAACAGAAGCATTAAGGGGAAAGATCATCAACTCAGCCAGCAGGATATCTAATTGAAACAGGCAGATCTGGTGCTGCGGGTGGGATAGAGATAAAGATTCATGAGTCAACTGTTGGGAAGTGAGTATGGAAGGTGTGGGAGTATATGAAGAAAAGAGAAACCTTTTCCTCCAGTGCTTAGTGGGTAGATCTAATAAAGGCAGCCTCAGAGTTAACCAGAATGAAAATGAGGTACCCTACTACTTATCTAGGAGCAGCTATATGGCTCAGTGGATAGAGTGCTGGACTTGGAGTCAGGAAAAACTGAGTTCAAATCCATCCTCAGACACTGAGGATGAGGTGAACCTGGGCAAGTCACTTAAACTGTTTGCATTAAACCACTGGAGTAGGAAATGCTAAACCACTCCAGTATCTTTGTCAAGAAAACCCCACAGATAGTGTTGTCATGCTATGGTCCACAGAATCATGAAGAGTCAGATTCGACTGAACAACTACTACTACCCATCCATCAGCCTATCTTAGTAAAGGCAGGAAGGTCCAATGCAGGGTATCAGGAATCAGTGTAATATGATAGGAAACGTGCTGAATTTAAATTAGAGGCCCTGGGTTCAGATCTTAGCTTAACACTTACCATCGGTGTGACCTTGAGCATTCACTCAAGTTATTAGGGCCTTGATGTCCACATCTAGAAAAAGAGAAATTACCTTCTAGCATCTTCACATCAAGGAAGTGACCCATGCTTAGGATGTGGCCAGTGTAGACACAGCTATGGTGTCTGTCCGTGGTGGAGAAGGGAAAAGGAGAAGAAAAGGGTTAAATCATGTTCACAAATTTTCTCTTCGATTAAGCAATTAGTTTAACTAAAGGTGGAGAGCTAAGATATAAAGATGAAAACAAAATATCAAAAGGCTTTAGAAATCATGTCAAGTCAGATAATTTGAGGAGTGACTCTGTGACAGAAGAGTCCATTACTTGAGATGCATTGACAGCACTGAAGGAGAGGCTCATAACGGTGGCATCGTCTCCTCAGGCTGGGTTTTAAACAAAACTCTCTCATTTGCTACAGGTTGGAGAGCAGGAGGCAGAAAACATTGCTTTGCCTTCTTGGAGAGAGCACACCTGCCCACACATGCCGCTGAGTCAGCAGCCTGCCTGGCAAAGCCTTCTCTGGGAGAAGAAAGGCCCTTTGTGACTTTCTCCTGGGGAGTCTGATCTCCCCACCCTGCCCACTCCCTCCTCCCACCAGAGCATTCCAAAGATAGCAATAGGCCTTTCAACTCCTTTAAGGTTTCAGAGACAAAAGCAAAGCCACCTTCTTCATAACTGGGACCTGATTGACCAGTCACATTTCCACATCACCCCTTTCCTTCCTAGAGAAGACTTTTCAGAATAGTCATACTTATTTTTAGTGCTTGTAATTCTTCCACAAAGTGCCTCACAGAATCATAGATTTAATGCTGGAAGGGACCTAGGAGACCATTGTATCAACCCCTTTCATTTTACAGATGTGGAAACCTACACCTACAGTGAATTGCCCAAGGTCACAAAGGTAGAAATATTAGAAGCAGGATTTGAATTCAGACCCTCTCATGTTTGAGTCAATGTCATTTTTCAGCCCCATTACTTCTTTAGGTGCATAGCATTTAAGATCATAACTGGTGATGGTTACATAAGAGACATTCAGCCCTTCATGAACATCACCAAACCTTTATGTAACCATGTGGTGAAGTGCAGAACCCAGGTAGGGGTCCTCCCTGTTCAGCCAATAACCTTTGGGTTGAAGGAGATACTAAGCAGTCAATAGCTTCTATAGTATCCCCTTTTGAACTGGAGTTTTCCAAGGAAGTAAAGAGCAATTGATATCTATATATTACAGGTTCATGAGTAATCTGGTTTATATATTCTTTGCTGGATGAGGAAAAATTTTTCACAAAATTTGTCTTGCAGGACAAACAAAAATTTGCAGTATGAATATCATGTTTTGACTTGAACAGCTTGCAAAGGGATGGTGCTCAACTAGGGCAATGTTTTGGGGTTTTTTTTTAATCCATATAAGATTGCATTCTGTCTCAGGGAGGGAAAGGAGATGAAGGGGAAGAAAATTTAAAACTTATGGAAGTGATTGTTGAAAACTGAAAACAAATAAATTAATTTTAAAAAACACCAAAATTAAGTGTCTTTTAATAGATTCCTAATCAGAAGCTAATGTAAAGAAAAAAAATCATTGAGTCAAACTATGAAAGTGATTCTAAAAAATGAAAAATAAGTGAAGGCAGTACAGTACTGCCAAGAATTTTCTTTTCCTGCTTAATAAGCTTACCAATCTTGTGTCCAGTTTCATTGGCTGGTTGTGTTGTCAGTCATCAAAGATTATAATAATCATTTACAATAGGTTGATTGACTTGACTGACAGTTCAGCCAGTGAAGTATATAGGTGGAAAAGGGGAGAGGGCATAGCAGTTTTCTTGATAAATTCTAATGGATACATATGCATATATACATATGCACCCACACATATGTATGTATATACACACATATATATACATATATGGATGTAGTTCTAGATTAATATATAACTATGTATATATGTAACTATATATGCATACATGTGTATATACAAACATTTGTACTATTTTTGAGGCTTCATTATCACACATGTATAAGATTTAGGTAGGAAGGAATATGGAAACCCACAACTAAAAAAGAGAAAATTTCTGAAAATAATAGCTGGTATTAATTTAATACTTTCAGGTCTGCAAAGTGCTTTACAAATCTTTTATCCTTACAAGAATCCTAGGAGATAGGAGCTCTTGTTATACCCACTTTACAGATGAGGAAACCAAGACAGAGAGAGGTTAGGTGACTTGCTCAGGGTCACACAGGTAGCAGCTGCTGAAGCTACACTTAAACACAAACAGGTCCTCCAGACTTCAGGTCTACTACTCCTATCCACTGCACCACCTAGCTGCAGAAAAGGTATTTATTTTCTACCATGTTTCACATGTCATCCTGCCATCCACATAGCCCATATTGCCATCTGTGGGTCACTGCTGCCCCTTCTTCTTCCCATGTGTATCAGCGCCTTCCAAATGTGACCTGACTCTGGCTCTCCAAAAGCCTGTGGCCTCGAGGCCACATGTGGCCTTTGGTCCTTGGGTGCAGCCTTTGAACTGAGTCCAAGTTTTACAGAAGAAATTCTTTTAGTAAGGGGATTTGTTCTGTGAAGTTTGCCCTAGACCTTTACAATCCCATTACCCTTCTTCCTAGGGACTCATTCATATCTGGAGCTCCCTTCCTAGGACCGAACCCTCTGGGTGACTGAGTGGAAGCTAGCCTATTTAGTCCACCACATCCACTGGTTGGCCCCAGACCCTAGACCTTGCTTCCCTTCACTCTGGGTGAAGTAATCAAATTAATAGCATCATTGCTTCCAAAAAGGGGCTCTGAAGAGACTGCTCTGTACATCAATTTGCCAGTGTTTTGACTGCCCAGGCCCAAATTCCTTTCCCTGGTCACCACTCCTCTGTGCTGTCTTCTCCTTGGAACGTAAACTCCTTGGGGGCAGGGATTTTCTTCCCATTACTCAGCACAGTTCTGGAATATCATTAGTGTTTAGTAGAAGGACCATTCATTCATTTATCATTTGTCAGTCTTCCTTATTTTATTCCTTCATAGTCAAACTCAGTCCATCTTTCTGGACCTACTTCACAAAACTTCATTTTATATACCTTGTATTCCAGGCAAACTAAGTTTTTATTCCTTATAGAGAACATTCTTTCTCCTGGTTCCATACCTTCGCCCAGTATCCTTGGCTGTCTTTGAGCTTCCACTTAGGTGAAACCTCCTACAGGAGGCCTTATCTGATTCCTTACCTTGTTAAATGCTCCTCTTGTTGTTACTGAGTCATGTCCTACCCTTTATGACCCCATGGACTTGTCCAGTAGGTTTTCTTGGCAAAGATACTGGAGTGACTTGCCATTTCCTTTTCCCATGTGTTCTCATTCTACAGATAAGGAACTGAGGCAAATAAGAGTTGAGTGACTTTCCCAGAGTCACATAGTTAGAAAGTGTCTGAGGCTGGATTTGAATTCAGTTTTTCCTGACTCTGGGTCCAGTGCTCTACTCACTGTACCACCATTCTGTCCCCCTCTCCCCTTCCTGTGGGGTTTATGGTTAAATGTCTTCCTTCCTTCCTTCCTTCCTTCCTTCCTTCCTTCCTTCCTTCCTTCCTTCCTTCCTTCCTTCCTTCCTTCTTTCCTTCCTTCCTTCCTTCCATCCAGTGCACTCTGAAGGCCATAGGATGGACAATAGTAGGTCCCTGCCCAAGCCCCACTTAATGACTTAGAGTGATTATCAATAGTAACAGTTTCTCTTTCTCTCCCAGCATGATTTAGTTAATTTTTTTTCTTTTGCTCATTAAAAGGGCCATTCCCTGACTACTTCTTAAAAAGGCCTATTTGCTCAGTGGGCATTGCCTCCCTTTAAGTGAGTACCTGAAAAGACCAAGGTCTCCCATTGCATCCTTGGCTGTCTCCAGTCATCTTGATGAATATCTGGTCACTGGACCCAGATGGCTCAGGAGGAGAAGGTGAGGCTGGTGACCCTGCATAGCCCTCCCTCACTCAAAACAAAGTCAAGTGCAAGTTATGTCATCATTTCTCTGATGTCTTGGTCTTCTTCGAAAACAGAGGGTGAACACCACCACCACAACAACACTGTACCACTTAATGCTCCCCAAATTACTTTGTATTTATTTTTTATAATTTTCAAATATATATTTACTTATGTAGGCACACATCATATTCTCTTAGCAGAAGATAAAATTCTTGAAGTCAACAACTGTTTGGTTTTTCTTCCTTGCTTTTGTATTTAGTGCTTGGCACATAGTAACTGTTTGAAAAATGTTTGTTGAATTGAAATGATCAAAAACGGATTGTGGTAGCTTCCTACAATACCTTAAGTAATAGTATCCTTTTCCCACAGTGGATGCTCAATAAATGTGTTTAGTAGAGTCATTTTTGTCAGGCTCTTTATGACCCCCTCTCCCCCATAAAAAAGACTTTCTGGCTTTTGGATAGGATTCCTGGGGTACACAGGCCCACTGACTCTCTCTTATCAATGGACTATACTACAGAGAACCAATGAATGAATTATCTCTATGGGTAAGGAACTAGGACTTGACTCCATAAGGGTTAAAGGAAGAAAAATTCAAGATATAACTTTGGAATGAATAAGAAAGACATGGTGTAAACCTGTAGTGAGTTCTCAATACATAACTGTACTTGCTATTTTCTTGCTGATAGACAAATTGAATGCTAGGTTGTTAAAATGGAATAATTTGGTTGGTGAAGTTATTATATCTTTCTCCTGATTCCCTTCTATCTATCTATCTGACCACTATTTCTCAGTCTCCTTTATCCAGGTCATGCCTACTCACTGTAGATGTCCTCCAAAGCTCTCTCCTGGATGCTTTTTTCTTCTCCTGTTCTATTGATGATTTCATCAGATCCCAGGAATTAAATTATCATCTCTATGCTAATGATTTTCATATCTACTTACTCAGCCCTGACTTTTCCACTGACCTCCAGTCTCCAGTCTCTAGCTGCCTATTGGACATCTCAGACTAGATGTCCTCTAGATATCTTAAATTCAACGTATCTAAAACTAAAGTATTTTTTCCAACCCCCCTCCCCTTAATGCTAATGCCTACCCTCTACTGATTATCTCTATTTCTTTTTATCTCATCTGTACCTTATTTGTACTTAGTTGTTGGCATAGAATCTCCCCCATTAGATTAGGAATCTCAGATCTGCCATTTGTTAGGGGGTGACTCTGGGTTCAGCTTTGTAAAATGAGGGAGTTGGACCAGAAGATTTGTAGTTCCCTTCCAATTCTGGCAGCCTATGACTCTAGGATTCTTTATGTTATATGTTGTACAATCAAGTCCCAAATTCTTGCCTTCTCCCAAAATGTTCAGATTAACCAAAAGTGAAGCCAGGGCCAGTCATGCTTGGGGATCATCTCCAAAAGAGCATCTTATTGGAGACAAAGTCAGAAACAAGTGTTTAAGAGTTCTGTAAATAGGATAGAATTCTAGAGAAAGGAGGTCCAATTGAAATTGCTACCAATGATCTCTTAATTCCCAAGCCCTCCCTTTTGGACTTTTCTGTAGTATTTGACATTGTTGACCACTTGTCCTCCTGGACATTATCTCCTTTACAAGTTTTCTTGCTGATATTCTCTCTTAGTTATTCTGTCCAACTATTCCTTATCAGTCTCCTTTGTTGGATCATTGTCCCATCCCATAACTGTGGAAGTTCCACAAGGCTCCATCCTGGGTCCTCTTCTCTCCCTTGCTAATCTTATCAGCTCCTATGCTTCAATTATCATCTCCATGCAGAAGACTCCAAAGTCTATATGTCTAGCCTTATTAGTCTCCTCAGTTCTGGTATCATATCCTGAAATGTTTATTGGATTTTCTTCAATGATGTCTCATAGGCACCTCAAACTCAAAATATGCAAAGCAGAACTTGTTTATCTTTTCCCAAAAAACTCACTTTTCAAAGACACAGCATTCTTATTTCTGCTGAGAGGAACTTCATCCTTCCAGTTCATCAGATTCAAAACCTTGGAGTCATTCTTAATACCCTCACCCTTTATATCCATCCAATCAGTTGTCAAGTCTCATAAACTCTTCTTCTATAACAATCTATCACCTTCATTCCATTCTCTCAAGATTCATGGCCATATCCTTAGCTCAGACCCTCATTACTTCTTGTCTTAAAATATTACAATAACTTCCTAATAGATTTCCCTGCCTCAAATCTCCTCACCCTCTCAGTATAATTACATCATTCTGCTGTTCTAGAAACTTTAGTGTTGTGCAGTTGTTTCAGTCATGTCTGACTCTTTGGGACCCCATTTTGGTATTTTCTTGGCAAAGATACTGGAGGGGTCTGCCATTTCCTCCTCTAGCTCATTTTACAGATGAGGGATTGAGACAAACAGGGTTAAGTGACTTGCCCAGGGTCACACAGCTAGTAAGTATCTGAAGCTATATTTGAACTAGCTCATTTTACAGATGAGGGATTGAGACAAACAGGGTTAAGTGACTTGCCCAGGGTCACACAGCTAGTAAGTATCTGAAGCTATATTTGAACTGAGGTCCTCCTGACTCCAGGCCTGGTGCTCTATCCACTGTGCTCCCTAGCCGCCCAAGAAACTTCAGCAACTACCTACACATGCTTATTGATTAATTAATAATAATTCTGAGAGAAGATTTTTATGTAACCTATTTGAAATATAGAAAAGGTCTAGACCTTTTCTACACTTAGGGAGTGAGGTAGAATGAGGTATGCTAGGGAATAAATAGCCTTGGAAGTGGAGTTTCCTCATTCTCTTCTGTCATTCTAACAGTTGTACTTCAGACTGAAGGAAATAATATATTATCACCACCTCCAGCTCCACACCCAATACACACACTATTTGTCATATGTTTTAGTTGGCTCCAGTTAAATCTTCCTACTTTCTCTCCCCATCCTCCTCTCTTTCATTTATCTCCTAATTTTCTTTTCTCCTAATACCCAAGTCTCATTTAATCCTCTCTTCTGTCTCCCTCCTTCCCCTTCTCCACATCACTCAAAGTGTCAGGGATGTTGGTGATGGGTGTAGGACCTGGCCAGGAGTAGGAATAAGGAACAGAGCCACGATGAGGAATTGTTGTACCTAGAGCAAACAACACAAAGTCCATCCATCCAACACAAAGAGGGAAGGAAGGTCAGCACCCTATGGAAAGAAAGCAGACATTCCAGGATGTTCACACTGGGAAATCTGCTTCATGGGAGTGAGAGATTAGGGTAGGGTAGGGTGGAGAAGGAGCTCTCCATAGTCTACCATCTTGTGCCTTCCTATTTTAACTAATTATTCTTACTAACTAGGAACAAAACTCTGTTGTTTGTAGCTGCTAAAAGACATAAAAAAATGTTAGCTGCCTTGAAATCCACTGCCCTAGGGAAATTCCCATTGTCCAACCTTAGTGATGTCTCTGGCAAAGGAATGTGGGCAGAAAATTCCATTTCCTTTATTTATATGTTCCACTTTAAATTCTCCCCCAGAAGATTTCTATCAGTGGTGTAATTTACTTTCACCGTGTGGTTAGCTGGCATTTATCAGCTAAGAAAAGTAGCCTCAATCCTCTGAGAGAGGAACTTGCTGAATTATTTATATTTTTAGAACTGCTCATGAGGTATTGTGGTAACAATCTGGAATCTTAGAATGAAAAAAGTCAGTACTGTAAATTGACTCAGGTTAGTGTGGTATCCATACTGGACTCTGTTACAGATGGGGCTGGGAGCGGGGCAAAGGACTCCTCACACATTTTTCTGCAAGGTAGCACATAGTTTCTATCTTACAATTTGATGACGAAAACTGGATCCTTTTCAGATAACAGCAACAACCACCAAATAAAAGGCTAGCATCTTTTTGTCAGTGTTAGTAATGATATTTCTGACTCTTGTGTTGCCTTAGGAAGAAATCCATTTTGTCATATGAACCACTGGTGACCTTTCCCCACTGTTACATTTTCCACCCTTCATGCTTGAATCTTCATTTATTTATCCAGGGAATATGCTTTACATGTCTCCTGTGTATTACACACTATAGGGGTCATCAATTCATTCAGCAAACATTTTTTAAGTACTTGATGAATGAAGGGTATTGCATTAGGCACTGTGAGAACAATCAAATAAACAAGACACAGAAACATTTCCCAAAAGAAGGTAATAATCTCATCAGGGTACTATGACACAGATATAATCAATTCTAATATAAGATAGAATGTAATGAATGCCATATGAGGGATACGAAGTGCTCTGAGAATTCAGAGGAGGAAGTGTTCTCTCCTTTTTAGAGGAGTGGAGACTTCATGAAATAGGTAGGAAGTGAGGACAGGGCCCAAGGACCCTAGCAAACTGAGCAAAAGAAATGAAAAAATATGGGATTGAACTAACTGGTCTCATTTTCCCTTCTAACTCTAAACCAGTGGTCCTATTTGGCAAGCATTTATCATTCAGCATCTTTCCTGTGACTCACTGGTCCAACAGAGATGCAAACTAAACAGGTCCTTCCTTTGAGGAGATTCTATTCTATGCTTGGTGGCTCTCTGCCTCCCCTAAGCCCTAACTCCTATGCTCCACATGTTGGCTGGTATCAAGAGTATGGGAATGAGAGGTCAAGTGGAAACAAATCTACTTTTGAATCAGACTATCTATGCTCACATCCTGCTTCTGTCATAACCTGTGTGCTATTGAATAAGACACTATATGTCTCCAGGCCTCAGTTTCCTCATCTGTAAAATGAGGGGCTTGGACTCAATAGTCTATGAAATTCCTTCTAGCTCTAAATCTATGATCCTTCTAGCTCTAAATCTATGATCCTATGGATAGAATATAATGCTTGGTATTCCAAGAGCTTACCATGTAATTGGGAACATAGCAAGTGCACAAAGAGATTTTAAAAAGAATGTGATCATAGCCTTATACAGTTAGATCTCCATTAGTGAGAATAATTAATCCCATGAAGTGTTTACATTATATGAATTAACATTGCTTCCTTCCATTGGAGTGGAACGAATTAGCACATATCACTTGGAACAGTATGAATTTAAATGCCTAGAATCATAAACTTTTACAGTTAAAGCAGACATTGGAGGTCTACTAATTCAACTTCTCATTTAACATAGTAATCCACTGAACAACCTCCTTGATAAATAATCAGCTAGTCTCTGCTTAGAACTGCTTCCAATGATAAGGAACTTAACACTTGGTAAGGAAGCAAAGTCAACTGTTTGGCAATTCAATTCCACACACGTTTATACATGCTGGTGATTAAAACTATGCCTGCCTTCAAGGAACTTCTGTTCCATTGGAGTTGGAGCAGGTAGGATATGACAGAAAGGACACAATTCAAGATAGGGCATGAAGTCAAACAGGAGATACAGGTGTGTTTTAGGAAACTTGAGGAGGGCAAGCATGCCTTTAGGTAGAGTAGGGGGAGGATCAGAGAAGACTTGACAAAGAAAGGGACACCTGAATTGAACCTTAAAGAAGAGAAGGATTTGAAAGGTGGAAATAGGATTGTGATTTCAGGCATGGAGGATGGCCTCCCTGAATGCAGAGAGGGAGGTGATGGCATGTAGAGTTTGAGAAACAGCTAGGAGTCCAGTCTGACTGAAATATAGGGTATGTAAAGGGTAATAATATGAGATAATTCTGGAAATGAAGGACAAAGTCAGATTGTAGAGGGCCTTCAGTGCCAGACTGATGTTTTAATTTATGCTAGGCAGCTAGGTGGCACAATGGATAGAGGACTAGGCCTGGAGTCAAAAAGATTAGAGTTCAAATCCTGCCTCAGACACTTACTAGCTGTGACCCTACGCAAATTACTTAATTTTGCCTCAGTTTCCTCATCTGTAAAATGAGTTGGAGAAGGAAATGGCAAACCACTCCAATATCTCTGCTAAGAATGGACAGTATGGTCCCAAGGGTCCTGAAGAGCTGGACACAACTAAATAACGATGACAGAGGCTTATAAAAAGTCACTGATGGTTTCTGAGTGGCCCTGATTGTAACTACCCAAGTTCTACTTTCCTTTTATTAAGAAAAACATGCTTCCTTGTGCTGCTGGGGCCTTGGTGTTCACCTACTTTTATTTTGAATAATTGGTCTTTGACTCTAAGGTGTTACATTTGATAGCTGCAATCCTGTTCTTTGTAAAGCAAACTCTGTCACCACTCTTGCAAATTACCAATGAAGCTGAAATGTATTCTCTTTTCCATGTGCTTTCTCCTATCAGAAACTTGAAGCGCAGAAGCACTTTTTGGGGGACGGGGGGAGAGGGGTAGCCTGCCTGATTGTCCTAACATCATTTGATGGGACTATGTTTTGAGGGTAGGAAGAGACCTTTTTTTTCCTGTAAAAGTTCATCATATATTTACTGTAAACCCCCCTCTCTCTCACTCTCACTCTCTCACTCTCGCTCTCTGTCTCTCTGTCTCTCTCTGTCTCTGTCTCTCTCTGTCTCTGTCTCTCTGTCTCTCTCTGTCTCTGTCTCTCTCTCTCTCTCTGTCTCTCTCTGTCTCTGTCTCTCTCTCTCTCTCTCACACACACACACACACACACACACACACACACACAGTTGTGTTCTTTCTGTCATATCCTGTCTGTCTGTCATATCCTACCTGCTCCAACTCCAATGGAACAGAAGTTCCTTGAAGGCAGGCATAGTTTATTTGTTTGTTTTAATCAGCAGCATGTATAAAAGTGTGTAGAATTGAATTGCCAATTGAATTGAGAAAGAGAGAGAGAGTCAGTTTCCAATCACATTTCTAACAAGCTCCAAAGTCTCAGTTGACCACCACCTGCTGTAATCATGGGCAGCCTGGCTCCCTGCCATCATATCCCTAGAGGTAGAACCACTTAGCCCCCACCTAGCCTCAGTCCACCCCCACTTCTGGAATCAATCGAGCCCCACGGCAGAAGCCACAGCAGGCTCTATTGTTTCGGCAGCTCTCCATAATATTATTCTTGCTGTTGGCTGTTTCTCCAGTTATTGGCCCTAGGTTCCCTGTCTACTGATATCAGGACCCTCTCAAGGACTGTCATTCTGATTTTCTTCACTACCTAGGGTTCTTTCTCCCCTTGCCCAGCCCCCTTCTCCTCCTTCCTTATTGAGATCACAGACAGGTGAGAAATTTGTTATTCAGATTTAGGCTATGACTAGACTTCTTTGTCACAGACTACTGATTCTAATAATACTTCCTGATAACTGGCAATAGCGTCCAGAATACAGCCCAGCCACCCGTGGAATGCAATTACATTCATACCAAATCCCTAATCAATTCCCTATTCCACTCACCTATGGGGCTCTTCCAAACCTTTTATTCCCTCCTCAGTCCTCACATAATTCCATTCCTTCCCATACTTTCAGCTAAGCAGTTTGCCTCATATTTAAATGGTAAAAAAAAAAATTGAAACTTTTTGCCAAAAGTTTCCTTTTCTTCTCTCTTTCTGTTGCTATCTTCTTCACCCCATTTCATATGAAGAGGTGACTTTTCTCCTTAAAGGCAAGCCCCTCTACCTGTACAAATTGTCCCATTGCATTTCATCTTCCCCAGCAGATTGCTTCCTCTATCATCCATAATTTCTCACTGATTTATACTCTCTCCCTATCTACTTATCACCGGCTTTCCTACTGTGTATAAGCATATCCATGTCTCCTCCATCTTCAAAAGCTCTCTATGTGGTCTAACCATCCCTGTTAGCTATCTTTCTACATCTCTCCTCCCTTGCTTGGCTAAAACTCTTTGTGAAGGCTGTCTACAATAGATACTATAAGAGATAATATAGAATAGATACCTTTCCTCTTACTCTTTTTAATTCTCTATAATCTGACTTCTGACCTCATCATTCAACTGAAACTGCTCTTTCCCCAAATTATAATTTCTTAATTGTCAAATCTAATAGACTTTTTGTTCCTCATCCTTCTTGACCTCTCTGTAGCCTTTGACACTATTAATTACCCTCTTTTCCTTGACACTCTCATCTCTTCTATGCAACTTACTCTGTCCTAATTTTCCTCTTACCTGAATGACTGATCCTTCTCAGTCTCCTTCCCTAGGACTTCATCCAAATCATGCTCACTAAAGGTTAGTATTTTCCATGACTCTGTCCTGGGCCTTTCCTCCCTCTATACTATTTTGCTTGTTGATCTCATCAGCTCTCATGAATCTCATGGATTCAGTTATCATTTCTTTGCTGATGATTTTCAAATCTATTTATTTAGCCATTACCTGTAGTTTCTCATTTCCAACTATCCACTAGACTTCATGAACTGGATGTCTGTAACAGTAAGCACCCCAACATATACAGGGGGACCTGATACTGCAGGTTCTTAGATCTGCATTCATAAAAGGAAAGGTAAATTTTGAGGGGTTAACAATCACTTTAATCAAGCATATATATCATTCCTTTAACCAAGCACACATTTCATTCACCTACTTCAGGGGAATCAGCACCCTGAACTTAAAAGAAAATACAGAGAAATCAAAGATCAACAGTCATGGCTTCTTCCGTCTGACCATCAACAGACAGGTCCAACTGTCTGACTATAATTACCAGAGTGGGAAGCACTGACATCTGGGTTTTCCAAGCCAGTGGACTCCTTAGTGGCTTCCCAGAGTCATTGTCTGGCCAAACAAACACTTCCAGTCAATAAGTCCCAAAGTAAAATGTAACCTCAGAGTATTTATACCTTTTTTAGAGCCAGAGGGCATCACAACCCTTGAGAGCCAGTGCCTCCTTAACAAAAGGCCTGGCCTTCCTACAAATCTTCCCTAATCAAACTCCCCTTAATGGACAGGACCATTAATGAGTGGGGAAGATCTTTGATCACATTAACAATACAAATACATATGCTATTTCTACTTAAAGAAACTCTTGTTTCTGTACTTCACTCCTGGTAAACACTCTTGGTTAATAAAGGCAGAATTCAATCAGAAGCACTTGATTATACAAAATAAAATCAGCAAAAGATCCCATTTTGCTTGCCATCACACTCCATCCTTCCAGGATCCTTGGCCTTACAATCTAAATGGCCATGAATCCTAGAACAAACAGAGATATTATACTTCTTGATTGTACTAAAACAAAAATAACAAAAAATCCTACTTTGCTTGCCCTTACAATGTCCCATAGACATATTAAATGCAACATATCCAAAATTGAACTCATTATCTTTCCTGCCCAACCCCAACTCTTCCCTCTTCCTAACTATCCTATTATTTTTTATAATTATTTTATTTGTTTTCAGTGTTCTACAATCACTTCCATATATTTTAGATTTTTTCCCCCTATCTCCACTACTTCCTCTCTCCTTCCCTATTCCCTCTTTGAGATGGCATGCAATCTTATGTAGGTTCTACACACACTTTCCTATGAAATATATTTTCACCTTAGTCATGTTGAATAGAAGAATTAAAATGAATAGGAGAAACCATAAAGCGAAACAAAACATAATACAAAAGAAAATGGTCTGCTTCATTCTGCTATCCAATTCCATAGTTCTTTCTCTGGATGTGAAAAGCATTTTGCCTCAAAAGTCCATTGGGAATTTTTTAGGTCCTTGCCTAAGTCTACCAGAAAAATTCCTTACACACTGTGGTTGTTGCTGTATACAAAGTTCTCCTGATTCTTCTCCTTTCACTCAGCATCAGCTCATATAAGTCTTTCCAGACCTCTCTGAAGTCTTCCTGTTCATCATTTCTTATAGCACAATAGTATTCCATTACATTCATATATCAAAACTTGTTCAGCCATTCCAGAATTGATGGGCATCCCCTTGATTTCCAATTTTGTGCCACCACAAAGAGAGCTGCTATAAGTATTTTTGTACATATGGGACCCTTTTCCATTTATATGATCTCTTTGGGATACAGTCCTAGAAGTGATACTGCTGGGTCATAGGGTATGCCTATTTTTGCAGTCCTTTGGGCATAATTCCAAATTGCTCTCCAGGATGGTTGGATTAGCTCACAGCTCCACCAACAATGGATTAGTGTTCCAACTCTGCCACATCTTCTCTAACATTTATCATTTTCCTGTTTTGTCATGTTAGCCAATCTGATTGGTTGTTGTCCTTCATTCTCGAAGACGACCAAAATGACATCACCATAATCCTTTGCCAGTGTCCCTTACAGTCAAATCCAAAGTTCTTGAGAGAGAACTTGAGAGTGTCCTTGTATCACTTCTTCTGACCACCATGTGATCACCTGCCCCATGTGAGTTCTCCATAAAATAGTATTTTTGGCAAGTGTACATTTTGCATTCAAACAACATGACCAGCCCATCGGAGTTGCACTCTCTGTAGCATAGTTTGAATGTTTGGCAGTTCAACTCGAGCAAGGACTTCAGTGTCTGGTACTTTATCCTGCCAGGTCATCCTTAGAATCTTCCTAAGACAATTCAAATGTAAGTGATCCAGTTTCCTGGCATGGTGCTGCTAGACTGTCCAAGTTTCACAGACATACAACAATGAGGTCAGCAGTTTGGTAGTCAGTTTGATACCTCTTCTCTCCCAAACTTTTCTTTGGAGCCTCCCAAACACTGAGCTAGCTCTGGCAATTCATGCATCAACCTCATTGTCAATGTATACATCCCTGGAAAGTACACTGCCAAGGTAAGTGAACTTATCCACAGCATTCAAAACTTCTCCATTTGTTCCACATATAAATGGTGTGGTGGTGGCTGATGGAGCACCTGTGTTTTCTTGGTGTTGATTATTAGGCCAATATTTGCACAGGCAGCAGAGAATTGATCCATACTTTGTTGCATCTCAGCTTCAGAGGCTGCATTGAGTGTACAATCATCTGCAAACAGAAAATCATGCACCAACACTCCCTCCACTTTGATCTAGGCTTGTAGCCTTTTCAGGTTGAAGAACTTGCCATAAGTATGGTAGCTGACCTTGATGCCATATTCATCCTCATTGAAAGCATTTGACAACATGGCTGAAAACATCATGCTAAAAAGCATGATAGCAAACACATAGCCTTGTTTCACTCCATTGGTGACTGTGAAGGCACGAGAGCATCACCCACTATCCAGAACCTGGGCAAACATGCCATCATGAAATTGATGTATAATATTGATGAACTTCTCCAGGCAACCAAATTTTGACATAATTTTCCATAAGCCCTCATGACTAACAGTGTCAAAGATCTTGGTTAGATCTACAAACGTTGCGTACAGACCTCTGTTCTACTCCTGGCATTTCTCCTGGAGCTGTTGAGCAGCAAACACCATATCAACTGTTCCTTGGCCCTTTCTGAGGCCACATTGGCTCTCAGGTATATGACCATCTTCCAGGTGAAGATCAGTCTATGAAGGAGGACTGTAGCAAGAATTGTGCCATTAATGACTAAGAGAGAGAGACACACACACACACACACACACACACACACACACACACACACACACCCGTGATTGTTTGCAGGGCAATCTATTCCCTTTACCTTTATAGAGATGGACAATGGAGGCATCCTTGAAGTCCTGAGGAATAACCTCCTCTTGCCGTATAACCAATCTGATACATGTGATGTGGTACTTCCGATCTGTTTTGATTTGCATCTCTCTAATCAATAGTGATTTAGAGAATTTTTTCATATGGCTATAGATAGCTTTAATTTCTTCCTGTGAAAACTGCCTGTTCATATACTTTGTCTATCAGTTGGGGAATACTTGTATTCTTGTACATTTGACTCATTTCTCTATATATTTTAGAAATGAGGCCTTTATTACAGACACTAGTTGCAAAATTTCTTTCCCAGTTTTCTGCTTCCCTCTTAATCTTTGTTGCATTGGGTTTGTTTGTGCAAAAACTTTTCAATTTAATGTAATCAAAATTATCCATTTTTCACTTCATAATGTTCTCTATCTCCTGTTTGGTCAAAAATTTCTCCATTCTCCATAAATCCAACAGATACACTATTCCTTGCTCCCCTAATTTGTTTATAGTATCAATCTTCATACTTAGATCATGTATCCATTTGTACTTTATCTTGTATACAGTACCAAGTCTTGGACTATGCCCAGTTTACAACACACTGTTATCCAGTTTTCCCAGTAAATTTTGTCAAACAGTGAGTTTTTATCCCAGAAGCTGAAGTCCTTGGGATTGCTGTATTCATTGACTACACTGTCTTGAGTACCTAGCTTATTCCACTGGTCTACCCCTCTGTTTCTTAGCCAGTACCAAGTGGTTTTGATGATTGCTACTTAATGATACAGTTTGAGATCTGGTAGAGCTAGCCTACCTTCCCTAGCATTTTTTTTCATTAGTTCCCTTGATATTCTGGACCTTTTACTCATCCAAATGAATTTTGATATTACTTTTAGCTCTAGAAAATAATTATCTGATAGTTTGATTTGTATGGCACTGAATAAGTAAATTAATTTAGGTAAAATTGTCATTTTTATTATATTGGCTTGGCCTACCGATGAGCAACTGATGTTTTTCCACTTACTTAGATCTGACTTTATTTGTGTGAAAAATTTTTGTAATTGTATTCATATAGTCCCTGGGTTTGTTTTGGCAGGTAGACTCCCAGATATTTTATAGTGTCTTCCATAGCTTTAAATGGGATTTCTCTTTCTATCTCTTGCTGCTGGGCTTTGTTAGTAATATATAGAAATGCAGATGATTTATATGTGGGTTTATTTTGTAACCTGCAACTTTGCCAAAGTTGTTTATTATTTCAAGTAGTTTTTTTACTTGATTCTCTGGAATCGCTAAGTATATCATCATATCATCTGCAAAGAGTGATAACTTAGTTTCTTCTTTGCCTCTTCTAATTCCTTCAAATTCTTTTTCTTCTCTTATTGCTATAGCTAACATTTCTAATACTATATTGAATAACAGTAGTGATAATGAACATCCTTGTTTCACCCCTGATCTTATTGGAAATGAATCCAGGTTATCCCCATTGCATATAAAGCTTGCTGAAGGTTTTAGGTAGATACTGCTAATTATTTTATGGAAAGCTCCATTTATTCTTATGCTTTCCAGTGTTTTCAATAGGAATGAGTATTTTGTCAAAAACTTTTTCTGCATCTATTGAGATAATCATGTGTTTTCTGTTAGTTTTGTTGTTGATATGATCAATGATGCTGATAGTTTTCCTAATATTGAAATAGCCCTGAATTCCTGATATAAATCCTACTTGATCATAATGTATTTTTCTCATGATAAGTTGCTATATTTTTTTTGCTAATATCATAGTTAAAATTTTTGTATCTATATTCATTAGAGAAGTTGGTCTGTAATTTTCTTTCTCTGTTTTGACTTTTCCTGATTTAGGCATCAGAACCATATTTGTATCATAAAAAGAATTAGTAGGACTCCACCAATTTTCTCAAATAGTCTATACAGTATTGGAATTAACTGTTCCTTAAATATTTGATAGAATTCACTTTTCAATCCATCTGGCCCTGGAGATTTTTTCCTAGGGAGTTCACTGACAGCTTATTCAGTTTCTTTTTCTGAGATGGGATTATTTAAGTATTCAATTTCCTCTTCTGTTAATCTGGGCAATTTATATTTTTTAAAATAATCTTCCATCTCATTTAGATTGTTGCATTTATGGGCATACAGTTGGACAAAGTAGTTTTGAATTATTGTTTAATTTCATCCTCAGTGGAGGTTAATTCACTCTTTTCATTTTTGATATTGGTAATTTGGTTTTCTTCTTCCTTTTTTTTAATCAAGTTGACCAAAGGTTTATCAATTTTGTTGGTTTTTTCATAAAACCAACTCTTAGTTTTATTTTTTAGTTCAATAGTTTTCTTAAATCAAATTTTATTAATCTCTTCTTTGGTTTTCAGTATTTCTAATTTGGTATTTACTTGGGAGATTTTCAATTTGTTCTTTTTCTAGCTTTTTCAGCTGCATGCCCAAGTCATTGATCTCCTCTTTATTTTATTCATGTAGGCATTCAAAGATATAAAACTTCCACTAAGAACTGCTTTTGCAGTATCCCATAAGATTTGGTAGGTTGTATCATTATTGTCTTTCTCTTAAATGAAGTTGTTGATTATTTCTATGATTTGCTGTTTTATCCACTCATTCTTTAGGATTAGATTGTTTAGTTTCTGATTAATTTTTGGTTTATCTTTCCATGGGTTTTGATTACATATAATTTTTATTGCATTATGATCTGAGAAGGATGTATTGACTATCTCTGCCTCTTTGCACTGGATTGTGAGGTTTTAATGCCCTAGTACATGGTCAATTTTTGTATATGTGCCATGTACCACTGAGAAAAAGATACATTCCTTTTTTCCCCATTCAATTTTCTCCAGACATCTATCATATATACCTTATCTCGAGTTTTATTCACCTCCTTAACTTCTTTCTTGTTTATTTGAGGTTAGATTTATCAAGCTCAGAGAGGGGGAGGTTGAGGTCCCCCATTAGTATAGTTTTGCTGTCTATTTCTTCCTGTAACTCCCTTAACTTCTCCTCTAAAAATATAGATGCTATACCATTTGGAGCATATTTGTTAATAATGATATTGCTTTGTTGTCTGTGCTGCCTTTTAGCAGGATATAGTTTTCTTCCTCATCTCTTTTGACTAGATCTATTTCTGCTTTTGCTTTGTCTGAGATTAGAATTGCTACCACTGCTTTTTTTACTTCAGCTGAAGCACAATATGTTCTGCTCCAACCTTTTACCTTTATCCTGTGTGTATCCCCCCTTTTCAACTGTGTTTCTTGTAAACAACATGTTGTTGGATTATGATTTTTAATTCATTCTGCTATCTGCCTCCATTTTATGGGAGAGTTCATCCCATTCACATTCACAGTTATGATTACTATTTGTGTCTTTCCTTTCATCCTGTTTCCCACCATTTATGCTTTAATTCTCCTTTCTCCCTTCCCCTCCATAATAGGGTTTTAATTTTTGACCACCACCTCCCTCAATCTTCCTTCCCTTCTTTCAGCCCCCCTCCCTTTTACTCTCCTTTTCCCTTACTACTTCTTCCCTCCCTTCTAGCCTCCCCTCCCTTTTTTTTCCCCCTTTCCCTCCTACTGCCTATGGAACTAGTGAGATTTCTGTACTTAACTGAGTTTGTTGTTCTCTCTTTGAACCAAATCAGATGAGAGAAAATCTCAAACAATTCTCATATCCCTCCCCTCTTTCTGTCTACTATAATGTATTTTTTGTGCCTCTTCCTGTGACGTAGTTTACCTTTTTCTGCCACCTCTTTTTCACATCTCCTGTTGCAATCACTTAGCACCCTTAAATCACATTTTTATCATCACATCATTTACTTTATACCCACTCCCTCTATCTATGTATATCCCTTTTATATAATCATAACAAATATATAGTTCTCAAGTTTAACAAATATCACCTTCCCTTATAGGGATGTAATCACTTTGCCCATATTGAATAACAATTTTTTCCCCTGTTTACCTTTTTATGCCTCTCTTGAGACCTATGTTTGAAGATCGCATTTTCTATTGAGCTCTGACCTTTTCATCAGGAAGGTCTGGAAATCCCTTATTTCATTGAATATCCATCACCATGCCTGAAATATTATGTTCAGTTTTGCTGGGTAATTGATCCTTGTTGTAGTCCCAGCTCCTTTACCTTACAGAATATCATATTTCAATCCCTCAGATCTTTAAATGTAGAAGCTGCAAGTCCTGTGTGATCCAGACTGTAACTCCTCGATATTTGAATTGTTTCTTTCTGGTTGCTTGCAGTATTTTCTCCTTCACTTGATAGTTCTGGAATTTGGCAATGACATTCCTTGGTGTTTTTAGTATGGGATCCCTTTCAGGAGGTGAATAGTGAATCATTTTGATGACTACCTTCTGGATCTAGGACTTCTGAGCAGTTTTCCTTGATGATTTCTTGGAAGATATTGTCCAGGCTCTTTGTTTCATCATGGCTTTCTGATAGGCCAATAATCCTTAGATTTTCTCTCCTGGATATATTTTCCAGGTCAGTTGTTTTTCCAGTTAGATATTTTACATTTTCTTGTATCTTTTCATCCTTTAGATTCTTTTTGACTGATTCTTGGTGTCTCATGGAGTCATTAACTTCTACTTGTTCAATTCTAATTTTTATCAAATTGTTTTCTTCAGTTAACTTTTGTATCTCCTTTTCCATCTGTCTAATTGTTCCTTTTAAGGAGTTATTTTCTTTAGTTAGTTTTTGTACTTCCTTTTCCATTAGTTCAATTTTCCCAGTTAGGTTTTGTGCTTCCTTTTCCATTATTCCAATCTTCTGTTTAAATGCTTCCATGATTTCTTTTTTCAAATTTTTAAAATCATTGACCAGTTTTTCTTCTACTTCCCTAATTTGGCTTTTAAAATCCTTCTTGAGCTCTTCCAAGAATGCTCTTTGGCTTGAGACCAGTTCATATTCCCTTCTGATATTTCAGATGGGTGTACAGTCTCAATGCTGCCCTCTTTGGTATTGATGTTTTAGTCCTTGTCCCTATAGAAAGATTCTATGGTCTTATCTTTTCTGGTTTGCTTCTTGCTCATGATGATCACCCTTTTCCTGGCTTTTACAGTGAATTTCTGCCTCTGGGGCAAAGGGAGCTGCCAAAGCAGAGTCCAGGTGAAGTCTTTCTGAGTTTCCCTGGAGTCACCCTGGAGCTAGCTGCATTAAATGTGGGGGAGGGGTGGTCTGGCCACAGGAGGTCTCCTCTCCTGAGCATAAGCAGGCTTAGTGGTTAGTGAACTAGTGTTTGCACTAGTGTCTTCCCTATTCCCTGGCTATGCTGAGGCACACCTGGGGTCCTGGTGTTGGCAGTTGCGGTCTCAACCTCCCTGGGGCTCAGGTTCTCCTCCTGGTTCACTGAGATGAGGCTATCTGGGACAGCTCTGGTCCTCCTCTGGTCCCCTTCAGCCACAGCAAGAGGGATCTCCCTTTGTGATATTCCTAGCCTCACAGGCTAAGAGACTGTTTGCTCCTTGAGCTAATCCCATTGTCCCAATATTTTTCCTGGTGAAATATTTTATGGGTTTTCAAGGTCAATAAGGGGAGGGGTAGATTTACCGATCACACTGCCATCCTGGCTCCCAGAAGTTCAAGAAGGTGATTTACAGACATCTAATCTGCAGGTTGATAGTCTCAGGAGCAGCAGCTGCAGTTACCTGGGACTCTGGGGCTCTCTCTTGCTCACTTTCACTGGACTCCCATCCTAGACTGATATGCCCCAGATTCTGCAGTGCAGCCACTGCCTCAGACCTCCCAGGGCTACCTACTTGGCCCTGCCATGGTGGGGGTTGCACTGGTACAGCAAACTATCCTATTATTGTTGACAGTAAAACCATCCTCCTAGTTACCAGGCTTGTAACCAAAGTGTCATCAACTTCTCATTCTTTCTCACCACCTCCCATATTAAATCTATTGCCAAATCCTTTCATTTCTACCTTTGTAACATCTCTCTAATAGACTTCCTCTTCTCTAGCATTGCCACCCCCCTGATACAGGCCCTTAACACCTCATTCCTGAACTATTTCGATAGCCAACTGGTTGGTCTCCTTCTCATGTAGTCTGTCCTTCATTTTGTTATCGGAATGATCTTTCTAAAGTGAAGGTTTTACTATGTTGCTTCCTATATAATAAATTCCAGTAGCTCCCTATTACCTGCAGAATCAAATATAAAATCTTCTGCTTAGCATTCAGTGCTCTTCATAACTTTACTTCTTCCTACCTTTGTAGTCTTCTTATAACTTATTCCTCTCCATGGACTCTGAAATTTTCCTTGCTGTTCCTTGAACAGGAGCTCTACCTCCTGATCTGAGGCATTTTCAAAGGCTATCTCCCATACCTGGAATTATCTCACTCATCATTTCCATCTCGACTTCCTTAAAGACTCATCTAAAATCCTATCTTTTGCAAGAAGCCTTTCTCCAATCTCATGAAAGAAAGCACCTTCTTTCTGTTGATTATCTCCCATTTATTCTGAATTTTTATGTCATTTTTACAGATAGTTTGCACATTGTCTCTCTCATTAGACTGGGAGGTCCTTGAGAACAAGGACAGGTTGTTTTTGTTTTTGCCTTTTATTGCTTAAAATTCCTGAGCATCCATGAGGCTGCAAGCCCCACCCTAAACAAAGCTGAGTTTCAAATTAACAAACTCACTGCTCTTAACCTATTTGTCCCCACTTCTCCATTTTACCAAATTACTGCTCCTGCTCCAGAACAATGCACAACCCCCCCATCCTCCCCCCCAGGGTTTCAATGTCCTAATACATGTTAAACTGACTTCTTTTTGGACTACTGAGTTCTGTCCACCACTCACTGCTATGGCTCTCTGCAACAATCCAATCACTTGGACTTCTTCTATCACCACATGCCAGGACTAGTTTCTACTACAAGGACTTTCATGAGGCAATGTCAGGATTATGTACCACTGGGTCTTAGGACTAGTCCAACTTCTCATCAAATAGGTCAGGAACTGAAGTCCCCAGAGGTTCAGTGACTTACCCAAGGTCACAGGGGTAGGATCAGAGTAAAGATTTGAACCTGGATCCTCTATCTCCAAATTCATGTCTTTTCACTATAACTCTTAAATGAGCCCAAGACCTAATTAATTGGCCAATGAAGGTAATCACATATCCTTGATGCCTCCCAATGCACAGCTATTTCCTTTAGACCAGCATTTTTGACTTCTACCTGCCCTGTACCCCACGCATACTTGGGTCCCTAAATGGCTCTCCCATATTTTGGTCCTTATCTTTATTACACTCTTGTCCTTCTAGAACTGATCCTACCTGGATTTTGTGAGCCTTCCTAGGAATTAGAGTCTAATCAATCAATCAATGACCACTCATGAATCTCTATTCCGGGCACTTGGGATAAAAGTACAAAAGACATCTTGCCTTCAAGGAGCTAAAATCCCACTGGAGAACTGTGTGATGTATTCACAGCTACATACAAAATGTTTGGTAGTACTAACTGCTGAGGTAATCAGGAAAGGACTTTGGAAGGAGTTGGTACTTGAACTGAACTACCCCAAATGACAACAAATGTGACTAAATACCTGCTATCCTGATACTTCTAAACCTAATGCTTTACTGCTAGAAATCCCACCTCACACTCTTACCCAGCACTATGATCTATCCACCTACTAAGATTCCTCCCTGCTTTCCATTACTGAGTCCCTGGGGCAACAACCTGGTTCCCAGGTCTTTACTTGCTGTCAGACTCCCCTATTACCAAAGATCCAAGAGACCTCTGATGGCCCACTGCTAGGATTGTCTGTGATTACCTGCCCCATCCCAATGATTCCTACTTAAATTCAAATTCAACCAACATTCATCAAGTACCTATTGTTTACAGAGCACGGAGCCAAGTAGTTAGGGAGCTAGACAATTTAGAAAAAAATATCATCCCTTCAGTAGCTGCCAGATAAGTAAGAGGATAAAGCACACCCAGATAACTATAATACATAATATTATATGGCATGTGCTTTGGAGAGATGCAAAGCAAAGGATTTTGTGAAGTCCAAAGGGAAGGGTTGTTATTACCAGTGGGATTAAGAATAGTTTCAGGGAGTATGTGGTATCTTAGTTGACCTTTAGGGGATGATTAAGAAAACATTCTGTGGATGAAAAGGAGAAGCATCTGTTCCAAGTGTATGGAAAATCATTAGCACAACAATTTTGATCCCTGTTAGCTATCTCTTAACTCTAAAGATGGAAAGGTTTGCCATTGTGTTATCATCCATTGGCCAAGTCCAGGTTTCTTATGAGTAATGAAAACAAAACAAAGAAACTTATATGTCTGGGAAATTATTTGACATATAGATTATAACTATCTGAGTGTACATATATTAATGATTATCTAGATATATATGTATGCATGTGCACACATGTGCATGTGTTTGCAGCTCAGGTTCTTGAAAAGAAAGTGTAGTACACTGAAAAAAGAACCTAATCCTTTTTTGGACCAAAGTATTTTTTTTTCAGATTCACCCCTTTTAGCCTTAGGTCAAAACATCTCCCTTCTTAGTGCCCTGACTTGTTGCCTCAGCCCCTCTCCCTCTGGATATCACTTGGCAAACCTCTGATTGGCCTTTTCTTGGGCTTGAACATTCAGCTCCCTAGTAATTTTCCCTGAGCTAAGCCTCATCAGTCCATCAGCACCTCCTGGCTTTTTTTAAGCCTTCTCTCAACTCACTGAAAAGCTTCATTGGTTTCCAAGTCCTGTGACCTCAGAACTAGGCATACAGAAAGGAAAGTCTCTGGAGCTATTCAAGGATGAAGCTGTTGTTGACCTTGTAACACAAATCACTATCACTGAGAAAATTTGCTGTATTCTGTGTCTGAGACTTCAGTTTGCTGATCCCAATGAATAAGACTTTCCTAAAGACACAGAGGAATGCAAACATTTTGGGAAAACTGTCCAGGTAACAAGTCTTTCTAGGGTTTCTGTCTCTACAAGAATACCTCATTTGCCTGTCTGGTTCTCTTTTCTGTCAATACTCTTAGATCTACAGTCACAGTACACGACCATTTAAAGACCTCAGCCCAGAGACCTGGGTTACTTGTTTTTATGTACTGTTAACTGGAAGTCCCAGAGAGGGAAAGAGGCTGATGCCCTGGCTGGAGCCTTCCTGCCATAGGTACCTGTGAGTAATAACATTTTCACCTCTTTTAGGGACTGATTCTTTAACCAAAAGGAAGAATTCTTAAATGAATATTTCAGGTATCAGTAAGAGATTGGTGGAGGAAGGCACTTTGGGAATAGGTGTTTCTTTCTACCACATTTATACCACTTAAGCAACTCTGTGCTTATAGACCTTGCCCCACAGAATGACTATGTTATCTAATACCTGAAAGAAAAACCATTAAAGCTTCTGTGGGAGTCTTCCATTTATTAGTTTTTCAAGATGTTCCAGGAGCTTGGGGTAAAAGTGGCTTCCTAACCATTTTTCAGGAGAAACAAGTTGACACAAGTAGTCAAGATTTTCACCAATCCAAATGAAACTGAAGAGCTTACTTAAGAAGACATAGAATTAAAGTGATAGAAAGTTAGGAGTGGAAGAAACCTGGAATGTCATCCAGTCACAGAATTTCAGAGATGGAAGGAACACCTTTAGAGTACACTATGTCTGCAGAGGAATCCCCAACCAGTGGCTCTCCAGCCTTCATTTGGAGATTTCTAACAAGAGAGAATTTTCTGCTTTCTGAAGCCAGCCCATTCCAAGGGCCTTCCATTATTTGTTCTTTCTCTTTTATCCTAATGTACCTTTTAAAAAGCCCCTTTTGTTGTCTTTATTATATATTCTTATCCTCTCTGTCCTTTTTCTTCCTTTAAAATCTAAGGTGCACATAAGATTGCCTACCCTTGGATTCCTTCCCTCCTATCTGGCTGCTCTTTCTCAGTACTCATTGCTAGATAATCATCTATTGACCCTTAATTGTAGATGTACTCCCATAATAAAATTATTATTATAAGTATAATTTATATAGGACTTTAAGGTTTGCTTTTGAGTTTAGATCCCTCTATGACCTGAATTCAGCTATCCTTTGAAGACTCGTATTATGATTCCCCAATTGATAAATGATCAAAGGATATGAACAGGCAGTTTTCAGAGGAAGAAATTAAAGCTATTTATAGTCACATGAAAAAGTACTCTAAATCATTATTGACTAGAGAGATGTATATCAATATAGCTTTGAGGCATCACATCACACTTATCAGATTGGCTAATATGACAAAATAGGAAAATGATAAATGTTGGAGAAGGTGTGGGAAGGTTGAACACTAATTCATTGTTGGTGAAGCTGTGAGCTGATCCAACCATTCTGGAGAGCAATTTGGAACTATGCCCACAGGGCTATAAAAATGTGCATACCCCAGCAATATCATTTCTAGGACTGTATCCCAAAGAGATCTTAAAAATGGGAAAAGGCCCCACATGTACAAAAATATTTACAGCATCTCTCTTCATGGTATTCAAGAACTGGAAATCAGGGGATGTCCATCAATTGGGTAATGGCTGAACAAGTTGTGTTACATGAATGTAATGGAATACTATTGTGCTATAAGAAATGATGAACAGGAGAACTTCAGAAAAACCTAGAAAGTTTTATATCAACTGATGCTGAGTGAAGTGAGCAGAACCAGGAGAACCCTGCACACAGTAACAGCCATAGTGTGCAGTGACTGAATTTGATAGACAGCCCTTCATAGCAATGTAAGGAAGTAAAACAATTCCGAAGGGCTCATGATGGAAAATGCCATCCACATCCAGAGAAAGAACTATGGAGTCTGAATGCAGAGCGAAGCCAACTATTTCTTTTTTTTGTTTTGTTTTGTTTCTCATGATTTCTCCCATTCATTATAATTCCTCTATACAACATGACTAATGTGAAAAAATGTTTAATAAGAATGTATATGTAAAACCTATATCAGATTGCAGGCCATCTTGGGGAGCGAGGATGGAGAGAGGGGAAAAAATTTTAAACTCCATTGTCTTTGCCAAGAAAATGGTATGATCCATGGAGTCTTTAAGAGACACAGACACAACTGAATGAGTGAACAACAATGTATTCTGCAGTCCAGTCAATTTGGCCCTCTTGATTTTCATAATATACAATATTCACTCTATCTCTGGGCCTTCACATAGACTGTCCACTCTGCCTGGAATCCATTCTCCATTCACTTCCACCTCATAGAATCTCTCATTTTCTTCCAGTCTCAACTCTGGTGTCTCTACCAACAAAACTGCCTGATACTTACTACCTATGAAACCTGAGAGGCAACCTAGTACGGCAGATAGAGCATTAATCCTTAGTCAGGAATACCTGGGTTCAAATCCTGGCTCAAACACTTAATGACTGTGTGACTCTGGGCAAATCTCTGGGCCTTAGCTTCTTCATCTGTACAATAAGGGGATTGAATTTAGTGACCTAAGGGGCCTTTACGTCCCCGCTACGTTGCTAAAATGTCAGGCAAGTCACATCTTTTGTTGAAGTCCACTTTTCCTCACTTGTAAAATATGAGGTGAGTGGGTGGGGGAAGACCATTAACTGATCTCTTAGGTCCCTTCCAACTCTAACTCTAGTGATTCTGCTTGTTTGGAAAGTTTATTTGTTGGTCTGTTTTTGTTTTTTGTTTTTGTTTGTTTTTATGAATGGCCAAGATGTATCCCAAGTAGAATATAAAGTGGGAAAATTCACACATAAGTGTAGGTACTGAGGGAATAATTCTGTAATTCGTCTCTTATTTCTCCATCACATGCACTGAACGAAGAGCCATGTGCCATGTTCACATCTCTAAGATGCCAGGTAAGATAAGTATTTCATTTGCATGGGTTCAGAGGCACACATGGGACTTTTCATTTGCTGGCATCCAGTTCTCACTCAACTGGTTATTCACATGTGTCACACATGTCTTCTCTCTCTTTTTAATGCCTAGGCATTCCAGTAGTTCAGTCAAGCAGTTAATCCATTTGGGAAGATAATTAAAGCCTATGAGGCAACTGTGGAAATGGCCTTGTTACCTCCACATCTTGGTTTCTCTGTTTTTCCTCAAGACTCAATTCCAATTCCAACTTCTCCAGGTCCTACTAGCTGCTGGTGCCTTCCCTTCTGAGATTATCTCCCATCTGCTCTTTACATGGGCAGCTAGGGGGTGCAAGAGATAGAGTGCCAGGTCTGGAGTCAGGAAGACTCCTCTTCATACATTCAGACACTTACTAGCTGTGTGACCTTGAGCAAGTCACTTATACTCTGTCTACCTCAAAATCCTTATCTATAAAATGAGTTGGAGAAGGAAATGACAAACTACTTCAGCATCTTTGCTAAGCAAACCCCAAATGGGGTCACAAAGAGTCAGACACAACTGTAAAAACTCGACAGCAAAAAATCTGTATGTGTCCTTGGTTTCCTCATTAGAATGTGAGCTCCTTGGTTGGCAAGAACTTTTTTTTTTTTTGCCTTTTCTTAAATTAACAACACTTAGCATGGCATCTATGATCATTTAACAAAATGTTTGCTAACTTACTGACTATAGTGTTGACAAAATAGGGATAGCCCCATAGCAAAGAGGAAAGGTCCTAAGGCAACTCAGGCTAGGACTACATTAACCTCCCAGCACCCTTTCACTCCCATCATCTTCTCCCAAACAAGTACCAGCTTTTTCTGAAAAATCTGCTTTGGGGTTAAGCTCTCTACACAAACGAGATCTCATGCTTAACCTCTATTTGCAGCCAGGTGGCAAAGTAGGTGGAGTCAAGGAGACCTGAGTTAAAACCCAGTCTTCGACACTAGCTGTGTGACCATGGGCAAGTCCCTTATCCTCTGACTGCCTCAATTTCCTCATCTGTAAAATGAGATAATAATGGCACTTACCTCCCAAGTGTGTTGTGAGAATTGAATAAGATAATATTTGTAAAGTATTTAGCACGTTACCTGACACACAGTAACCACCTAATAAAATCAACAACAATAAATATAATAGCAATAAATCACAAGTCTTTCTTCCTAACAACCCTATGAGAAAAGCAGTATGTCATAATGTCATATCAACATGCTAACTTCCAAATGAAAACACTGAGACCAAGGGCTTGAGTGATTTGCTGACATGACATCACCAATTTGAAAACCATATTCAAGCACAAATAAGGAGAACAGAGAAATTCACACCAGGTCTGCTGATTCCAAGTTGAGGGCTCTTTCTACCACACCACAGTCTGGAATGGGCCAAGATAACATCCATAAGTCTACCCTAGGTTCAGCTTTGCATATGCTTGTTTTCTCTACCTTGATTTTGAGTGGATTCACTAATTTCGATCAAATTTGCTACATGACAGCCTGCTGTGGTGGAAAGGACACTAGACCTCAAGTCCTTACCTCAAGGAGCTCTGCTCCCTACCACGTATGTGACTTGGGCTGATCATTGTACGTCCCTTCTTGTTTCCTCCTCTTTAAATGATGGAGTTGGGTTAATGACAACAGAACAATTTGTGCAGTGCATTACATATCCTGTCTCATTTTATTCTCACAACAACCCTATAAGGCAAGGGCTATTATTATCTTAATTTTACAGTTATGGAAACCAAGGTTCAGAGAAAGGTTTATAATGCGGGGTCCCGTAGCTAGTTATGCCAAAGGTTAGATTTGGGCAGCTAGGTGGTGTAGTGGATAGATTGATTGCTGGGCCTGAAGTCAGGAAAATCCTGTCTCAGACACTTGCTGTGTGACCCTAAGCAAGTCACTTAACCCTGTTTGCCTCAGTTTCCTTATCTGTAAAATGAGCTGGAGAAGGAAATGGTCCACCACTCCTGTATCTTTGCCAAGAACACCCCAAATGGAGTCACAAAGAGTTGGATGTAACTGAAGCAATTGAACATCAAGATTTGAACTCAGGTTTTCCTGACTCATAAGTCCTGTGCCTAACCCATTAATACTACTTAGCTACTCTAGAAGGAACCTTAGAAATCATTTAGGCCAACCCTTTCATTTACAGATGGTAAACTGAGACCCAAAGATCACTAAGATCACATAAGTGTTAAATAGCAGACCTGGCAAATGAAAGTCTTTTCATCTCAAATCCAACATTCTCCCTAGTGCTATAATCTATGTCAAGCTCCATTCTAATTATAAACATTCTGATTCTGCAACCTTCATATCACATGACCCCAGATTAAGACTTGGCAAACTTTCCAAAAGGAATCAAAAGAAGAATGGCCACAAGATTTCAGTTTAATTCCGATTTAATTGTCACAGCTGCCTTTTGGTTTAGATGATTAACAAAAGGGGATCCACAGTCTCATTTTTTAAAATTATTATTATTTAATTATTATTATTTACTATGCAGTTGTCAACAAAAAAGTCAAGCTTATACCAAATTCAAGCACAAATAAGGAGAATAGAGAAAATCGAATCTGTTGCTTGCCATGAGTGACAAGGCTGTTTCAGGATGTTGGACAGAAAAAACTCAGTGTTTGGGGAAGTTTTCAACATTGAAATATGCATGTTTAGATGTTGTTGTTGTTAATTTGGATGGGCTTAGTATGGTTCTGATTAGCAGTCAACACATGATGTGAAGTGCCTGCCTGGAAAAAGGCTGCAAAACTTGGGAACGTGTTTTGTAGATGGAGACCCACTTTGTAATGGGTATTAGGAAATCGTCACCAGCAAGTTGTTGCTGTGTAGCATTTATTGTATCCCGAGCAGCTGCCAAACACAGAACAAGACACAATGAGACACCAGTCCCAGCTGGCACTGGGGAGGCAGCCAAGATTTCCTGTCCTTATCTCTGTCATTTGCAAAGAAGAAAGTCTGAGATGCAGAGCCCCAGAGAAGTTCAATTTCTTTCAGAGACTGTGCCCTCTTCCTTCAGACAGTGGGGATTTTAGTAACAAATAAAGATGGTTATCAGCTTTGTTGTCGATGCAGGGCAGAATCTATGGAGCAAAAAGCCTGTAGAGTCTCACTCACATAACACATATCACAAATACTGTTATTTCTGAAATGACTGAGCCAAAAATGGTTCCCCCAGAGAAATGTCTTTGAAAAGTGATTCTAATACTTGCCCCATGGATTAGAGCCACTCTCTTTTCTTCACAAATGCTCTCAAGTTTCGAAGCAAAATAAATGGAATCAGTGCTTTTGTTTGAGTTTATATGGAACAAAAAGAATAGGGTTAGATGAAATCGGCAGGTAATTCCTAAACCTCATTTGAACCAGCGACTTCCTTCTCCAGTCTACCTGTCACCAGACTTGCTAACAAGTTGTGGTCAGTCAGCAAGCATTTGCTTATTGAGTTCTCATGGAGTATTCAGTACTACAGCTTGAGGCTCGAGCTATCAGCTCAAAAAGGTTAAACTGTCACTTGTTAAGTACCGTGTCTCCCCATTCCCCTGACTTTTCTTCAGTTTCCTGGTCCCTGGCCAGTTGGAAATGCTACACACAGGATAAGCTAACAAAAGTTGGGTGGGACCAGGGAAAGGGAAGGGAAACAAAGAGTCTTGATAATGTTCAAGCTGCATATAAGGCTTCTTTATCAGGACTTTGAGAGGCAGCTTGACAGAGTAGACAAAAGGCCAGCTTTGGCGCCACGAAGGCCTAGGTTCGGGTCTTGTCTCTGGCATTTATAATAGTCTGAGCTATGTGATTTGCTTCATCATTTAAATTCTCTAAGGTTATTTGTGTTACAGGTGTACATCTCCATAGATGTAGGAAGTTTCCATACCAGAGATTCCATACACTAAAGGAATCACAAATCTGGACTTTTCCCCCACCCCCAAAAAAGTAATAAAATAAAATCACACATAGACAATCCTTCCACAAAGCTACAATGAATATGAAAGCAACAACAAAATTCTCAAGATAGAAATAAGTTTTGCAATCCCAAGTTCCCCCTTCAATCAAAGCCAAACAAAATGTCTTTGTTTGTGCTGTCCCCGAGTCTGATTCCTTGGCAGCGCTTCATGACAACAGCAACCTAGTCTTAACAAACAGAGAGGATTGTCAGCTGCAGTAGATGTGCTCAATGCAAGTGTGGCTGTCCCAGTTCTCTAACTATAGAAAGCATTTTGCTTCCATCTCCTTTCCCAGTTTCCTAGAAAGGCCACAATATGAATGATGCAATGAACACAAAGAGTTAAATAAGTTATTAGTTAGTTACTACACATGTTTGGTAAGGGGTCAGGCCCATGCATGGTGCTACAGGTAGATGGGATTGACTCCCTGTTCCTCTCAGACTACAAAAGCCAGGAGTGAGCCCTGGAATAAGTCTGATGGAAGGGAATGAGGACAAGATACTCACTTCTTATCCAGACACTACCACTAACCAGCTGTGTAATCTTGGACATGCCATTTATCTTCTGTGAGCATTAGTTGCCTCATCTATAAAATGAGAATGTCCCTTTCAGCTCTAAAATTCACTGATTATGTTGCTTCCTCTCCCTATGATTCTATGAATAAGTTTCATCAAAATGAAATATCACCATTTTCTATTCTCTAATTACTCCTATAATTCACAGATCATAGACCCAGACCAGATGGTACCTCAACAAGTCTAACCCCTTCATTTTACAGATGAGGAAATGGAGGGCCAGAGAGTCTAAGTAACTTACCCAGGATTCGAACCCAGGTCTTCTTGACTTCAGCATCAATACTCCTTCCATTGTACCATGTTGCCAATGGAAAGTTTTATCTGGCCACGTATACTTTCATGAATGCAAACAAGTAGTTGAGTATTGTCAGATTAATAAAAAATCTAAATATGAACTAGATTTTCCAATCTCAAGCTTGTCCAGGGTTTATGTCCCAAGTCTCACATCATGGATTACCATGATGGTTCTTTACTGGTTTCAGTTCTCTTTAAATATTATGCAGTGATCTTTATTCAGTCCCTCTACTTTCATTACACTAACATTTTCCAACCACCACCCCAATGCAAATGACTAGCCTCTACATCCACAGTAAAAATGTTTTCCTTCCTGCCTTTTAATTTATAAATCCAACTTTCTGATGATAGAATGCAAAGGGCAGATGCCTCTGGTGTCAGGGTTTCACACCAAGCTTCCTCCCAATTCACAGCTTTTCCTCTGACCCCTCAGTTTTAGAATTATTCAGTCCTTTCCATGGTCAATGATCCAGTGTCAGAAGTAGAGTAAACCCTGGGGAGAGTGGTTTTGCTTCCTCAAATGGTTTCAGGCTAATGAATGCATTGTTAAGAGGTAGGAAAATTGAGATGTTTACTTGCATGACCTATGATTGTGAGAAAACTGTAATTTCTTAGCAGAGTGTGACCTGAAGGACGTATTATGAGTTTTAAACCCACTGCCCTATTGCTTACAAAAAAGTATTTTCCTATGAGACTTTTTTTAAATCAATGTCTACCTTCCTGGGAAGCTTTGCAGCAGCTTTCCCTCTATTAAGCTAACTCTGAAAATACATGAACTTGAATTCTTCAGAGTGTAAGCTTTTTTTTTCTAATTAAAACAATTCTTTAGGGACCCATTTAAAGTGCTTCAGTTTTATTGTTTGCCTTGATGCATAGGGGAATGTGTTCATTAAACTGACTTGTACAGAAGCCCAGATTAATTTGGTCATTATAAAATTAGCTGATGGTGGGGGGCTCTCAGCATGAGATTTTCAGGTGACCCTTAAGTTGGTGTCAGTTTCTTGGCTTGGTGAAAGATTCCCTAACATCACTAACACTACACAAGAGTACACAAAGCTTTGACCCTGAGTTCTAATCCTTTCTGGGCCTTTGCCTGAGAGAGGAATGTTATACTTTCTGAGTGGCAAGATAATTCTGGACTTACTTTCCCACCTCATTAAGTCACATTTTGCAAAAACATCCATTATCTGTGGGGACTATGTAGTGATGTTCAACTGAGAAAAATTAAAAACCATAACTAGATCTTTGTGGGGCTTTGAAAATCCAAAGGAGCTTCTTGGGTTATGGCAGTCCTCTCACCCAAGGTAATGAAGTTTTGTGCCCTTTGATCTGGCAACTTTTACACTGCTTCAAGGTCATGATGTTGGAAGAAGACTCAAGAATCAGCTTAAAAGCATCTATACTGGACTTTTTTATTCGACCTTATTGGGTTCAATTAGATTAGGTGAGAAAAACCAAATTATCAAAGGGAGAAACAAATTTCCCTTTCCCAATTTGGAGAAAATACTTTGGATGAACATTTTATTCTCCCTAACTCTCAACTATCATCAGCAGACAGACATCACTTAGGGTACAGGCCACTTTCTGAGGAAATGGCAATTTCCTTACTTTATTAATAGTGAAGAACTAAAATTATTTATGGTTTAGAAAAAGCTGACCACTTGACCAAACTAGACTGTAGAGCCATAGCAGATTAGTTAACTCTCAACTTTCAGCCCTCGGCATTTTGCTAGCTGAAAATTCTAAATCATACTGTCATTTGTTTGCTACCACAGGCAGTTTCCCCTGAACCTCTAAGTGAGTTTGCAATATTATCTGTGCCCAAAATGCCATGTGAATTAAGAGCAGGAAGCCACATGTTGAAAAGAAGAATCACTCTGACTCTCCCTTACAAAAAGTCAAAATCTCAGTGGATGGATTCTCCTGGTCCATTTTTTCCTTCTACAACTCCCCAGAGTTGTCATAAGATACCTTAAAGCCAATCCGTTTACAGACACTAAAAAGCACATGAAACAGGCTGCCAATAGTGCCAAAGAGAGTGTCCAGGAGGAGACAGAAAGTGCCCCCCAGACCCACAGCAATCTCTTTCAGGACAGTTGGGATGGCACAAACTGTGTACATGGGGAAACTGACAATGTCCACAAGGACTCTGATAGGGATACTCAGAATTCGGCAAATGGTTTTCAGCAGGCAGCAGAGGATGCGTAGAAGGGCCCTGATGATTTTGACAATGACCTTGACCACTTTCCAAGGAATGCTCACCAATTCTTCCCCAATGGCCATGAAGTAGGACACTGTTGCTGAACACATCTTATGGATTCCATTTTCCAGAATATCTATAAGTTGTTTGGTAATGTGCCACAGGCAATAGAGAGCATTTTTCAGGATTCCAACCACAAGGTAGTATGTTAATTGGAGAAGTTTGACAAAAGGGGTAGCAACAATGCTGCCAATTGTTCTGAGCAAGCTGCCCTCATGGGCTTCCTCTGGCAATGACTGAGCAGACCGTTTGTTCCGAGTACTGGATAACTGGCTAGAACTTGACTTAGCCTGGACCGTTCTCTCTTCATCCTGTACGTGGTTAACCATTTCTAATATTTTTTTCATTTTCTCTGTGTCTTGGTCTGCTTCCCCACAATTGTTTTGGAACAGCTGAGTCCCAGATGGAAGCAGCTTTTCAAGATCCTTTACCATCACATCTTCTATGATATCCCCATCCCTCATATGCTTGATGAATCCCATAGCCCACCCTCCAGGAGCAGCACAGCAGGCAGCCAACCAAACCAAGTCAGGGACAGACACTTTGTCCTTAACTCTGCGATCTGAAGGCACTGCTCCTGCAATGACATACAGGTCATCCCCATTCCCACAGTATGGGGCCAAGGCAAGATCCATTAGGCTATTCACATTCATGTACCACCTTTCCCTTAGTGATTGGGTCATAGGTGCAGCATTCGTGAGGGTGTATGTTGCCACCTGGAAATCATCACTGTTAAGGGAGCTGAGGTACAGTTGTCCTTTTTGGTAATCAGAATCCAGGTAGTCAGTACTTAGGGCTTGGTTGCTTCCAAGATTGTTTACAGAGTTAACAGCATCGGCTTCACTCATCATTTCTCCAAAGTTGCTGTTGGGATCATCTATCTGAAAGGTAAGAGAAAATACTACATTAAGTCAAAAGCCCATAAAACATGTCCCTGGCAAAAAAGAAGCAGATTCTTTTAATGAATATTAAGTACCTACTATATGCTGAGCACTGGAGCTGAACAAAAAGGGAGGTACAAAGTTGACTAAAAAAAGTACAATTGTTGGTGCCCATCAGTTGGGAAATGGCTCCATAAATTATGGTATGTAAATGTAATGGAATAATATTGTGCTGTAAGAAACGATGGAGAGTTTCTTTTTTGTGTGTGTGCAGTCACATAAAACATATTTCCATGTTGTGAAAGAAGAAACAGGACTCCTCCCCCAAAAAAACACACAAAAAAGTGAAAAAGAAAAAAAATGCTTTGATCTGCATTCAGACTCCATCAGTTCTTTCTCTGGATGTGGACAGCATTCTGCACCATGAGTCTTTTGTAAGTGTCTTTGATCACTGTATTGCTGAGAAGAGCTAAGTCATTCATAGCTGGTCATCATAAAGTACTGCTGTTGTTGTGTACAATGTTCTGATGGAGACAGTTTCAGAGAAACACGAGAAGACTTGTATGAACTGATTCAGAGTAGAGACGACAGAACCAAGAGGATACTTTATACTATGGCAGCAGCACTGTAAAAATAAATTTTGAAAGACTTAAGAGCTATGATCGATCCAGTGATCAACCATAATTCCAGGGAGGTAATGATGATGAATATTACCTACCTCCTGACAGAGAGGTGTTTTTCCTAACAATAAATATTTAAAACAATTTTTCCCCTGGGGCATCAGGAGGTAAAAATAGCAGAGAGAGAAAAAAAAATACTTGGTCACAGTGTCCTTGCTCACATGTGCCTTCCTGCTTAGTAAAGGCATAATTCATAACATGGGTAACTCCAGTATATAATATGACATGATAAAGTCATTAGAAATAAAAGCAGAACCAAGTATACTGTGAGGTTGTCCTTACATTATGAGAGGGAAGGTCATCAACCACTGGGGAGTAGCCACTATTTTGTGAAGGAGATAGTTTTTCAGTTGGACTTTAAAGGATAGGTAGGAAATTCAATAAGAAATTAGGGGGGAAGGAGGACATTCCAGGCATAGAAACAAGTTTGATTCTGACAGAAGTCATAATGAAAGACCTTAATGTGTTCACTATGGACTAGAAACATTTTTAAATGTCCTATAATTTCAGTAATTACAGCAGCAATTGTAGCATTGAGCAAAAGATAGTTCATCCCATCCAATTTACATTTGGATGTAAAATACATGCAATTTAGTTTGGTATTTTGGAATACAGATGTATGATACCAGTGCTATTGATTATATATTATATACCCAGAGGATCCAGTCAAAAACAGGCAACTGGACACAGTGTACAGAGAGCTGGCCTCAAAATAGAATGACCTGTGTTTGAGTTCCACCTCTGACATACCCTGCTTATAGGAAATCACATAACAATATTCCAGTCCCCCTGTACCATCAGCCTCAACTCTTGAGGATTGTAAATTGCAGAATGGCTGCTAATCTGCATTGGTGAAAGGAGTTTCTTCAGCAGGGAGTTTCCCACATGAATGAAATCACAGGTCTAAACAAAACAAAACAAATCCAATTATAAAGGTGAAAGTTACAACGAAGGCTGTCCTGTATCTAATAGAATTACATGACCTAAAAGGTGATTGTGAGTGGTAACGTAGAGAGTTACTGAAATCAGCCCAAGAAAATGTCATGTAAGATTATTCTTGCCTGCCTGAGTAAACATCAGAGCATCCATCAAAATGATGGGATCCAGTCTATAACAAAGGACATGCTTTCCACCATTACAGTCTTCAGGCTGGCACAGTCATGTAATAATTTTGCACATGTGATGTTACCTGTCCTTTCATAGCAATGGTAATAATATAGAAATATCACCTTGGGGGGAACTTTCTGAGAGATTTCTTAGAAACTAAGGCTAAAGTCATGGATGCCCATTAACCAGTTGTACTTCATCAGGAGTCAGCTATTTTCAACTAAATAGTGGTAACTATTTCCAATTCAATCCAACATATATTTGTTAGCCACCTATTATATGCAAAGTTCTATGTTAGTTGCTGGAGAGACAAAAAAAAAAAAAAGCAGAGGCAGAAGATGGAATATTGTATATGGGGAACCCCAAGTGGACCAGTTTAGCTGAAGATCAGTGGGTATGAGGGGCGTAAGCAACATGAAATAAGTTATGAAAGATAGGCTCAAGCCAGACAATGAAGGGTTTTAAGTGTCAAACTGAGGATATATGGGTATGGGTGTGTGAGTATGGGCTTGAAAGTATGCATGCAAGTATGAGTCACAGTAGATACATGTTTAGTATTTACAAAATCTTTGCAAACTGGAATTCCATGTGTGTTGCTATTTGTTCTATCCCTTCCCACTCCTTCACTGAGTCAGAATCTGACACATTGGGAGGTCATCAACGGATGAAATATCACCTCACCTACTTAGAGGCAAAGGTTTGCAAAGGCTTAGCTCTCTCTTTAACTATATCCCCACATTAGCCCAAACAGCCCACAATCCTGTCAACTGGGAAAGTTCTCAAGGAAAAAAAATAGTTTTGGACTTGTCTTTAATCTTCCATGGTTCTATGGCTCCTTCGGGGCAAATTTTTCAGTTAAGACTGAAAAAAACTAAACATTAGAATGAAAATGAGAAAAGTGGATCTCAACACACTCATAAAAATTAGAACTGCAATTCAAGCAATCAACAGAAACCTTCCAATGGTTGGCTAAAATTCAAGGCACATGTTTGCACTAAAATTTTATGTGCTGTGGTGTGGATAAACACATGTATTACTCTAATCAAGGCATTTAAATCAAACTGGGGAGAAACCACTGAGTTTAGTGTTGATCTTTAGGCACTTACGTACCTTTAAAATATCCAAACCAGGGCAAAAGTGAACTTTAACCATATTCTGTTTGGACTTAATTTCTTGATGACATTTATTTTTTAAATGACTGGTTTATAAGTTAAAATATTCACAGCTCTGTTTCTAGTGGCAGCAAAAGACTGGAAACTAGGGGCTCATTGATTGAGGAATGACTAAAAAAATTTGGTTTATAGAAATAGTGGAATATTATTGTACCATAAGAAATGCTGAAAACGTACCAGAAGCATGAGAAAACATATTCTTGATGAGGTAGGCTGAAGCAGGAAAATAATATACAGAATGATTACGACAATGTGAATGGAAAAAACAAAAAAACTAAAAGAGAACATCATATAAATATAATGGCCAAGTATGGCAATAGAGAAGTTGAAAAAATACATTTCCCTCCTGTATTTGTATAGCTGGGGGACTAGGGGTATGAAATATACCACATACTGTCTAACACGGTTGAAATGTTGCTGGTTTTCTTGAATTGCTTTTCAAATCTCTGTAGCAAGACATAGCTAAGTGGGAAGGGGAGGGATATAATAGGAAATGAAAGTGAAGTAAAAATAAAAGGTATCAATACAAATTTTTTTGAATACATGCAGTTGGATGGACTTGTTCTCAAACTGTCAACTTAGAGTGGGGACAAAGGGAACTGGGAGATTTTGGGGTGTTATTGAAAAATGATTTGTCCTACTCCCTTTTCTCTGCAATGAGCACTCTCCTCTGTGCCCCCACCTTTGCTTTCAGGGGTCTCCTCAAGGCAGGATATTATTAGTTAGCTTTTTATTTATATGTATGCATCTTTTCTGCCTAACTGAACTATAAACAAGAGGAAGAGAAGAACTGTACTTATTCATGTTTACGTATACCCACAGTGCAAGAATGGGGAAAGGGGAAAGGTAAGGGAAAAGATGCATGGTGCTTTGCACACAGGTACTGGAAAAATGCATATAGCTCATTAAATTCTTATGCAAAAGCCCAAAGAAACCCTACAAAAGGGGACCAGCCCTTGCAATAAGTATGCATCTTTCCCATTCTGTCTCAGGATGTTTCTTGAAGGCAGAGTGGGTAAAGTTTATTGAAAATGTACCGCAGAGGGAGCCACAGGTGACATTTCTACAGTAGCTTCAACCCTTTTCTGAGTCTGCAGCCAACCATGGATTTTAGAAGCCCTCTAGCCCTGTACCTTGCTACACAAATTGGCTGTCATAGAGGAAAGCTAAAAAGTCCATTTCTTTTGCAGAATATTGCCTCAGCTGCAAAATTGTAAAGAATAAGCATGGCTTGAAAGAAGAGACATGGGAAGACACTCCCACCACACTCTTTTGCTGAGGTCCACAAATGTTGTACATTGCACATATTTTCAGACTTTTTTTGATGTATTAGTTAGGCTGATTTTCCCTCTTTTTCTTCATCTTTAGAAAATATTAGTTATTACATGGAATGTCTCTCTGGGAAGGAAGGAGTGATACTGGGAGAGAACATGGCATTGTAAAAAAAAAATTTAATAAAATAAAAGAATATTGCCTCAGTCAATGGGGTAAAAAAATCTATCTTGCCCTATAAGAAAACAGAGGGGATAGAGATAAGAGAAGGAAGAGGTAAGATACAAGAGACAGCAGATTGGGGGAAGGGGTAATAGGAATGCACATTGGGTTGGGATGGGTGGAGGGGAAGGATGGGGAGAAAACTTGGAACTCAAAATCTTGTGGAAGTGAATGTTGAAACCTAAAAATTAATTAATTAATTTTAAAGAAAAGAATATTGCCTCAGCTCTAAATAGTTGGGTGATAAGCACCATGGAAACACAAAGTTGAATTCCTTAATCTTAATAATAACTATGTGATCAAGACATTGAGGGTCACTGAACAGAGCCCAAAGCCTCAAGGCCAGAAGTTGCAAACCATGGTGCTTAGCATACTGCCTGGCATGTAGTAGCACTTAATAACTACTTATTGACTGACTAAATGACAGATAAGTACAAGGTACAGAAAGAGACATATGTTTGTGGACATGACTTCTGCATGAATTTGTTTTACTTGACTAAGCTTATGTGTTAAAAGGGCTTTTTTGTTTCCCTTAGTTTTTAATTGAAAGGGGGAGGGTCCAGGAGGATTAAGTAACAATGACGTAAGACAAGAAGGTCATTGAAACATTTTTTTAATGAACAGAAGAGAATAGAAGATGTTCAGAAAAAAAAAAGCACAGAAGAGTTTTGAAAGTAATGTGTGGAATTTATTATACACTTTTTAAGAAGCAAGTGGTAGGAAATGGAGATTTATTGTTTCATATAAAACTCTCTGGGAGTTCTATATATTTGGAAATGTTCTTTTTTTGGTGTTTCAAGTTCAGAATAAACAAATACAATTTTTAAAAAAATTCTAATTTGACTTTGGTCATTAAAGTGATGGATATTATTCTGACCCGCAACATCTTTTGTATCCAAGAAAACTTTTGGATTAGTTGAAATAAAGCACTCTCTTATTCAGTAGAAGAGCTGAACAGAAGCACAATATATTAATGAAATAAGCAACTCTCCACCCGAAATATCCCTAGTGGAGGCAGTATGATGAAAAAGTGGTGGACATCTATTAAGCAACAACATAATATAATATGATATGATATATCACATAATATGATGATGGTGATGACAGCATTTACATAGCACTTTAAGGGTTGTAAGTCTTTTACAAATTTCATCTCATTTTACCCTCACAACAAACTGGGAGGTAGGTGTTATGTCTATTTTTAGGTAAAGAAACAGACAGACAGAGGTTAAGTGACTTGCCCAGGGTCCCAGAGCTAGTAAGAGTGTGAGTCTGGATTTGAATTCAGGTCTTCTTGATTCCAGGTCCAGCACTCTATCCACTGCACTACCTAGTTGCTAAATTTAATCTCTCTGTGCTCCTATTCCATCATTTATACTATGGGCATAGTAAGACTTAAACTCGCTGGGATTCCTTTGTCCATATGTGTATTTACTACACACTAGATATATTCTGATATCTTTTTGAGATAACAATTTGCTGATGATACGGTAAGGATTTACATTATCTGGAATGAAATAAGCTCTTAATAAATGCTTGCTTAAGGAATGAATGAATATCTAAAAACAGACTCATTTCCATAAAATGTCCCAGTCACATGTTATTAATGTGATTATCATCAGTAATATCAGATTTTTTTTTTCTCCTTATGCTTTGAAATATCAAGTGTACATGTATTTTTCCAGACTCTCAATAGGGACTGCTTAATGATCTCATTATTGCATTTACTGTCACCTACTAACAACACAGCTCCCCAGAGGAAGAGGCATAGCTGGGAGGTAAGAGATGATCTCAATTCCCAGGGGTTTCTAGGCTACACCTGCCTTTTTTCAAATGGAACCAGGCCACTGTTTGGTCTCCAAGAGGACTCTGCTTTGGTGATATGCACAAACTCCCCTCTGGCCCATCCCCCAAGCAACTGCCCATGCTATTTAATATCATTCCTCACCACTCTTTCTCAATCTCACTCATCCTCCTCCTGGCCCCTTATTGTAGGAATTCTTCAGATGTCTGACCTTAACTGAAGGTCTTCTCTTCATGCTCTTTCCCTTGGAAATCTAACATTCCAATGACTTCCACTACCACCTTTGTATAAATAACACCCAGCTCCACGCCTCTGATCTAATTCTCTCCTGAGCTCCAGGACCACAAATCCAAACTCCCAAGAAGGTATATATTTTTTTAAAGATTAGGAGTAGAATGAATTAATTTATTTATTTTTAAAATTAACTTACTTGTTTTCAGGTTTCAACAATCACTTCTATAAGATTTAAATTTTCTCCCACTTGCTCTCCCCTCTCTCCCCAAGATGGCATGCAATCTTGTATAGGTTCTACACATTTATTCTTATTAAACACATTTTCACATTAGTCATGTTGCATAGAAGAATTAAAATGAATGGGAGGAAAACCAAAACATAACACAAGAGAAAATAGTCTGCTTCATTCTGCATTTCAATTCCATAGTTCTTTCTCTGCATATGGATGGCATTTTGCCTCAAGCATCTTTTGGGGATGTTTTAGGTCCTTGCATTGCTGTGAAGGGCTAAGTCTATCAAAAACAGTCCTCACACACTGTGGCTGTTACTGTTTACAATGTTCTCCTGGTTCTGCTCATTTCACTCAGCATCGATTCACATAAGTCCTTCCAGGTCTCTCCAAAGTCCTCCTGTTCATTATTTCTTATAGCACAGTAGTATTCCATTGCATTCATATACCACAACTCGTTCAGCCATTCCCCCAATTGATGGGCATCCCTTCCATTTCCAGTTCTTGGCCACCACAAAAAGAGCTGCTAGAAATATTTTTGTACATGTGGGACCTTTTCCGATTTTTATGATCTCTTTGGGATACAGTCCTAGAAGCAATATTGCTGAGTCAAAGGGTATGCACATTTTTATAGCCCTTAGGGCATAGCTCCAAATTGCTCTCCAGAATGGTTGGATCAGTTCACAGCTCCACCAACAATGAGTTAGTGTTGCAACTCTCCCACATCTTCTCCAACATTTATCATCTTCCTCTTTTGTCATGTTAGCCAATCTGATAGGTGTGATGTGGTATCTCAGTTGTTTTGCTTTGCATCTCTCTAGTCAGTAGTGATTTAGATCATTTTTTCATAAGATTACAGATAGCTTTAACTTCTTCCTCTAAAAACTGCCTGTTCATATCCTTTGACCATTTATCAATTGGGGAATGACTTGTATTCTTGTAAATTTGACTCGGTTCTCTATATATTTTAGAAATGAGGCCTTTATCACAGACACTAGTTGCAAAAATTCTTTCTGAGTTTTCTGCTTCCTTCCTAATGTTGGTTGCATTGGGTTTGTTTGTACAAAAATTTTTCAATTTAACATAATCAAAATTATCCATTTTGCACTTCATAATATTCTCTATCTCTTTTTGATCATAAATTTCTCCATTTTCCATAAATCTGACAAATACACTATCCCTTGCTCCCCTAATTATAGTATCAGCCTTTATACCTAGATCATGTATCCATTTCGACTTTATTCTTGTGTACAGTGTCAGGCCTTGTTCTATGCCCAGTTTCCACCACACTGTTATCCAGTTTTCCCAGCCATTTTTGTCAAAGAGTGAGTTTTTATCCCAAAAACTAGGGTTCTTGGGTTTATCAAACAGTAGACTGCTATATTCATTGACTACTCTGTCTTGAGCACCTAACCTATTCCGCTGATCTATCCCCTCTATTTCTTAGCCACTACCTAGTGGTTTTGATGATTGCTGCTTTATAATAACACAGTTTGAGATCTAGTAGGGCTAGGCCACCTTCCCTAGCATTTCTTTTCATTAATTCCCTTGATATTCTGGACCAAGAAGATATTATCTGACTTTCTTGCCAGAACCTCAAATGCAGCTTAACCCAAAAGAGCTTATTATCTTTTCCCCTAAACTCATTCCGTCTTCTGACTTTGCTTGGTTCTGTCTTTAGCACCACCATTCACCATACCTCTCATGTTTGTAAACTTATTTGGATTTAAATCCAGTTTATATTCAATTTACTTGCAAGCCAAGACCTTGCCCTCCTGATGTCACTGAACCTCTTCGAGAACCAAGGATGAACAACTACAACAAGCTTATAAAGGCCATGGTCTCCCACTGCATCCAGGACCATCACCAGTTATCTTGACCTATATCTTGCCACTGGATTCCAATGACTCTAGAGGAGAGAGTGAGGCTGATGACTATGTATAGCTCTGCCTCATTTAAATCTAATTTACTTGCAAGCCAAGACATACACTTTCTAATGTCATGGATCGTCTTTGAGAAAAAAGGGCACACACCAAACAACAACAACAACGTTTGTAACCTTATACTTATCTTTGACTCTTTCCTCTCTCATACTTCTCATCTCCAATCAGTAACCAAGTTCTTTCCATTTCACTTCTTCAACCTCTCACATCCATTATTCCCATTGCCACTATTCTATAACAGGCTTCATTATCATCTACCTATTGTAATTTTTAATGAGCCTTCCCATCTCTGCTCTCTGTTCTCTCCTCCGACTTCCTTTCACACACATACAAACCATTATTTGCATCATTCCTAAAATATTCTTTCTTATATTATTTCATTCTCTGGATTTTTCAACCACACTTTGGCTGCCTTCTCCCTTGGCCTCTGTGGCCTCCTTCTCTCATTGGTGAGTTTGTTCCAGAACTTCCATTTTGAAAAAATTCCCAGACTGCCATGCTTCACTCACTATATTTTGCCTCTATACTTAAGCTGCTTTCTCCTTTGGGCCCTGTAGCCAACTTCTCTCATTGCTGAATTTCTCCTAAAACTTCCATTTTGAGAAAAAGCCCAGGCCAGCCATTCTTCCTTCTTCAAACTTTGCCCCTATGTCAGTTTTCTCTCCCCATACCCAACTTTTTCACTCCTTTTAATGTGCTATCTTCTCCTATTGGAATGTAAGCTCCTTGAGGGAGAGAAATTGGATTTGTTTTGGCTTTTTCTTTGTGTTTGTATGCCCCTCACATTTAGCACAATATTTGCCATAAATAAGTGCTTGATAAATGCTTGTTGGCTTGATTTGTGTCTGGTTATATCCAGTAGTATGCTGGTAAATATTTAACAACCAGCCTTGATGGAAAGGGTGGAATATATGGAGGTTATATTTTAGGTTTAATCTATATCATTAACATTTTCTCTATCACTTTCCTGGCACATCTAGGTGGTGGTATAGGAGATAGAGTTCTGGGCCTGGAGTCAGAAAGACTCCTTTTCCTGAGTTCAAATCCACCTTCAGACATTTACTAGTCATGTGACCCAAGGCAAGTCATTTAACCCCGTTTACCTCAGTTTTGTCATTTGTCAGCTGGAGAAGGAAATGGCCAGCTATTTCAGTATCTTTGCCAAGAAAACTCCAACTGGAGTCAGGAAGAGTCAGACACAACTAAAACAATTCAATAGCAGCAATGACAAAACTTATCACTTTCTTAATTCTAGACAATCTGCAAAACAATAAATCAAGTTGTAATGCAGTTTGCCTATTTCCAAGATGTAAAGGCTCACACTGAAAATTTAACAATCAGCTCTTCCCAATGGTTTCAACATACTCCTGATTATATCATTACTCTGCTTAAAATACTCTGTGGTTCCCTATTGGCTCCCAAATAAAGATAAGATTTCACTGCCTGACATTCAAAACCTTCCACAGTCTGGGACCTGCCATTCTCACTTTCCAGCTTTATCTCTTATTTCTTTTATTTATTATTCTCCTCTAACCCCTGCATTAACCCTACTCTGTGTTCTAACTAAACTTCACTATTCCCTTCCTCCTAACAATGCCCTGTACTCTCCCTCTTCCATGCCTTTGTTCACACTGTTAGCTGTGCCTAGAAAACTTTCCTTTCCCTGCTTTATCTATTACATCCCAAACTATCTTTTAAACATCATTTCAGATACCACCTTCTCTAATGTCCTGCCAAAAATAATATTAGCATGAGACTTCTTACAATATTTTGTTTTGTGACTCTCTAATAAACTTATTATATGGTATATAGTAAACATGGATGTCTTTATTTATATAGTGGACTATAGACTCCATGGGTGCAGACATCATGTTTTATTTAAACTTTGCATCTTATCCAGTGTCTAGCTCAATGCTTTATACAGAGTAAGCACTTAATAAGAGCTTGTTCAATGAAATGAAAGATTAAATTAGAATGAGAGTTCAGGACAAAGTAAATGAGTGAGTGATTTGTCTTTGGAACCGTAAGTCTGAATAATAGGAGTGAGCCAAGCAAAAGATTTAAAAATAGATCAAAAGAATAGGATAGGCAGGCTCTTGTTAGCTACAGTTAGATACATATAGAAAAAACACCCATGCAATAAAGCTTAACCTTCTGTTTCACTAAAGATGATAAGGTTATAGATTTAGAACTAAAAAAGACCTTAGAGGACCAGTCCTTTTATTTGACAGATAAAGAAACTGAGGCACAAGAAGGCTGTGATTTGCCCAAAGTCTTACAAGTAAAAAGTGGCAGAGGATTTGAACCCACATCCCCACTCCAAATAAACCATCATTCTTTCCACTATATCTCCATACCTCCCTTAAGGATTTGTTCTTTGTTCTCAAGAATGAATTTGCAAGTACAACATTTTGTCTGACAAAGTTTTGAAGAAGACAAAGCCAGTAACAATAACAGAAAGGAAACAATAAAAAGAACATTTTTATCCACCTACCAGGATGATTTTTTTCCAGGCCCTGTAAGCAGTTTGTTTTTGTGCTTAAAACATGAACAGCAGACTGCTCTAAAACAGGGATTTAGAGAGGAAGAATGGCATCCAAGAAACGCTCATTCAGTGAGTCTATGAGGAATCAGCCTAAAGAAGGGAACAGTAAGGTCATGTCACAAACAGCCAGTCTGGGGCTGCCTCTTTAAAGAAATTGACCTGGACCTACAGACTGCTGTACCTCTATAAAGACTGAGGGAATTCGCTGCTGCACCGAGGGCTATTTCACAGAACCCCAATCTTAGGTTATTCTGACCAAAATGATCTCTGCAGAAAGGCTAAAGAATTGAAATTACATGGTCTGGAGAAGAAAAGGTAGAGAGAAGTGGAGAGGGCTTAATTATAGTCTCTAAATGTTTAAGTGATTACACAAAGATGGAGAGTGATTGTAGGTTTAAAGTTCAGCATAAGAAAATGCTATCCACATCCAGAGAAAGAGCTATGGAGTGTGAATACAGATTAAAGAATACTATTTTCTTTTTTTTTTTGCTTTTTTTTCTTTCTCATAGTTTTCCCCTTTTCTTCTGATTCTTCTTTCACAACATGACCAGTTTGGAAATACGTTTAACAGGATTGTACATGTATAATCTATATGAGATTACTGTCTTTGGGAGGGAGGGAGAAAAATTTGGAACTCAAAAATCTTACAAAAACTAATGCTGAAAATTATCTTTACATGTAATTGGAAAAAAAAATAAATTACTATTAAGGGTAACAACACAACAGAAGTCTAGCATAAAAAAAAAAGCCTTCTTGACAGGGCTATTAAACACAAAAGGGAAGCTATGGAATCTCCTTCCCTGGAGAATTTTAAGTCAAAGATAAAGAAGCATCTGCCAGGATGGTTTAGTCCAGGCACTTCCGGACAAGACAGTATAAATTAGATGTCCTTTCCAGCTCCCTCTTGACCCTGTGGTTCAATTACCTACGTAATTTTTCAGGCTATTTCTATTTCAGTGGAAGAGTTACTGGAAGAAGAATGGAGCGGAGAGAAGAACAAAGGAAATATTTTTGTTCCTACAGCATAAAGTCAGGGACTCTAAAAAAGTATTTCTTCATGGACATAAAGGGGATTATTTTGCTATCAGGTTGCCCCTTGGACCCATGTTTCTTTCTTTGTAAAAACCTAAGAGCCAAAGGCTCATACATGCAAAGCACTGTGGAGGTCCCAGGTTCTCCTTAGATCCTGTAAAATGCGTTTCTGATGGCACTAGAAAGCAACAAAGATCAGAGGACTTTTTATAAGGCCTATCAGAACAAACCATGGAAAGAATTAGTATAAATTAAGATTCCAGGAAGGAACTACCTTTTCCCCTCTAGGAGTCAGGGTATCAGTAGAACTGAAGAAATGGGAGGAGGTAGATAAAGAGGAGGGTGGAGAACAGAGAGATCAAGCTTGGGGAGGGACTTGATTTATTGTGTGCCAGAATCTTCATCTCTAAAAAAAGGAATAAAGTCTAAAACTGACCTACTTGGTGGGTGGAGATGGAGAAGATTGACACCAAAGTTCTTTTCCTTTGGCTTCTAAAACATCTACCCTTTCCCGGGAAATGAAAATTTCTTTAGTAGAATTAAAACATCATTATTTTAAAAGGAAAGGAAAAAAAAGGAAATTTTCCCCCCTCCCTACCCCCATCCTTTTGCCTTTTTTTCTTCCAATGCTTACTTATTGGAGAAAGAAAAATGACCAAAGAGAAAAACAGAAAAGAAGCAAATCTTCTCTCTAAACCAGGGGTGCAGTGCAAAAAGAGATAATGGAATGGTGCCCTGTATTCATGTCTTTTTTTTCTCCCGGCAAAACAAAAGAATATGAAAGACAACCATTTGTAACTTCCGGAAACATAATAGTAACAGATCATTCTTCCTGCTTGGAACCCAATGGCCAAGATTACATAAGGAGTGAAATGTACAAGGAGTTTGTAATTAGTGAGCCCTAGACTGAAGGACCAACACTATCCCTTTCTGACTGGGTGGCCTTAGACAAGTTGCTTAAACTCTGAGACTCAGTTTTACAAGAGTCAAGAAATCTGGGTTTTAATCCCCGTTCCACCACTTTGTCAACATCATTTAAATTTTCAGGGCCTCAGCATCTGCATTTGTAAAATCAGGCAGTCGGATTAATATCCTGTTCAACTTTTACATCCTTTATTTGCACTACTAATCTCACAAGGCTATTATGAGGATCAGGATGAGATTAATTAAAAATAGATAACATTTATATAGAGCTTACTATGTGCCAGGAACTGTGCTGAAAACTTTACATACATCTCATCTGATCCTCACAACAACACTGTGAAGTAGGTACTATTATTATTTCCATTTTACAGATGAGGAAACTGAGGGGAAAATGACTTGCCCAGTGTCACACAGCAAGTGATTGCCTGAGACTGGATTTGAATATGTGTATAGTATATGGATAATATATAATGTGTATAGTATATGTATGGTATGAAAGCAGAATGTATTCACATCATATATGTATATATTACACATATAACTTCAATATGTATAAATAAATCATAAGCAACACTGTATAGGAATAAATGCGCATAAATACATGTAATTAATTTTTGAAATGCATGTATACAAAATATAAATATATATAGTGCATATAGCTAGATCATTATGGAAAACTTTTGAAAGCATAGCATTATGTAAATTTTAGATGTTACTATTAGTTCAGTAAACTGACCTGTATCAAAAAATAGATCTAGGACTTATTTTTTTAGGCAACTTTTACTTGTAAAAACTCCAGGATTCGAGCTTTCTTAGTAAATCCTAGTAAAAAGAGCCAGTTCTTTTCAAACATATATAGGACTTCTTAGCTTCTCAGCTTACATCATTTCTACTGCTTAGGTTTCTTTTCTTATTCACAGCAGGTTAGTTTCCATACTGGGTATTATTTTCATTTCCAGAGGACGGATGATTCTTGGCTTTTAGTTTTATTCATTGAAATGATGTCTCCATTCTCCCGTGGTGCTTTGCACCGTTCTCCTCTATTTCAATAGAATAAGCTTTTCTAAAGCATACACTACATGCAAGACAATGTACAAGGCATTGGGGAAGCCATTGTGCTAGTGATACAAACCAAGAGTGTGTGCCCTCAAGTTTACATTTTACTGGGGGAAACACTGGGTAAGCAGCTAAGGATGATGCACATGGTTATTTAAGGAAGGAGAGAGCAGCTGCTGGGGTGGGACTGAAGATAAGAAAGACATTACCATAGGAGTCAGCACTTCATCGAGCCCCTCAAAGCCCAGGAACTCTAAGATGCAGAAGTAAGGACTTCATGCTTTTCAGGCAAGGGAGATATTCTTGGGGGAGATGGGGTACACAGAATGTAAAACCCTAATTCCCAAGCTGGAAGTGACCTCTCCTTCATCTGAATTCTTACTATGCTCTGCACTTGCATGATCTGTTTTGGATCTTAGTAATTTTGTCTTTTTCTTTTCTCCCCTCACTTTCTTGAGACTTGTGGACTTAGATTCTTATTCTTTTCTTTATCCTTCTCAACCCGATACTTCATAAGCCTTCATCACTTTACTCACACATCTGTGGCAAAAAGCAAGCAAGTAACTTAAGGCCTATTTAACCATTAGAGAACGTTTGGTACCAAAATGTTGACCAAATTGGATCGTGCACTAAGGATGATACCAGGAATAGAATGAAGCCTTTCAATTCTTATGACAGTTTAAAATTTTAGGACTATTACTTATGAGCAAGTAAGCCCCAGAGTTCCAGGAATACCCACCATCCTCCACTACTCCCTAGCCCCAGCCTTGCTTCCAGCCCAGCCCCAACAGCCTTTAATCCAGGAAAACAATTCCTATACATAGGATCAACAACAACTGTGAAAGACCCTGCCCGCTTAGCAATCACAGCTATTGAAGACCGAGATAAGAAAGTCTTCAGCACCATAAACCATCAAATGGTTCAAAATTAGAAACAGATAGGATTTTGTTATTACATATGACATAAAAGAAGATGCATTGCCAGGAAAGTGTTGGAAATTAGCTGATTATTAAATTTTCAGTGAGAACATTTATGCCTCAGCAGATACTACCAATTGGTGCTTTATTATTTTAACTGTCTGAGAGTGTCAGAGGTTAGCTAACTACAGGCTCAGTCCAAGGACTCCAAACAAACTAGGCCTGTGACCCAAACCTGTTTGTGTGCTCCCAGAGCTAAGAAAAGTTTCCTATCTGTAAATAAAGTTTTATTGTATTTAAAAATGTAAAAACCAGCCTTAGTGAGAGAGTAGTTGGGCCAGTTTGTGTATCCCTGGTAGACTTAAGATGGAGAAACGATGAATGATGGAGAAAATATTAATAATGTAAATTAATCTTAAAAGTGTGTCATGCCCCTGCTTGTTAAACATTCCCCAGCACCATACTTCTCCCCCTCCTTACCATTGCTAAATCATTCGTTGCACCTTAAAGACCATGAGACCTTCTATCCCACTTGTAGTTAAAACTGCCTTAACTGCCATCCCTCACTCTTAACATAGTGCTTTGCACATAGTAAATGCTGAATTAGTGCTTTAAAATGCTTTTATATTCATTCATTCAGTTTGTTAAATATCTACTGTGCACAGGCCCTAGTGCTTCATGATAAGGCAAATGTAAATTTTAGACAAGTCACAATTTCTTGTTACAGATGGGGAGCTGGAAGGGACCCTAGAAGTCATCAAGTCCAACTCCCTCATTTTACAGATAAGGAAAGAGGCACACAGCGATTAGATGACTCCCTCAGAATTGAGGTGTTCCTGACTTCCATCTCAGCTCTCTACCCAATAGCATCTAGCTGCCTTTGAGTTTATACTCTAGCAAAGACATAAGATGCATACAAAGATAACCATAACATGCATGATAAATAGTGCATTTTTAATTGTTGTTTAGTCATTTTTCAGTCATGCCCAATTCTTCATGATCCCATTTGGGGTTTTCTGGGCAAAGATACTGGAGTAGTTTCCCATTTTCTTCTCCAGCTTGTTTTACAGTTGAGGAAACTGAGTCAAACAGGATTAAGTGACTTTCCCAGGGTCACACCAGATATGAACTCAGGAAGATGAATCTTCTTGACTCCAAGTCTATCCACTGCACCACCTAGCTGCCTCTAAATAGTGCATTAGAGAGGTGTAAAATAAAAGGTGGAGTAGATACAATCAGGGAAGACTTCTTTTTTAAAATTAATTTATTTTTCAGTTTTCAACAATCACTTCCATAAATTTTAAATTTTCTCCCCCTCCCTCTCCTTCCCCCCAAGACAGCATGCAATCTTATATGGGTCTAGGGACGACTTCTTGAAGGAGGTGGTATTTAAAGGATGAGTAAGAATTAAATAAGTAGGCAGAAATAAAAATGGAGAGAGGTCACTCCAGGCAGAAAAACAGTTTGAGCAATAATACAGAGGCAGAAAAGCACAGGCCAAGTTGGGGGACGAAGAATAGTCCAGTTGTACGGGACTATATATAGTGTGAAGGAGAGTGGTGTGAGAGAGGGGCAGGAAAGAAGATGCTGCTGGACTGGGCAGAACTTTTCAAAATCCCGACAAAATTCTATCCTCCTTGTACAAATCTTGGGAGACAGTTCCATTACCTCTGAGAGACACTATTCAAGGTTCTATGAAATCTTACTGTAATAAAAATGTTACATTTTAACATAATTTTAACTACCGTTAGCAATATTAACAGGGACAGAAGAACACAAGATAATTTCTGTAAAGTGTTTAGCACGGTGCCTGGTACATTGTTGTCGTTCAGTTGTTTCCAACTCATGGAATTTTCTTGGCAAAAAAACTGGAGTGGTTTGCCATTTCCTTCTCCATAGCAAAGAGAGATTAAGTGACTTGTCCAAGATCACACAGCTAGGATGTATTTTGAGGTTGGATTTGAACTCAGATCTCCTGATTCCAAGCTCAGCACTCTATCTATTGTGCCAGCTGCCACCTGTGGTACATAGTAGTAGGTACTTTAATAAATGTTTGTCCCCTTCCTCATTAACTGTCATCTCAATTAAGTCCACATTACATGAAACGTTCCATATTCCTAGTTTCCAGTTCCCTGACAAAAAAAGGGAGGGGGGAGTTGAGTTCTCATATCTCTATTTTTGAGGTCATTATACCATCAACATACTTTAAGTCTCAGATGTGGTCAGTGGCCAGATTAGTTTGAGAAACAGTGAATTAAGGAAACAAAATGGCCATCAATGGAACAGCAACATCTTTAAAATGTATCAACACATGCATTAAATAAAAATCAATCAAACCAGTACGTGAAGTGATTATAATGATCCATTGGCCCCACTACTTAGGATGTCTGCTCCATCTTCAGAGTAAAGGTGGGATCAAAGAACAAAACAGACTTTCTTTCCTGCTTCTCAAATGTTAGTTCTATGTGATACAATGGTATCTATCCCTTTATTATAACTATCAACACCTGGCTACTAGGTAACTGTGTGACCCAAATACATATGTCAACAGACCTGTCAACTCAGCAAAACAATCTTGTTTGGATTAATCTTTTCTCTCAATCAAATGTTACTGGATTGAACACAATGGGAAATTCAGGTGTCCTGTGTAGACACGTTAACTTTTATGAAGGGCACCAAATGACTCTGATTAGATATGTTGTTGGAGTAGACTGTGCCAGCCAGCAACCAAGCAAAGAAGACACTAAAGGTCCCATTCTTTCCAAACTAGTCAGTATCATATGAACCAAATCGAGATCAACTCACCTTCATATATAGGACGTAACTCCTAAATAAGAGGAAAGTAACATAAGTACACACTGCAAAAGAATTTATAGAAAGCTACTATATTTTTTAAAATACGACTAATGAATTTTAAGAGAAACTTACTATTGTTTTTTTTTTGAAAAAACAAATAAATAAGTTCCTAAAATACATAAAAAACACAAAGGTCCCATATTAGTGTAAAAGGAATCCAGAAAAGTGGAGAAGTTTAAAGAAAACTGGGATTTTTGTGGCTGAGAAATATAACATGGATAGGATACTATCTCTTGCCTGCTTACTACTAATGTCTGTGTGTGTGTGTGTGTGTGTCTGTCTGTCTTTCTTGTTTATTATTAACTATTATTATTATTTCACTCCTGGAGCAGCCCCTCATTCATTTGGAAAGCCTGAAACTCAACAACTCTGAGATTTCCATCAGCTCTATAACTCCCTCCTGTCTATTTTTCTACCCCACTCTAAACTCCAAGGAGATTCCTCTGTGGCTCTTTGCAGTGGACAGAATCAACAATCAATCGATCAAAAAATATTTATTAAACACTTACTATGTATAAAGGGCACTATATTAGACACTGGAAATAAAAAGACAAATGGAATAGTCTTTGCCCTCAAAGAGTTTAATTTTGAATGGAAGAGATAGTATGTGTCTATATTAGATAGACATCAAAGTAGATATAAAGTAAGTTTGGGGAGAAAGGCACTATTAACTGGAGGACCAGGAAAGGCCTTCGACAGAAATGAAATTTGAGCTGAGTCTGAGCATTCCTGGAAGAAAGGAGCAGCCAGTGTAAAGGAATGGAGCCTAGACATAAATAGTCCTATGTGAAGAAAAGCAAATAGGTCATATAGAGTGTGTGGAATGGTGTGTGGTATAATAAAGCTGAAAGAGCTGATGGGGCCAGGTAGTGAAGAATTTTAAATCCTAAATAAAAGAGTTTATAGTTTATTTTAGAGGTAATAGGGAATTTGTTGAGTTGGAAAATGGCATGGTCAGACCTGAATTTTAAGAACATTGCTGTGGCACCATTTACAGGTTGATTTGGAGCAGGGAGACCAATTAGGAGACTATTACCATAATCCAGGGGAAAAGCAAGGAGGTCCTGCGCTAGAGTGGTGGCCTTTGAGAGTCGAGAGAAGGGCAGGCATGCAAAAGCTGTTGTGGCGATAGACGACGAGATTATATCTTATAAGGAGAAAACAGACTAAAACCTGGGACAAAATGCAAATTCTCTGAGATGGAGAACTCCCCAGGATGTCTTTTCATGATTGAGTGTTCTCTTTAGTTGTAGAAAAGTGGGAGAGAAATTGGAATTGATGGAATGTGCAGTGAGATCTTCTAAGACTCAAAGGGACTTGGAACAGGGTTATAGGAAGTCTCTCATATTGTACAAGCAGAATGGCACACAGTTGTGTGTGTATACTTTTATATAACTTATATTTCTGCTGTTGTTGGGGAAACCAGAGATGCTTAAATTTTGACTACTGGGAGGAAAGGAGGGAGGGAGGAATTCTGAATCCCTTTCAAATAACTTGCTTTGCCAGTGAGAAAATCCATCTGAAACTGTGGCTCAGGTAGGATCCTAACTATCCCCCAGTATTTGGCAACCTTGGCTGAAAGGCTCCTCCTACCCTTTCTAGCCTTCTCCATCAACACCAAATCTTGCAGCTCCACTTCTCATCTAATCACATAAGCAAGTTCTCACACTGCTGACACACATTCTCATTAGTTTCCAAATGAGGTACAGAGAGAGTGTGGAGTATATAGTGGATAGAGCATAGGACTTGGAATCCACTTGAATTTGAATCCCATCTCAAACACTCACTAGCTATATGACTCTGGGCAAATAAATTAATCTCTTTCCAGCCTCAATTTCCTCATATGTAAAATGAGGATAATAATACCATTTATCTCACAGGATTGTTGTTAGAATCAGGTGAGATAATTTATGTAAAAGGACTTTGAAAGCCTTCATATGCTATATAAATGAAAGACAATAGCAAAAAAGACAATAATGATGATGATGATTACAAAATGACTGCCTTTCCAGACAGTCAAATGTCATAACTGGGCGATTTTATTTGTGGTGATGACCTTTATAGTGGTGATCTATGAAGATTATATAGGGAAGGAAATAAGCATTTATAAAGAGCCCACTGTGTGTAAAGCACTGTACTAAGCCCTTTTTACAAATATTATCTCACCTGATCCTCACAATAACCTTGTGATGGAGGTCCTATTATTATCCCCATTTTACAGTTTAGGAAACTGAGGCAAACAAAAGTTAATGACTTGTCCAAGGTCACACAGCTAGTGTCTGAGGCTAGATTTGAACTCAGAATCTTCCTGACTCCAGGACTAGCATAGGTCCATTGCATCACCAGTTTTTTCTAGGCAAGTTCTTGTACTATGTTATCAAGAAGTGCAGGGCCTAAATTTCTTCATCTATATAATGAGTTTTGGACTAGGTGATCTCTAAAAGTCCTTGTAGCTCTAACATGATCTCTGTGATCATATGAGTCTATGAATCTACATTCTCTTTAAAAAGAGGATTTTTACTAATCTGTCAAAATGTTTATCAACCTTGCCTATATTCACAATGATGCGTCTGAAGAAGGCATTGATAACCTGTAATTAACAGATGTACAGTTCTAATGCTGGCAACTGTCCAGATGTGCTCTAATGTTGCTGACCTCACAGATATGTTTAAGGTCTTTGAAAAAAAAAACATGGATAAATAAAAAATATGAATTTACAAAATGAATAGTACTTGGAACGTGATTATTTGTATTCATATAGAATTTCTTTAAATAAGAACTCTCCTCAACCGTTACTTTGGTTACAGATCATTAACTACTTGGCAAAAAGTCTGAGGAGCTTGGACAGGGCGAGGGGGAAGGGGTGAGGTTGGAGTATCTGGAGTCTATACTAATTGGAAAGCAGAAATTGTAAACTCTTTGTGTCTGATTTCATTTTTATAAACTCAGTGTTGTACTTGAATTGAAATACAAACATCTCTAAAATTATAACATAAATCAGCAAAAAATTGTTTGATTTATTTTAAAAAAACCAAAACACTGATATGCCTTTGACATGTCAATAACACATTTATGATATAAAGCAAGGTAAACATGTATTTGACTAAATTTTTTTCTTAGCTTCAGTGTGACTTCTTTTGGACACAGAATACCTGAATTATATTAAAATGCATAACTAGAATGAGGTAATTGGCTTCTTTTTTATTCTGGGCTCTCCTAATAATCCTCTGGAGTTAATTTCTCTATTCTTCTCCTTTTCTCAACAGCCAAATGTATATGCACAGCAGGAGATAAATTATTACTGAGAGACCTGTCACATTTTATGGTCCTAGAGGTCCTAGGGGAAAACTTATAGAAAAATGCTATGAATCATAAAGAAAAAATAGAACTTAGCAATGTTGTTCCAAATCTTTTTTGGTCAACAGCAATCCTAAAAGCTGGATTAGAAAATATAAACTTCTAAAAGCATATATAAACTTCTGGCAATTGGGAATAAGAGAAGTATTTTTTTCTTCATCTTTTTCTTTTTAGAGTTAATATTTCAAAAAAAAGAAATGCAATTTGAATTAAAAAAACAAAATTATATTTGTTATATTTCTAGGAAATATTTATCTGTCCATGCAGCTAGAATTAAATCAGGATGAATGATAGATTGGGTTAATGCAAGCCTCAAGCTGAGGTTTTGGGGTTTTTGGGGGTTTTTTTTTTGGCCGCATCTACAACATACTAAACCATGCAGTCAATACAGTGAACTTGGCAGATGCTTCATTCAGTCCATGTGGAAGTGGCATATGCCAAAGACAAGATGTGTAAATTCTGATTATCTGGAGTTGGACCTTATTATGTAGATGGAAGCTGGAAGAGATTTCATCATCAGACTGGCTTAGATAATGATAGGATAAACTACTTTCTAGTATTTTGCAAGGATCTTTAAATTATTCCTAAAGTTGAGATTTAAATCACCCTGAAACAGTAAGATGTAAAGGAAAAATAATCATTAAATGCAGCATAGAGAGCTCAGAAAAATCCTCAGAAAAAGAATTTGTTTCCCAACTATATGTATCATAGTAGGAAAGAAGACCTGAAGGATTTACTTTGGACAAAACCCCACTTAGCTTTCTAGTTTTACCCAGGACACAACACAATGGATTGGAATGTCATTGCTCACCATGTTTGTATAATGGAATCATTCCCTTTTCAGCAATTGGCTTCTTGATTGTTCAGTAGAGAGAGATAGGGCAAATAGAGCTCACATTTTCCATCAACTAACTCATGCCTTCATTCCCTAACTATCTACCATGTACCTCTTCTGTTCAAGGCTCTGTGCCGGGTATTCTAAGAGATCATGGGATCAGTCTGAATCCCTCATTTTGCAAATGAGGAAACTACACACTGATGGCAGTTCAACGACATGCCTAAGATGCTATCAGAGCATCTTTGTAATGGCTGGCTGGTCAATGAGGAAGTCATTTTTGGTGACATGCTCTTCAACCCTGCTGAAAAGCTTCCTTTTGTCTTCCTTCTTAACAGCTAGCTGATCTTCATATGCTACTTTATGGTTTAGGAAGCCCTTTACAGACATTATCTCATTGGATTTTCTCAACAAAATAGGGGTAAATTATAGTTTAGTAGTAATACTGTTCACTGGAGTCTCAACAAAAGCAACATTATCTTTATATTTTTAAACAGCTTATAACCATCACCTGTCTTCTTCTCCAACCCCCAGTGGCTATTACAAGTAGAAGTGGGGGAAGTTGTGGGCGTCTTCTGTCCTACTTCCAGTAGTCCAGAGACTAGAAAAAAAATTGAATCCTAGCAATGGGAAAGTGATGTCAGAATACTAGATGCTAGTTCCTTGTGTTTCAGATCCATCATGGAAGACTATCTGCATACACTTGTCTTCTCCAGCATGCTCCTAAGTCGCATATTTTACAGGGTTTTTGGTATATATATGTATATATGTATTCATATACACATATATATGTGCATACATATATACATACATACATACATATATATATTTTCTCAGTTTCCATGGTGAAAGTTATAGAGTCAAAGGTCTACAACTGGAAGATACCTCAAAGATCATCTAGTCAAACCTTCTGAATTTTTAGAGGAAGGAACTGAGACTTTAAAGGGTTAAGTGACCTTCCCAAGGCCACAGGTTGTGTCAAGAGGAATCAAGTCTTCAGTTAAGCCAAGGTTTGTATTTGCTCCATCAAATAACACTACTTTCCTCATAGCAAGTTTTCTATTTTCCTATGCCTCCAGAAGGTGCACCCTCTCCCTTTCCCCCTTCCCCCCTCCCAGATTTTCCTTTGGTTCAGTCAATGTAATTGAAAAGATCTAGCTCATTCAAAGATGTATTCCCAGGGTTCTCTCTCTGGGAACCTGAGATCCACAGCTCTGTCACTGACTCACTCAATAACCTTAGGCAAGGGCGAAGCTTCCCTTTTGTCTTTGTTCCTCCCCTGGATGATGAGGGCCTAATAATAATGCTGACCTCATAAAAGTGTGTCCTAGGTTGAAGTGATTCACAGTCATGAATTATTTTATGCCAAACAAAATGTGAACCTCAGAGCTAAGTATCTCTCTGTAATGGAGCTTGATATTAAAGTCCTACCTAAAATATCACCATCTCTAAGAAGTCTTTCCCAATCCCCCTTAATGCCAGAGGCTTCCCTCTGTGATTACATCTAGTTTATCCAGCATATATCTTGTTTGTACATGATTGTTTTTATATTGTCCCCCTTCTTTGCACCCTCAGTGCTTAGCAAAGGGCCTGGCACATAGTGGGTACTTAATAAATACTAATTGACAAATTGACCTTAGTGGGCATAAGACATAGGGAGCTGTTATGTGTTCTTCAACTCTGTTGAAAATCATATTGCTTTTGTCCTCCTTCATCATAGCTAGCTGATCTTTGTATCCTACTTTATGGTTAAAAAAGTCCTTTATGGATATTACATCATTTGATTTGCTCAACACTCTTGTGAGGCAAGAGGTTTGTGTCATCCCTTTTTCCAGGTAAGTAGACTGAGGCATAGAGCAGTTTAAGTGAATTGTAAAAGTCAGACCACTGTCCAGTGGTAAAACTCAGGTTCAAACCAAGGTCTTCTGATTTAAAACTCAGTGTTCTTCCCATACCATACTACAGTTGTTCCTCAGAACTCATAAGTGGCTTCCTATTGTGGCTAAGATAAAATGCCAACTCTGTGGCACATTTAAAGCTTTTCATAATTTGGCTCCAGCTGACCTTGCCAGACAGATTATGACACAGTCCTCCCTCTTACACACCTTCTAACCAAACTGGCCCTTCTGATGTTTTTTATACGCTGCATTCTGTTTCCTGATGTGCTTTTGCCAGTGCTGTCCCCTGATTGTTGTCCCTCCTCAGCTCTGCCTCCTACAGCAGAATTCCTAGCTTCCTTCAAAGCTGCCATCTACCATCAACTAAGCAATCAATTATTTTTTTAAAAAGTTATTAAATGTTTACTATGTTCCAGGAACTATGTTAAGCATTGAGGATACAAAATAAAAAAAAAAAAGCAAAAACTATTTCTGCCATCAAGAAGCATCCAAGGGAAAAGCAACATTGCAAAAAGCTAGGAACCTAGAAAAGATATAGAAGGCAATCATCTCAGAGAGGAAGGCAAGTGGGAAAGGTTTCCTGGAGAAAGTAGGATTTGATCTGAGATTTGAAGGAAGCCAGGGAAATTAAACAGCAAAGGTGAAGGTCGATAGGATTCTAGTCATGGGAGGACATCAATTGCAAAGGCAAAGAGATAAAAGACATTGTGTGTAAGGATGGGATCCCTTCCATAGTTAATGTTCTTCACCTCCCCTCTCCCCACAAATTATGTTTTATTTACCTTACACGTACTGTGTATTTACTTCTACGAGTATATGTAGCATCCCCCCTCCCTCCCTCCAGTAGAATATAAACTCCTAGAGGGCAGATCATGTCTTGGATTTTTTGACTTTTATATCCCCGATTCCTATCACAGTGCCTGACACATATTAAACCCTTTAACAAATGCTTCTTGACTGATGAATGAATGAAAGAATGGCTGCATTCAGAAGTCTGGCTCTTAGTTAAGTTGTCCACAGAAATGGTTCTTGGTACAGCATATATGGCTTGCAGGCAGATGCAATGCCCTTAGCCAGTGCAGGTATGAGGCACCATATAAGACATAAAGTGTTCTGACCTAATTAGATACTTGGATCAGACACAATGCTGACTGAGGCAGGGCTTGGGTATCTCTGCTCAAGTAGCCAAATTCTCATCATGCTCTACAGTACTCCAACAAGTATATCACAAAAAGTTAACTTCTAATTTCTAGAAAGCACAGAAGGAATCAAGAGCTAAGAAATTATCTAGTCCTTTAAAGTAAAGGCAACTTCAACTATCTGAAGGACTCTTCATCTCTAGCACAGTGCCTGGAACGTAGTAGCTGCTTTAAAAAACTTGTTCAGTCAGCTTCACTAAACATTTATTGGGCATCTACTATGTGCTGAGCTACAAGTTGAAGATACAAAAAAAGATAAAAGACAGTCCCTGCTTTCAAGAACCTTCCAGGCTAAAGGGGGAGACGACATGTAAATAAATCCCGACTATTAAGTGAAGGGGAATTAGACTTACGTGCTTGATCTCCAAAGGCAGAACTAGGATCAGTAACAGAAATTGAGGGGAGAAAGATTTTGGCTCAGTATATCAGCTAACCACCTAACAACTGGAGCTGTCCAAAAACAGAATGGCCTATCCCAAGCAGCAGCAAGTTCCTTCTCAATAGAGATGCTCCAGCAGAAGCTGGATGCATGTTACGTTACATGGATGCATGCAACTTGCCAGATGTTACAGAAGAGATTCATGTTTTAGGTAAATGTTGTTCTGCATGACCTCTAAGTTTCTTTCCAAATTTGAAATTTCTTTGATTCTATGAAATGCAGTCTCAGAGATACTAAGCAATTTGTCCAAGGTTACATAGCTTGGCACAGAGGCAAGGACACAAGCACGGAACCAGGACGTTAAACCAGGTCTCCCAATTCTTAGACCTTGTACTTTCCAATACCCGCCACTACCATGTACTTCCTTATTTAGCCTTTTGGAAATTCTCAGCCTGCCCTTGGAGTTCCTTTATCAACTTTTTCCCTCTCTCAACTATCTCATCAACCTTTCTTTTCATTATTCCCCACTACAGACTTCCTATTCTGACTAGACTGATCAGCTTACTATGTCCTGTATGTAATTTGCTTGTTCCTGATCTTATCCCTTGGCAGATGTTCTTCCCTTCACCTGGGACCACCTCCTTCCTTTGTCAGCCAATGCCTCTTGCACTCCATTCTTACTCAAAACTCACCTCCTCTAGAAAGTTTCTGAAGGCCCATTCCACTCTGATCACTTTTTTCCTCTCTGTGTTTATGAACACATCGTGTTTCCTGTGTATTCTTATTCCTTTATATCTTCCTAGTATGGGATGGTGGAGGAGAGGTGGCTTCTATGGTGATGTATTTATACAATGAGCACTTAAAAGATATTACAAGATAGCAGCTATATTTCAAGGCTTCCAAATAAACTCATTCTAAGAATGGAAAACCCAGATGCTTGTCTTGGTATTCATCTGGGTGGGGCTGGAGGGGGTACAGGCTATGGAGATCAGGAACAGGTTGGGCTAGGGTGTGTTTATTACATCAGAAGGCTTGGGAAGGATTTGGCATCAAGGTGGACAAGGGTAAGAAGGTTGGGCAAGTGGAGAGTGATGGGAAACCCTGTCTCTAGGTGAGGAGTTATTGGCTTCTGCAAGAGGGAGAGACAGTGTTTGTATGTATGTGTGTATGCATGTACATGTCAATACCACAATGCCTTAGAAGTAGTATACCAGGTTGGGGAGAAGGTATGGGACAGAAGGCTAAGTGTGGAGGGCCATTTCAATTCCTCTGGTTGGCTGACATAGCCCACTGCAGGGGGTGACTTGACAGATGAAGGCTTGATTTCTGAATCCTTGGGGTTGATACTGAAGAAATGAAGAATTGGGGACAATTATTTTGTCCTTCTTACCAAGCCAATAGGTAGAGACATTCCCTAGGCCTTTGTTATTCCTTTTTTTAAAAATCCAAAAGTTTCTTAAATTTTTTTCTCAATTTGACAATTCCTGATATTTTCCCAAATGTAGAATGGGAGATAAAAATACAATGAATAACAGGAAACACTCCTCCAAATTCCAAAATTTCTTCATTGTGAAGAAATTAATACCTCATAACGTCTCTAAGTTGAAATCATTGTGCATGTTTTTGTTTTTAAGCCTTGTGACCAAATGATCTTCCTCTTCTTTTTTTTGTAAATAGTATTTTATTTTTTCCAATTACAAATACAATCATACTTTTATCCCTTTTCCATAGTGGAGCAGAGAAAGCACTGAACCTGAGTTCAAAACCTGGCTCTATGAGATGCATGATCTGGGACAAGTTCATTAACCTTTTTGAGCCTCAGTGTCCTTGTAAAACAGGGAAAACATAATAACACTCGTATGACCTATTTCACAGGAAAACAGCTTGTAAACTGTAAAGCAAAGTATGCATGTAAGGTAGTATCACATGGGACCTATACTAGTCGAGTACCTTATAATGTTGTATGTGCATCATCATCCATATAGATAAATTTCTGTGTAGAGCAGTGGATCTTAACCTTTTTATATGTGTGTCATGGACCCTTTTGGCAGTTTGGTGAAGCTTATGGACTCTTCAGAGAAAAGTTTTAAAATTAAAAAATAAGCATAATTAAATATGTAGGATTACAAAGGAAGTCAATTATTTTGAAATACAGTTATCAGAAAAAATTAAAAGTGAGATCAAGAAGAATCTCTCAGGGAACCAAATGGTTCCTCTCTGCATTTCTGAATGTTGCAGGGACTTGGATGAAATGTTATAAAGTTTATGAGCTGAAATTCCAATTTTCTTAAGCAGAGTAAAAAGGCTTAGGGGTGAAGGGGGAGAATTTGAATTCAGGTAGGAGGAAGGCAATTTCTGGCACAGCGTTTCACCGGGCAGTGCCCATCACCCCTCATGTTATTTAGGCCCCCTCCCTCCTTATTCTGAAGCAGAAGGAATTGCCGGTCTTCTCTTGTTTGGGTCCCACTGCAGAATATCTACAAAGCTGTTTGACTCACCTGGGGTTCGATCATCCAACCCTGCTCCCTACTCTCTCCAGAGACAGCATATCGAAAAGCCGAGTAAACAGGTATCTTTTCTTGGGTGCTGTACAGGGTAGCAAAGCGCTCCTTGCCGTTGTATTTTTGACAGATTTTCACGTGGAAAGGCTCAGCCAATCCTTTAGGCGGGGTCTCTTCATAAAAGAACTTGTTACATTCAGCAAAACCGGCTTCATCCTCCCGGATAATTCTGCCCTGTATGAGCCAGGAGAAAACAAAGAGGCTGCAGAGGAGAAGGAGAGATGCTGGTCTCATGTTGGACTTCCTGAAATTCACTGTGCCCTCCTTCAGCTCTGTGGGCTGGGGGCTCTCTCTGAGAGGTCTGAGACTGGAAAGCAGCAGAGGAGCCCTGCAAGTGGATTGGAATCTGGGAATGGTTTACAAGGGAAATGAAATTCGAAACCCAGCCCTTCCCTTCTGGGAGTGGACTCTTTCTACAGGCAGGGCACTGCCAAACTGCATGGAAGCTGTAGGGTGTCATGGGCTGCAGAGACAAATCAGCAACTGGAGGCTGTACCTTTGGGTTCCCCCTCAGGAGATGGCTTTAAGGACTTGGACTGCAGCTATCCGAGTGTGTAGAGAAGGAAAGGCTTCAAGGAAGGTTGAGTCCTAGGAGATAAGGGGCGTGTGTGTGTGACGTTGATCCCAATGCTCAGGATATAAATGTCTGAATTTAGAAAATTCAGAGTATGAGGATACAAGCCTAGGTTCTGGTGCATGGCACATCTTTCCTGAGAAAGTGCTGTCCAGAGCTAACACGGATCTAAAATGTAGCGTTAACTATAGACTGCACGGTAAATGCATATGTAAAATAGTTACATAGTTGTTCTTCAGTGGAAAATTTCAGAGAAAAAAATGAAATGCAAGGAACAAGACTGATTTTTATGTGATACATAGAATTTATCTCATTATTTTACAATTAACCCACGTATGTACACCTACACCCACACCCACCCCCCCCAGACCCCCCCCTCCCCCACACACACACAACCAGGTACCTGAAACTGCCTGGAGAATGGAAGAACAATTAGCAATTTCCTAACTCTCATACTTCTATCTAAAAGATAACCATTAGTTAATTTACACTTATTTTTCTTCCTCATAAGTGTCAGTACATGAAAATCATAGACAAGGGTAAAGGTCATAGGCGTTAGTCCTCTAGTCAAAATATAAATAAATCCCCTCAAGAATAGTTTAAAGAAGTGGTGCCCTAACTTGTTTGAAAATTTGGCTTAGAAAACTCGCTCCTTTCTGAGTAACACATTCCTTTTTGAGACTGCTCTAACTACTTGGGAGTTTCTCATTTACTAAACCACAGCTTCCATCCGTTGGTCACAGTATTGAATAAATTTTGTGTTCTTTCTGTGAAATGCAAGCAATAAAATTCAAGCATACTCATGGAAATTCAAACGCAATATAATTCATCCTGGTGTTTCTCAAAAGCTGTATGGTACTCATCCTTGTAACCACATGCATTTACAAGAGTCTCTCCAATCATTCTTAGCAAGCTACAAATCCTCCCAGCAAAGAATTAGTGCCACGAGCAAGAAGTTTGAGAAAGATTTGAGTTATTCTGATAGTCTTAATGAGGTGAAAAGGTTTAGACTTAAACCAATTATTATTTGAATGCTTTGGGTACAATAAGCCATATTCAAAGCTTAACCTTCTTTCCTCTGGCGTGGTTTTTGATTTCCCACCTTTATGACAATCCATATACCTCCTCTACTTTGAAGACTCTGCTGGAAATTTGCCTCCTGTACAAAAGTCATACATATGGCTCCATATGTATGTCTCCATATTATGTTCATAGCTAAATCGTGGTAATTTAAAAACAAACAAACAACTTTTCAAAGATAAATTGTTTTAATGCCACATCACTACTCCGATTTTTTCCATTATGGATATATATGTGTGTGTGTGTGTGTGTATGTATATGTATATATATATACATATGTTCATATGTATATATAAATCAGGTGGCTAGCATATGTATATACTGGGGAATGGAAATGAAATAAGCAATAGTAACAAAACCAGATTTAATAATGACAATGCTGAATAAGGGCTAATTTATTAAGCTTTTATTCATTTTGCTATTCCTGAAATATCTTACTTGGCTTAATTTGTAGAATACTGGTGAACAAATTAGCATTTGTAAAAAATATTTAGGCAACAGATTTAAAGCATTTGAGATAATTAAGGGAGCTGAGAAGGTGGAAATTATACCATAACACAGGCTTTATTTTTCCAGGAAAGACCAAGCCCAAGAAAACCAGACTTAACCGACTGGTGGAAAGGAGGAAATGGTGTGCTGAGGTAAGAGGATTAAGTTCCTGCCAGACCTTGAGCCCTTAAAAAAAAAAATGAGTCATACTCAACTGAAATGTGGGAAGAGATATCTTTTTTTCCAGACAAACTGAACCAGAGGTCGTGGTGATGTTTAAAACTAGTCTCAGAGAATTAATTTTAGATGAGATATCTGGCAGGAAGACATTCTCTCTCTCTCTCTCTCTCTCTCTCTCTCTCTCTCTCTCTCTCTCTCTCTCTCTCTCTCTCTCTCTCTTTCTCTCTCTCTTCTTCCTTTCCTCTCCCCCCTCTCTTCCTTTTACTCCTCTTCCTCTTCTTTTGTCCTCTCCCTCTATTTAACCTGCATTCTAAGAATATATCAGATCTGAGAAACTTTCAGAAGCTATAACACATAGACAGTATTCATAATTCATTACTGAATTATATCTCCAAAATGTCTTATAAACTTGAGCAAATCATTTCACCTCTCTGAGCCTCAGTTTCCTCATTTAGAAAAATGAAGGAATTGCACTGTGACCTCTAAGTTCTCTTTCAGCTCTAACATTCTAAGCTTCTATGAAAAGAATCTAAAAGTCTTCATTAGTTCTTTGGTAAAATCTTGGAAGCCAGAGGCTAACTACAAACAAGAATAATTTTGACCAATTCAAATATCAAAAAATATTCTTCCCACCCCTTTATCTATAACCTCCTCTAGCGCAGGCATACACCTAATCTATCCAAACAGATGTCAACTTTTCTTCATTCCACTACCAAAACATACTGTCATTTCTACCTCTTCCCCCAACCACTGTAACTGGCCTAGTTCAAACCAATACTATCTTCTATTATTTCAATAAGCTTCCAATGGACCTTCTGTCTACTAGTTTCTCCCATCTCCAATCCATCTAGCACATTTGCTGCATATTTTTAGTACAAAACTCTCAGATCACATCACCTCCTCTCCTCAAAAACTTTCATTGACTCCCCATTGTCTATAAATAAAATACCAGCTCTACAGTCTAACATTCTAGGTCAGTCTCATTCTGGCTCCAAGTTACCTTTTCAGCTACTCTCCTTTATGTATATTATATTAGAGCAAAACAAACTAATGATACACCCCCATTCTCATCCTGTCCTTCCCTGTCCCCTCCCTTGTCTTTCCTCTTGTTATCCCTTTGAAAGTGGCAGAATAGATAAAAACTGGATTTGGAGTCAGGAAGATCTGAATTCAAATCTTCCTTCAGGCATTTGCTTAACTGGGTGACTCTCTTAGCCTCAGGTTCCACATTTATAAGATGAAGTGGTTGGATCTGTTGCTTTTTAAGGTCCTTTCCAGCTCTAAATCTCTGATTCTATGAATGCCCTCCCTGCTAATCACCATCTTTTTAAATTCTTTCCTTTCTTTTGAGGTTCAACTCTGGTATCATCTTCCTCATGAAGTCATCTCTTCTAATCTGGAAGTGACCTGACACTTCTTAAATTTTTGATAGCACTTTGTATGGAAATTAGGTTGACTTTTTAAAGTCTTATCTATAAAGTACGTATTTATGTACATGTCTTATCTTTATTACTAGATTATAAATTCCTTGAGAATGGGATTGTGTCTGATTTCATTTTTGTGTAAACAGCACCCAGGAAAATATATCTTAAGAAAATATGTATTAATGTTTAACTGAATACCCTTTTCTAAATATATTATTCTTCATATTGTCTGTTTTCCAAGAATTCCCCAATAGCCGCCAATGGGTCTATGGTGTTTTGCAGGTACAAAGGACTTTATTTATATACTGTCTGGTTTAAGCCTCACAACAACTGAGTTATTATCCCTCTCTTGATAGATAAGGAAACCCAGTATCAGGGATGTATATTGACTCACCCCAGGTCAAACAGCTAATATGTGACAGGTGGAACTGACTCAAAGTCCTGTGCTATTTCCAGTATAATATAATTCCCTTTATATCAGCCATTTTATCTTCTTATTCATGGATGAAGCAGTTTATTTCATGGGTGTGAATGGTATTGAAAACTGACCTACATGACATGATTGGGTGCTCTCTGGGCTTCACTCCCATTTCCACAGTCCAGGGACCTTCAAAGATGGCATCTTTCAGGGTATGCTGACAGCAGGGTTGGGAATAGCTGCAGGCAGTATAACTGCAGTGATCTTCCCACCCATCTCTGATGCTTCCCACACTTATGACTTTGGGAAAGTCATTTAATCTCCATGGGCCTCAGTTTCCTTCACTGCAAAAGTACAGTAGATGGAATATAACCTGACAGAGAAAGACATTAGTAGCTGGGAGACATGGAAAGGCCTTCTTCAGAAGATGGTGTTTGAGCGAAGTCTTGAAATGAAGCCAAGGATTCTAAGAGATGGTGAGATGATGGTGTTTCAGGCATGGAGTATAGCAAGTGAGAAGCCTTGGAGTCCAGAAATGGAAAGTCTTGTGAGGAATAGTGAGTAAGAGTACAGTTGGATCATGGTATATGTGAAGGGGAATAAAGTGTGAGATGGCCAGAAAGATAAGAAGGAGACAGGTTGTGAAGAGCTTTAAATGACAAAGGATTTTATATTTAATACTGGAAGTAATGGGGAGACACTGATGTTTATTGAGTAGGAGGTGATATGGTCAGGCTTTCACTTTAAAGAAATAATTTTGGCAGTGGTGTGGAGGATGGTTTGGCATGGACAAAGACTTGAGGCAGGGAAACCAGTTAGAAGACCTTTATAATAGTCTGATCAGGTCAGTGTCCTTTCATGAAGCTTGAGAGGGTAGTTCAAGGATACTTTCTTAAACCCAATTTCTTGTGTAAAGGAAAAGGAGATAAGAGAATGCAAATGCCCCAAGCAATGATCCCAGAATCAAGACTTCTAGCCAGAGAAGGAAGATATTCTGGGAAGCAATACCTCAAGGCATTGAGAGATTTCCCATGGAAACTCATGCCAGAAGAAAATATGTGCAATTAAAATATGTGGATTCCCAGATTTGAGAATATCAAGTTTGGAAGCTTCTAAAAGAGAGAGAAGATTTCTTTATCTAACACTGTTCTAGGGAAAAGAGGATAGTTCCTATGCAGTGTCTTTCATGGAGAGCAAAGCTGGTGTAGGTTCAATGAGAGAGGTATTGTTTATTCAGCAACCTCCAAGGTATGTTTATCTTCTGAGGTCAAGATTAAAACATAGAGTAGTGCAACAAGTTTTGGGGGTAAAGTATCTGTAGGAAAGGGACTCACTGATGTGTCAAAGCTTTGCTCTGATAATAATCCCAAGTTCAGCTACCTTATGAGAGGAGCTAATGGGCTATTTGACTGTTTTATGTGGTTCTGTTTGCTAGCTCTTGAAAACTCTCTTGCTGGCTTCTACTTAGGGCTTCAGCTTGATTCTGAAACTTCTCCAGAAGCTTAGCATTGTTTAGGAATTCTTCCTCTGGGTTCAAAAAATTTAGTTCAGGAGTTCTTCTGCCTGTCTAGGAAATTCTCTATCACACACATCATCACTACAATTTCACTGCTACCAGCTCACATTCCTGCAGCCTCCTTCATGGACTGGTGTCTCCTTCTGCTCCACTATTGTCTCTACTCACTGCCATGGAGCTCCACCTTCTTCTGGAGTCTTGTGGTTTGATGAGGTATGTGGTCCTCTGAAAACTCATGAAACTGGGCTTTAATCCAAGAAATTGAAGTATGTCTATCTAGTTCAGCCATAGTCCAATTCTCCAGCTATGTTTGGTGGCCAGCCATCTTTTAAAAGACCAAGTCCAAGGCTAGCTCAAGCCAACCTTCATACACTTATGGCTCAATCTTTTCAAAGAATATGTGCTTTAAAGAACTAGTGAGTGAGTACTCAGGATAAGGTGAGTTAACAGGTCATCAAGGAAATATCATCAATGCCAAACAAAGGAGTAATCAAGTTAACCTTGTTTAAAAGGAATTAACATTGTCAAGGGAATCTCTCTACATGCCTGTGCAACTATTTCGGTAAATAAAGCTGAAATTCCATAAGCCGAATAATTCAGGATTGACAAAGTATGAAGCTCTTTTTCAGCCTTCTTTTGCTCCGTTAAAAGAGTTTCCTAATGTGTTTTGTTTTCACATTACAACTATTTACAGATTATTCCCATTTTATGAGGTCTCTTGAAACAAAATAAAACAGTTAAGTAAGATTAAAAATTAAGTGATCTTATCTGAAAGTGAAGGCAACATTTCACATAGCATCTCTCTGCCCTTCATATTTTTAAAATGAACAGAATTCTGTTTTCTCTTTTTCATCTTCCGCCCCATTGGAAAGAAAGAAAAGGAAAAACAAATTTTTCTTAACAAACATGCAAAGCTAATAGTCAAATAAAACTAATTCCCTCAATGGCTGTATGTGAAAATGTATTTGTTTCATTCCTCCCCCTAAATCCATGACCTTTGTCACAGATAGCCTGTTTCATCACTGGTCTTGTGGAATCCTGAATGGTCATTGCATTGATTACACCTCATTTGTTTGTTTTTATGATGTTGCTGTTATGCTATAAATTGTTCTCTTAGTTCTGCTTATTTTATTTTTCATCAGTCAATAAAATAGTTCATTTTTATAATATTGATGTTATAGTGTAATTTTTTCTTCCTGTTTTGCTCACTTCACTCTGTATCAGTTAATACAAGACTTTCCATGACTTTTTAAAATCATCTCTTTCCTCGTTCCTTACAGGAGATTACAATGTGCCACAATCTGTTCAGTCTTTCCCAATTGATGGGCATCTCCTTAGTCTCCATCACAAAAAGAGCTGCTACAAATATTTTTTGCACATAAGGACAAAAAAAGATCTTTGTTTTTACCAGATGCCTACAGATAACAACAGCATAAAGTTATTTTTCCTATATGTGCAGAATTAAAAATGGAAAATGGACTTCCTTCAGTAATCATTTCATCATGTTGTTTAAGGGCTTAAATCCATTACTATAAAAATTTGGCACTGGGAAGGAAACAAACAAGCTTTTAATAAGCACCCACTTTGTGCCAGGCACTGTGCTAAGTACTTTAAAAATATTATCCTCACAACAACTCTCAGAGGTAGGTACTATCATTATTATTCCACTCTACACTTGAGAAAACTGAAGCCAACAGAGGTTAAGTGACTTATCTCACAGTAGTATAGAAAGCTGGATTTGACCTCAGATCTTCCAGACTCCAGGTCCAATGTTCTAACCACTGAACCACCATCGCTACCTAATGTTTTTTATTGTATTCATCCTTTCTTGCCAAAGAAGACCATGCCATCAGAGAAATGATGACATGACTTGCACTTGACTTTGTTTTGAGTGAGGGAGGGCTATGCAGGTCACCAGCCTCACTTCTCCTCCAGAGCCATCTGAATCCAATGACCTGATATTCACTGGAAACCACACGACCAAAAATCCATTACATAAACATGTGTGTGAACAATGTTAGACAAATATAAGTTGCATTCCCACCTCTCACCAAAAAAAGAATTTGTTGCTCAGTTGTTCTTCTTCAGTCATATCCAACTCTTTGGGACCCCACTTGGGGATTTCTTTGAAAAGATGCTGGAGTGGTTTGCCATTTCCTTCTCCAGCTTATTTTACAGATAAAGAAACTGAGGCCAACAGGGTTAAGTGACTTTCCTGGGGTCATACTTGCTTAGTGTCTGAGGTCACATTTGGACACATTTGAAGGTCAGGTCTTCTTAATTCTAGGTTCAGAGCTCTAGCTACTGTACCACTTAGCTCTCCATTTCCCCCCGTACACCCCCCACCCAAATTAGTTTGTATAAAATCTCTTGTAGACTGTCTTATGACATTGTATTAAAGTTTTTCATCCTGCATGCCCCCCTCAACAACAGTCCCCAACAAAATAATGTGATATGACAAGAACAGGCTGGAAGATGACTGAGTAATATAATATCTGATTGATTCTTAGATTTGTGGGATAAAAGGCTTATAGTTCTTCTACTAAAAAAATGACAATGCTAGTATTAGAAGAATCTAGATGACTCCTGATCTCTGAAGTTAGAAAAATGACTGAATCATGAAAATTAGTTACTTCAGGTGGAAAGACCACACAGGTTCAAATCCTTACTGTGATTGCAAAAAAGTCCTTTGAAGCAATACTCATTAGGTTTCATCATAAGGATACATAAAGATGAAAAAATTCAGAAGCTTTGAGAGGACTGTCAGAGACAAGTTCTCTCTCCCCTCCTGTTCTCCCCCCCCCCTTCCCTGTCTCCTCCCCTTCCCCTCTCTTCCTCTCTCTCTCTTCCCCCTTTTCCCTTCCTGCCCTTTCTCTTTCCCCTCTGCCCACCTCTTTCTCCTCCCTGTGGTGAGTAAAATTGTAGCATAGGCAAGCTGAGATACAGTTTTCTCCAGGGCAAGATAACAATTTTTTAACAGTGACAGGTAAACTCTTAGTAATATAGCTCACACTGGCCCATCTCAACCAAAAAAAACAAGTATCTAAGTATGATCAATTTATAAATTAGGTTAGCATTAACCAATACATTATGTCAATAGCCTTTCTCAATGACCAAAGACCCTGAGTAAGAGTCAATAGGGTCCTTTAAATTTAGGTGTGTCTCCCTTCTGGTTGACTTGACAGTACATCATATGGACTGCCACTGGCAAAGATAAGACAATCTCACTTGGTAGACATTTTAATAAGGAGGTGAGTTAAGAGTTACCTCAGCTCCTCTCTACTACTTCCTCTTGGGAAAGGAGTAATTTTTAGGTGATAAGATTAATCAGATAGATAGATAGATAGATAGATAGATAGATAGATAGATAGATAGATAGATAGATAGATAGACAGATAGATAGACAGACAGACAGACAGACAGACAGACAGACAGACAGACAGACAGATAGATAGATAGATAGATAGATAGATAGATAGACAGATAAAGATGACATTTAGTTGTTTCAGTCATGTCTGACTGTTCATGACCCTATTTGGGGTTTTCTCGGCAAAGATACTGGAGTGGTTTGCCATTTCCTTCTCCAGCTCATTTTACAGGTGAGGAAACTGGGGCAAACAGGGTAAAGTGACTTTCCCAGGGTCAAAGAGCTAGAAAGTGTTGAAGGCCAGATTTGAACTCTGTTATTCCTGACTGCAGACCTGATGTTCTATCCATATTGCCACCTAGCTGCCATATGATAGGAATATAAATTTTGGAGAAGTGGCAGCTGTGCATCAAGCTCATAGTTGCCCATAATAATGAATTTACTTTCCAGAGTTACGAGTGTCAGGATGCTTTTCCAATACTGTAATTAGTAGAGTAGGCTATACTTGTTGATTGATCAATTAATGTTTGACTATTGATAAATGACTGACTGCATCAACAGACAGGAAAAAGAATGGCTGATGATGTGAAAATTATTTCGGAAACAGTTGCTAATACAGATCAGAGTAGCAATTGGAGCAAAGGTTAAAAACAAAAACAAATTAGGGAGGAAAGGTATATTTACATATTTACTGGAAAAAAAGGTGTCAAACTAAGAAAATGGGGAATAAGCAAAAGTAATGACATGAACCATTTTTCTTAGAAAAATGTAACCAATAGAAAAGTTGATACAATTGAGAAACTGAAAAATCTCAGAAACCACTTCAACCAGTAAACACTTCATCTTCTTGCCATATGGAGAGGGATCTGACTGAGAGGGCAGCACTGGTTCAGAAATAAGCTAATTTGCCAAACATTGTGGAGGAGACTAAGGGAAGATCACAAGAAGTGTTGCCTCAGGTAACATTAAAAAAAAATTGGTTAAAGAAAAACAAGTCTGCAGAACTTGGCAGGAGACCTGGCTAAGCGAGATTCTCCTGAGTGTTCCCGTGAAAGAAAACTGCAAGGAAGACAACAATCATATAGGAAATGGCATTTGAGCTGAGGTTTGAAGGAAACTAGAGACTCTAAAAGGCTGAACTGAGGAGAGGTATTCCTTCTCTTAAATTAGGTAGTATGTGTGTGCTCGTCCTTCATTGCCAAAGAAGACCATGCCATCAGAGAAATAATGACATGACTTGTACTTGACTTTATTTTGAGTGAGGGAGGGCTATGCAGGTCACCAGCCTCACTTCTCCTTCAGAGCCATCTGAATTCAGTGACCAGATATTCATCAGGGTGACTGGAGATGACCCAGGATGAGGCAATTGAGGGTAAGTGACTTGCCCGAGGTCACACAGTTAGTGAATGTCAAGTATCTGAGGTGAGATTTGAACTCAGGTCCTCCTGACTCCTGCACTGGTGCTCTACCCACTGCACCACCTAGCTGCCCCTCTCAGTAATACGTGTAAAATATCTTGAAAACCTTAAAATGCTATACAAATTATAGCTGTTGTTGTTCTAGGCATGGGGACAGCCAAAAGGTAAAACCTTTTTTTACATAGTACCTACTAGTGTCCAGCACTCTGTTCAGCATTTTTATAAATATTTTATCATCTGATCCTCACAACTCTGCTAGATAGGTGCTATTATTATGCTGGTTTTTACACACTTCAGTTGTGCCCAACTCTTTGTGACCCTTTTTGGGGTTTTCTTGATAAAGATATTGAAGTAGCTTGCCATTTCCTTCTCTAGCTTATTTTACAGTTGAAGAACCTGAGGTAAACAGAGGTTAAGGGACTTACCCAGGTTCAGACAACTAATAAGCACCTGAAGTAGAATTTGAATCCAATCTTCTTGATTCCCCACCCATCATCTATCTTCTATGCCACAATTACCTTAAGAGGAGAAAGAATATTGCATGTATAGAACAGTAAGAAAGCCAGTGTGGTTGAGCTGGGAAAAAAATATATCATAATGATGTTACATTTATACGTGTTTTACAAATATTACCTCATTTGATCCTCATGATACCCCTGTGAAGTGCATAAGTATTACTTATATTTTACAAATTCAAGGCTGAAATTTAGAGAGGTCACATGTATCACCAACCACAGATATAGGGCTGAAACGGACCTTAGAAAATCCAGGGATTGGCAAACTATGACCCAATCCAGCGTCTGTTTTATGTACTACCTATGAGCTAAAAATAGTTTTTTACATATTAAAATATAATAAAACTTTATTTGGACTAGATTCTAGTCCAACCCTTTCATTCTATGCATGAGGAAACTGAGGCACAAAGAAACTGATTTGCCCATGACCATAAAGATAGTGTCAGAGGTAGGAGCAGAATCCAGGTCTCTTTTAACTCTGGATCCAGGGATCCTTCTACTATACTATGCCATGAAACAATATAACCTGTCAGAGAGAAGCTAGGCATAGAGTCAGGAGACCTGTTTCAAATCCTGCCTCAGATACTTTCTCTGTGATCAAGTCCCTTAAAGTATTAGGCTCTCAGTTTTCTCATCTGTAATATAGAAGTAAAAATACTTGTAATACCTACCTTACCTGCTTGCCAAGAGGAGAGTATGTTAAAAAACTTAAAGATCTATTATAAATGTGAGCTACCATTACCCGTTGGCATTTCGGTGCCAATTTATTTCTATCAGTCACAAAAGAGAAACCAGCACATATGTGACCTACTTCTTTTGTGCGATATAGTCAGTATGAACAGATTTTATCAATTACTCATAAGAGCCTGTACATGAGAAATAACTTTTTTTTTGAGGCCATCAAGGTTAAATGACTTGCCCAGGGTCACACAGCTTTATCTCGTCCTTTTAAAATTTCTGTTTTGTGCAAGTTATATGACATTCATAATTATTAGTACAATTGTATGTAATGAAAAAGTCCCATGTGTGGCAAGCTATGGGATAAGGATATATATGTGTATATACTTATATAATACTTATGTGTGCATGTATATATACATACACATGAACATATATATACACACATGAACACACACACATATATAGTGGGAAGGAGGCTCAAAATTTTTGACCATTTGGTGTGCTTGATCAAAAATATTTGGAGACCACTACATAAGAGAACTCTATCTGTCATTCTCAATGTTACATGGTGAAGAGATCACTAGAGCCCATTCCTAGCTTTGCCACTTACTAATTGTCTTACTTTAAAGTCAGTGAATGTCTCTGACCTTTAGCTTCCTCGTCTATAAAATAAGGACATAAAAAACTAACTACAGACTTCAAAATGTTATGAGGATCTAATGAAATTACATAAGTGTGAAAAATATATGCAAATCAAGGTATTATCATTATTCAAGTTTTCAAAAAAGTTCTTGCTATTTTTCTCCTGGTGTCTAGAGTTGACCCTGCTGGTTCCAGCTCCCTTCAAGCTTAAATGCTTTATTTACTTGGTCATAGCACAATCTGTCTCCCCTCACCCTTCCCTAGAGTTTTCTCAATATAGTCATTGAGAATCCATTTTGGAATTTCTTCTTATGAGTTACTAGTCTGCTATGCACATGGTCAGAGGTGCTTTCATAATGCATCTGTTATAAAACCTAATATTAGCAACATAATATCAGCCACATCATCTTGTAGTACAAGAATGATGGCATTTAGGCACTGAACTAGTTACTCAGGAGCAGTGTCTTTAATGATGATCCCTGTCCAACTTCAGAAGTTACTTTCAGGGTATGTATGTGTGTATTGAGCATGGGGAGAACAAGTATACTAAGTCTGTCACCCCACTCACTGGTTCTACTGTCACTCAAAGAATGCTGTAGGCTACATTTCCACTATCTTTTAGGATAATTGTCAGTTGCTAGGTCAGGCAGAGGTTTCCTCAAGGAAGTTTTAAGGACTTTGTTAAGGGACGCAAAGACTTCAAGAAAATAGCTAAGTAGAACCATACCTAAGACAGGACAAAGAGGACTTTGCCTCAGTATAAAATTTGTCCCAGAAACAAGGTAGTTAGAATGAGTTTAAAGAGAAGTTCAAATGTCTTAGAGGTTCTCCTGGGGGACTGGCTAACATCCAAGGAAAAAATTCCTAGTAATGTCACCTACATAGGATTTGGGAAAGTTCTAGTCAATTAACACTTCTCTTGGTAGTCTTACATTTAACACTCTGGATGTATCCTAACTGATGAATGGTCAAAGGATATGAATGGAGAGTTTTTTGATGAAGAAATCAATTCTCTATATAATTATATGAGAAAAATGTTCTAAATAATTATTGATTAGGAAATGCAAATTAAAATAACTTTGAGATATCATCTTACATCTATCAAACTGACTACAGTGATAGATGCTTTTTAATTGGGAAATGGTTAAACAAGCTGTGGTACATAATTGTGATGGAATACTGCTGTGATGTAAGAAATGATGAGTTGATTGATTTAGAAATACAGGGAAAGATTTGGCCCTCTGAAGGAAGATACTATGTGTCACCAGAGAAAGAACTGATAAATAGAAATATGTATAGTATGGTTGTACATACAATGTGTATATATGTGTGTGTGTGTTGATATTTAATTACAGTCTTCTCTAGGGTGGGGTGGGTTAAGGAGGGAGAAAATAAAATACAATAAAAAGCCCACAGCAGTGAACAAAAGAAAACCAAGAAGGAAGCACAGAAAAGTTGAGTTGGTTTGAAAACAACATGTAGGATTTATTACATAGGTTTTCAAGAAATGGAAATTTATTGTTTTATATCGAATCTTCTTGTATTCTGCTGTGTACATGGAAATGTTCTTTTTTTTTCTTTTTTCATTTTATATTTAAATTTACAATGAATAAAAATTAAAAGAAAAAACATTCTGGGTGGAAGGGGCCACAAGGATTGGTATGGGGATAGAGAACAACCTCCAATTTTTAGTACTTTCTGCTGGAGCTAAAATGGGTATCTAGAGAAGGAAACTGAAAAATTGTGGTGTTGCCCTATCTCCCAAGGGCAGACTCCAGTCAAGCCAGGTTTGGCCAGGACCTTTTCCATCAGTGGCTTTCTAGGGGATGGGGGAGTCCAGGATTGGAGAACCAAAGATTCATAATAATTCAGCACCTGATTGGAGAAGAGTTCTCTTACTTTGTAGATATACATTCTTTTTTTTTTTTTAATTTAACTTTTAACATTTATTTTCACAAAATTTTGGGTTACAAATTTTCTCCCCTTTTATCCCCTCCCCCCCCAAACCCAAGCATTCTAATTGCCCCTGTGACCAATCTGCTCTCTCTTCTATCCTCCCTCTCTGCCCTTGTCTCCGTCTTCTCTTTTGTCCTGTAGGGCCAGATAGCTTTCTTTACCCCTTAACCTGTATTTCTTATTTCCTAGTGGTAAGAACATTACAGTTGATCCTAACACTTTGAGTTCCAACTTCTTTAGCTCCCTCCCTCTCTACCCCTTCCCTTTGGAAGACAAGCAATTCAATATAGGCCAAATCTGTGTAGTTTTGCAAATGATTTCCATACTAGTTGTGTTGTATAGGACTAACTATATTTCCCTCCATCCTATCCTGTCCCCCATTACTTCTATTCTCTTATGATCCTTTCCCTCCCCATGAGTGTCGACCTCGGATTGCATTCTCCTCCCCATGCCCTCCCCTCTATCCTCCCCCCTACCCTGCTTGTGCCCTTGTCCCCCACTCTCCTGTATTGTGAGATAGGTTTTCCTATCAAAATGAGTGTGCATTTTATTCTTTCCTTTAGTGGAATGTGATGAGAGTAGACCTCATGTTTTTCTCTCGCCTCCCCTCTTTATCCCTCCACTAATAAGTCTTTTGCTTGCCTCTTTTATGAGAGATAATTTGCCCCATTCAATTTCTCCCTTTTTCCTCCCAATATTTCTCTCTCACTGCTTGATTTCATTTTTTTTTTTAAGATATGATCCCAACCTCTTCAATTCACTCTGTGCACTCTGTCTCTATGTATGTGTGTGTGTGTGCATGTGTGTGTGTGTACTCCCACCCAGTACCCAGATACTGAAATGTTTCAAGAGTTACAAATATTGTCTTTCCATGTAGGAATGTAAACAGTTCAACTTTAGTAAGTCCCTTATGACTTCTCTTTGCTGTTCACCTTTTCATGGTTCTCTTCATTCTTGTGTTTGGAAGTCAAATTTTCTTTTCAGCTCTGGTCTTTTCATCAAGAAAATTTGAAAATCCTCTATTTCATTGAAAGATCATTTTTTCTCCTGAAGTATTATACTCAGTTTTGCTGGGTAGGTGATTCTTGGTTTTAGTCCTAGTTCCTTTGACTTCTGGAATATCCTATTCCATGCCCTTCGATCCCTTAATGTAGAGGCTGCTAGATCTTGTGTTATCCTGATTGTATTTCCACAATATTTGAATTGTTTCTTTCTAGCTGCTTGCAATATTTTCTCTTTCACCTGGGAATTCTGGAATTTGGCCACAATGTTCCTAGGAGTTTCTCTTTTTGGATCTCTTTCATGCGGTGTTCTGTGGATTCCTTGAATATTTATTTTGCCCTCTGGTTCTAGAATCTCAGGGCAGTTTTCCTTGATAATTTCATGGAAGATGATGTCTAGGCTCTTCTTTTGATCATGGTTTTCAGGTAGTCCCAGAATTTTTACATTGTCTCTCCTGAATCTATTTTCCAGGTCAGTTGTTTTTCCAATAAGATATTTCACATTATCTTCCATTTTTCCAATCTTCTCGCTATGTTCTGTGATATCTGTTTTTCTCACTAAGTCCTTAGCATCCATCTGTGCCATTCTAGTTTTGAAAGAACTATTTTCTTCAGTGAGCTTTTGAATCTCCTTTTCCATTTGGCTAATTCTGCTTTTGAAAGCATTCTTCTCCTCATTGGCTTTTTGAACCTCTTTTGCCAATTGAGTTAGGCTAGTTTTCAAGGTGTTAATTTCTTCAACATTTGTTTGGTTCTCCTTTAGCAGGGAGCTGATCTGCTTTTCATGCTTCTCTTTCATCCCTCTCATTTCTCTTCCCAGTTTTTCCTCCACCTCTCTAACTTGATTTTCAAAATTCTTTTTGAGCTCTTCCATGGCCTGAGCCCATTGGGTGGGCTGGGACATAGAATCCATGATTTCTGTGTCTTTGCCTGATGGTAAGCATTGTTCTTCCTCATCAGAAAGGAAGGGAGGAAATGTCTGTTCTCCAAGAAAGTAGCCTTCAATAGTTTTATTTCTTTTCCCTTTTCTGGGCATTCTCCCCAGCCAGTGACTTGACCTCTGAATATTCTCCTCACACCCACCTTGCCTCCTGGTCCTCCCAGCCAGCGTTTGGGGACTGAGATTCAAATGCTGCTTCCCACCTTAGGGCTTTTGGCGGGGGCAGGGCTGCCATTCAGTGTGAGAATTGAGTTCAGGTGGTCAAGTTGGGGCAGGGCCACCTCTCAGGCTCAGTTCCCTCAGGGGGTTTATGTACAGACCTTCCACAATGGATCCAGGCTCCCACCCGCTTGGGGAGCCCCTGTCTGCAGCCGCCTCTCAGCTTCTATCTCCTGGGGGGCCCAAGCCATGGGGGCACCCCACTCCCCTCTCAACCCGTCAAAGAGACTCTCTCACCGACCCCCGTCACCTGTGGGTGGAGGGGCTTGTGCCGCCGCTGGAGATCCCATCCCTGTAGCCCGCTCGGATCTTTTCCTCACGGTGTCGCGGCCACTGCAGGGCTGCCTTCTGCTCCCAGTCCTGGCGCCCAGTCCGCAGTGCGAAGGACCCCCTGCGAGAGGTTTGCAGGTCTCTCTGGAACAGAAATCTCCCTCGCTCCAATATTCCGTGGCCTTTGGGTGCAGAATTCACCATGAGTTGGTCCCCTCTAGCCGTTCTGTGGGTTGTGGGTTCGGAGCTATGTGTATGTGCGTCTTTCTACTCCGCCATCTTGGCTCCGCCCCTGATAGACATTCTTTAAGAGCAACAAAAGGACATGATGTGTGCCTGGTTGGTACCCAACAGGTTTCCAGGTGGCCTCCATGATGCCCTTTATATACCCCTTTTACCCTGCCATGTAGATTTGTAATGCCAGTATGATACCCAGAGCAGTTGTTTTAAATATGCATGTGTATTTCCAGGGTAAATTGGCAAAATATAATAAACTCTCTTCCTCAAAGGCAAAACCAAGATATTCATTGAGACATCATTAGAATACCAGTAGGTAAGATTTAACAGAGTACTTTTCACTAATCCATGGAGCGCTGACATCTTAAACCTTCTTTCTGTCAGGCCTCCCTCTGCTCACTCACAGCTTGCTTCTCTCTATTCTTCTGTTCTCACTCTCTGCTCATGCTCGCTCTCTCTCTCCTCCTTGGACAAGTTCCTCCCAATCTGAGCTCCATGTGACCTAGGCTCCATGTAACCACAGGCTCCATGTGATCACAAACTCCATGTGTTAGGCCTATTAATGGGTGGGAAAGATCTTCCTATTCTATTAACATTACAGGGCTGAGAATGAAACGACACACCTACTGCACCAGGACCAAGTAGTCAGTCAATATTTAATAGTTAATATTTAGTTAATATTTTAATTGAGTTAATAGCTAATATTTTGTTCCTTCCACATGAAGCCAGGTCTGTTTCAAAGAGGAAAAGATGGAGGCTTAATATAAAGCCTACATCTTGACTGGAATGGTAGAGATGAAAGAGAGAGATGAATGGGTAGAGAAGGGTGTTGGACTTCTTGCCTTTTCTCATCCACATCCTTGGCAAGCCACATATGACTTAGCTAACCCTGAGTGAGCAATAACAGTCATCTGCAACAGGAAACTATTGGTCTATATCTCTCCTTTTTCCTTGCCAATCCCCAAGAAGAAAGTCTTCTGTATTTGTTGCTCTAATTCTTCTCCTCCCAGTCAATTTTCAGCCCCTTGCTTTATGGCTATTAATCTAACCATTCAACTAAAACTGCTCTCTCTAATGTTTCAAGTTAATTGAAGAACCTGATGACTTTTCTTTGACCTTCCCTGCAGCTTTTAACACTACTAACCAACCCATATTCCTGACGCCTCTGTCTTTTCTGAACTTTCTTGGCCCTGTTCTCTACCAATTCTCTCTTCTCTTAAAACTCAGGCTCATTTGCTGAATTCTCATCTGTGTCCTGCCCTCCAACCTGATTCTCCCCAGCCCCAAGGTTTGGTCCTAGGCCTTATCTTCTTTCTTACCCTCTCTTTGTCAATGACTTTGTTAGCTTATGCCAGAACCATTATTATCTCTTAATAGATGACTCCAGCTCCTTGTATCTAGGGCTGAGCTTTCTGCCTAGCTCTAGTACAGCATTTTCAATTGCTTGTGAGATATCTCCAGAAGGATGCCCCATAGGCACCTCAAACTTAACTTGTCCACAACAGAACTCATTAAGGTCCTCTATTCTCTAAGTCTGCCCCTCCTTCCTGCTTCCCTGTTTCTGTTGAGGGCTCTGCCATCCTTCCAGACACTCAGGTTGACAGCTTCAGAGCTGCCCTCAATTCCGTTCCCTCCCTCACTTCTTATATCTAGACAGTTGCTGAGTGTTGCCTCATCCCTCACTAGCACAGTCACCGTTCTGATTCATGTTCTTATAACCCTCATGGGGACTAGAACAATATCCTGCTACCTGAACTCCCAATCTCCAGGCTTTTCTATCCCCAGCTATTCTTTACAGGGCCACCAAAACAGTCTTCCTAAGGCACAAGTCTGTGTTACTGTGCTGCTTCAGTGGCCTCCATCGCTTCTAAGATAAAAAATAAACTTGGCTCGGCATTTAAAGCACTTTATAGTCTGTGTCCAGCAGACCTTCCAGGTATCTCTTGACTCTCAAGCACTGTATTTTAGTCAAATCATCCTACTTGCTGTTGCCTAAATTTAGCCTTCCATTTTCCCCAGTGGGTGCCTTTGTAGGGTCTGTCTCCCAAACCTGAAACACGTACCCTCCTCACCTCTCACCCTCTTCATCTCCATCTCTTTGTTTCCTTTAAGAGTCAGGTAAAATTTCACCTTCTGCAACAAGTCTTTCCAGGTGTCCCTTAATGCTAGTATATTAATGGCAGATTACCTCCAGTTCATTCCATCTATATCTTGAAAGTACATCATTGTTTTCATATTGTCTCCTCTGTTAGAATGTGAGACTCTTAAAGATAAGGACTGTTTTTGCCTTTCTTTGTATCCCCAGCACTTAACACAGTACCTGGAATACAGCAAGTGTTTAATAAACGCTTGTTGACTGAGTGACAGTACTTCTTAAAATAATCATCTTTCTTCCAGGTTCAACTCATGTGCAACTTCCCATAGGACGGGTCCTCCTATTTGTTAACACTCTTACCAAAAGCATAGCTTTTTAAAAATCTATTTAAATGTTGTATTCCTCAGTAAAAGGTAAACTCCTTGAGGGCAGGAACTCTTTTTCTTTTATTTTTCTGTATCCAACATCCAGCACATTTCCAGACTTACACATAGTAGACACTAAATCAATGTTTATAGATACTTGTTGGATTGGATTAGAAGCTAATGATCTGTAGAGTCTTTCTATTCCATATCTATCTCTCATCCCAGTGTATTGGACTTTCTATCTCATCCATCCACTCACATACCACCCTCAAATGAGGGTACCATTCCTGCTTGTCAAGTGTAAGGATGTTTAGTTATGGTGATTTGAATGTGATGACTTAAAGACAAACCTGTGATAGACCTTGAAAGGTAAATAAAAAATAAATAAAAATTCCCTTTACAACATGACTTTAGAGGATATGTCAAGACAACTTAAATTCCTATTAGGAAAGGAGAAGTCCACTGAGAAAAGGTACAACTGGGTGGAGGTACAACCTTAACTGAGACTCAACAGAAACAACATTACTCCCCAGGGAAGTGGCCTCTGAGTTCAGTCACATCACACTACATCCATGTTTGCTGGAGATGAGGAAATGAGAGGAAGAGGAGTGGGTAGGCAGAGTCAAGGAAGAATTTGTCCTCTCTGTGGCCCTTCATACTTTTTGCTGGATGAAAAATAGGAAAAACAAACCAAGACTCTTATTTTTGGCTTCTGATGGAATTAGTTCCCATTCTCCCCTTAGCCTCCTCTTAGTTATTTATAACACAGAGATCAAACAACTACATGATAACTCCCTAAGGACTAACTTCAACAGTCTAAGCATTTCAAAAATCTAAATACTAATACTTTAAATCTGTTCTTTTCCCTCCTATTAAATGCCTCTATGGGATGAAAAGAAATTATTATGTCCCTGCTATTGAGGGTGGTCAGTGCTTTACAATGTGAGTTTTAGGGAGTAGGAAGAGAGGGAGGAGAGAAGAAGGTGGGAATGGGATCCAGATATCACATCGATACATTCTTTTCTAAAACATGCCAAATAATTTTAATAGATGGGGATTATCTAAGAATAGGGATGCTTAAAGATATAGCTGACTAAGTGAGCTTTAGATCATAGATCTATGCAATTGTAAGATTACTTAAGTGATAAGATTACTGGGCATTCAGTCCACAGTACCTGTCCAATAAAATTATTTTTGAAGAGCACAGCTATTTACAATGATTTGAGTCCAACACCATTCATGCAAGATTTGAGACTGAAAAAGAGGTAGTTAACCCAAAAAGGAGAGGGGATTTTATTTAGTTCAACCAGTTAGGGGTTTGGGAGAAAAGTCAGTTCCCAAGAAAATTTTTGTAATGTTTGTAATCTCTGAGGCATCTACATCCATTAGGCTACTAGAACCCAGAAAGAGAGTTAATAGGGAAATGATCCAATATCAATGAAAGACAGAAGTCATTAATTGTTCAGGTTACTACCCTACATAAAGCATCCAAGCCAATGCTCCATCTGGCTACACCTATTATTCAATAATTTGAACAACAAAGCTTAAATACATTAGAAAGACTGATGTATAAATTGGAGCCATAGAAATAATCATAGAGATGTAAGAATATATGGAAAGGGGAACTCTTCCCATTCCTGTTTGCACCATTTATCACAGACTGGTGAAGTTATCTATCAATCAGCATCATGGCAGTCAGAATAATTTGAATTCATGATTCATTTCACCTCTATTTCATCTCATTCCTATTCCATCTGTAGTGATCCTGACACTGAGTAAGAACTCAGCCAATTCAGTGACCAAGGTATAAGATTCCTGGAAGTAGGGGTATGATGGAAAATGTTTAACAAGTAACTCTCAGGGAAGAAAATGTACCTCATGACACACTTGTAAGTTTAATCTGAATTTTTGGCATTTTCTCTTTTACTTTCTTAAATTCAGGAAATCAACAAAACAATAAACAGTTGTTGTTCAGTTGTTTCAGTCATGTCCAAGTCTTCACGTGGTGTTTAGTGGTTTTCTTGGCAAAGATACTGAAATGTTTTGCCATTTCCTTCTCCAGCTCATTTTACAGATGAAGAAACTGAGACAAAAAGGGTTAAGTAACTTGCCCGAGATCACAAAGCTAGTAAATGTCTGAAGCTGGATATGAACTCAGGGCTTCCTGACTTCAAGCCCAGTGCTCCATCCACTGTACCATCTAGATGCCCAGGGTATAGGCAGGTAATTTTTAATGGGACATTGGGAAGAAATGGAAAAAAACCATCGAGTACTATTTGAGGAGGGTGGAACCCAATATAGCACCACACTGAGGGAATCTGGGCCACCATAGAGCCATATGAGGAAACAGGATAGTTCTGCAGAGAGATGATATAAGGAGGAAGGACACATTTCAATACTTCACAATTTTGCTCAGGATTATACCCCCCAATGACCTAACATCTCTCTAATATTTTTAGTGCTCTCACTGTGCTCTGACAGTTGGTCTCAAGCTGCACACATCTATTGCCCTAAGTACATAGGCTACCTGCCTAGATTACTGAGAGCAATTTCACAGGGTCTTCTCCTTAGCAGGGAATTTGTGCCTATAGTAGGGACACATGAAGAGTGTCTCTTTCAGTATGTGATGCTGATGAACTGCAGAATGGAGATGAGACTGCTGATCACTGCCATTCTGATACTGTTGTTGGCTTCCCAAAGCTATGGTTTCTGTTTTGTTTTTGTTTTTTTGTAGTCAATTCTCAGCGACTGTTTTTGGCAGTATTTAAATTGATGACTGCACAAAAGCTTAAAATAAATTTTTAATCGTTAATGGATACAATTCTTTAGTAACAGTATCTTGGTTGGGATATTTAAGATCTCTGGAAATTAACTCTTTTAACTCAACCAACAAATAAAGGGAAAATTTTTTTTAGGAATAATTCTATTAGCTATTAGATCAAATTGAGGGTTGGATTCCTCACAAGTCTCCGTACTGGGAGAAGTCTCAGAAGTTAACTTTCTGTCACCTACAGTTTAGGATCCTCAGCAAGTCCTGAAAGTATTTTAATACATTTTATTTCTTTAAGTTAAATATTTATTTTATTCTTGGGGAGAGGCAATCAGGGTTAAGTGACTTGCCCGAGGTTAGACAGCTAGTGTGTATCTGATGCTGGATTTGAATTCAGATCCTCCTGATTCCAGGGCTGGTGCTCTATCCACTGCACCACCTACCTGCCCCAATACATTTTATTTTAATTGTAACCTTAACAAATATGAATATTTCAAATATATACAAAAGGGGAAAAGGAAGGGAAGACACATGTATTATTATGTATTAAGTCCCTACTCTTTGTTAAGTGCTTCACAAATACTCTTTCATTTGACACAAAGAATAGGAAATAAGGTGGAACACCTCCTCTAGGACCCATTAGGGTCCCCAAATGGTGCCTCATGTTTACTGGTTAGGGTCGCAAGAAGTGCAGATGACTACTTCCCTAGGGTTTTTATTGAGTAATCCTGAGGATCTGGGTTTCTAGCCCTCTAGTTCCTGAGTTGCCATTGCTAGTAATTATCAATCAATACATTGAAATAAAATGAAATACATTAACTCAGAAAAGAAATTTATTGACAATGTATAGTAAAAAGAGTCAGAATAAAACATTTTCCCCAAATCAGGGGCACACTCTTCCACACACAAGGTCCTGGGGCAGAGTAAAATCATACTTAAAGTATAATGGTAGTGAGACATAAATGTAGAGTACATGTGAGAAATACATGTAGAGTCCTTGTGTGGCAAAGTTTTTGTTCAGTTGCTTTTCAGTCATAACTGACTCTTCATTACCCCATTTCGGTTTTCTTGGCAAAGGTACTTAGAGTGGTTTGCCATTTCCTCTCTAGCTCATTTTTACAGGTGAGGAAACTGAGGCAAACTGGGTAAAATTACCTTGTCCAAGTCTGCACAGCTAGCAAATGTCTGAGGCCAGATTTGAACTCAGGTGTTTTGACTCCAGGGCCAGTGTTTTATCCACTGTGCCACCTAACTTCCTTATGTGGCAAAGGGGTACCTCCTAAACCCTTGAACTGGGAATTTTTCCTTCATAGAATCCTCATTAGTTTTCTTGTAGATGTAATTCTTGGGTACCTCTGAGGATTTGGTGCCTTCTAGGGCCCATAGTCAACACATCTCTCTGCCACAAGGGTCTCACTTCCTAAAGCTGCCACTATCGACCAGTCAGTTAACAAGCATGTTTTAGGTGCTTACCGTGTCCCAGGGACTGTGCTAGATACCAAAAATACATCATTCTCAGATAACTATCCTTCAACATCTATCTGCAGGCATTTCCTCTGCTTTGGGCCTTTACCTTTCCAGTGGCCACTGCTACAACCTATAATGGACTCCAATATGAAACTTGTTGGGATGGGGTATATGACTTGAACAGGGCTATAAAAGGAATATTTTATTAAAAAGGAAACCCAGATCCTCAGGATTACCCAATAAAAACCCTAGGGAAATAGTCATCTGTACCTTCTTGGGACTCTAACCAGTAAATATGAGGGACCATTTGGGGTAAGAATAGATAAAGGCTAGAGAAAGTGTAGAATAATACAGCATATTATGAAAATGCAATCATATAAGGAAATCCAGGAAGTGGGGGTGAAGGGAGAATGAAAAACATTTGGGTGAAGATCAAAGGGAGCAAAAAAAAAAAAATATCAGAGTATTCTACAGACCATCTGAACAAAAAGAAGGATTAGATAAGGAGCTCAGAAAACAGATAACCGGCTTATCATAGAAGCATAATAGGGCAGTGTTTAGAGACTTCAATTATCCATATATCTGCTGAAGCTTTTTCTATTCTGAAAAAACAGGTAATAATTTCTTGGTTTGCCTTAATAATTTCATCTTTCAAAAAGGAGAGGAATCAATGAGAGGGATTACTCTTCTTGATTGCTTCTTACCAATAATAACTTACTCGTGTTGGAAAAGAAGGGAACTTTTAAGGCAAATGACAATTCCATCTTAGGATTGTGACAAGGGAGAAAAAAGAAAGTCAAGGCATGTTCTGTCATTTACCTTAGAAAGAATTTCAAAGGATTCTGAAAAAGGATAGTTAAGATTTTATGGGTTAAAATTGTACAAGTGAAGTCAGATGAGGAGGGATGGGAAATGTTCAAGAATTAAATTGTGAAAAGAGAAATAATTGTGAAGAGGTAAATAAGAGAAAGTGCCTAAAAAGACTGATACAGATGTACAGGAAATTCATTGACCAATTTTAATTTTAAGGCATGTTCAGAAAATGAAAGTAAGGGTAAGGAATAAAGCCTGGCAGGATCCTGTAAGAATGGAGAGGGGATCCAGTTTTATGCTCATAATGAACTGAAGTTGGCAAGGAATGCTAAGGACAACAAGAATAGGTGTTGGGGAAAATAGGAAGATCAAAAAAGTTCTAGGACTATTGCTTTAGATAGCTAGGATAACAGTGTTATTGTCCTTTGTGCTTGAAGAAGACCAAATAACATCTCTTAGTAAGCATCCTGCTATGATTGATCAGAAATGTGAACTTGGAAGGCTCTATCTACCACACAGGTCAGACACAAATAGTCCACATGAACGTTTGGAGTAGAGATGTCTCTAAATTTGTGTATCTTAGATTTCCTTTGAGCCACTACAATTCTGCTTTGCTCATAGGGTACAACACCTCTTTTGATGTAGGCACTCCATGCTGGACAGTCCTGGGCTAATGTATCCCATGTTACTCAATTCCAAAGTTTCTCAGAGAGACTTTGGGAGTGTTCTTGTATTACTTCTAACATGTGAGCACTTGCCTTGTATCCAATTTCTGTAAAATAGTCTTTTAGGCAAACACACCTTTGGCATTTGAACAACATGGGCAGCCCATCAGAGTCGTGCTTTGTAGTAGAGTTTGAATGCTTGGCAGTTCAGCTTGAGAAAAAACCTCAGTGTCTGGTAACTTATCTTGCCAGGCAATCTTCAGAATCTTCCTAAGATATTTCAGATGGAAGTAGTTCAAGTTTTCTGACATGGTGGTAGTATATTGTCCAGGTTTCACAAGCATACAACAATAGATCAGTACAAAGACTCTGCAGAGCTTCAGTTTGTTAGGCAGCCTAATATTTCTTTCCTCCTACACTTTCCTTTGAAGTCTCCCAGACACTAAGCTAGCTCTGGCAATATGTGCATTAATCCCATCATCTATCTGTACATCCCTGAAATGTATACTGCCAAGGTAAGTGAACTTACCCACACCATTCAATGAGGTGAATGGCTGGCGTCCCCACGTGGCTCTGTAAAGCGATAAAAAAGAAAGATACAGGCAGGTGGGCGAAGAAAGGACAACTCCATTTATTGATCTGAGGGTCCGGGTCTTTAAAGACAGAAACTGCAAGTCTATGTGACAACTTACTCATCCCCTGACATAGTAATTTGGCCAGTCTTATTGTCTTAAAAAATGTTAGCCTAAAGGGCATCGTCTATTTTACACATCCCTTGTATTCTGTAGTTCTCTTGTTTATCTCACAGGGACAGCCACATCAGGGTGGTATGGAGAGCAATACTGGATGATAATGAGTACAGTCTCAGAGAACAGGCTTTCTCAAAGCTCTGACCTGGACTTGCCACCTCACCCCATCCTAGCCCTCAACAATTCAACATTTCTCCATTTGCTGCAACTCATGGCAATTTTATGGATGGTATGATGCTGGCTGGTGGAGAATTTCTGATTTCTTAGTGTTAATTGTCAGGCCCCAATTAGCAAAAGTGGCAAAGAATTGATCCATACTCTCTTGCATTTCAGTCTCAGATGCTGCATGGAGTGCACAATCAGCTGTGAACAAAAAGCCACCACCATTTAGCCCTGGCTTGTAAACTTTTCAAATTAAATAATTTACCACTAATGTAGTAGCTGACCTTGATGCTGTTTTCATCTTTGTGCAAGGCATCTGACAACACTGCTGAAAATATCATTCTGAAAAGTATGGGAACAAGCACGCAGCCCTGCTTTTACTCCATTGGTGACTGGGAAAGCATGACAGCAACAACCATTATCCAGAACCCATGCAAGCATGTCATTGTAGAACTGGTGCACAATACTCATGAATTTCTCTGGGAAACCAAATTTTGCCACAATTTTCCAATAACACTAATTCACTGCTGAGAACAGAGGTGCTCAATTTTTATTTTCCTTCTTTTTTTCTGACAAAGAAAAAGCAGAACCACAGGATGTCAGAGTTGGAAGGGACCTTAGAGGTCATTTAGTCTAATCTGTACCTGAAAAGTGTTCCTCTCCACAAATTTCATGATGAATGATAACCCAGGCTTTTCTCAAAGACCTCAAATGACAAAGAAACCAACTACTTCTCAAAGGTTTTTTAATCCATTCTGCTTTTGTATAGTCCTAATATTTAGAAAGTCCCTCCCCCCATATAAAGCCTTATTTTGCTTCTTTGAGATTTCTTCCCATTCCTTCTTGTCCCATTACTGGTCCAAGTTGAATATATTTAATTTTTAATTAATTCTTCTTCTACCATGACCCTTTAAACAACTGAAGATAACATTATCATGCCCCACTTCCCAAGTCTTTTTTACAATCTAAACATCTTGATTTCCTTTACTAGATCCACCTATGGAATGAATGGTTTTTCAGTATTTTAGCTGACTTCTTCTGGATACTCTTTAGCTTATTAATGTCCTTCCTAAAATGTGCAACCAAAGGTTGAATGTGACTACATTTACAACAAAAATGCCTATCAATTGAGAAATAGCTGTACAAGTTAGGGCATATGAATGTGATGAATACTATTGTGCTGTAAGAAAGGGATGGTTTCAGAAAAACCTGGGAAGCTTTGTATGAACTGATGCAGAGTAAAGTGAATAGAACCAGTGGAACAATTTAAACAGAAACAATAATATAGTAAAGATCATCAACTCTGAAAGACTTAGTAACTGATCAACACAATGATCGGCAAAAGTTCCAGAGGATTCGTGAGGAAGTCTAACACCCATCTCCAGTTAGAATGCATATTGAAGCATATTTTAATTCTTTTTCTTTCCCTCCTTTCTCTCTCATAGAGTAGATATATAGTAGGCACTTAATAAATTCTTGTTTTCTTCCTTCCTTCCTTCTTTGTTTTTCTTACCTTTATTTCTTTTCATTTCTAATACCAATACATATATATGTATATTTATATATATATATGATATATAATAGAGACTCATGGCCCCATATGTAATCATCTTATTTTTCTATTCAGTTTTGTATATGAAAATATTAATTTTATTTGGTGTTGAAGTTCAGAATGAAAAACATCTTTATAAATTGATACCAATGAATCTATATCTTTCTATCTTGTACATTGCAAAAGGGCATGTGTAACTTGTTTCGCTTACAACAGAGGTTATTGATGCTACTCAAATAGGGGACAATGGACTGGGTTTCTTCGTTTGCTGACACTGATGATGAGACATGCAAAAAAACATGATTACACTCATGGTTCTGAAGAAAATCTAACATTGGGAAACCCTGCTAGTTGAAAGAAATGGCTCTTTTCCAGCTTCTTATAGGCATTTAGAACATTAGGCCACATTTCCAAGAAAGGGAAGTCCTACTTGTATATTACTATGTGAATCATCACCTCTGCGAAGGAACCCCGGGCAGAGTGAGGATGACCAGTGTCCAGGAGCACAATGAGGTAGGAAGGAAAGAATTTAGATGTTAATAACAGGTGGCAGGAAAGAATTTAGAAGCCACTGTCCACAAGGGCTATAGAAGTTTATGTCAGGACGAAGGCGGAGTGGGGAATAAAGGTTACAGGGTAGAAAGGGTGGAGCAGAGAAGTTTAAATTAGCATGAACTGGCTTCACATATCCTCGAGTACTTATGTACTCGAATATAAAAGTCAGAAAACAGGAAGGAGTGATGAGTGGGGTGTGCCTCAGATACCAAAGATTCTAATTAGGGTACTGTATTATGTTTTATTTGATTACAACTTAAATACAGTTGTAATTTTTGTGTACACTTGCAAATATAGGATTTTTTTCTTAGAGAATATGTTTATTCTATAAATTTTAAAACATTAAACTTAGAAAAAGGAAAAAAAAGTATGTATCTGGAAAAGCAGTGGCATAATGGCGATAGGTGGCCAGCCTTGGAGTCAGGAAGACCTGGGTTCAAGTCAGATTCATGTTAGCTATGTGACAATCAGCAAGTCAAAACTCCTCTGCACCCCTAGACAACTCTTTTAGACTACAAACCTGGCTCTGCAATTTACTACCAGTGTGACTTTCTGCATATAGGGGAGTGGACCAGATTAAACCCCTCCCCCCAAAAAAAATCAGTTGCTTGATTCCACAGGCTACAGAACAATGTCAACTTCTTTACAAAGACTACCTGTGTGTGAATAGTTAAATTGGATTATCACTTGAGTTTGTATCATTCCTATAGAGAGGCTATGTAGAATGCAGCAGAAAGAGCACCTGGCCTAGGGGGAAGAGACCCATGTTTGATTCCTAACTGTTACATTCACTAGATAAGTTGTTTCTCTTCTCTAATTCTTCTCAGTTTCCTCTTTCTGCAAAATGCGGATAATGTCACTATGTACCTTACAGGGTTGTTGAGAGGAAGCACTTGGCAAGCATTAAGGTGTTGTGTGTGTGAGTTATTATGATTATAATGAGATGTTTTGCAAAAGTAATCATTTTATATAAAATCAGCTTGCTGCAATCATTGGATTTGAGGTGGGCTTGGACTTTTGAAAAAAGTTTCTACCATTTGTGGTATTATTTTTTTAAATAATTCTTTTTCAATTGACAAGCATTTTTTTTCTGGCTTCCATCCTTTCCTCCCCTCCTTCCTCCAGATTGAGGAGAAAGTAAGGGAAGATATGTAAATGAAATGAGATAAGGGGGAGGGGAGAATGGAGAACTTTTGGCAAATTGACTCACTTTTAGGGGGGAAATAGGAGGTGAAGTCTTGGGCTGAAAGAGTAGGGGGAGGGAATTCCGTGAGAGGACTGAGACAAGAAGGTTGATTTAGATTGGCAGCTATGGAGAGTGGGATAGTAAATTGATTAGGAAGAAATAGCATTTTGCTTTGCTGCAACGAAGGCCCAGTTGAGATTGGAAAAATATAAATTTTAGTGACCCCAATAAGCACAGATTTGGTTTCATCATTTCCTTTAGCTTCTTTCCACAACATGGGAATAGAAGAAAAGGAGACAGATAATAGAGATAAAATACAGGGCTCAGGTTTGGCAAGGCATATTTGTATAGAATGAGGTGGGGAAAGGTGTCCAAGAACAGAGAACAGTATAGCATCAAGTCAGTTCACCAATAGATAGAGATAGGGAAGGGAGGAGAGTGTGGCTGGTGCAGAGGTGATGCCTGGGATAGAACAGACAGGTCGTAGGAATAGAGGTTACCACTGAGGACAAAGAACAGGGGTAGGGGGTCATAAGGCATTGTTCTCTGCTCCTGAAATGCATGCTTCCTTTCCTCTCCACTGTCTACTTTACATTCTTCTAATCTTATCTCTGAAAATTTTTCTTGTCTTTCAAGGTCTAAATGCTATACTACCTTCTTCATGAATCCAAACCTAATCATTCTCTGGAAAGATAACTCTACCCCTTTAAAATTCTCAATGCTTTGTAAATTGCCTATAGTCTTACTATAGTCTACTCTGCATTGTACGACTCTCCTCCTCTCTCTCTCTCTCTCTCTCTCTCTCTCTCTCTCTCTCTCTCTCTCTCTCTCTCTCTCTCAATATATATATTTATCTATCTATAGATATAGGTATATTATTGACTTTTAACTAGATAGAAATTTCTCCCCAACTAGAGGTATTCTTTTTCACGTCCTCTGACTATTCCTTGGGCTGGAAATCTCTTTCAGTCTGTGGCTTCTGCTGCTCTAGAATTTGTTTAGAGTCATTTTTTGCAGGTTCTTTATGGGCTATGGGGCGAGAGCTACAGCAGGTCCGTTTTTCTACTCCCCCATCTTGACTCTACCCCCCTCCTCTGACTATTTCAACTGGTTATGAGAACTTTGTTAATGAGTACCTGTGACAGTGCTATGCTAGGCCCACGTGGGCATTGACAGAACCACTATTTGTTAATGATCATGAAATAACTATGCTCCCTGCCATTCTGATAAGCAGTCTCTGGAAGGCCCTCAATAAATGTTCAAAGACAAGTCCCCATGGCTAAAATTCTCAGTGTACAAGTAGCAGGTAGTCCATAGTGATTTAGGAAAGATGAGTAAAGCATTTTTTAACAAGGACTTTCTTAACCTTTGACACAAACTTTCAGTAGTGCTAATGGCTAAGGATAAGACACAGAGGCCAAGCTTATTCCTTCTGTACAATAGAAAATGCTGTATCCAGTCAACTAAGACCTCAAGAGGTATCAGTATACTCATAATCCTGCTGACTGGCTTGATAAGGTGCCAAACAAACAATCTCATAAAATGGAAAAACTCTCCTGCTCCAGTAAGGTAGCACATCATGTGACCTTAAAAGATCAATTTCTAATTAATTACTTAGACATTGTTCTAGATCTCTGACAACCAGCCTTCTGATGAAGGAGGCCAGCCCAGTTAATGAGATCACTTTCCTGATGCAGTCTAATACTCAATTGTTAACAGATGTTTAACATATATAAAGCAGACATTTACAATAAGAAAGTTGAAAGAACCCAGAAGCCATCTCAGCTAAAAAAATGTACTCTCCATGCCAAATGGAAGGACATGACAGCCAGCAACAACACTGGTCTGGAGTACAGACATATCTGCAAAACTCCACAGAGAAGGATGGCATAACATTATGGGGAAAGTGCCTCATAAAAACAGAGAACAGAAGTAGAGAAGAGAACAGATCTGCAGAAAGGTTGAGGGGAAATCCAACTAAATCAAGTTATAGTCACAACCAAAATTAGGGAAGGGCAACTAGGATTTTACTAGGGTGCATAAATTTAGAGGTTGCCAATAGCACCATCCTCGGTACACTTTTCCATGAAATAATATTCATAAAGTTTATAAATATTTGTAAATATTTACTTAGCACAGTACATGGCACATAATAGGGATTTGATAAATGCTTATTACCTTCTCTTCTCTAATTGTTTGGAAGTTTTTCCCTTTGAAATTTACACCTATTGCTCTTGGTTCTGCCATCTGGAGTCAAACAGAAAAGTCTAATTCCTTTTCCATTTGATAGCCTTTCAAATACTTGAATACAGTTATCAAATTCCCCCTGAATTTTCTACTTTTCAATCAAACATTCTCAGTTCTAACCAGTACTCATGTGGCATAGACTCAGATCCCTTCCTGGTTGTCCTGTAGACATTCATCAGGCTATCAATGCTCTTTCTTATCTGTGGTGTCCAGAACTTAACGCTCAAGATGTGATCTGAGCAGAGTAAAGTGTGGTGGAACTAGTATCTCTTCTTCCTGGAAGCAATGCTCTCTTAGTGCAGCATACAATAGTGCATACACTCTGGGCAGCCATATACTGATAAATTATTTTGTAATTAAGCTTCACTCATCTTGTACTTCTGCAGTAATTTTTTCCTAAGTATTACGTTATCTATCAAATTTAATCTGATTAGATTCAGCCCACTATGCTACCCCAAAAGTCAGCAAACTATGGCATGCAGGCCAAATTCTGACTGCCACTTGTTTTTGTACAGCCCACCAGCTAAGAAAGGTTTTTACAATAAAATGTACATTTTTAAAAAATATAAAAACCATTTTTAGTTTGAGGATCATGCGAAAACAGGCAACAGGCTGTATTTGGCCCACAGGATATAGTTTGCTAACCCTTGAACTACACCATCAAGATATTTGTGGATACTCATTTTCATTCAGTGTGTTAGCACCCCCTCCCTTTATTTTGTGTTCTATTCAAATCTGGAAAGCAAGCCATCTTAGTCTTTGTCCAAGTCATTGAAAAGAATATTAAATTACACTGTGCCATGCACAGATCCAAGCTGACATCCAACCGCTTTTAAATACATCCAACTACTCTTAAAGTCCAAACTTTTAACTACTTCTTGATCCCATTTAATTGTGTTTCTCTCTTATGTCTCTCCATCTCTTCAACAAAAAATGACATGAGGTAATTTGTCAATATCTAGGCAAAAAAAAAAATGTATCTGTAATATTTGCCTGATCTACCAGTTTAATAACCCTGTCAAAAAAAATAAAAAAGGTTCCTCAGGAATGAACTATTTTTGATGTGGCCAAGCTGGTTCTTTGGGATCATCTCTTCATTTTCTAGTTGTTCACTAATATCTAATAAACCTTCCCAGAATGTTGCCAAGAATCAAAAGCCATGCCCACTGGCTTACAGCTTACAGATTCTATTCATTTTTTCCTCTTTTTGCTTTCATCTGGAAAATTGAAGCATTTGCCCTTCTCTGGTTCTGTGGCATTGTTCCCATTTTCCATGATCTTCCAGATACCACTGACAATGGTTCAACAATCACATCTGCCTTTAAGCACCTGAAGAAGTGGTTCATCCAGGCGGGGTGATTTGAAGTCATCAGCAGAGTAGTTAGGAGCTCTATAATTATCTTGAGTATTAACTCCATTAGTCATTTTGCTCTGTCATTTCCAGTATAAAAGTTATTCTCCTTGGCAGAGGAAAAAGAAACAAAATAAGACTTGAGCAACTCTGCCTTCTCTCTCATCAATTATCATCATACTATCTGCCCAAGCAACAGTCCTATCCTTTTTAACTATTTTTCTCCTAATATAGCTAAAAAAATAACACCCCTCAAAACAAAACAAAAAAAGACCTCCCAACAAACTACCTTTTTGTTGTCCTTATGCCAACCTCAACTAATTCTTGGCTTTAGCTTTCCTGATGTTGTTTTTATATTACTGTGCCACACTCATATCCATCCTCTGTGACCTGCTCTGGCTTCTTTCTTTTATACATTAATTTTTATAGTTTAAGTTGGTTTGTGAGTTCTCTGTACTTCTATCTCTTCATAAAGATCCTATTTTTCCTTAGCACTGGAATTATTTCCTTTTGTGTCTTTGGAATTCCATTCTTAAGTATGTCCCATCCTTCCTGGGTTGATTTCCTCTGTAGCATTTTAGTCCCTGGATCCTACCTTTCTTCTGAACCTCTTAAAATCTGCTATCCCAAAATCCAACATTAGAATATGCTCAGATTTCAGAGTAGTCACCTCTTCCACATTGTTCCTATGATTCTCACCCTGGCAATCAATTTCTCCCCGTCAGTGAGAGTCAGGTCCAGAATGGTATTTCTTTTTTGGCTCATACACCTTTTGAAGGATGAAATTATTACTCAGGTATACCAGTATGTTATTAGTCAGAGGTAAGGAAGGAGGAGGAGGAAGAAAAAGGGGTAGGGGAGAGAGAGAATGAAAGAGAGAGGAAGAAAGGAAGAAAGAGAAAGAAAGAGAGAGAGAGAGTGAGAGAACACTTCAAAAGACACATCTAGGTAGCTGACATCTCCCCTCACTATTATATCATGCCTCCGTACTAGGCATGATACCACCTATTTCCTCTTTCTGTTCAGATGATCTATAGTAGACTCCAGTGACAAAATCCATTTTTATCCTCCCTCCATTTACCTTCACTCAGATACTTTCCCTACTCTGTCTCTTGGATTTCCTTGATTCATATACTCTCCCTCCCCTGGCTCTTGGATTTCCTCAAATGAGTAATATACAGTGTTGCCACTCCTCCTTTTAAAACAAATCCTGCTTCTTTTGAACAAGGTATTCCATTCCAGAGTCATAGTCAAGTCATAAATTTTGTCCCATCAAATTTCAGTGATACCTATGAGGTCAAATTTGCCTGCCTGCTTTCAAACTTCTAGCTCCTCTTGTTACTTTGGGCATATGTGTACAGACATTTGGTGCCAGGAATTCTACTACTGGCTCCTTTCTTGGATCATCCTCTTGTGAATTTGAGTATCTCAGCTGCTATACTTTTTTAAGTGTTTTTTTTTTCATTATGAATTTTATAAACATCTACAGACATGAACATTCTCATATATTCAAAAATATAAAGAGTCTTGTGTATAAAATCATGAAGCTATAATAAGCACAACATGCATTAAATTTGACCCAGCATTGCTAATTCTTCCAGGCATATTTATGCCCCCTTTTGAATTTCTTTTTCCCTCTTCAATATATTTTTTAATGTTTGATTGACATTCTCTTCCTTTACATACTTAACTCAGCTGTTATTCTTTCATTCTTAGCAGCTCCTCTCTTGGTATCCAACTTGGGAACTATACATAATAGCTATCACATAGAGTCTTCTTGCTCTTCTTTATCTCGTATTTTTTAGTTTAAAATCCTTTTGATTAGATTTGCAAGATACTTGGCAAATACCTTCTTACTAGCCTTTGTCAAGAACATTCTGTTTCTGGCTAGGGATCCCTAATCTCAGATTGCTGCCCTTGTCAGCCCCACCCTTTCACTTATTTTCAAACTTCCCCTGTTTACTATTGGTTCATTTTCTACCACCTACAAATATGTCCATGACTCTCCCATTCTGAAACAACTCTCACTTGACCCTTCCATTCCTGTTATTATCCCATCTCTTCTGCCCTTTGTAGCGATAATCCTTGTAAAGGCTGTGTCAGCTCCAGGTTCCTTCACTTTGCTGTCCTTTAAACTCCTGACAATCTGACTTCCAACTTTATGCATGTCTTGAAACTGCTCTCTCCAAAGTCACTAATGATCTTTTAGTTGCCCAATCCTATGGCCTTTTCTTAGTCTTCATTTTTCTTAATCTTCATCCAGTCTTTGACACGATGATTACCCTCTCTTCTTTGATATTCTCTTCTCTTTAGGTTTTTGGGACACTGTTCTCTCTTGGTTCTTCTACCTGACTGTTCCTTTTTATGTCTCCTTGTAATCACAGGTGTCTCTCAGGGTTCTGTCCTGGGCCCTCATCTCCCTCTTTACTTCTTCAGTTAGTGATCTAATTAGCTCCCATGGATTTAATTACCATCTCTGTCTTGATGATTCTCAAATTTACTTATTTTGCCCAAAACTTTCTGCTGACTTCCAGTCTCATGTCTCCAACTGCCTTTTAGATGTATCAAATTGGATGTCCAGAAGACATTTTAAATTCAAAATGTCTAAAATGAAACACACTATTTTTTCCTCTAAATCCTCCCTCCTCCTGCTTTCCCTGTAGCGTAAAGTAATATTATACTCCCAGTCCATCAGGCTTGCAAATTAGGAGTACTCAGCATACCTTGTTGTAATGAGAGTTAAAGATCTCCCCCCTCCCTATTAATAGGCCTCACTTGGAGTCCATTAAGGGAAGTTTGATTAGGGGAGGCTTGTTTTGTAGGAAGGACCACACACACACACACACACACATACACACACAGACACACACACACACACACACACATACGTATACCCTGAGATGAGGTTTTTGTTTTGGGGCTTATTTTCTGGAAGAAGATTCATGTGCCAGATGAGTCTCTGGGGAGCCGTTAAGGAGCCCATCCCCCCAGCTTTGAAAACCCAGATGTTGGTGCTTCTCTCTCTGGTAATGATGTATGTATGTAATGGTCAGACAGTTGGATCTTTCTGTTGATCTGTGATGTATATATTACTTATGGTCAGACACTTAGAAGCCCTTACTCAAATATAGAAACCATTACTCAAATACACTCTAATGGCTCTCTACTGGTCTTCTACGTTAAATATCAAATGCTCTGTTTGACTTTAAAGTCCTATACAACCTGGCTCCTTCCTACTTTTCCAGTCTCTGTATACTTCATTCTTGTCCAAATATTCTACAGTTCAGCTAAACTAGCCTTAAAGTTCCTCCCACATTATTCCATTTTCTCTTTGCCCTTTCACTATTTGTACCTTGTACCTGAAATCCTCTTCCTCTCACTTACCTTCACTTCCTGATTTTCTTGAATGATTTGCTCTGAGATTGTCATCTAATTACATAGTATGATAGATACATACACATGCAATATATTCTATACATACACATATATGTGCCTAGCTACTTGCATGTTGTCTCCCCAACTAGAACATGAGCTGCTTGAGGGCAAGGACCATGTTTTTTGTCTTTCTTTGTAATTTTAGTGCTTAGAATAGTAGCTGGCATATAATAAGAATTTAATAAATACTTGTTGATTGACTAAAATTACTTTTTAGGTTGCTTCATTAATTAATCAAGGGGGCATTATGTAATTAAGGGGATATAATATATAATTTGTTTACCAGGTGGTATTACACTCTAGCTATCCATCTAGTGGTTTTATGTAGGTATCATTTGAGCATGCATGGTGCTTTCTCAAAGGTTGGGCATTATGCCAGCTACTCACCAGAAGACACCTATAAGCTCTTAGATTATTCCCCCATCCCACCACAAGAGCAGCTGGGCAGATTGATTGAGGGCTAGTGACCCTCACTAGCTGGATTTAAAATTCAATCTGAGGGAAAAATGAAATTTCACTCTGCGAACTATTGGACTTATGAGGAAAATCTCTATTAACTCTCTCAGTGGCTCTGCCTCAAGCCCATATTTGGGAAATCTGCTCTCAACTGACTAATCACATTCATAAAATCTACATGACTAATCAACTGTGAATGACTTGGCTATTCTCAACAGTATAGCAATCCAAGGCAATTCTGAAGGACTTATGATAAAAATACTATCCACCTCCAGAGAAGAAACTAATAGAGTCTGAATACAGATCGAAATGTACTTTTAAAAACTTTACTTTTCATGTTTGTTTGGTCTGTGTTTTCTTTCACAACATGACTAATATGGAAATATATTTTGCATGACTGCCCAAATCCTGCACGTAACCTATATCAAATTGCCTGCCTTCTCAATGAAGAGGGAGAGGAGGAAGAGAGAGAGATAATATGGAACTCAAAATTTTTTAAAATGAATGTTAAAAATTGTTTGTACATATAATTTGGAAAAAATACTAAAGAAAAAATAAAATATCTAGATGTCTGACTTTTCAGTGGTCATATAGTTTACTAAAATTGAGCAAAATGAAGAACTATAATGGTCACACAGCAAAAATGTAAAGAAATTTCTGAGAAGGATACTGGAAAAGATTAAAGGAAGGGATTCTGCATTTGGAATTCATTGGTATTGGTTTTGCAAATAGGGGAAATAAGAGGAAGCAATAAGGAGCTGGGCTTTGTCTACTTGTATGATATCATCAGTCTTTGAGAATTCATAGCAGCTGCCAAACTGGTCTCTTCAACAACACAGAAGCATTTCCACATGGGAAAGCTGGTCAGCCTCATCCCTACAAAGCCTTGCCTCTATCTATGCTCCACAGGCTTAGGCTTTGCTACTACAACCCTCCAGCATTTGTTCCAGAACATCATTTGCTGCACCAGCTTGGGCTACAATAGAAGTAGCCCCGCAGCAAGCAAGCAGCAAGTGACTACTGGCAACTGTACTCCCCACTGACAGCATGGAAAGGATGGCCTGGAATTGTGGACCATAGTCTCTTCAAAGGCAAAAGAAGAAGAAATTCATAAATGTGGGAATGTGTATGCCTGGTGTCACCATGGTTTGTCTCCCCCTACCTCTTCTGAGAGAGAGGGACCACTTGAAGCAAATATTTGGGGAATATTTATACAACCTATTTGAGAGAACAGCATTTTGTAAGCTCTTAAAGCAATACAAAAACATGAATTAATAACAATAATATTAGCAAAATAGGAATAATTGTACTACTACTTCACAGGGCTATCATAAGGAAAATGGTACAGTGGATAGAGTGCCAGGCCTGGAGTCAGGAAGATTCATCTTCCTGAGTTCAAATCTGGCCTCGGACACTTATTAGTTGTGTGACCCTGGACAAGTCACTTAATCCTGTTTTCCTCAATTTCCTCATCTATAAAATGAGCTGGAGAAAGAAATGGCAAACCATTTCAGTATCTTTTCCAAGAAAGCGCCAAATGGAGTTACAGCTAAACAACACAGATAACTTAGCTATAAAATATAAACTATATAGAACTATATAAAAATGCTATACAAATGAAAGTTATTATTGTTAGGATGGACCTCACATATTAGTATCACCTCTACTCCAAAGTGAATACCTTCTACCTACTGTCTAGGCACTAGCTGGGGTAGGAGATAAGGGAAGCAGGAAAATGGTACCTTAAATGTTTCGGTCTTCAAGGAATTTTTAATCAACTTGTTTTAAAGTAATCATATGCAAAATAACTTGCAATCTTGCAAGATGCTTCAAAAACCAGTTATGTCGTACCTAGTAACAGTTTCTATGCTAGCAAAAGTAAGCTTATCCTGAAAGTGAGTGAAAAGTCATCTGTGGGTAATGCTTCCACATTCTTTAAGCTTCAGATCATAAACAAAGAGAGTCAGACAGCTGAGCCTAGTCAGGAAGCTAGATTTTGAGCGAAGAAAAATAACTAAATTAAAGCTTTCAGATGTTGTTGTTTGTCCTGCATTCTCAAAGAGGACGAATGACATCATAATGTTGGGGCCAAGGTACAGTGTGTTCAGCTGTGGCTGCTCAGTCCAATATGAGCTTGGCAGGCTCTCAGCAGGGACCCTTTAGCACCAAGAAATCAGGGGCTGGCCAGACAGAGCAGGAATCAAATTGAGAGATTTTCATTCTGTAAGCTTTTTTCAGAACTAAATTTCCAAAGTAAGCACAACCTCTGACTCTAGGATATGAGCCAAAGTAAGTTTGCAACTCAATATTTAGTTCATATTAGTAATCATTCATATTAGCCAGGATAGTACTATGTAGAGCCTAAATGTTTGAAATTCTTTAAAATCTTACTTTATGTTGAATATATGATTATATAAATTATTTTAGTAGGTGGTGATATGTCAAGCTATTTTAATGGAGTATATTTTTATATCAAAAACAGAGAAAAAACATATTTAAAGTATCAAAATGTGAGCATTATTTCTGAAATAATAGTTAAATACTCCTGGAATGAGCAGCTACATGGCACAGTGAATAAAGTGCTAGGTCTGGAGTCAGAAACTCATTTTCCTGAGTTCAGATCTGACCTCAGACACTTACTACCTGTGTGACCCTGGGCAAGTCATTTAACCTCTGAACTGCCTCAGTTTCCTCATCTGCAAACCACTCCAGTATTTTTGCTAAGAAAACCCTAAATGGGTCATTAAGAATCAGAGATGTAAAAAATGACTGAAAACAATAAAACTCCTGCAATGATTCTGTCTTCTTGACCTAGAGTACTCTTCCTGTCATGCTACCTACCATAATTGGAGGTATAGAGTGTCAGTTAGAGATAACCTGGAGATAGTAGGCTATGTAATGAGGAATTTTGAGTTCAAGGTTCAAATCCTAGCTCTGGCATTTGCTACATGACCTCTATGGGCCTCAGTTTTCTCATCTTTAAAAAAGACAGTTGGACTAGATGCTGTTTGGGCCCTTTCCAGGGCTAAATCTATGCTCTTGTGAACCATCTCCAAGAAGAATGTCCTGCAAATCCACCTATTTTGGTGACAGCAAATGTCACAGTTGTTTCAGTCATGTCTGACTCTCCATGACCTCATTTGAGGTTTTCTTGATAAAATTGATACTGGTGTGGCTTGTCATTTTCTTCTTTAGCTTATTTTATAGAGGACGAACTGAGGTAAACAGGGTTAAGTGACTTGCTCAGGGTCACACAGCTAGTGTCTAAGGTCAGATTTGAACTGATTCCAGGGACAGTGCTCTATCCACCATGCCACCTAACTGTCTAAATGTTGCAAGGTCCTTGTCAAAGCTATGGATCCTAAGTACCTTCTTTTAGAGGATGTGTGTGGCCTCAATCCTGGGGAAAAGGAAGCCCTACCCATGGAGGAAATAAGAGCTGTGTTGAATATATGTTTTGCATTTTCTGTTTGGTGAAGCAAAGCCTATAGTATATTGGTCAGTGTTGTGGACATGGAATCAGGAAGACATGAATTCAAATTCAGCTTCATTTACTAGCCATGTGACCTTGGATAAGTCACTTAATATCTCTCCGCCCCAGTTTCCTCCTAAATGGGGATTATAATAGCTCCCACCTCACAAAGTTATTGGGAGCCCTAAATGAAATAATATATGTGGAGCCCTTGGCAAAGTGCCAAGCATAATATAAATGCTAACTATAATGATATGAAGATGATCTGTTGCATTGTTAGCTTAAGTGCTTGCATTAGAGCCAAAGGTCTTCTACCTATTGGATAGGAACCTAGATGAATGCTAAATTCTGATATTCTGAAAGGGAACTCTGAGTGGAAGTACAGATCAAGGGGCCTTTTTTGTGGGATGACCCCAAAATTGAGCCCTGTCTGTATAAACCCAGAATTTTTCTTATGAGTCACAAATTAGTATACCCGTTGGCTTCAGATGCCTCAGTACCCTCTATATTCTACCTACCTTCTGTTTTGGACAAACAGTATTTTGCTCAGTTAGGCTGGCCTCATACAATATAAAGGAGTATATCCTGGGCTTTCCTCATAAATCTATTCTTTTCTCCTCTAAACGTTAAAAAATTCTTATGTCTATTAGCCCCCACCAACTTCACTGAAGCTCGCACTAAATTAGTGATTTTAAAAAATAATCCATTTAATTCATATGACTTGTTGATGCACTTCCATTTTTCTTTCCCTTGAAAAATTAACCAGCTTAAAACTCGTATCAATCTATCATCCCAAATAATTTAGGGGGAGGATGTTTTTGGTATAGGTACATGGCATATAGAATAAATCTGAATAGTGAGTGGAATTAAGGTCAGGCTGTGCAGCTATCCTGCCATGAGATGGTAAGGGCCTGAATAAGAATATGAGATACATTACACTATAAGGTCTTTGAGAGGAGAATTTTTTCTTTAACTTTGTATTCATCATAGGGATTCATGGAAAGTATTTTATGAACAAATGTTATTGGCGGTATGTTGAAGGATGAAAACAAGAAAAACTTTTCTTAGCCTTTTTCTTAAAAAGTTAAAGATCTGGCTTCTTGACCAGGCTCAGCTACCAGACTGTCCTTGTTTGTGGTTCAAATAAAAACTTTTCTGATAAAGGGGAAAAGGAATTCTTGAGTATTCTACATTCCAGCTGCCTGAACTGGATTAAAAGTACACAATTTTTTGAATTCAAATTTGTGTACGGAACAAAGCTCCAGCTAAGAGAATAACTTTGGGTCCAGCTAATGAAACAATGTCCTCTAGCAGTGAGATGCATAGAATTTCCATCTTTGCTATTATGATATTCCTGATGAAACCAATGTAGTTTAAATAGTGCACTTAAATGGACATGAAATATTACTAAGAGTTGCAGAGCTGGTGCCAATGTGCTGTAGTAGTTTCCTCATTTGGAGTTCCCTTATCCCATGAAATCACAAATTTGATCCCATTCCATTATTGTTAAATTATGTTTATCATTGCTTATGGTGACATTTTAATAAAATTGTCTCTGTATAAATTTTCTATTTGGAGGTTTTGTTTTATACCTTAATGTGGAGTTTTACATATGTAAATGTCTCTCTACTCCCTTGTATTACTGTAATAACTTTCTAGGTAGTTTCTTCACAAGTCTTTCCTCCACCAATTCACTTTAAAAACTGTTGCCTGATTAAACTTCCTTAAAAATGTTTTTATTATGTCACTCCACTGCACAAAAAGCTTCAATGTCTCCCTATTGCCCATAGGATAAAATCCAAACTTTTGTCCCACCGTTCAGAAGCAAATTTAAATCCTACTGGCATCTACTGTGAAACTTCTATTCCTGATAACTGTGCCTTATCACTATCCACTATCCCAATAATACAGAATGTTCAAACCTGCCTATTTTTCACTCATAGTGCTCCCTCTACCTGAAATGCTCTCCTAAACCTTCTTCACTTATGTGAATACTGCCATTCATTCTTTTAGACCCAGATCACATTCTCTTTTAAACAGCTGCTACCAAACTAATCCAGTCACATTGATTCAATCTAATTCAATAAACAAATAAATTATATTTGAGAGAATATATAGCACTTTTTATGATCCCAAGCTTCTCCTTGAAATAAAAGCCCAACTTATTTTCAACATGAATATTCTTCCTGTGACTCTATGTGACTGTTTATTCATGGAATACCACAGACTCTGAATACATTTTTTGGGTCACCCAAAGGGCACTGGAGAGGAGCATGGTGGTTGTGAGCTGCAGCATGTTGCCAGTGAGGAATTGTGCAGAAGAAACGGTATACTGATTATTATCCTGGCTTCTAGTGTGGGCTTACAAAGAGAAAAACAAACAAACCAGTTTCTATCCTCCAAGAATTTCTATTCTTTTTTGGGGGGGATGCAAAATGCACCCAGATAAATTAACACAAAGCATATCCAAAGTAATATAACTTGGAAGGGAAGTGTTGTTCACTTGGAAGATCAAGAGGGTGGCCCATAACCAGTGCTTTGAAGGAAGTTAGGGATTTGACATGGCAGAGGTGAGGTGAGAGTTACATAACCAGAAAGGAAGCAGACTGGTTATTTAGTAAGAGTGAGAAATAATTGAAGTACCAAGCCCTTATGTTCCACTGGAATCCACATACTGTCAAGAGATCTAGAAGAAGGCTCCTGGCTTTTTGGGGGAAACCTGTGGAATATTTGATGGAAGACAAAAGGATGAGGTGTAGACAGGTTGTCATCTGTACTATTAGAAAAAGTGGCCACATGTTCAAAGATATCACAGAACAATGAAAAGTATGGATGAAACACTGTGCTTTACACTTAGGGATATAAATATTTAAAAAAAAATAATAGTCTGTGTTCAAGAAGTTTACATTCCAATGGGAAGGCGGTATGATATATTAACAGAGAAGCATAATGGCAGATAGAATGATAAGGACAGATGAGCGTTCCAGACAAAATGCTAGGAAAATATGGAAATGATACCAGAGCTGAGTCTTTGATTTAATTCAACAAATCTTTATTAAGCTCCTACTTTGTTCAAGGAACTATGCAAGTGCTAAGGAACAAAGAGAAAAAAAAAACCCAAAAGTTTCTGTCCTCTGGGGGGATATAACATCATGCAGATAAATAAATACAAAGCATACATAAAGTAGATAAATACAAAGCATACACAAAGTAATATAACTTGAAGAGCTAATATAACTTAGCTTGAAGGAAGCTGAAGGAAGTTAGGGATTTGGCATGGCAGCAATGAGGAAAGAGTATGCCATAGACATGGGGGATCAATTTGTGTGAAGGTACAGAGGTGAGAGACGGAATTTTGTGAACCAAGGAACAGCTATCAGTACAACTGGACTAGAATACAGAATATGTGAAGAGGAGTACTTAATTTAAGTACTTAATGATGTGAAATACTACTACTATGAGTCTAAGTTGCAGTACCAATCTGCCATAGTTCAGTCCTTCCATACCACCTGTCAGGACTACTTCTTGAAAAGCCTCCTAATTGGTCTCCCTGCCTCCTAACCATCATTCACAGAGCTGTCAAAATAATCTTCATAAGGAACAAATCTTCCCATATCATTCTTCAGAGAATCCCTATTGCCCCTAGGATATCCAGTCTTCAGCCTAGCATTTAAGACCCTCCACAATCTGACTCCAACCTGCCTTTCTGTTACTTCTCAAAACAACTGTAGCTCCCACCTTTCCATCCTCTGCAGTTTTTTGTCCAAGTCCTTCCATGGGGGTCTTACTCAAATTCTCTAGACATTAAAAGGGCACCACTAGTACATGTGACGTTCTTCCTATGTTGCTAGCTGTTTTTTCTTCAAATCATGCATTTCTTTAGTGAGAAGTTACACTTGTTTCTCTTATATAAATTCCTTGTTTGTAATAAATTGCAGCCATCATGCCCACCATATCTCTCTTCATTACCTTTTGGATGATCCTCAACTTAAATACTTTGGAGATTAGTAGTGTTCCATGATTCACAGCCATATAATATTACTGGAGGAATACTAATGTTAAAAAGTTGAGTTTGTGTTTGAAAACTGGGATGATTAAAAGAACCTCCTAGTATTCCAAAGACAATGCATCACAGAGAAGTATTTATTAAATTTAATATGTAACAAATAATTGAATATATAATGTTGTAAGGGCAAGCAAAGTAGGATCTTTTGCTGTTTTTGTTTTAGTATAATCAAGAAGTATAATGTCTCTGTTCCAGGATCCATGGCCATTTAGATTGTAAGGCCAAGGATCCTGAATGGGTGGAGTGTGATGGCAAGCAAAATAGGATCTTTTGCTGTTTTTGTTTTAGTATAATCAAGTGACTCTGGTTGAGTCTTGCCTTTATCAATCAAGAGTCTTTATTAGGAGTAAAGTACAGAAACAAGAGTTTCTTTAATTAGAAACACTATATATATATATATATATTTGTATTGTTATTATTTTAATGTGATTAAAGATCTTCCCTGACCATTAATGGGTCTGCCCATTAAGGGGAGTTTGATTAGGGAAGATCTGTGGGAAGGCCCATGCCTTTTGTTAATGAGGCACTGGTTCTCAAAGGGTGTGATACCCTCTGGCTCTAAAAAAGGTATAAATACTCTGAGTTGAGGTTTTACTTTGGGACTGACTGACTGGAAGTGTTTGTTTGGCCAGACAATGACTCTGGGAAGCCACTAAAGAGCCCACTGGCTTTGAAAACCCAGATGTCAGTGCTTCCCTCTCTGGTAACCATGGTCAGACAGCTGGACTTGTCTGTTGAATTATGGTCAGGCAGAGGAAGCCATGTCTATTGATCTTTGATTTCTCTGTATTTTCTTTTAAGTTCAGGGTGCTGACTCCCCTGAACTAGGTGAATAATATATATCCTTGGTTAAAGGAATGATACATGTGATTAAAGTGATTGTTAACCCCTCAAAAGTCACCTTTCTTTTTATAAATGCAGACCTAAGAACCTGTGATAGCAGGCCCCCTGTGTATGTTGGGGTGCTTACTGTTACAAATATGTAGATGGAAATTGTTATAAAGCCTTAAAAAAATCTAAAGTAGGTTTTGATCTGGTTCTCCAGGAGTATGTCACTGGGGAAGTAGTGAAGAGAAAAGGGGAGGCAGGAACAAGACAGGGTTCAGAGATAATGAAGTTTTAAGTCTACATGATTGAGAGGATGGTGTACAAAGATGAGTACTGATTCGTGGTGGTTGAACTCAAAGGGCAGATCTAACAACTGTGAATGGAAGTTACAAAGAGGCTGATTCTGACTTCATGTAAGGAAAAAGCTCTTTGAAATCAAAGCTGTCCAGGGTGGAATGGGCTGTCTCTGGAAGTGGTAGATTCACTGGCTTTGGAAATTCTTAATGCCAAAGCTGAATACCCACATTTTCAGGTACAACTTGGATAAGATTACCTTGAAACTGCCTGTCATTCCGAGTTTCGGTGATTTTTCTATTGTGTCAATTCAGCAAACATTTATTGTAGTACCTATTTGCAAAGCCCTGTGATAGGTTCTAGACATTCTATGGGTCTCTGCCTTCAACTTGCATATCAGGGACCCTGCCTATACATCTTTTCATACTAGCACCCACTATTTACATATACTAGTAAATCGAGAAATCTTTGTCCATTAAAAAATATATATATCATAAATAGACACTATTAATGGACAATGACCTTAGCTCAGAATTGAAGTGGAAGAATAGTGGAGTGAGCTAGATTTTTTTAGGGAAATGGCAAAGTTTCTTCCTGAGGGTGTGAAAAATGATTAACAACCAACATCTAGGGGAGATTCAGAGGCTCTCCCTTTTTTCTAAATTTCTCATTTTAAAAAATTCAGTTTTCTTGAAGGACATTACTGATAATGAGATTGCAATGACTCTCCTAGATCTTAATCAGACCCCACCCAATCTTGCAAGGAATTTAATCTAGGTTGGGGAAGTCCACCGTGTACTCCTCAGGCTTGGGGAAGGGGGTACAGATCCTTTTGTCTAGATAGCCCAAGGCTGCAGGTGGTCTGAGTAGAAATAGTCTTCTCTGTCCAAGGGTGATGTGATGATGGATGACATGAGCCCCTCATTGGAAGGGTAGATAAACTATGAGCCCCACTGCCATGGCTGTCTTTGGTCTAAGAGAGGCAGCCAAATGACCATCCTTTTATTAGTAACCTGCTGTTCTTAGTAATAACATGATTAAATTTCCCAGGAACTATGTCTCTTGAACATTTTTCAACATCACAAAAAGAAAAAAGGATCATATTTTATAGCATGAATATTCTTCTGGTAATGACATATGGCTGTGACACTACAGTCTTCAAAGAACTAAATTTAAGGATTAATCAAAGGGCAATGAAAAGGCACACAGCAGGGCAGGTATAGTGCTTGAGGAAGAGCACTAGATTTGAAGTCAGAGGACATGGGTATGTCACTGTACTCTCTGGACCTCAGTTTCCCCATCTAAAAAGTCAGGGGGTTGGACTCAGTAGTCTCTAAGATTCTTTTTCAGTTTTAAAATTACAATCATTACGAACATGTAATTATGTAGGGATAGTCTCCAAATCTGTGTAGGGAATTCCAGGCGAGGAAATTCCCTCTACCAAAGCAGTTGTTTCCTAATTAACAGACTTAAGATGGTTAGTTGCCTAACTCTTCCATGGTCATACGGCTAGAATATGCCAGAGGCAGGCCTTGAGCTGTCTTTTTGACTTTAATGATAATGATAGCTAACATTTATATAGCACTTACTATGTGCCAAGCCCTCTGCCAAGGGCTTTAAAATCATCATCTCATTTGATCTTCTTAACAACCCTGAGATGTAAGTGCTATTATCATCTCCATTTTGCAGGTAAAGAAACTGATGCAAAAAGAGGTGAAATGACTTTCCCAGGATCACACAAGTAGTCAGTGCTGGAAGCCAGACCTGAAGTCTGGTCTTCCTGACTCCAGGCCTAATTCAGTAACTCTTACAGATCCTTGACTCCACCATTGTTCCCCCTCCCCTCCATTTTCTCTGGCCTACCATCTCTGGTGCTGGAGCAGGAAGGGATCCCCCAGGATACCTGCCAGTGCTCAGGATGTCAGGGACGAAAGCCTACTTTCACATCTCCTCAGGATTTTTCTGACTGAATCCTACCAATCCTACCCTTTCAAAGATCCAATATGGAGATACGGCTCAAGTCCATAATAAGCTGACTCACTCAAATAATTCCTTAATCATTCCCTTAATAAAATGTGTCTAGGTCAACAAGTTATTCAAATGAAGATATCCTTCCTAATCAATGCTCCCAAGCTGTCAAGTCCCTAAGAGGAGTCTCCACATTCTAAAAAAGGAAATTCAATACCTATCAAGGACCCAAAATCAAAGTAAGGATAAACATGGTTAGAACCCATCTAGTTGAGCAGGTGCCCTTATTGGCCCTTTGCTGCATTCCTTTTCTCATTTACTTCACATTTTCTAGATTTCTGAGTTTTCATTCTCAACTTTTCCTTGTGTAACACTGAATAAGAATTAAGAAATTTCAAAGTTGGTGTACCACAGTAATGATAATATAGTTGGAATAAAAACGGTGTTAGAAGTGCTGAATTCTCATCTTTGCTAATTTCCTTATCTGTAGAGAAAGATGTCTAAGATTTTATCTTAGTTCACATTCTTTAACAAATGATTTCTAAATGTAGCAATATAAGAAATAAGAAATCTCATAAAACCAAGTGTAAAAAACACTGGGAATCTCTGGGTTCCTGATCACTTCTCCCTTCCAAAATGAGCACTGCTCAAGACATTGCTTAAACCACTAGCTTCTAGTCTTTTTGAAGTTGAAATATCCATGGATCCGTGACAAAAGCTACAGTTATCTGTCACTTTATGCCTGTGTAGGTACTCCTTCAACAGAAGCAGGTTCTACCAAAGGAACCTTCAAATTTTTGCTTAGAATGTCAATCCTAAGGAATTCTCTTTAGGCACATAGAGGTTGCATGATGTGCCCAGGCTTAAAAGCCAATGTGCCAGGGGCAGGACTTGCACCCAACTCTTTTTCATTCTTGTCTTTGAACTCTTCCACTACTCCAGGTTATCTCTAACCTTATTATCTGATTTGGGCTGGCAGGGGTGGGGAACATGTGGCCTCCAGGTCACATTTGACCCTCTAGGTCTTCAAGTGCAGCCCTTTGACTGAATCCAAACTTCCCAGAACAAATCCCCTTAATAAAAGGATTTGTTCCATAAAATTTGGACTCAGTCAAGGACCTAGAAGGCCACATGCTGCCTTGAGGCTGCAGGTTCCCCACCCCTGGATGGGAAACCCTGTGTCTGGTTGGGGAAATCTCTCCCCTAGTGCAAATCAACATCTCCTCTGCTGCTTTAAGCGTTGCTGGAGCATTGAGAGGGTTCGACAATGTGCCCCTTAAGTCACTATGTGTCAGAGTCAGGGTTTTTTGGCCTCACCGCCTGCTCCTCTGGTCCACTCCAGTGGTGTCAAACTGAAAAAAACGGGCAATACTAATCCACACGCAAAAACCCCTGCCACTATATATTGACTTAGCTTTAAAATGTAATTTTAACCGTTTTATTATATTTTTATTTTGTTCGCTCCTTCCCAATTACATAGTAATCTGGTTCTGGGAGTGTGGCAGACCCACAAGCAACCTGTGTCTGACACCTCTGTACTACACGGCCTCTTCTCTGATTTTTAAAAATTACTTATTATTAGATCAGTGCTCCGCGCTAAACGCGGGGATCTGTTTATGAATTCAGTTCTATTTACAGGGTAATGTATTTACAAGAGCGACACGAGGGACTCAAGAAACCTACGGCCCTGGGTATCTTCTCCCCCGGACTTGGGCAGCTCTCTCCCCTGCCCTTCAGGCATCCTCATCACAGCCCATTCCAAAGCCTCTCATCCGGCCGGGCTCTGGCCCTGGTCCGCGGACTTAAGGCAGATGGGGAGGCCAGGGGCAGGGGGCTTCTAGTTTCCCAGTCGTTGCCCGGATACCAAAGGGGCACCTAAGGGGTCAAGCAGTGACACACGACTCGCCCACCTCCTTTTCCGTCTCCCCAGAGACACCTTCGACGGCTCTCTCCTCGGGTTCAGGGAAGCTCTTTTGTTTGTCAAAAAAGTATCGGTCCGGCTGCATAGGGAGAAAACGGGCGGCCCAGGCCTGGGGAGCCGCGTCCCCCTCAGGCAGGCCAAGGGACTCATAGTCGACCCCTGGCGGCCACACGAGGGCGGCGCCGTCCACAAGTCATGGCTTCCTTCCGTCTGGCTCCGCGCAGGGCAAGGACAAAGAGAGCTGGGGCGAGGTGGAAGGGAAGAAGCCTTTGGAGAGAAGAGTGTGAGGAAGAAAGAGCCTAGCAAAGAACTGGATGAATGACTGTTGGCCAGCCGACCTACAGTTAACCGGAAAGGGCGGGCTCTGGCTTGCCTCTCCCGGGCGTCCTAGCGACTTCCGCTTCTATTCCCGCCCCGTCGGCGGCCTTTCTCCCCGACGATTGGCTGTTGGCTTTGGTCATATGACGCCTTCCGTTAAGCGCGTCTCCGCCACCTTGTTTTTCTTTTCCGGTAAAAGAGAGTCGAGTTGTTTTCAAACTCTATGCTCTTTGGGGGTCCCGGCGCGGAGAGTTGTGGGAAGGTGGAGGAGTAATGGTGCTGGCATAATATCGGAGGGCCGTGGGACCTGAAGTAAGTGATTCCAGAGACCTCTCTCTCTTTAGCTCACGGGGAAAAAAAGAGTTTTTTGGGGAGCAGTGGGGCTGGGAGATGTGGAGAGGCAGGAGAGCTGAAGGGAGAAGCCAAGCCGCACGGGTTCTAGGGCCCCGGGGTCGGGTGTGAAGGGAAGGCCCGGGCTCGGGATGCTGCTGGCGCTTTCGCCTTTGCTGTCCGTCCCCGGGTCTCCTCGGATTTCCGGTGGTACTTCCCCGAGTCTCCCTTTTGCATTAGTTACCGGGGGCCCTGCCGCCCTCACCCCCCATTACTGCGTAAGCCTCTTGAGGGCCGACTCTGGGGTATCTTCTTTTGTATTGTTGACGTCTGGAACATGGAGACCTTGGCTGGAAAGTTAGAATTTACAAAAGAAAACATAACCAATTCGTGCCACATCGTTATGAGCTGCATGCTCATTTGGGGCAATAAACTTTAAAAATAGAAAAAAACCCAAAAAGACCCTAGGTGCCCCACGGCCTTCTGGGCCACCGCAGGCCGTCCTGAGCCGTATCTGGCCCCTCGACCCAGAAGGTGAGGCCGGAGACCTTGCGCAGCCCTGCCTGCCTCCCTGAGTCTGATGGAGATGAGAAAGCCAGTACTACTTGCCAAGGCTTGTGGCCCTAAGAATGATCGCTTCCTCACCTTCCCAGGACTTGTAATTTGCTATGGTAGGTCATTGTTTGGGGGGCGAGGGTGTTCTCACAGTCTACGTGCCGTGGTGATGTTTATGGTCTTTCAATAAAGGTACAGATAGAAAAAGTTACAGAAAAGGGGATGGTGGTGATGCGTTCAGTTAAATGAATTTTGAAAGCTCTTTTGCATAGGATTTTAACTGTTTTTAAAACTAATAATTTTCTTAAGTATGGACATGTGACTGAATATAATTGTATATCCATGAAGCCTCGAAGATGACCACAGCGGCAAGGCCTACATTTGAACCTGCAAGAGGTGGAAGAGGGAAAGGGGAAGGGGATTTGAGTCAGCTTTCAAAGCAGTATTCAAGCAGAGATCTACCTTCTCATACGAAAATTAAATACAGGTAATAATGACTAAATGTTTCTTGTAGAGAGTTTTTCTTAAAAGGCAGAAGAAATTTTGTATGGGGTTCTGTAACGACCTCTTCTGGATAATAGGGTGTTGCTATATATGTCAGTTACCAGAGAATTAGCAATAAAATATGAACATTGACATAAATTTCATTCTTTAATGTATAATGAAAATTTTTTTTTAGTGTTGGGTACACAGGCACATAAACACAACTATGTCTGTGTCAACGCACAGACATGATGATCATAAAACTCTTCTGTGCCATGAGATTGTGTTTTTTATGGTCCTCATATCTAATTGAGATTAAGTTTTTCTTTCCTGCTAAACATGGCCTGACTTGACACTGTACGTAAATTCAAGCATATTTAATTAGTGTCCTTGCATTTAGTCCATCCTACCAGTAGTAGCAAGAACTTTTTTGATTTTGAACTTTATTTTCATCATTATACTCCTGATTACTTACTGATCAAAAATCAGACTCCAGGTATCCCAAGTACCTCACACATGCATTTAGACCTTGAAGTATTGTAATGGGTTTTTAAGCACCCATATGAATCTCTTACCTATAATGTCTTTGTGCTAATACCCTGGCTTGTAATTTGAGTTTCAGGCATTCAAATATATTCACTCCCCATCTCATATTACTTGCTTTACCCTTTTCTATACTCTACAATAAAAAAATAATCATTACTGTCTAAACTCCATAAATGAGATGAATAAGATAATAGTCATTTAAATACAATGAGTGTATGCCAAGAAAAGCTAGATTCAGATTGAATCCAGAGGTCAAGTATAAAGGTGACACCTACTAATGCTTTAGTTTTCTCAAAGCAAGATGTGTTGAGCATAAAAGATAATCAAGGAGACAGATGTGACCATGTTGAGACTTGCTGGAATCATGAAATTAAAGTAGAATCAGAATAATACATTAAGAGCAATTAATACCTACTCAGTGCCAGTCTTAATATACACTTCTGGAACTTCGAAATGGTCGTAACAGGTTTGAAAAGTATCCTAACACATCCTCTACAATGTTAATGAAACATAGGATCCATCACTGTAAGGTAGCTATAGAAAGAGATTCATGCTGCCTCTCCAAGAAGGACAGAGATTGATAAACATTCTTAAAGCACATAATAATCAAGTCTAAAAGCTACAGAAATATTTTTAGACCAAGCAGACATTACTTCACTGGGCACTATAGTCAATGCCATTAGTTTTGTTCAGTAAAACTGAAAATGGATAACCTCTAGAGGGATTGTTTGAAATGGCTAAGATCCAAGAAGAGAATCAGAAAAATGTCACAGAAGATATCCACCGAGATTCTGCCTTAACCAACAACATATTGACAAAGAAGCATTAAACAGATGATTTAGTTGTGGTTTTGTTTGAACAGGTGGAGGAATTTATGATAGCAGTCCAGGTCAGTGCCATCAGAAATGACACAAGGATTATCTTTAAGGAGCTCAGACATAGTAGTAATCAATTAAGGAAACAATAGAAATTATGAAACATTTTTCGAGTTGTAAAAATTTAGCTCCTGCCTTATGCCTAGTATGACATGACTTGATGGCTAGAATTATATACATCTGGAGCTATTATCTAACATAAAGTAGACTAACATAGACTAACATAAATTAAGTCTATACAACAAATACCTCAAAACAGGGAGAGCTCAATCAGGAAATTAGACTGAAATTGGAACATTGTCACAAACCAAACTTGTCTTTAAATCACCTAGACATAATTGTTATAGATGTATAAAAAGTTAAGAATGGTGTTTTCAATAACTGTCACCAAATCTGTAAACTACATGGAATGAAAGACTTTCAAAATACCGAGAGAAGGCAGAGTATGTATGTGGGAACATGAGTTAATGTACCATGCCTGTTGTCCTATTGGCTATTAGGATTGTATCAAGGATGCTTTCATTGAGCCTGTAGATGCTAAGTTTACATCTAGATATTTTTATTTCATTACAGAGAGCAGTTATTTTATTTACCTGTGCAATAATATGTGGAACAGTAAATATTAAAGAATAATATCATAATGATTTATCTATCTTAAGCCTCTTGAAGAAGATGAGAATGAAATGCCAATAATGATAGCTTACATTTGCATGCAATCTTAATTTTTGCAAAGTCGTTTACAGATATTTCATTTAAACCTCACAACAGCCCTGTGAGAAATATGGCATTATTAACCCACACGAGGAAACTGAGACTCCAGAGTTTAAGCAACTTTTCCGCAGTTACACACTTAAGTGTCAGGTGACAATCCAGGTTTTTATGAATGTAAGGATAGCCCTCTTCCACGCTACAACACAGTGCTATTGCACACACCATTCTCTTCCTTGAAGATTCTTTTGCCCACTATTTATTCTCTTACCTCATGTGCTTATCCATTTTAACAACTTCTTTCAAAACTTCAATCACTTTATGAGATTCTTCTAGACTCAATTCTGTTCATCTTCAACCACTAACTACTATATTCCTTAATACAATACATGTGTAGTTGTTTGTGCTTAAGTGGTGTTCACTTATATTTTTATGTAGTTTTGTTTGAACTTTCTTTCCTCTTTGAGTATAGTTTTCGAATGCTTCATAAGCCTTTGTTCCTGCTATAACACTTTCTACACAGTTGATAGCAAAGTATTGTTAGTCTGATGCCACTTTGAAGAAATATAATATTTGACTACAAGTATATGGAGAAGTTGCAAGAAATGAATCCTTAAGTAGCACAGGGGATAAGAATAATCCATACTTTTTAAAAGTTTACTTTTATGCCTAGATTTCAAAATATATGAATAAATCCTAGATGAAAAATCAGTATATAGAATATCATAAAATACTTTGTCATATGTGTAATAACTTTAATGTAGAAATTCTCTCAGCCTTATTATGCTTAAGACTAATTTCTTTTTGAAAAATTGTATTCTTCATGTACCAAGTAGTCTTTATGAAGACAGATATACCAGAAAAAGGCAACTTAGTGAAGAGAATAGCTGACAAATTTGAAGAACAAATTGCACCAAAAAGAACTTAAAATTTGCTCTCTTCCTCTTTCCATCTTCAGAGATGGACATCTATTTCATACTTCAGTGTTTCATTGAATTTATGATTTCCTCATCATGGAATATTGGAACAGTATATCCTAGGCATACCTTATCTTGTACAATTCTTGTTCTATGTGTTATTGTCTTACCTTACATATGGACCAAAGAACAAATAGCCAGTCTGCCAGAGGACTTTTTCTGTTTCTTTTTTTTTTTTTTTTATTAAACTTTTAATTTTGGGTTACAAATTTTCTCCCCTTTTTTCCCCCTCCCCCCCCAGACCCAAGTTTTCTAATTGCCCCTGTGACCTATCTGCTCTCTCCTCTATCCTCCCTCCCTGCCCTTGTCTCCATCTTCTCTTTTGTCCTGTAGGGCCGGATAGCTTTCTTGACCCCTTAACCTGTGTTTCTTGTTACCCAGTGGTAAGAACATTACATTTGGTCCTAACACTTTGAGTTCCAATTTCTTTAGCTCCCTCCCTCTCTACCCCTTCCCCTTGTAAGACAGGCAGTTCAATACAGGCCATATCTGTTTAGTTTTGCAAATGATTTCCATACTAATTGTGTTGTATAAGACTAACTATATTTCCCTCCATCCTGTCCTGTCCCCCATTACTTCTATTTTCTTATGGTCCTTTCCCTCCCCATGAGTGTCGACATCGTATTGCATTCTCCTCCCCTACCCTCCCCTCTATCCTCCCCCCCTTCCTGCTTGTGCCCCTGTCCCCCACTCTCCTGTATTATGAGATAGGTTTTCCTATCAGAATGAGTGTGCATTATATTCTTTCCTTTAGTGGAATGTGATGAGAGTAGATCTCATGTTTTTCTCTTGCCTCCCCTCTTTATCCCACCACTAATAAGTCTTTTGCTTGCCTCTTTTATGAGAGATAATTTGCCCCATATAACTTCTCCCTTTCTCCTCCCAATATTTCTCTCACTGCTTGATTTCATTTTTTTTTTTTTTAGTATATGATCCCATCCTCTTCAATTCACTCTGTGCACTCTGTCTCTATGTATGTGTGCGTGTGTGCATGTGTGTGTGTGTGTGTACTCCCACCCAGTACCCAGATACTGAAATGTTTCAAGAGTTATAAATATTGTCTTTCCATGTAGGAATGTAAACAGTTCAACTTTAGTAAGTCCCTTATGATTTCTCTTTGCTGTTCGCCTTTTTATGGTTCTCTTCATTCTTGTGTTAGAAAGTCAAATTTTCTTTCCAGCTCTGGTCTTTTCATCAGGAAAATTTGAAAGTCTTCTATTTCATTGAAAGACCATTTTTTCTCCTGAAGTATTATACTCAGTTTTGCTGGGTAGGTGATTCTTGGCTTCAGTCCTAGTTCCTTTGACTTCTGGAATATCCTATTCCATTCCCTTCTATCCCTCAATGTAGAAGGTGCCAGATCTTGTACTATCCTGATTGTATTTCCACAATACTTGAATTGTTTCTTTCTAGCTGCTTGCAATATTTTCTCCTTCACCTGGGAATTCTGGAATTTGGCCACAATGCTCCTAGGAGTTTCTCTCTTTGGATCTCTTTCATGCGGTGTTCTGCAGATTCCTTGAATATTTATTTTGCCTTCTGGTTCTAGAATCTCAGGGCAGTTTTCCTTGATAATCTCGTGGAGGATGATGTCTAGGCTCTTCTTTTGATCATGGTTTTCAGGTAGACCCAGAATTTTTACATTGTCTCTCCTGATTCTATTTTCCAGGTCAGTTGTTTTTCCAATAAGATATTTCACATTATCTTCCATTTTTCGAATCTGCGCGGTATGTTCTGAGATATCTGTCTTTCTCGAAAAGTCCAAAGCTTCCATCTGTACCATTCCAGATTTGAGAGATCTATTTTCTTCATTAAGCTTTTGAATCTCCTTTTCCATTTGGTTGATTCTGCTTTTGAAAGCATTCTTCTCCTCATTGGCCCCTTGCACCTCCCTTGCCATCTGAGTTAGGCTAGTTCTCAAGGTGCCAATTTCTTCAAGATTTTTTTGGTTCTTCTTTAGCAGGGAGCTGATCTGTTTTTCATGCTTCTCCCTTATCCCTCTCATTTCCCTTCCCAGTCTTTCCTCCACCTCTCTAACTTGATTTTCAAAATTCCTCTTGAGCTCTTCCATGGCCCGAGCCCATTGGGTGGGCTGGGGCACAGAGTCCTCGATTTCTGTGTCTTTGCCTGATGGCAAGCCTTGTTCCTCCCCATCAGAAAGGAAGGGAGGAAGTGATTTTTCTCCAATAAAGTACCCTTCAATAGTTTTATTTCTTTTCCCTTTTCTTGGCATTTTCTCCAACCAGTGGCCTGACCTCTGAATGTTCTCCTCACACCCACCTCGCCTCCTGGTCCTCCCAGCCAGTGTTTGGGGACTAAGATTCAAATGCTGCTTCCCGCCTTAGGATTTTTGGCGGGGGCAGGGCTGTTATTCAGTGTTAAATTAGGCTCAGGTGCTGAGGTCCGGGGCAGGGCCGCCTCTCTGGCTCAATTCCCTCAGGGGGTTTATGCACAGACCTTCCACAATGGATCCAGGCTCCCGCCCGCTTGGGGAGCCCCTGTCTGCAGCCGCCTCTCAGCCCCCACCTCCCGGGGGGGCCCGAGCTATGGGGGCACCTCGCTCCCCTCTCAACCCGCCAAAGAGACTCTCTCACCTACCCCCGTCAGTCACCTGTTGGTGGGGGGCCTGTGCAGCTGCTGAAGATCCCGCCTCCGGATCCCTCTCAGAACTTTGTCTCTCGGAGCCGCCGCAGGTCCGGGCGGGGCACCGTGTCTGCAGCGCAACGGACCCTTTGCGAGAGGTTTGCAGGTCCCTCTGTGGGTGGGGGGACCCGCGTGGCCGCTGGATCTCTTTCCCACGGTGTCGCTGCCGCGGCAGGGCTGCTCTCCTCTTCCCGCCCCGGCGCCTAGTCCCCGGCGCAAAGGACCCCCCGCAAGAGGTTTGCAGGTCTCTCTGGAACAGAAATCTCCCTCGCTCCAATATTCCATGGTCTCTGGGTGCAGAATTTGCCCTGGGTTAGTCTCCTCTGCCGTTCTGTGGTTTGTGGGTTCGGAGCTATGTGTATGTGCGTCTTTCTACTTCGCCATCTTGGCTCCGCCCCCTGTTTCTTTTAATAATTTGTATTTACCAGTGTGCTCTCTGTCCACTATTCCTTGCTCTTATTTCGTAATTGACCCACTTTTCTGGTAGTACATATTCTTGGTGATGTTTTAATGCCACATTCTGAAGCTGGAATATTCTTCTCTAATGTAATGCAGCCTGTTGATAGGCAGTTTTGTATTGCTCTCAATTATCATTCTTCAGAGATTTGGTGTTCTGTAATTTGTAGTCCTATGTTACCACTTAGAGAATATTAACTTTAAAAAATATAGGATTTTGACAAAGTAAGCAGCTTGGGATCATTGTGAAAGTGCTATGAAGCTTCCCAGGTATGATCTCTGCTATGATATGTCCAGTTATGATCAGCCTACTCTCTGGTGTAGTGGATAGATTGCTAGATTTGGAATTGGAGTACCTGGTTTTAGTTTCAGGTCTTCTATTTTTAGTACATTGGACATTAACTTCATTTCTCTTCTTTGATTCTTAATTTCTTTGTAAAATAAAGGGGTCTACTAGATGATCTCTAAGGTACTTGTAGGCTCCAGATCCTGCAAAACTAATAATTGACATTTTCATAGCATTTTAATATTGCTATACATTTTCATGTATAAAATGATCTTGTTTGTGGGAGACATATTATGGGAGACAAACTTTTGAGGCTGCATTTTATTCTACAAACACCCTTTTTTTAATCAATAAGCAACATACAAATTTTAGCATCTCAGTATCTTAGTTGTGTGGCTGTAATCTGCTATAAAAAAGAATCTACAAATATTCCCTTTCAGTAGTACTTAAACTGTTTCATATCGCATCAAAAATAAACTCAATGAGTAGACCATTCTCAGAAAGATTTTATAGACATGAGAAATTAAGCATCATAGACAGGAGTTGCTAATGTCTTTTGATAGTCTTTTTACAGGGGAAATAATATTGCCTATGATCTTTCCCATTTTTTTTAACGTTTCCTCTTTGAGATCTTGAACTATCTCATTAGTGTCTGAGTACCTTTGAAATTATTTTGCCTTTATGTAGCTTTCTTCTGTATATATTTGGTCAAGTTGAGGCACTCTTGAAATCTTAATTACTTATACTGCTTCCTCAATTAATATTTTGCGTTCTGGGGTAGAGTTTTTTGGGGTGGTTTTTTTGGAATTTTTTTTATTCCTAATTTTTTGTTTATTTTTTTTTTTATTTCTAATGAAAATAACTCGCTGTAAAAATATTAACAGGTGTAGTCTGATTTTTTTCTCCTTCCAGTTTAATCTATGTGTTGAGCATTTCCATATACATAGAAAAGATTTTAAACAAAGCCACAATCTGTTATGTAACGTCTAAGAATAGATAAGAATAGAATAAATTCAGTGTATTCATTTAAATCTGTTTATCTGTCTTATTCTGAACCTCCTGTTCTCTTCTGTGTATTTAAAAAAATGCTACAATGAACTTTTCTTTTTCATCTCCTTTTCCCTCGCAAACTAAAAAACAAAACATCCTATTTCATAACAAATAAGCATAGTCAAGCAAAACAAATCCACACATTGGCCATATACAGAAATTAGTATTTCGGTTTTCTCCTGAATTGTCTAACCCTCCCTCAGGTTGTAGGCAGCCTACTTCATCACTGATCCTCCCCAACAGTGACGGGTCATTGCATTGATCAGATTTCTTTAGTTTTTCAAAGTATTTTTCTTTACAGTATTGTAGTAAATTGTTCTGGTTCTACTCATTTCAGTCTACATCTTTGATTTAATTTCCTCAGTAGTTCTCCACCTACCCGTGCATTATCAAATGAAACATTCTTCTCAAGTTGTCTTAGATTCAAAACTATTTTACTGCTGGGTTTGTAAACAAGCTTTCATTTTTTTAAAGTCTTCATGTTTCCATTTTATTTCTGTGTTAGACAAACTACTCAGGATGCTCCAGAAGAGGTTCGCAACCGTGATTTCAGGCGAGAACTAGAAGAGAGAGAAAGAGTTGCTGCAAGAGAAAAAAACAGAGATCGTCCAACTAGAGGTACCTGAATTATTTTGGATACTTATAAACTATTATAAGATATTTGTCTGTTTAAAAAACATCATGGCATGAAGCATTTTTAGTCAGGTTACTTCAATAGCCTTGACATTTCTGAGCATGTCAGATAATTTAGCAAACATTCATTCAGAGCCTGCTATGTGTAAGGTACAGTGCTAGGCAATTAGGATAGGAAACAATGACAAAAATGGCCCTCCTCTCAAGGAATATTTTGCTAGGGAATGCAATCTATGCTGGAATAAATTCAAGGTAATTTAAAGAAGCAAAGAAAACACTTCCCTGTTGAGTGGACACCTGAGCTGGACCTTGAAGGATTTGAAAGGTATCAGAGTAGAGAAACAGCATGCCAGGCATGGGTGGTACAGCTGAGCAAATTCAGGAGCAGGAGATGGAAGAGTAATTTGGGAATAGAAGCAGTGAGGTGGCACAGTGAATACCATCGTGCTGGGCCTGAAGTCAGGACAACCTGAGTTGAAATGTGACCTCCCACACTTAGTACATGTTTGACCTGGTCCAGGTCACTTAACCTCTGCCTTCCTCAGTTTCTTCAACTGTAAAATGGGGATAGAAGAGTGCCTACCTCCTAGGGTTATTATAAAGATCAGTTGAGCTGACTTTCCAATAGATTGTAAGCTCCTTGAGGATAGGGACTATCTTACCTCTTTTTGTATTCTCAGTGCTTAGCCCAGTGTGTGGCACAAAATAGATATAAATAAATATTTTTTGGCTGACTGACTGAATAGCTGGTTATGCCTTATGGTGGGAATATAGTGTGCATGAATGGAAATGATTTGAAATAACACTGGAAAAAGTAGGTTGGAGCCAGACTTTGGAGGCCTGTAAATGTCAGGCTAAGTCAAGTGGAAGCCATTGAAGGTTTTGGAACTTAGCAATGGCATGTTCAGATTTGAGCCCTAGGAGGATTACAGGTAGATGGAGAAAGAGGAATACCATGGAAGCCAAGGGAAGAGGGTGTATCCAGAAAGAAGTGGTTAAATGTCAAAAACTGCAGAGAGGGAGGTTGAAGACTGAAAAAGCTATTATAGAAATGCAAATTAAAACATCTCTGAGGTACCATCTCACACCTATCAAATTGCTAAAAGTGACAGAAGAGGAAAATGAGACATGCCAGAGGGGATGTGGAAAAATTGGAACACTCATGCACTATTGGTAGAATGGTAAACTGATCCATCCATTTTGGAGAGCAATTTAGAAGAAGAGTTACAAAACTGTGTACATTCTTTGACTCAGCAATGCCATTGTTAGCTTTGTTTTCCAAGGTGATCAGGGAAAAAGGAAAAGAACCTATGTGTTATAAAACTTTCATAGCAGATCTCTTTAGAGTGGCAAAGAATTGGAAATTGAGGGGATACCTCATTAGTTGGGGAATGGCTGAATAAGCTGTGATACATGATTGTGGTGGAATACTACTGTTATATAAGAAAAGATGAGTAGGTTGGCTCTAGAAAAACATGGAAAGAGTTGCATGAAATGCAGAATGAAACTAGCAAAACCAAGAGTACATTGTATACAGTAACAGCAATAAGGTTTGAATGACTAAGCTACTCTGAGTAATATGACCATTCAAATCAACAATGAAGGACTTAAGAAGGAAAATGCTATCTATTTCCAGATAAAGAACTGCTATATGGAAACATTTATCATATGGTTCCATATACATGTTTGTATCAAATGTTGTCCTTCTCCAATATTTGGGAGGAGGGAGGGAGACAGCTTGGAACTCAAAAAATGTGCCATAAATTTAGAAAGGAGGGGGTTAAGTGTCAAAAACTGCAGAGAAAGGGAGAAGATGATGACTGAAAAAGCTATTAGATTTAGTAGTTAAATTGTCTTAGATAAGGTAGTCAGGAATTGTCATAGTTCATTAACGCTAAGTATTATCTTAATTTTCTGAAGCATTATAAGTTAAATTTCATTTTTAATCTGACTAGTTTATTTACTGTAACTTACCTTGAGACTTCTGTGAAATGTAGCAGAAGATAGAAAGTGAACCCTACTTTTTATCTTCTTTGTAGGGACAAATTTCTTTTAGTAAAGAACATTGGCGTAGATTATCTCTACAGGTACCTCCTAGCTCTAAGTCTTTGATCCTAATGGAATCTGAAAATTTCTTGCAACCATCATGTTGTCAGTTACTGAGGGTTGTTGGAAGCCTCTTAGAGCAGTGGGGGAAGAGGTGAGAGGTTAGGGGAGGTGGTGGTACTATTTGTAACTATTGGATGTTGAAAGTTCTTCAGAAGTTAATAGCCATGACAGTATTTATTCACTTTATCTCATGCTTTCAGTGGCTTTTTTGACATAATAGATGCGTCTTTGAGTCTAAAGGTACCTAGTCATCTGCTTAACCTCCTACCCTCCTCTCTCCTTCCCTATCACGCCCCCCCCCCCAAAAAAAATCAGTGAATCAGGGAGTGATCACTGCCTTCATAGAATATTGGTCTGTGTTTTGTACTTTTCTTACGTATTTGTATTTTAGCATCCCTCCTGAATTGTGAACTCTTGATAAGTGAGTGGGACTATCTTATTTATTTTGATATCTCACCCAGTGTGTAGTGTCATTAGTTGAAAATAATAAGGACTTTAATAAATGAAAGAATGACTTGTGTAGGCTTGTATCCAAAGCACAAGATCTCTGGAAGTCATCAGATTGACTAACTTGTTTTAGCTTTTGGTGAGAACAGAATGAACTGGTTGTTTCCATTCTTGTTTCAGTAATCTTTGTGATTTTTTTCCCCCCAGAGCACACAACCTCATCTTCTGTGTCTAAGAAACCTCGATTAGATCAGATTCCTGCAGCCAACCTTGATGCAGATGATCCCCTAACAGATGTGGGTATTCTCTTTGACTTCCTTTTGTTGTTCAGAAGCATTTCTACTCGTACATTTTCTAGGAATACTTAATTTCTATTCATTTGCCTGAAAAGATTATGTAGATATTTTTATTTCTCTCTTTCCAAACATTTAGTCCTTAAATCATTACCAACTGTTTAGGACATTTTGAAATTGAAACCATCCTTTGAGACTTGGGACTAAAAGAACTTTTAAAGGTTATAAGATATTTTTTTTAAAATAACTTTCTTTCCTTCCTAAGAGGTATAGGAGAAAAATTCAGTTTCAAATAACCTTTCTTCAAGTTAGTCTGTACGTAATCAAAATTTGAAGGTTAGCAGTTATGATCCCTGATGAAACAAAAAAGAAGGTTCCACATCCAAGCATGCTTCACTGAAAACCTCACTTTTTGAAACTCCTCCAGTTAAACCTGAGGTCTATGGAATACTCTTGTCTAGTGTTTTGAATTCTGATTATAGAAGTACCTGATAGTCTTCTGGGAAGCTCAGCCTAAGATTTTTGTTTTTTTGGGTTTTTTAGTTTGCCCTTGAATTACATTAAAAAATAAATTGGAGTCTAATGTTGCATATGCATACAGTATTATAATTAACTTGCTTTACAGTTTAAATAGTTGTCCACAGGACATGGAAGAAAAGTCTTCTGGGTGGCCTGTCAAGGATAGTCTGAAACAGAGAGTATATTTCAGCATTCACTCAAGTTAGCTAAAATTGAGTTACCAATAGTGATTAAAAGCATATGTAACAATTTTACTCAAGTGTTCAAAGATTGTTTGTTTGAAATCATAAAGTCTCTTGCCTAGCTTCTGAGAATTCAGCAGCCCTTTTTTGACTTTTGATTATACTTAGCCTGTATAATTCCTAGCTTAGGGCTATTTGAGTTAATTACAATTACTTTGGCTTTTCTTAGTCTTATTTTCATTTTGCCTTGGGTTTTGCCTCTCCTATTTTTCTGACTTTTAGTTTTATAAACAGTTGTAGTTGGACTAAGAATGTTTTCAGTTGTTTGGTGCCTTTTGCCATATAGGGAATTACTATTTTTTTTCCTAGTGTTAGACCTGCTGTCATTATATTCATTAATATTTTGAGAATCTCCTTCGAAATTCTGAAGGTGTGTTTTATTGCTCAGACAATGAGTCTGTGTATCTTCCCTGTCAAATAAAATTAAGACTATTCTCATTGATGTGATGAATAGCAGATCATTTATATGGGGGAGAGGGTAGCAAATCCTTGTTCTAGTTTTCATTCCTATTAAATTATGTCTGTTCTTTTTAGGAAGATGATGAAGATGAGGATTTTGAGGAAGAAAGTGATGATGATAACACTGCAGCTTTACTGGCAGAACTAGAAAAAATAAAAAAAGAAAGAGCTGAAGAACAAGCCCGAAAGGTACAGATTTCTTCATGTTTTTTTTTTTTCTTTCTCTGGGTCACAAAGAACAGAAAAAAATGATTGATTTAATCAGTACCACATCTTCATATTTTTTAGGAATTCTTCTCTCTGCTATAATTATGGATTAGAGCAACTGTTAAACTAAATCTGGTTAGTTTCATATCATAAATCCCTGTGGTAATGTTAAAAAAGTTCTTGTTAGTCTAGTGCTGACCTTATTAAAAGGACCATCACTATAGAGTCCCATTGAATCTAGGCAGTTGTTGGGAGACCTATTCAATTAAGCATTTCACACATTTATTAAAGTGCTTACTGTATGTAAGGGATTATGTTTTGCATTTGGGATACAAAGGCAAATATAGTTGCTGTCTGTAAGGAATTTACATTCTATTGTGAGATACAGCTTGTAAACAAACAAGGAAATACAAAGTGAGTTAATAATGGAGAGAATTTTTCAAATGTTTTATTTTAAAATTTTGTTTTTATATCACCTTCATTTCCTAATATCTATTCCTCCTTCTCCTGAGAGTCATTCTTATATAAACCTTGAAAAGTGAATATGTTGTCTGACTTGATCTTCACTGGGTTTTCTTTTTTTGAAAAAATAAGTATTTACTGATGTCTTTTGTTTTTCACATCACTATAGTTTCCCCCATTTCACTCACTCTCTCTGTCCTCCTCCAGGAGAACCATTCCATATAACAAATAGTAATTTTTTGAAGATCAGAAAAAATGGTAAAAGTCATTTTGTGCAGTGTGCAACACTAGTGGACCTCCCACTTCTGTAGAGGTATGAGTTGGGAGTGTCTTCTTATATCTCTTCTTTTGAGCCATACTTGTTCTTTATAATTTTGCAATGTTCACTTTTGATTTTGTGCATAATTCTTCCCATTTACATTGTTATAGCCATTGTATATATTGCTTTCTTGACTCTGTTTACTTCAGTTCGTAACAGTTCATGTCAGTCCTTCTGTACTTCTCTGCATTCATCACATTCATAATTTCTTACAACGCAGTAATATTCCTATTACATATATTTACCACAGTTTGCTCAGCATCCACTTTTTTCTAATTCTTTGCTAGTATTTGAGGACATCTTTCCTATCAATGGCCTCTATAATCCCAGTAATGGAATCTCCAGGTTAATGGATATTTTAGACTTTATTTGCATAGTTCTAGATTACTTTCCAAAATGGTGGTTCTGATGGACAGCTCCACCAGCAGTACACTGGTGGGCCTATCTTCCCACAACCTCTTCAGAATTTATTATTATTCTCTTTATCATCTTTGCCAGTTTGTAGAGTGTGAGGTGAAACCTCAGGGTTGTTTTGATTTGCATTTCTCTTCATTTATGATTTGGAGCAATATCAAATAAGTATCCCATAACACTGCTGAATGTACCCAAACTAGATTGAGATGTAATTGGGAAATACTCAGCAAACTAAGTAAAAACACAACAAAACGTAGATAATATTCTATTTTTTTTAAAGTCAATGTGTAGCTTGCAGATATTTGTACATATGGCTCAATGGTCATCATTTCTATTTGAGTTTGACACCACTTATTTGGGATTCTTTCATGTGGTTGTTCACAGAGCATTTTTTCATTTGAGAACTCTCTGTTCGTACCCTTTGACTACTTATCTACTAAAGAATGGCTTTTGGTTTTACAGATATATTTATTTATCATCTTGGATACCAAACCTTCATCAGAGAAATTTGATACAAGATTTTTCACTGCTTGACTGCTTCTCTTCTTAATCCTAGGTGCATTAATTTGTGCAGAAGATTTTCATTTTCAGTCAAAGTTACCTGTTTTATCCTTTGTAATTATCTCTTTCCCTTATTTGCTTAAAAATACATCTCCTGGTAGCTGTGAGAGATTTATGATCTGCTTCTCCCTCATTTCCCTTATACTTAATATCAAGGTCATAATGTTGAATATATGTACAAAATAGCATAAGGTGTTGGTCTAAGTCCAGTTTCTGGCAGTCTGCATTCCAGTTTTCTGAGCAGTCTTCATCAGAGTTCCCTCCTAAGTCATGTACTTTATTGAAATGGTTCTTGAGCTCCATTGCTCTTGATCAGGCCTTCACGAGCTGTGCAGCCTGGATGCCACTTATAGGATGCCACAGGATTTAGGGCAGCCCATGTAAAATGTAGAGGAAAACATCATCTACATTTTTTGCAGCCACAGGTTGTACAGGTCTGTTCTTGATTCTTCCTTGTGTGATCTACTCCATTGGTCCACCTCTCCACTTCTCAACCAATACCAGATGGTTTTGTTGACTACTGCTCCTCAATAGAGCTTTAGGTATAGAAATGCAGTTTCCCCCTCCTCCTTACATCCCTTCCTCATTGCCCTTGAAATTCCAAATAAACTTTGGCATCATTTCATCACGTTCTTGAAACTATTCTTTTGACAGTTTGCCATAGCATTAAAAGTACAAACTAACTTTGTTAATGCTGTCATTTTTATTATAATGGCATGACCCAGCTTTGAGCCCTGCATATTCTTTCAGCTATTTAAGTTAAGCATTCTTTAAGGAGCACTTTGTAATTGAATCTACACAAGTCTTTTGTGTGCTTTGGTAGGCTGATCATCAGATACTTTATGCATTTTGTAGTTATTTGGAATAGGACATTCCTCTCTGTTACTTCCTCTTAAATTTTGTTGTTATTATATAGAAATATAGTTGATTTTTTTAAGCATTTATTTTGGTAGCATGAAACTTTGCAGGAGCTACTCATTTTCTAAGTGTGGTATCTTTGATGATTCCTGTCATCATATCAGTAAATGTTCTCTTTACCTCTTTTTACATCTTTAATTTCTTTCTTTTGTATTATTGTTATTGCTAGCATTTCATAAGAGAACATTACTAAGTAGAGATGAGTAGAGAATCAGGACCAGTGCTTCAAAGATTAGGTGGCTTCCAAGATGAGATGATCCTTGAAAGATTATTCTGAGATGCAGAAATGAGGAGGGAGAACATTCTAGGTACAAGAGGCATGGACGGAGTCTACAAGTTAATGAAGGCAGAAGATGGAATGTAGCTCGAAGTCTAGCTTCTCTAGAAATAGATTTCATAAAGGGGAATAATATAAAATCAGGTTGGGTAGATACTTTATATGGTCTTAAAAGCTGTATTGAGGATGTCATATTTATTTAAGAGGCAACAGGGAACCAACTGAAGTCTTTTTGCCAGCGAGTGACAGTTATATTCTTAGGAAGATGATTTTGGCAATGTGTGGGTGAAAAGTTAGAGAAGGGAAAGAATAGAAGTGGGGCGACTTAAGTAAGAAGCTATTATATAGTCCAGGAGAGGAATGATGAGGGCTTTTTCACAGTATTTGCAAACATTTTTTCTGTGTTTTTTTTTGGCATTTGAGTAACGTATGTGGTGCTAGAATATGAAAATGTAGTCAGTCTTTGCCCTCTACTGATTAAATTGGCTGAAAATTTGTCATAAAAGAGAATTCTTTTCATTTAACTTCTATGGAATTTCCTGTCAGGCTGGGTGAACTTGGACTTGAATATTTCAGGCATCCCTCAGAGTACTGTATCTAGTACTGTAGTAGTTTGCAGACCTTTTTATCTCTAGAACAGAGACTGTCAAACTGATTTCCCACTATCCACCAAAACCTTCCACTAAAATGAATGAGAATAGGATGTCACTTTTGTTGAATCTCCAATAAGGAATATTATAATAAACTTTTTCATTCATAACAATTACATACTTTGCTGTTAATGTTGTAAGAAAATTAGATCTAGAAGATTCTTGTGGACTTCAAGCATTTTTAGATTACAGTTTGAGAACCTTGATTGTTTAAGGTATGCTGCTTTGAAAAGAAACTTAAGTATGGAAAGTTTGGTCAAACGTCCTATACATTTGGATAAAAAAGGGTTCTTAAATGTGAATTTAGTGCGTGCGTGCGTGCATGCGTGTGGTCTTTGAAGTGTCAGAAGTACTTGGGATACTTTTGAAACTTCCAGTTCTATTAACTTTGAATTTATAACTTGGTACATGTTATCAGAATCATGTTTTTGTAAATAAATGTACTAGGTTTTAATTTAATTAATATTATATATTTTATTATTATATATTATATAATGTAATGTAACATATAATAAATTTAATTAATAATTAATGAATTAATTAAATACATTTACTGTTTTAATTGATTAGTACATCATATACTAGTACATTTAATTAGAGAACTTTAAACATCACAAGCTTATTCATAACAAACATAACAATAGTCGTTTTATAAATGTCATTACAAAAAATGCTTTGCCTAGTGGAGATGTTTCCCTTTTATCTTAGTATAAAGGCAGAATCAGTCTCTTCGTGATATAATCCTGTTGTTTTCCCAATTTGAAATGAGAAAATTTTGTAAGGCAGGAAAAGAGCATGGGAAAAACTCAGTGGTGTTTCACTTACTGAGTTGTTTAAAGAATGATTGAAATTTTTTTTTTTATATCGTAGCAGTTTGACAAAGGAATTAGCCATAAGAACTAAGGACTTTTCTACCAGCAAGTAGGCAGAGAACTTTGTGCTGACCTGAACCAAGTATTCACTATTTGTGTTCCTGCAGGGGGCTCAAGGAACAACTCTTCACTCCCCACGTTATCAGAGAGAATTGAGTATTCCTTGGGGGGAAAAAATGGAAGAAGGGCTCCAAGGTTTAAATAAAGGAGGAAAAGGACTTGAATAAATAATAGTATATCTTTGCCAGTAATGAGGAGTTTGTAGGATAGAATGTGCCATAGAGAAGAAAAGAAAGGACAGCAGTGCTTGGAGCTAAGAAATAGATGTATCATTGAGGGGATAACTAATCCCTTTAGGGGAAAAAAAGAACAAGTGTGTTGAGCCCCAAGGGACAATAATGTATATTCATTAGTAGGTAAGTACCTTTAATAGAGATATCATCCAGTATGAGTCAAAGGAATACAAGATAAGTAATGTGATTGCTGACTCTGCTTAATAGTACTGAAGGGGATATTGTGGAACCGACTTTGTCAGCAGAGAAATCTGCTGTCTTCTCATGGGGGTGGGGTGTGTGTGTGTGTGTGTGTGTGTGTGTGTGTGTGTGTGTGTGTGTGTACACATATGACAGAACCTCACAAGACTTTCCAAATCTTATGACTAAATCTACTTATTCACATAAGAACAAGTAATACTATGAGAAAGAATCTAGAAAACATTGTAAGGATTGTGAAATTCTTAGTACAAAAATAAAGCCCTCAAGGAGCACACACAGTGGTAGCTACTTTCATTAGTAGTGCTAAAAAAAGACAAGGACCCTAGAAGAGAGAGGCAGATTTGGAAAATGAATGATTAAGAAGTTCGTATCTGAGAATGGGATTTGACTTTCTGGGACATAAAATAAAGGAATGTCATTGTCTGTGCCTGTCAAACTACCAAAGGGACTCAAGCATATTTTGTGTGTGTGTGTTTGTATGTGTGTACATACACATATATACATGTATATGATGAGGGCTTTTTCACAATATTGCAAATTTTTTTTTTTGTGGTCTTCTGGCATTTGAGTAAGGTGCATGGTGCTGGAATATGAAGATGTTAGTCTTTGCCCTCTACTGATAAATTGGGTGGGAATTTGTCATAAAAGAGGATTGTTTTCATATAATATATGTAATATATATATTAATGTATCATTAAATATATAATGTTTATATTTATAAAGATAACAAAATTCATTCGAAGACATAAAAGACCCAATAATGAAATAATGAAAAAGGGTAGGAATCATGGGGGAATGGTATTTCCACACTAAACCATAACAAAGCAGCAGTCATCAAATTATTTGTTAACTAGTTGAAAAGTAGAAAAGTAGATCAGTGGAACAGACTAGATGGGGAAAATAAGTAATAATAAATTTAATAACTCAGTGTTTGACAGACCTAGAAACATAAATTACACAGCAAAAAATGTTTTGTTTGATAATTATTGCTAGGAAAATTAAATTTAGTGTGGTGTGCTGTACTCCACAATAAATTCAAAAAGATCATTTAGGAAAAAAATAAATCACGTACTTTTTACCGTTATGGATAGAAAATCAATTCTTACCAAGAAGATAAAGGAAGTTACAAAATATGAAAGAGATAATTTTGATTACATGAAATTGGGAAATTTTGCACACACAAAATTAATGAATCTCAAATAAGGGAAGTGATCAACAGGGAAAAATCTGTGTCAGATTTCTTGGATACAGGGTTGCTATCCAAAATAAGTAAACAGCTAACAAATACATAAGACCAAAAGCCATTCCCAGTAGGTAAGTGATCAGTGGAAATGAATAAACAGTTCTCAGAAGTTTTAAACTATTAAAAATCTTAGGAAAGGATGGTCCAAATCTCTAATAATAAGAATAATGCAAATCAAAACAACCCTAACGTTTCACTTCACACTCAGTAATTTGGCAAAGATAACCAAAGATGGGAATGATCAATGTAGGAAAAGTTGTGGAGCAACAGATACACTAATGTGTCGTAGGTGGAGTTATGAATTAGGGAAACCATTCTGGAGAGCAGTTTGGAATTATGCAGATAAAATGGTTAAAATGTCCATAACTGACCTAGAGAATTCCATTGCCAGGCATATACTCCAAGGAGGACAATTCATTAAAAAGAAAGGCCCCATATATGCTAAAATATGTATAGCATAATTTTTTTTGGTAGCAGAGAACCAAAAACAAAGTAGATGCACATTGATTGGGGAATGGCTAAACAAACTTGAGTACATGATAGCAATGTAAATACTGTGTTGTAAGAAATGACAAATGTGAATACAAAGCTATGAACTGTTGTTAAATGAATAGAGCCAGGAAGCATACCCACTGACCACAGAAATATAAATTAAAAAAAAAACAGAAACCATAAAACAGTTCAGTTCCCAGGAGTGTGTAACATTGCATATGTCAGTTGTTTTCAGTGTATTAATCTGTTTTGTTGAATTTTTTCTTAACTTCTTTTAAAAATAAATTTTATAAGGGGATCTCTTCTTAGGATGGGACAAAAATCTAGGCAATGTAAAAACAAAAGATAACAAAAATCTTTTTTAAAAAAAGAAGATATATTCTTATTAATATACACATTGATATAATCCAGGAAACAGATTGGAATGTAGAGATTTGGCTGTTTTCTTCAGTGGCCTTCATTGACCACCTTGACAGAAAGAGAAAATTGATGAACTTTTCAGAGTGATCATAAATGTAACATTGAGCCAAGATGGTGGACAATTTTATCTAAACATCTGTTGGAGCTCTCTGCCAGAAACAAAGAAGCTAATAATTTCTTGATTTCCCGTAATTGTAATTTTATCCTTATAGAGGTGAAGGAAATGGTAAGTGGAACTACTATCTTGGATCTAATTCTTAGCAGCAAGGAAGAACTGGTTTATTTAGTGAAAATAAGAGAAACTTTTGGGGACACTGACAACCTCATCTTATAGTTTGTAATAGAGTAAGAATGAAAAGCCAGGCACAGGGTTAGGAGCACAGTGGGAGGTATGGAGGGTACATGAAAAGATGAAAAGAAGGCAGTCAACTGTTACTTTACTTCTAGTTTCTGTTCAAGAAGAATGAATTTTAATTTGAAAAGATAGAACAAGAATGGACAATAGGGAGTTGAAACCCAAGATAAGTAAGGAGACAAAAAGAGATTACCTAGCTGTTGTAAGAGTTTGTCAACAGGTCATTGAAAGAACTGGTACATGTGGTTACTGAGCTGTTGTCAGCTTTTTCTAAAGCATTCTGGGGAAAGATACAGAAGAGTAGATGTTCTGATTTTTCAAATGGAGAAGAGAATGTAGACTGAATACAATATACCACAATCTTGAAATGCTAGCAAAATTCTAGAATGTATTTACTAAATGGATTGTTATTAAACAGAAAAGGAAGTGATGATCCCAAAACATATCTTCAACCTCTTCAACATTCACTTTGTATTCTTTTCTTTTTAGTAGAATTATTACACTGTTATACTGGATATCAGGAGAATGCTGTAGATATTATTTACCTAGGTTTCTACAAAGCATTTGACAGATTTTCTCACATTGTCCTTATGGAGGAGATGGAGAGATGAGACTGAGACCATAGTTTTTGTTCAGTGGAAGGGGAGTTTACTGACAGTTGTCTAAAAGAGGAATGAGCTGCCTTAGGAGAAAACTGGGGAGACCCCTCACTTGGGGTCTTTACGTGAAGATCAAGTTACTTGTCTGTTCTGCTGCAGATGCTACTCTTGTTCACATATAACCAGTTAATGAACATTTTATACACAGACGCACAAACATACACAATATACTTACACAATATGTTATAGATTATTTGAACTGAATGGCCTAGTTCCCTCTAACTTTGATATTCTGTAATTCTTTTATTACTTTGAAAATTACTTTAGATTCTTTTTCATTGGGATCACTTCTTAAAAACTTGAAATATCCTCGCAAGAAAGTGTGAGTTTATGTTTGAGGTTAGGCAGCTTTTTTGAAATATTGTGTAGTGTTAGGAATATTTTGCAATCAGTTATAAAATGCTTGTTGAATAAGCACTGTGTGCAAGATAGTAAACTTAGCTCCCATGGGAAATACAAAGAAAATGAAATATATACCACATTTTTAAGGAATCTGTAACAAATTTTAAACATGATTAAAAAGATAACTATGGTAGATTATAAATAAATGTGGTATTAACAAATACTGTAGGCAGTCAAAGAAGCAAGCATCCACCTTGGTCTCTAATGATCAAGAAAAGTTTCCCAGAGGAGGTGGGACTTTGAAGGAGATAGTATTCAGATTTAGTATGGACAGCCAGGAGGGAATGGTAGGGAAGGCTTAGGAGAGTTTTCATAAACACATGCTGAGTTCAAGTCTTGCCTGTGACATTTACTTAGCTATGTCATTCTGGGCCAATCACTTGGCCTCTCTCTGTCTCAGATTCTTCATCTGTAAAGTGGGGATTATAACAGCAACTAACTCCCCAAGTTTGTTTTGAGGATAAAATGAGATATTTGTAAAGTGCTTTGGAAACCTTAAAGCACTACTTAATGCCACTACTATCATTATTACATGTATGATGATGGGAATGTATAGACCCAGTCACTATATAAACTCAGTATAAACTTTGTTTAGGAATACTGAGTAGACCAATCTGGCTGGAGTGGAATGTTCAGGAAATGGGAATGATAGAAGATGAGAATGGAAAGAAGACTTTTCTGTTCTTAATTTATAAATGTGTAGCTTCACTAACTTTTCACATAAGCATTTTCATTTTGAAGAGGTGTATTTAAGGTAATTTTTTTCAATTATGCTCTCAGAGGTAGATATGAGTACCTTCTTGATTTGATAGACTTATTTTAAAATATCTTAAAAGTATAGCATTCACTTACAGTACTATGTTTACTTTAATCTATCAAACTTTGCTATTTAACTATTTAGTTATTAAATTTTGTCATTAAAAATTACTTACAATTAATTTAAAATCTTGGATTAAATGAAAAATACTTTGGAAATTTTTGATTTTTAAAAATAATAATAAATCTGAATTTTCTAATGTATCTATAGAGCCAGCAGAGGGCAGTTGAAGTTGCCATCTGATTATTTTCTCCTAGATATTTTTTTCTCAGACTGAATCATAGAATTACAGAATTTTAGAGCCAGAAAGGATCTTAGAAATCTTTTTGTCCAGCTCCACTGAAGTGCATTTGCTTAAAAAAATTTTTTCAGATTAAGGATCTTGAGTATCTCTTTCTCTGGAATTCTGCAAAACAGAATTGGGGGAAGACTATTAAAGAAGGGAGGGAAAAAAGTGATGAAAAATGAAGGAGATAAGATAGTAGAAGGGGATTTTTTTCCCCAACTAAAATGATTTTAGTTGTAGACCGAGATTTAGGAACATAAGTTTTACTGCTAAAAGATTGAGAGAATATCTTATTCAACCCCTATGTTTTATAAATGAAGAATCTGAGGTCTAGAGAAGAGAAATAACCTGCCAGTGAATAGAGTGCTGGTCCTGAAGTCAGGAAGACTCCTCTTCCTGAGTTCAGATCTGGCCTCATACACTTACTAGCTGTGTGACCCTGGGCAGTTTTTTAACTTTTTTTGTCTCAGTTCCTCATCTATAAAATGAGCTGGAGAAAGAAATGGCAAACTGCTCCAGTATCTCTGCCAAGAAAACCCCCAAATGGGGCCACAGAGAGTCAGACAGGACTAAAAATTAAAAACCCATATTCACAATTATGTTAGGGATGAGCAGCTAGAGACTGGGTGAAGATATATTCAGTATAACAGATTTCTTTGACAATCCAACCTCCACATAACACTGTTTAGAATGCCCATTTGCCATATATTAAAAACTTGTCATCATACTTTTATGATGTGAGCTATTCTTACATTCTCATATGATCATTATCTTTACTGCACCATAATTTATTTTTCCAAAAGAACATACACTGTATATTGTAAGAAGAGATAGAGCTGTGTAATTGTTATAATTCCTAACCACAGTGTCTGCACTGTGGTTTACATTTACAAATGCATAACATCTCTGAAAATGTTATCAAGCTTGATAGGTTTGCGGATTTGAAGCTTTCATTTTCAAGTCAGATTGATTTGCATTGCATTCTAGTAAAATAATAGATGCAGAAAAATTGTCAAGTCCTGGGTGGTCCTGTTCACTAAATTGAGTAAGATTATGAAAAAAAAATAATGAGAGGGTAGCTCAGCACTAAAATAAAAAGGAACAAAAAAAATCTGAAAGAAGAAAGAAAATGGAGAAATTTAGTTTCTCTGTATCATTTCAGACCTATCATCATCCTGTCATGGATATTCTGTATTGGCTCTCGTGCTTCTCCGACTCTTCCTCCTTTTTCTCTGTCATTGATTCCTCATCTTTTTCCTAACTCCATAGAGGAGATGTTTCCTAGGAGTATCTTTACCTCTTTCCTCTTCTTCCTCTTCATTCCTAGCTTCACTGTTCTATTTTAATTATCTTATTTCAAATAGCTTTTCAGATATGCACAATATCTTAAAGTTTACAAAGTGCTTTCCATAGAACTATTTTATGCATAAGTATTATTGCCCCTATTTTAGAAATTAGGAAACTGAGGTTAAGTGAATTGTGCACAGAGCTAATAAATTAGTGGATGAGAACCCAGGCCTCTTCTGGTTTTGTGTCCAGTGCTTGTTCACACTTGATACCACACTATCTTTCTGGCTCCCCACATCTGCGTTTTTTCCCCACTCTACACATTACTACCTGAGGCATTAAATTAATGATCTGTTAGGTCCTTTCAGTTTCTAAGTTTGTGATCCTACTTACCTTAAAAACCTCAAGTGCTACCTCCAAGGAAGCTTTCCCCACCTTCCCTTTCCCAAAGCGGAAGTAGCCTTTCCTGTCTATCTTAGACCTCATGTACAATTTATGTTTCCAACTCTGCTACATACACTTTATATTGCCATTATTTGCATATTTGCCGTACCCCATCCATACCAAGTTGTCTTACCCCCTTTATCACATAGTTTATGAAAGCAGAGGCTGGCTTATCCTAACTTCCATGGTACCCAGTACAGATGTCACTTACTAAATGTTTATTGAAATGACTGTATTGAATTAAATATATGTTTGCTAGTACCCAGATGAGGGAAGAGAGAAGAGCAAGTAATTAAGGAAGAAGATTAAATCACTTTTTATAGAAATTTTTTAGCCTTGTGAAAGACATTGAAATTTGAACACTTCCAAGCATTGTACTTCAGAGAAAGGAGATATTTTGTGATGCAGATATTTTGTAAGATACTTTATGCTGTTTATTTGTGCCTCCACTCTGGGGTCCATTTTGGGCTCACTTGGTTAGAAAATTGTGCTGATCAGGTCAAAGTTTCAGGTTTGATCTCAAGTCAGCCCAGTTGACTTGGAATGAGAAAAGTCTGTGCTTAATTAACTGTAACCAGCAGTCTCACAAATGCATGCTCTTTGTTATAAAGAGAGTGAACAATAAGGCACGGTGCAAAACCTCTTGTGACTCCTGATAAAGTCACTTCCAAGTGCCTGTGCTGCTTAAAAAATCAGTATTGTGGGATACTTTCAGGCTTATTATTAATTCTTAGTTAAATGTTTCATCTCCCTAAGTGTGTGTGCTTTCATGTAATTTTTTTATGTTTAAACACAAGATTTGATACATCAGTTTTCCATACTTCTAGAACTCTCTTCTTATGTAATGAATATTTAATATGAAGAATACTCACTAGCATGATTATGTAGTATATCAAAAGAATTGTGATCAGATATGAATATAAATGTTCTCAAATCACAGACCATTTGCTTTTTTTTTTTTAAGTATTTCCATTTGATACCGAGATTGCACATAAGAATAAAATCAAAAGTACATTTTGATTATGTGTTATTTAGGAATTTTCCGTACCAGTATCTTTCCCTTTTCTTTCCTACTCTATTTCACCTTCTCCATCCTTCTGCCATATATGCTTTCTAAAATAACTCTCCTTTCAATGTAACTAAGCTTTAAAGGCTTCAACTCCTTGCTTTTAATTGTGGTGTGGAATTATTTAAATATAGTATTACTTGCTTTTCTATAAATGGAAAAGTAGGACATGAAATATTTGCACTACTAACATTTATAAAATATAGTAGTATCACAAAACAAAAAACAAAACAAAACCTTACACTTTAGGAAGTAATTGTGAACCCCCTAAGCTTTTACCATCATTCAAAGCATAATTTGTAATAATAGATAGGCAAATGTTTGAGTAGATTCATATAAAAACGTCAGTGCTCAAAAAAAAATTAAGGCTCTGTGCTAATTATTCTTTGGACAACTAACGAATAGAGTAGTTTAGGGACTTGGGATTGGACTGTTGGGTTCTTAACCCACTGTATTTGGGTATAGTGCCTGCCCTGAAGCCCTCTCCAGTTTGGAGGGGAGGGTGAAGGATCTTGGGAATATCATCCATCTTGTCTGATGTTTTGGGTAAAAGGCCTGGAATTATCAAAGCTTTTTTGCCCCTAGTTCTCCTTTTGCCTCTGACATTGTTTCATCAAATGTAATGGTACAGTCATTCTTTTCCATTTACTGTAGTATCAGCTTTTAAGGTTCTGAGGAGTCAAGGTAAAACAAATAAGAGTGTTGATAACTAGACTGATTACGTAGTAGACTTGAGACTTACCCTGAAGATTCATTAAAACTTCATCTTAATGATCCAAGGAGAGCTTTATAATGATGTACTTTTGCTACTACAGTAACTAAATCCTCTTGGATGGAGACAAAGATAGGCTTACAAAATTCAGTACTCAGGTGTTTTAGTGAGGTTCCATCACATTTATTAGTTTACCCCCAGAGAATCTTAACAGTAGTTTACAGATTTCTAATTGTCAGCATCACTGCTGTTGTAGGTGGAAGTTGTGAGACCCAAGAAGAGTTAGCCAAAGCCAAAGGGCAAATAAGTGGCCACAATTGGAATGTGATACAGGTCTCTTCTCACAGCTGTCTCATCTAAACTTGAGTGTAACCTGGCCACCCCAATAACTGGAATTTATTAATTCTAGGTAGATACATATGTTAATTTTTGTTGGACTCCCCATACTTTGGGCAGCCTGATATTTAGCCCCACTTGCCTCACCTTGTAACTTGGTTCAAGGCTCCAGCCCCACTCAACAAACATGATGACCCACTCCATTTCACGATCCTGCTGCTCTTACCCAAGAAGTCGTTTTGAAAAAAAATAAACTTTTAAATATTAATTAAAATAAAAATTTTTGTAAGAACAAAAAATATTTTTATACCATTAATAACATACCTTTAAAATATTGTTTACTTCATCATTACCACATCTTTTTAAAATTTATGTTTTGTTTTATAATGCATATAATATTAGTGCAATAGGAGATTTTATAATTTATGAATAAATATACACATACTAGGGGTACATGCTCACACATTTTTTACTGATAGGTTAGTTGGTCAAAAAAGTTTTGAGAGCCCTACTGAACACTCCATTGCCTTTCTTTAGTAATAATTTACTGACTGTATTGTTTTCATTAAAGTTATTGAATCTTAAACACAGAATCTACTTTCCCTGTTCCTGCACTTGGACATGTACATGCCTCACACTCCTTCCAAACCCAGATATAGATTTCTTAGTTGACTTTTACTGATATCTATTCTGTGCTTCTCTTGTCCAGTCTCGATAAAAATTTGGTTCAAGAGCCCTTCCCTATTTTCTTATCCTCCTAGTTGATCCTTTAGAGCCACCATGGCCAAGGGAAAAAATGCTATACTGAGAGTGAGACCTGAATTTGAATGGTGACATTCTTATTCTCTGTTAACCATGGACAACTATTTCTCAGAGCCTCAGCATTCTCAAATGTAAAATGGAAGATAGAAGACTTAAACAACAGGCTTCTTGTGAGGAAAGCAATTTTTCATCCTTGGTGTATTAAATAAATATTATTAATGATTTGTAAAGGGGAGTTCTTTTAAATAGTAGTTCTCAGAAGCTTTTAGGCCACAGATGACTTTGGCAGGTAAAAGACCTTACAGCGTACTCATCATCTCACCCATACTTGTCATCAAAAAATTTGTCCTTGAAATTAATGGGACAGATACACTATTTTGGGTGAGCAGCAAGTTGGTTAGATTTTTGTCCATTTTAAATGAGTTATTAAGTCACAGCAGAAACACAATATGCCTATTTTTATGTTACAAAAATTAATGTTTTTTTCTTTTTTAAATTATTTTTAGTTTCGGTACTCATTTCCATAAGATTTTGAGTTCTTTTTCTCCATCTCCTACCTCCTCCTCAAGACAGCATACAATCTGATATAGGCTCTACATAATACATTCTTATTAAACATATTTTCACATTAGTCATGTTGTAAAGAAGAATTAGAACCAGTGGGAGGAACCATGAGAAAGACAAAAAAAAAAAAAAGAGCAAATATGATCTTTGATCTGCATTCAGACTCCATGGTTCTTTTTCTAAATGTGAATGGCATTTTCTGTCTTTTGGAGTTGTCTTAGATCCTTGCATTGCTGAGAAAAGCTAAATAAAGTTAGTCATTGCACAGTGTTCCTGCTACTATGTACAATGTTCTCCTGGTTCTGCTCACTTCATGCAGCATCAGGTCATGTAAATCTTTCCAGGTTTTTCTGAAGTCCATCTGCTCACTATTTCTTATGGAACTATTTCTTATGGTATTCCATTACATTCATATACCACAACTTGTCATCCATTCCCCAGTTGATGATCATCCTCTCAATGTCCAATTCTTGGCCACCACAAAAAGAGCTTCTATAAGTATTTTTGTACATGTGGGTACTTTCCCCATTTTTATGATCTCTTTGAGTTACAGTCCTAGAAGTGGTATTGCTGGGTCAAAGGGTATGAATAGTTTTATAGCCCTTTGGGCATAATTCTAAATTGTTCTCCAGAATGGTTGAATCAGTTCACAACTCCACCAACAGTTTATTAGTGTTCTAATTTTCCCACATCTCCAACAAAAAATTAACAATGTTAAGAGAGTAGTCTACAAATTGTCTTTAAGGATCCTTAGTTACCATTAATGATCCCTGGACTATAGTCTGAGAACTAGTACTTTAAAGAAGCTTTATGAGAAAATGTTTCACTTGTGTGCCAAGGGGAAAAAAATAAAGTTTGAGACTGTTGGTTGGGGAAGTCTACCTGTAGTACCTACTATTATTGCCTTTGGAAACTATTCAGACTTACAAATCAGAAAAAAAACTGTTAAATTTTATTTTTAAATTGAGCTAAAGGATTTTTTGTAATTATTTTATGTAGGGAGATAGACCAAAATTGGCAAGGGTATGGTGAGAATGGATATCAAAAGCATAAAGGAAACAACTGAGAAGAAATACATTATTTTAAAAATTCTCATATAAATTAGCATTAATAGGAAAATACTTGTAGCCTTCAGAGATTTCTGATTTAATTTGGTAGATCAAAAGGTGATTAGATTATTTTATACATTCTAAGTAGTTTCATACTAGATTTTAGATTGTTCCAATTTGGCACATAATGCTAATAAAATCATCTAGTATTCTGCTTTGGAGCAGAACAGCACAACTCATTTGAAAGAATTTGTCAAGAACTCTTTCTCAACTGATAGTTGACGTAACCATAAATCTTTAAAATTATTCATTATGCCCACAGAGCTCAGCTAATGAACAACATTCAGATACATTGTTACTCTGCTTAAAACTATCAGTCTTCTGGAATGGTTTTAGGCAGTCTAAATTTTACAAGAAGTTATGAAACTTCGCAGTCATTTTACAAACTTCAGGAACTGGGGGGAAGATGAGTTTTTTGTTTTCAGTAATCTCAGTGAAGAAGTGAAGTAAACTAAAATAAGTTGATATTGTTGGTTTCAAATTATTGAAATTATTTGAAAAAAATGAGTTTTTAATGATGGTGGCAAATCCATTCTCCTTTCTGAAACCAAAATATCTTTCCTGAAGAGAAGAAATTATGCCACCAGTTCAGCTGACATTTCTTCATCATCATTGATACAAGTAAAGGTAATGGAAATTGTTTTTCTTGACTGTTGAAAAATAGTGTTCTCCTCACTTAGAAACCAGTCTTGGCCAGACAGGCCTGCTTGCTGTTCCCCATATACAGCCATTTACCTCCTAGTTCCATAAGCCCTCTCTCCTTACTTTACACCTCTTTAGAACCTTCTGTCTCCCCTTAAGGCTCCGCTCAAGTGCCATCTGCTACTCTTGATTTCCCCAATTGTTAGTTTCTCCCAGCCCTCCCTTCCTCAAAGAATATGTATTTTGTACATATCCATTTATTTCTCTTTGAACATGTATCTCTCCAACAGAATAGAGCCTCTCTGAGGACAGGTGTGTCACTTTTGGATTTGTATCCCCGGCACCTAGCACAGTGTCTAGCACATGTTAGGTACTTATAGTACCATTATAATAATAACTGATATTTATATAGCAGTTCATGGTTTTTGATCAAGGACATAACATTAAAATTTTGCTTTGGGAATTAATCTGATGACAACATTTCGGTTAGAGAGACTCCACCAGTTAAAAAACTAAAAGTGGTAAGTACCTGAACCAGTCATAGCAGAAGGACTGGGATGGAGGGAATGAATGTTAAAAATGAGTAGTATTTAAGGAAAAGGGAGACCTTTCCATGTTTGCAGACTTGAGGGGCAGGAATACAGGGAAGTGGTAAAGATTGCTGATGGAAGAGAAAACAAGTCAAAAAAGCAAGGTGGTTGTTTTTTTCCAGAAGTGATGAGAGGATGATAGAATCAGGAGCTTCAAGTATTGTGTTTCCTTTTGAAAAAGAGCTGTGTCAGAGTTGAGGGACAGGCAGACACAAGACAGAAAGGGCAGAGATTTGGAGTCTGAAGACCTGGGGTCATATTGCAACTCTGTCACTTAATGACTTTGGGCCAAGTCAGGTACTTTGAAATCATAACTGAAAACTAAATTTTTTTTTTACAATATTTTGTATTCTGTATGCCTTTTTATTTCCTCATTTGTTTCCTCTTAAGCTGTGGAGAAATGTTCATATTCTTGCACATTTCTATCGGAATTAACCTACATAATAAAGCAACTTTTTCTTACGGGGATCACGGCTGAAGCATGAAATTTGTAACGAATTTTGAAGCCTTTGCCTGCTGACAGGAAAATTAGTACTATGAGTATCAGGTAACTTAAGGCCAGTCTTGCAAAGGAAAAGTTTTGGTAGTAACACAATTTAACTTTCAAAGCCAGTAACCTCAATTTTATGCCAGGTGTAATCACATTGCTTTATTCCTTAAAGTAATTTTTTAAGCCATATTATGGAAAAATCTTGTTGTTCTGATGTTCACCTGTCATCACCATCTTCTGTTATCTAGGCTCAAAACTCTTCTTACCTTTGACTCTTCCCTTGCCCCTATGCAGTAGTGATATTCTCAAAGTACCTCTAAAATAGTTCACATCATTTCCACCTCTTCTCTTGTTTCTTCCTTGTCTGAATGATATTTTCCCAAATGCTTTCCCTGTCACACTTCTTTTTCCATTACTTCATCTTATACAGTGCTGCCAGATTAATCCATCTTTGGATTAATATAACTTTGATCATGTTCACATACTGACCAGAAATCTTTGACTGGTTCCCCTTTTCCTTCTGAAATAGATCCAACTCTTCGACCATATAGCCTAGGCCTTTATATTTTGGTCTCAGTATACCTTTCTATTAGCCTTACCTCCTACTGTCTTTCTTTTCATACTCCTATGCTGTAGCCCATGTGACCATTTCCCATATATCTCTGCTTTGGCTTCTCTACACTTGGCTCACATACTCCTGTCTTTCTGGAAATACTTTCAGTGAAACTCTCTTTCTGTTCTTTGGGACTCAGCCTGGACACAGTGTGCTTGAAGCAAACTTTCATTTCTGGCAAATCAGCCCTCAACAAATTTTCGTTCTCTAGGGGTACAAATAGGGAAAGGGACTAGAACTATGATTCCACTGATATGTATGTACAAAATCAATGGGAGGAAATTTAGGGGAGTTGGGATAGAAACAATGGCCGGTGAGGGATCAAGAAGGGTCATATGTAAAAGATAGTGGTTGAGCTGTTCTTTAAAAGAAACTAAGGACCTGGGGGGGTAGAAGGGAGGAGGAGGGAGTATATTCCTGGGCATGGGGGCAGCCCATGCGAAGGTCCTTATGCAGAATACCAGCTATGTGCTGGAAAAGATGCAAAGATGAAGTAAGATGCAATTTTGAATTCAGAGCCAGTCTAGAAATGGAATCTACCCTTTAACATTTAGATACATGATTTCATCAGTGTGAGTGAGTCTCCTTCCACTGATAAAGGTCACAGCTCCTCCACACTTTCTTATTCTGTGTAAATCTAGCCATGTCTTTGTATAAATTTTTGTAGGCAAGCCATCCAATAACGTCTTCCTCTGGTTCTTTTAACATCTGACCTGTTCCAGTGTAGCAGTCAGCTGTTTAGTTATTATAGTCTCTCATTCTTACTGCATGATCTAACTAATATGTTCTCAATTTCTTTGTTGCCACTTGTGTTTACATGTTTGTGTAACACAAAGAAATGAGCTTTTGTGATAGTAGGCAGTTTAGGATCTTTGAAAGCATTCCACAGCTCCCTAAATATGATCTAGTCTGAGGTAGTCTTCCTACTGAAATCTGTGTCCAACCAATTACTACCGTGTGTGTGTGTGTGTGTGTGTGTGTGTGTGTGTGTGTGTGTGTGTATACATAATATATATTCTGTTCTAAGGGCTATACATATCAGTCCCTCTCAGTGAAAAAGATTAGACCCTCCCTGATCACCAAAGTCTTTTTCTAACTTTGGAATTCTATGTTCTTAGGATCAAAAAACCAAAGAAATATTTTTAGAAATTTTTAAGTAGAAGAGAAAGAGATCACCATTTTATAGATTGATTTGTGTCCCACAGAGTGACTGAGATAAGACTGGAATCTGGGACTTCTACCTTCTGGTGTAGGGAATCTTCCCAAAGGGGGATATGATTTTCAGTGAGCTTCAACAGGTCTATTTTGCCATGAAACTTACTTCTTTACACATATTCCCTTACTTTCCAGTCTTGCCTCTATCTCCTTGATGAGACATAGCAAGACCCCAGGACTCAACATCTGTGCTGATTTGTTTCACTCTCCAGGAGTGTACAAAGCAGGTGTCATAAATGAAACTAAGCAGCCAATCTAGTCATCCTTTTCTCATAGCTCCTTTTTTTTGCCCCAGGGGCAAAGTTGGTTCCAGGAAGAGGGATTACCTTACTCCTTCAGTATTAGAATATTGCGATTGGTTCTAGGTACCATATCAGAGGAAGGATATCAGCAGGCTGGACTTTGTACAGAGTAGGGTGATTAGGATGGTGAAAGGACTGGATACCCTGTCATATAAAGATAGACTGAAAGAAAGGATGGTATAGCCTGGAAAAGGGATGTGTTGTGTAGCCCTACCTACAGGGCACATTCATGTGGGCAGGAATTATTTAAGAAACCCAGCCAAAAGAAATAGGCCTTCACTGCACTTTGGATTTGTTTACCAAGTACTGCCTAAGTATTATATATTATTTTATTTCTGTAGAGCATCCGTTTTTACATGATTAGTGTATGAATGATCTCCACTGAGTATTCACCCATAGTTTCTGGTACAGTTATTGTTGACTGATTAAAGTGGGGTTTTAGTATTTGAAACTCTATGACTTTGGAGACAAGCTAAATCAACCATGGAAGATTAGTTAATTCTGCCTTAAAATATTTGCAGGACTGTCATGTGGAAGACTGAGTAGACTTGTTTTACTGGGTCCCAGACATATGGGCTAGGAGCAGTGGGTAAACATTGCTGAGAGGCAAATATCTGCTTGATAAAAGGAAATCTTTCCTAACAGGTTTTTTTTTTTATTTGTTTGGTCTGACCCTGTGATTTCTTTGGTATAGGAAGAAAACTCTCTCTTCTATTGCAGGTAGATAACTTCCTATAACTTCTTAGTTGCTTAGGCCAGTGAGAACTCAAATGATTTCCCCATGGTAGGTCACACAGCCAGCATGTAAGGCCAACAGTTCTTTATCTATTACTCATCACTATCCAAAAGTGGATGGGATGCCATCGATGCTAGTAACTTTCTCATAACAGGAGATCTACTCTCAGAGATGTTGGGTAAAAAGGATTCCTGTTCAGATATGAGTTGGACTAGATGATCTTTTGAGGTCCCTTCCAACTCTCAAGTTTTCTGATTCTATTCCTTTATCAGTCAGTATAATCTCTCTGTACTACCACATGTGAGAGTTTTGCAGTTTAAATCCTACAACCTTTTCTTTTGTAACCTAAGTAAGAAAAGATTACGCAAGAATTACCTTGAGATGTGTATATCCTTTTGCAATTTACAGGAACAAGAACAAAAAGCTGAAGAAGAGAGAATTCGGATGGAAAATATCCTCAGTGGAAACCCTCTCCTTAATCTCACTGGTCCCTCTCAGCCTCAGGCCAACTTCAAAGTAAAGAGAAGGTAGGGGCCTGCTTCCTTTACCCACAGGGATAGGGGCAGCAACCTTATTTCTTAGTCTGAGTAGAAGTCAGACTGATGTTTTAAATAGCTTAATTTGCTTTTATTCTGCTTGTGCCTGGTAAAACAGAATGCCTTTAAACACCTCTACCTGCCCTCCCCTGCAAGATTCCTCACATTGAGCTTCAGGTGGCCATCTTGTGTACATTTACTCTGTAGGTCAATAATGGCCTCACTAGTGTTGCTTCTGTAAGACACACACCTTCTTTTTTGCATATCTCTCATTTCTAGTAGACTGAAGTGAAGCTCTCATTTATCAGTTGTTGTGTAAAGAAATAGGGTGTGTCACCACTTCATTTGAGAGGTAGCCAGTTGCTTCTCATTGATATGTCTTATTGCATGTTAGCAATACTCTTTCCATCAAACTCATATTGTTTTTTTTTCTCTTAGATATGTATTGTGTAGCCCTGCCTGCAAGGCACATTCATGTGGGCAGGAATTATTTAAGAAACCCAGCCAAAAGAAATAGGCCTGCACTGCACTTTGAATTTGTTTACCAAGTACTACCTCAATCATATTATTTTATTTCTGTAGAACATCAGTTTTTACTCTTACCTGATTCATGTATGAATTGTCTCCACTGAGTGTTCACCCATAGTTTCTGCTACAGCTATTGTTGACTAATTAAAGGGAGGTTTTTAGCATTTGAGACTATAAGACTTTGGAGATAAGCTAAATCAACCATGGAACATTAGTTAACTCTGACTTATCAAGAAAGTTGTATCAGGGGGCCTAAGGTGCTACTATTTTAATATTTAAAACCTAGAAGTCTTAAAATTGAAAAAGTATCATTTTGTTCTCAACCATGAAACTATTTTTGTTTTTTTTTCATTAAGAGATTTGGGTTGGTAGGTTGGTTGGTTGGTTGGTTGGTTGAATACCCTAGAATAATATTTCATATTAAGCAGTTCTTAATCTTTTTTGTACCCTGAACCCCCTAGGCAATCTTGTAGACCATTGAACCCTTCTCAGAAAAATACTTTTAAATGCATGATATTACAAATTTTTAAATACATTTATCAAAGTAGGGCAGTTAGGTATAGTGCCAGACCTGGTGTTAGGAAGACCTAAAATCAAATCCGGAATCAGGCAGTAGCTGTGTGACCCAGCACAAGTCACTTAACCCTGTTGCCTTAGTTTCTTCATCTGTAAAAGGAGCTGGGGAAGGAAATGGCAAACTACTCCATTATCTTTGCAAAGAAAACCCTAAATGGTTTCACATAGAGTCAGACACAATTGAACGTCATTTATATAAATATTTTAAAAATCACTTTCCCATCACTTGACGGCAGTATTTGGCACATGGTAGGTGCTTAATAAATGCTTAAGTGTGACCCAGGTTACGAAAATCTTTCTTCTAGCTATTTCCATTAGGGATAACCTTTCTTACTACAGTTTTTTTTAAAAGGCCATTATAAAGCAACTTATCCAGATATTTAGTTGTACTTGGGTCAGATCACTGTATTTAGGAGTGTATAGAGCATCTCTCGTAGAGAGCCGTCATGAAGGTGTTGGTAGTGATGGTGGTGGTTCTTTTTTATTATTTATTATTTTGTATATTTATTAGTTTGAGTTTTCAGCATTCACTTTTACGAGATTTTAAATTTTCTCCCCCTCCCCAAGATGGTGTGCAATCTAATGTAGACTCTACATGTACAATCATATTTCCATATTAGTCATGTTATAAAGAAGAGTTAGAACCAAAGGGAAAAATCATGAGAAAGAAAAAAACCAAAGGCAAAAAAAAGAAAGTAGTATGCTTTAATCTGCATTCAGACTCCACAGTTTCTTTCTGAATGTGGATAGCATTTTCCGTCATGAATCTTTGGGAATTGTCTAAGTTCATTGCATTACTGAGAAGAGCTAAGTCTGTCAACGTTGGTCATAGCACTGTGTTGCTATTAACTGTGTTCAGTGTTTTCCTGGTTCTACTCACTTGACTCAGCATCAATTAATGTAAGTCTTTCTAGGTTTTTCTGAAGTCCTCCTGTTCACCATTTCTTATGGAACAATAATATTCCATTACATTCATATACCATTCCCCAATTGATGAGCATCCCCTCAATTTCTAATTCTTGGCCACCACAAAAAGAGTTGCTATAAACATTTTTGTACACATGGGTACTTTCCCCATTTTTATGATCTCTTTGGTGTACAAACCTAGCAATGGTATTGCTGGGTCAAAGGGTATTTGCACAACCCTTTCGGCATAGTTCCAAATTGCTCTCCAGAATGCTTGAATCAATTTACAGCTCCACTAACAGTGCAGTAGTATTCCAGTTTCCCCATATCTTCAACATTTCTCATTTTCCTGTTTTGTCATGTTAGCCAGTCTGATGTGGTAGATGTTGGTGGGTTTTACTGTGGTTGCTTACATTAGGTAAAATTGAAACTTATGTTAAAGGTTTCGTGGTCATTTTTTATGCAAATGTAATGATATAAGATTGATTCTAAGAAGATTTACATTTATATGAAGGAGAAAAGGTTTGAGACAAAATAAAATTAGCATCAAAATATAAAGTGTGCTAAGTAAGGCACCATAAAAATCATAAGAATCCTTTGAATTCTGCTTACTGCTCATTTCAAACTGTATTACTTAAAATTCTGCTAATAACCCTTTTGTTTTTCTAACATCTTTAGGTGGGATGATGATGTTGTCTTTAAGAACTGCGCCAAAGGAGTAGATGAACTGAAAAAGGACAAAAGATTTGTAAATGATACCCTTCGATCAGAATTTCACAAAAAATTCATGGAGAAATATATTAAGTAGTACAGTTTTATGTGCTTTAATTATTTAAAAGGAGCTCATTTAAAGGTCATTCTGGCTTTAGTTTGGTCAGGATTTTCTTCCCATGCTCTTAATGTCTTATAGATTTCCTGCATTTAAAATTCCAAAATACTTTTTTTTTTTGGTCAGTAATATTTTATTTGATAATGGCATCCTAGATCTAGGAATTGGTTTAACCCCCTCTTCCTGCATTGTTGGTTTATCATTTAATAAACCAGTTTGTGTTCTGTGAATGTTTCTATTTCTATTTTTTCTTGTAAAAATGTTGTATGGGAAAATCTGCTTTTCAATAAAGATTTTAATTGTCTAAATACCCTTTTGTCTCAAGAAATAATCTTTGGGCCCCAGTGTTTAGTTTGAATTTAGGCAAATGGTGAAAAGCTTCATTTTGTATTTTAAAAGATTTAGTGGCATGTTGTATATTAAGGCTAGTAGTTGAATGATGTCATTTAGGTACTATATCAGTCCAAATATAGGTCTTGCCCCTGAGATAGGATGTTTGTGAAGAAAAATACACTTGTGTACACACACACACAAAAAACCAAACTATTGATTATAAACTGTAATGAAGTTTTATATAAGATAGATTGGATATGGGGAGGGAGTATAGTCTATACCACATTGACTTGGTAGTTTATTTTTTCCCATGACTTTCTGTTCCCTTATAAAGAAAAAAGATGAAAGAATCAACAAAGAGAGTCCGTTTTTGTCCTTTTTTCTTTGTAAGCTGGAAAGGTCTGGAAGGGTCTCTGAGAATGTAAGTCTGGCAAGTAATGTATTGCTCTGTCTTCCTCAGGGACTGCATTCTTTACCCTTGGCTTGAGATAAAAAACTTTCAGAAATGAGCACAATACATTTTATTTGCTAACAGGCATGATTTTTTCTCCTCAATACCCAACTTCCATGTTTCTCTTTCCAGCTGAAGTGTACCAGCTCACAGAGTCCACAAAGGCTTAAAGTTTACTACTATCAAACAACACTCAAAATGCTTAGAAACAGGAAAAATTTTCACTTTCTTAAAGGATGTATCAAGTATATTAGAAAAGGGAAGGAGGAAGGGCTGTGGTCAGGAAGAGGGGAGATGTAGATGAGCTTAATAAAATGTTGTCCTTGAATATAGGCTGAGAGGAAGTGTGGCAGAGTGCATGGAGAGCTGGAACCAAGAAGACTGACCTGGGTTAACTCTTTTTCCTCTGGCACACCCTGACTTTCTGGCCAGTCCCTTAGCCTCTCTGTGCACTAGACCACTATATCAGACTATAAATTGCAGAGACGGTACTAACACTTGTATTGGTAGAATGACTTTACTCATCCAACAGTTATCTATAACTAGATAGAGGCCAGGCGTTCAAAGGATATGGCTTCGGTTGAAATTCCAGACCATGAAAACAACTCTTCAGAGTTGTTGGGCCACACATTCTGATAGGGTTTCTCTGTTAATAAGTAAAGCTGACCATGTTCATGAAAGTCATGTATTCAAGAATTCCCTTTAAAACAATAGGGACCTATCTATGTAATTGTTATTTCTTGACATAGTCCTATTCTCCAAGACTTTTTGTTAACCTTCCCTTGAGGTAGGTGTATTGAAATCATCACTTTTCCCATTCCCAGGTGACAACTCTATCACAAGGAAGTTGTGACCTTCCTGAGCTCATTTAGTGAGTCAGTGGCAGGTCTGGGGATTGAGCCTAACTCTTGCCTTGGAAGGCTGATGAGCTTTGTTACTTGGCACATGTATTCTTTCTGTTTTATAAAAGGCATTATCAGTGTCTTCAAGTCAATGGATGATTTTGTTTTTAAATGAAGTAATTTGCCCCAAACTTGGGCTGCCAGCTATGGTTTTTCATTTATTGGAGGGAAAATGTAAGGGGAAAGGTGAGATCAGCTTACTTTAATCACAATACATTATAGAGAAGGACTACACCATATAGTAGAAATTGGAGTCTTAAGTTTGAAGTGGCTTCATGTTTATGCTCTACAACAAAGTATGAGAAATGTAAGATCTAACAGTGTCTTCTTAGGGATGGCCAGTGAAGAATATATTTGCCTCCCAAACGGAAAAAAAAGCAAGAGAGACAATGGTTTTGCCTCAGGATGGGTTCAAGGTTTGCCAGAATATTTTAAACATTGTCATCTCTCAGAGAATCCCAAGACTGTGGCTAAGGTAGCCTTTAACTCTTAAATTCCATCATCCATTTTGAAGGCCTTCCTATCTTTTTTACTTATGGTCCCTTAAAGTTGCTAAAGAATGAGTATGAGCTTTATCTGTTTCTCTGGTTTCTTCTCTTTACTTTTTCATTGTGGTTTTACTTTTTCATCAGTAATTTAACTGCAGAGAATATTTTGTTGTGTTGGACATTTTCTAACCTTGTAGTTTTAAAAAAGTGTCTCATCTCCAGCCCCAACAACTCCAACTTGTTTACTGGAACAGATTGGCAGTGGATGAATGAACAGCTGGATAAATCTCAATTAAATCTCAACAAATCTCAAGTGTTATCACAATAACCCAAAATTACTTGTGGTTTCAGATAGTGTAAAGAGCTATATCACACTTGGCTAAGCTAAGTGAATAAGCAAACATTTTGAAGAAAGATTTTTGTTGTTTAGTCATTTTCTGTCATGTCCAACTCTGTGTTTTAGAGTTTTCTTGGCACAGATATTGGAGTTGCCATTTCCTTCTCCATTTTACAAATGTGGAAACTAAGGCAAACAAGGTTAAGTGACTTGCCCAGGGTCACACAGCTAGTAAGTGTCTGAGGCTGGATTTGAACTCAGGAAAATGAGTGTTCCTGACTCAAGGCCTGGAATTCTTATCTACTGTGCCATCTAGCTGCCCTGAAAGAAAAATATTTTAATGTAAATCTTGTAACTACTTTTAGTCTTATTTGGAAGTTACATATGTGTTTCTATCCTCTTTCCCTACTACTCAACTATATATCAATCTGGATTTACTTTTCTGCAATCCATTAAATTTTGGTGCATTTGGTCTTTGATACTGATTTTCTTCCTATACTGTTCCCAAAAAGGTCTCATGCCCTAATCAATTAGCAAGCCAAATTTGAGTAATAATAATAGTTGACATTTGCATATAGCACTTAAAAGTAGATTAAATTTGCTTATTCTACGTAATCTCCTTTGATTCTTTAAAAATCCTGAGAGATGTTTGCTATAGGTGATTTTAGCTCCATTTTACAGGTGAGAAGTTAAGTTGACCAGGATCTCCTAGTAAGCAGTTCAAACCCAGGTTTCCTCCATAATAGCATACTAGTTTATATGCGAGAAGCAACATGATGTATAAAGATCACAGGTGGAAATGAGAAGCATAAACTAGCTGTATGTCCTTAGTTAAGCAAGTCATTTTATCTCTCTACACTGGCTTATAGCAATAACCCCGACATCATAACTCAACTTTACATGATGTTTCTAAGTTTTACAAAGCATGTACCTTTGAGAACCAGGCAAGGGAAAGGGCCCAAAGAAACAAAATTATCTGCCCAAGACCACCCTACTAGAAAGGTCAGATGCCCTGACTCCAGGCCCACTGTGAGCCAAGGTTCCTAAATGCTCTCCTCAGCTTACTTCCATGGGTGTGCTATGAAAATAAAAGTGGGGATGTTGTCCCAATTAATAATCTGTTGCTCTGATATGTAGCTTTATGATTTTTTTTTGTGCAATATTTTACATGTCATCTTCCTATTCGCATGAGAAGCAGTATGACATATTGGATAGAGATTGAGCCTTAGAACCAGAAGACCTTGGTTCAAATCTTGCCTTCGACCCATACTTACTATGTGATCCCTGGTCAGTAACTTAATGTCTCAATGTTTTGGGCAACTCTTAAATTGTAGAAAAGGTGCAGATCTGCCTTAGTAGACAGTTCCCTCATCAAAAGTTCTCTATATCAAGAAAATTACAGGAGCAGTTTCTATCCATGTTCTTACTCTAGACAGGATAAATAACACGTTACGTACTAAGAATGTTTGTGTAGAGCTTTGTTTTGTTCAGTGAATGTTGTTCTATAATAATCTGAGTAATAATAACATTTATATGACACTTAGGCACTGTGATAAGTGCTTTACAATTATTATCTCACTTGGTGTTCACAGCAACCCTGGGAGGTAGGTGCTGTTGTTTTCTCCATTTTACAGATAAGGAAACTGGAGTTAATTGATTTACCCAGGGTCACACTGTAAGGCTGGATTTGAACTTGAGTCCGCCTGACTCCAGGCATGGCGATCTGTCCGCTGCTTCACCTAATTTGGAGCTATACCTTTTGGATGTTAAATTTATTCAATGGCTTACACCAAAGGGATAATGCTATAGCAAAGCATTAGAGATTAGGGCTACCCTGTAAATTAATAAGAATAATATGAAAAATAAGCAGCAGAAAAGCTTTGGGTTTGATATCAGAGAATCTGGGTTCAAATCCTAACATTGCTACTTAGTACTTGACTGTGGATAAGTCATTATCCCCACATGGCCTCAGTTTCCTTATCTGTACATGAGGAAATTGAAGAAGATGGTGTCTAAGGTTCCTCTCAGTTTTAGATCTTTTCTCTCAGTGATCTGAGTGGGAAAAAAGAAGTCTTCTTTGATAACACACTTCTTTTCTTCACCTCCTATCCCAACTCTCTCTAGCAAGAGGGTTCCATCTGAACAGTGCTTTGTAATATTATCCTAAGTAAACTAAGAGTGTTTTTTACCATTATCTATGCGTATTTCACCTACGACTAAGGCCAGTGGTGGGTGAAGAGTAAGCAGATACTCAAAGAACACTTGTCAAATTGAAATAGATGTTCACTAGGCTTTAACGTAAGTACTGACAGGTTATCATTTGTCTCCTCTACACTTTTGAAATCTGATATGTGCCCTTGAAATTCCCATGTATGTGTGAGCCTGGCCGTGTGATTTACTTTATTTATTCACCCTCCTTGTTGAGGCCAGCTCTGGATCTAGGCAAAGTCATAGAGACAAAATTTGGATGTTTATCCTCACCTCTCTCGGCCCCTCTCATCTTCTCTAATCTGTTGCCATGCCCAGTAGTCTCATATCTCACCTCTGCCCCCCTTTCCCAGCTCACCCAAGTTTATTTTCTTTAGGAAATACCTTGAAGAGAGTGTCAGAGAATGGCAGGTACTGGACTTAGAATCAAGAGACCAGGGTTTGAAGCCTGATTTTGCCACTACACTACTGGGGACCATAAGCAGATAACTCTATAAGCCTCAGTTTCCTAACTTGTAAAGTAGGGATAATAGTACTTTCACTTGTTGTTAATTGTGACCCCAGGGACAGATCAACTTGACTCCAGGCCCTTCACTTTAGCTATTGAGTCACCTAGCTGCTTCTAAAATGAAATGAAAACGTACTACCTGAGTCTTCTGTGAATGAGGACTAGGGAAAGTTTTGTCCTTAAGATTAGGGGTAGTGGGATGGTGATGGTTACCTGGACTGAACTGGAGGCTAGAACCTGGTGAATGCAGAGTCTTGGTGACCGGAAAGAGAACAAAAATAACATTCCTGCCTTGAAGTAGTCAGACTTGGGTTTGAATTCTGGCTCTTATACTTGTTCGTTGTTCTGGGAATTTGCTACAGCAGCTGTACCTCTTCTCTCATGTCTTCAATCTTTCGCTTTTCGCTGTTTCCTTTCTGTCTGTTTACAAACATTATCAGGATTCCCTAATTCTAAAAGAAGAGTAAAAATAAAGCCTTCCTTTTGCCTTTATATCCCTATCTAGGTACTGTGCCACCTTTCTCGTCTGCACTGTCAGACTCCTTGAATAATTATTTTCACCTTGATGCCTCCAGTTTCTCACTCCCTGTTCTCTCCCCCCACCCCCTGCCCTCTGTACTCCACTCCACTGAGTTTATCATCTCATGCATCACTGTTGTTATTGTTCAGTTGTTTTCAGTCGTGTCTGACTCTGTGACCCCATTTGGCATTTCCTTGACAAAGATACTGGAGTGACTTGCCATTTCCTTCTCCAGCTCATTTTACAGATGAGGAAACTGAGGCAAAAAGAGTTAGGTGACTTGCTCAGGGTCACACAGCTAATAAGTATCTGAGGTCAAATTTGAACTCAGGAAGATGAGTCTTCCTGACTCCAGGCCTGGCACTCTATCTACTATACCACCTAGCTGCCCTGTCATATATCACCACTGACACTCTAATAGCTAAGTCTTTTCTCAGTTTTCCACCTCCTTAAATTCACTGCAGTTTTTCATACTGCCAACCAGAAAGGGAGTGGAGCCTAGTGAAAAGAATGGCTACTAATACCCATAGTATCTACCTGACAGGGTTGTGAGGATCAAATGAAATCTGTCTAAAGCCATTTGTAAACCTGACAGCACAAAATGTCAATGTTACCTATAATTTTTGACCACCTCCTTCTATCCTATGTTCTCTCTACCATTGGCTTCAGAAACACCACACTTTCCTCGTTCTCTTCCTATTTCTCTAACCCTCCCTTGATGGTTCTTTAACCTCTTCCTGACCAGTCCCTTTATGTGCACGTTCCACAGACCTCTGTGTTCTGTTCCACAGACCTTCTCTCTCTTAACTTTTTTATTTGGTAACTCATTCCCACAATTTCAGCTCTCACCTCCCAAATCTATTTCCAGCTGCAGACTCCTATCTCCAACTTCCCACAGGAATTCAGTCTATCTGAATGTTCAAAACTGAATTTGTCATCTTTTCTCCCAAATGGGCTTTTTGTTTAGACTTCACTATATCAGGGCATCATTCACCTAGGCTTCTGTGTCCAACACTTATTTGACTCTAATCTCTCCTTAATCTTTCATATTCAGTTATTTAGCTAGTCTTATCAATCCTACCTTTTTAGTATCTCTCAAGTCTATATCTTCTCCTGTATGCCTACTGCAATTACTCCACAACAGGTCATCACACTACCACTTGGACCATTAAAGTAGTATACCCGCTTCTGATTTCTCCCCTTCTTCAAACCATTCTTCACACTACTGCCAGGATATGTCTTCCTCATACATAGATATGACCATAACTTTTCTCTTCAAAACTCTTCACTGGCCCAGCCAAGATGTCAATATAACATTTGAGCTCTTCGCCAGAACTGTTCTACAAAGATCTAGAAAATGTGCCAGACTGAGTTCTGACTGTGAAATGCAAGGGGAAAAAAAATCAGAGTGAGTCATTTTTCCAGCCCAGGTCAGCATAGGGAAACAGAGAGGTCTATTGAAATTGGAGATGAGTATAGCCAAGAGTGACCATCAGAAGGCTTCCAGTATGGGGACTTAAACCAAGGCCTCCCCATAACTGTGCACTATGGAAAGAAGAGGCCCCAGGCCTACACAGATGAGCCTGACCTTGTGTAGGAAGCAGGAGTGGGTGCCAGCTGGCAACTCCAATGCTCAGTACTGAGTCACAGATCCAAGGTAGACTGAGGAGGAGACTTAGACCTAGATGTGACACCGCTAGGCAAAGATTGATCTCAGGCTGTAGGCTGTGTACTGAGCATGAAGAAAGTTTAGAAGTTACCAGCAGCTGTGTGAGAGCAGAGTCAGTCTTGGTTTTAGCCCCCAATCCAATTTGGAACCTGCCCATGCCAAAGAGGTACCTGCAGTCTGTCACTTTGAACCAGCAAAGCTTTCCAGCTGGTCAATATTGATTGATCTCAGTAGCAATTTACTCAAAATCCAATCAGGGGCAAGCCCATAAGTGTGTTGCTTGACCCCAAACCCAGGTCAGGAACTTGCAAAACTCAGACAAGGAGGGAATCACCCTGGATCAGACCACTTGGGGAGCACTGAAAGCTTGCAGGTACCCAGCTTGAGCTATCCCTAAGATCCTGCAATGATACAGCGTTAAGTAACCCCCAAGAAAATCAGGCTCTTCCACTTGTTCCTTATGGAATACAGAGTAAATTTCAAATTCCTTTGCCTTACACTTATCTCTACAATCTGGCACCATCCTGCCTCTTTACTCTTGTTTCATACTGTTCTTCTCCATGTATATGTGTGTGTGTGTATATGTGTATGTATATGTATATGTGTATGCATATGTATATATACATACACCTATATACATATACATTTATATTTATATATATTTATGTGTGTGTATCTATACATACACACCTATATATGTATATAGAGGTAGAGATATATAACCTGTACTTTTCTACCTCCATATTTTTGTTCACCTTACCTAATGCCTTCTCTCCTCCCCATCCCCAAGCTATTGAATTTCTGTTTTTTAAAGCCAAACTCAAATCTCATCATCTCCTGTAAACTTTCACCAATTCTTTCCACCCGCTGAAGTCAATAATGACCTTTTTCACCTCAGACTTCATATGGTAGTTTGCTTATCACACTCTGATGTGCTTTTCATGTATTATTTAATATTATAGTTTACAATATGTTTCCTATTAACCTTCTATACTATAAACTGCATAAAGGAAGCAGTAGCTATGTCTTATCCACGTATTTTATCTACTTCACCTAGCTGAGCAGGACATCTGCAAGTCCTGGGTACTGAATGCTTCTTAAATCAAGTTTTGAACCTCAGTTCCTTCATCTGTCAAATGGGGATAATGTTTCTCCATCCTTCCTCACTGAATTGTTATGAGGATCAGATGAGAATAGAAATGCTTTGCAAACTGTTATCTTATAAAATTACAAGGTAGCATGACAATATTAGATCTATCTATATCTATATAGCTTGGATCTTGTTTGCTATCCACAGGTTGGTGTTTGTAAACCTGCACTTCAGAGACTATTTCCTCTCACGTATAATGTCTACAATCTCAGTAAACTGTGGTTAATGATGCCTAAGTTATAATCTTGTGGTCTGCACACATAGCCATAGCTTGCCATAGGCCTGATTTTCTGAGGCATGCCTTTCTATCCAATTGAACATTTTTCATCTAAAATGTAACTTGATCAGGGCTTCTAAGTATATACATTGACTAGCATTAGGATAACCTATAAAGATGCACAATTTAGAGAATTTAAATAAGATACGCCTCTAAGTATAGTTAAGTACTCAATTCAAATGTTTAAAATTTATCTGTTTTCCCCTAGGTTTGAGTAGAATGCTTAGAATTAACTCTGGATCTTGTGTGTGCTTTAAATGTTGTTTTTCTCTCTCTGTCCCTCTCTTGAAAGTAGGTGTCAGATCTATTTTCTTTTTCTCTCCGTAGTACAGCATTCTGCACACAGAACTATTCTTTGTACCCTGCATGGAGATTGTTGTAAACCCTCTGTCTAAAAGCCTGAACATTTTTCACCTGGAAGCTTTTGGAAGCTTTTGTTTATGCCTCCATCTCATCTTTTTCTGAAAGGCCTTTTTAGAAGTAGTTAAAGAGAAAATAAGAGGTGGGTGATAACAAGTGCTTTTTCTCATTAAATGGAGCACATGGCTAAGGAGATCTCTGGTTTCCTACTCTGTGGAGGCATTTCTGCCCAGCCTGCCTTCATTTTGGGAAGATGGTTTAGGAGTGACAGCCAAATAGTTCATAGGTTTATTATATACAAGGTACTGGGTTTTTTTTGCATCATTGCTTAAGGTAGGGGTGGGGATGGGCTCAAGAGAGAATGAGGAAATGGGCATCAGGTATGAGGATCAATCTATGGTCTAGTAGGACTGAGCTACAGAATATGTGGAGAGGAATAATGTCTAAGCTTTAAATACCAAACAACAGAGTTTATGTTTGATCCTAGAAGTGAAATGGAGTTAGTGGAGTTCACTGAGTAGTGGGGGAGGTGACATGGTCAGACCTATATGTTAGGAAAATCACCTTGGCATCTACATAGAGGACAGATTGAAATGCAGAAAGATTTAAGTGAGGGAGACCAATTAAGTTAGTGCAGTAGTCTAGATGTGTGAGGATGAAGACCTGTACTAAGGAAAAAGCATACCCCTGACACTTGAACTTTCACTATGATTTCTCTTGTAAGAATGATCCTTTGGAGTTGCAATGTCACTGAGGGTATGAAGGAAGGTCCTAGATGCTAAACTGTTGTGACTGAAATTAAGGTAAACTGAAGCATAAAGTTCCTAGTATGAACAGTTTGTCAGTAAAGTATGAATTTACCAGTATATGGGATTTCAGCTTCCTCAGCAAAGCTAAGATCCCAAATGAGGGGGAGAGTTCTTTTTATATAGTTTGGGGGAATACAAAATGAAGAACAGGACTTCATAGGAGGGGAACAAGTTATGATTGGTTATAAAAGAGATCAACATAATTGAATTACAAAGGCATAGGTGACAATATGATTTGTTGGAAATTGGGATCAAGGGGCTGACAACAACCCTTTCCTTCCCTCCAGTGACTAAGAAATGTTCATTGTTTGAGTCCACCTGCAAGGTCAGAGATAGTGGACTAGACCTCTTTGGATAGTAAACCAGACATCCTTGAAGGATAGCTTAGTGGTATATAGATACTGGACTAGACTTCCTGGTGTCCACCCACATCCTCCTGAGCATAACAGATTTCCTTGAGGCAAGAAATAGAACATGTGTTCATGTTATCTCTTACTAGACTGTGAATTCCTTTCTTTATACCCCAGCACTTAACCCAGTCCCTGGCGTGTAGTAGACACTTAATTAGTGCTTGTTGGTGGATTGACTGACTGCTTAGAAGACTTATAGGATTATTCATGACACCAAACTGACTTGACAGTTCCTCAGGGAGATCATAACTTCTCATGCTGTAACTGCAAAGTCCTAGTATAGCTAGTTTGTGAAATACAAAACCTCTCAGGACTGTCTTTCGTATACACTCTGATCTCAAGTAATACCCATAGAAAATTGAAATAAAGGAAGTTATTTTGATTTGTCAGATGATATGATTGCTACACCTGCTTTTTTGTATTCACTTGATGCATGGTAAATTTTTTCACAACTTCGCAGTTTTATTTTGCATATGTCTTTGTTTTCTAGATGTATTTCTGTAGGGTTTTTTTTTTTATCTAATCTAATTCTTTTTCACTTTAATGGATTGTTTAATCCATTCACATTTAAAATTATGAGAGTCAGACATATTTTTTCCATTAATTTCTAATATAAATTTTTTTCCAGTTTTGTTTTCCCCTTCCTCCATGCAAACACAGTAAGTACTATGTCTCTTCAGTTGCTTTAGCCTAATTTTTTTAAAAATGGCCCTATTCCTACTTGGCACTCTTTCTCCCACCTCTGATCTACCCTTCCATTTGTTATCTCTTTCCCTTTGTTTATTAATTCCCTTTTCCTTCCTGCTTTTATCTCATTTAATTCTTCCCAGCTTTTCTTCCTTTCTTTTAGATAGTAGATTTTAGTAGATTTCTCTTTCCTTCCCTTCCCTTCAACTAATCTTGTTCAATAATTTTTTTTATTTCTTTTTTTTGCACCCCTTTCCAGAGAGGACTTACCTCAGTCTCTTTATTGTCTGTCTTCTTTTTCTGTCTACTCAATGTGTGGCTCAAAGACAGGCAAGAATAGGTACATCTTTAGCATCTCCTCCCACCCTTACCCAAAGGCTCCAAGCCATTCCAAGAATAGCTGGCCACTCTGCCCTCCTCATGGAGAGGGGGTTCTAGACTAGAATTATATCTATCTGTTCCCTTAATATTATTAGTCTAGGGGATGTAATTTTCAGATTCAACCTAAACTCCTGATCACTGTTTCTTAAGAGAGAATGGAGGACCCCAAGCTTTATATCCAAAGCTTGAAAATTCCACAATGAATACACATAGCAAATAGCAAGGAAACTTATCCAAGTTGAGAGCAAAACTGAAATCAAAGTATACATAGGAGAATATATAGCAGACCAGAAGTACCAAAATATATGCCATAGAATATATATGCACAGTCTCTAGCATAGCAATCTAGGGATAGGGATGTGATGGATCTTTCCAGCTCTTCCCATGATGGCTTCTTACCAGAGTCTTCTCCATTTAGCAACCTAAAGTGGGGATATTGCTGTCCATCTTCTCTCAGTAAGGCAACCCAGAAGAACCTCAAAGAGACTGAATAGACCAGATTTCTTTTCTCCCTAGGTCTCACCTACTTTGATCCGCCTCTCACAAAGTCATAGGCATTGATCTCTACTGGTGAGGAAATACCAATGGACTTTCAGGCTCAGGTTATGTTATAAACAGAGAACCAGCTTTACAAAATATTGACAATAGTGATAGATAGTAAAATAGGACATAGATGAGTTTTCTTCTGTTCATTACACCTAAAGAGATGGAGGGAACGGATAGAAGAGGAGACATAACTCTCAGCCATTGTGTTTCATAGCCAAGAAGAAAGAATCCAGTGCTGGTAGGACTCTCTCACTATTTGGACTGCGTTAGTTCCCATACCCCATTAAAATTCTCAGCCCTGTTCCTCTTCTGTTCTTCTGGTATATCAAACTTTTTGTAACTTCAGGATCTCATCCTCTCCCTGCGAAACTCTGGGCAGCTAGAATAGGCAGCCCCCTCTCCCAGGGAGCTAACGCATTAAGCCATAGATACTTGCAGGAGAATACATTTAAAATAATCCTATGAAATGGCAGGCACTACAAGTGTGATTATATCCATTTTTAGATGAGGAAAATATTGGGGCCCTTCTTTTTCACCAGAGGTTTTCAAGCATTCTGGATGTGTTGAAGATCTTAGAAAAGAAATTCTCAGTCAGGCTGGATTAGGTTGACTTATGGCCTCCTAACTCTTAGATTCTGTGTTTTTGTGAGACAAGATATGCCATCCGTTCTCCATCTCCTCCCACACTCTATGCATTCTCAAAGGCAATACTTCATGTCTGGCACATGCTCTCTCGTCTTCTGTTGACCCCCTTCTCTTCCTTGAATTTGCTTTGTGTGTATTTTGTTTCTATTTCTATACATGTATGTTTTTCCCCTTGACAGAAAGTAAGCTTCTTGAAGGCAGGGACGGTTTTGATTTTGTTTGTGTTCCCAGAGCCCAACACAGTTTTTGGTCCACATTAGGAACCCTATTAATGCTTATTGATTGATTGATGGTTGGTTCTTTTAATGCTCAGTTTAGATATCACCTTCCGTTTGATCCTTTCCTGTGCGGTATTTCCCTTGAATTATTCTACCACACTTTGGATTTTTCTTCTTGTCCCTAGCTCTTTCTCCTTAATTTTAGCGATTCCCTTGGACATTTGAGAAGCTTTCTACATATCAATCTCACTCTTTTTAGAAGTAGCTAAGGAGAAAGGAAGAGTATGCAATATGAAGATGTTTCAGGTTCCCCCTAACTCTCCCCCAGTAAACAGTGAATTCCTTGAGGGCAAGGACTACCATTTTCTCTTTTTTGTACTCCCAGCACCTAGAGTAGGGTCTTGTATGTATAAAGAAAGCAGGATTCAATAAGAACTTAGAACTACAGTTATAATCCCCTGGGAAGTTGATAACAAACTGCATCAGAACATAAAGAGTTTGAGTGCGGCTGAATAGACATTATTACATTTCATCTTGGTTCCGTACTGTCCCATTTAGAGTAGACATCTTCTGGCACTAGAGCTTAGGCTCATCCTTCTGTTGGTGATCATCTGCTCCAAGATTCCTGGAATGGTTACTGAGGACATTTCCCTTTGCTTTTGGTCATCTCTGACCAAAGGACCCAGGCCACCTGACCTCTTAAACTCATGAGTCAGTCTCTAAACTTAGATGCATTCATCTCTAAACTGAAATGCACTCACTAAAGGTCAAATGCCGAAGAGACAGACTGAAACTCCAGGTCAAGCCCACTTAGGCAGCATATGGGCATTAACTGCCATGTGTTCATGGCTACCTAGAGACTGGGATAGAGAATAAAGTGAGCTGCCCTTCCCTGCCACCTCTTGTAGGAGGTCCCAGAACTATGGGATGCTAACTGGCAGAAGACAGTTGGAAAGAAGGAAAAGAGACCCTGAAGTAGAGTCATACCCTTTTCAAAGAGTCATTGAATCAGTGGCCAGTAAGAGAATGGCTATGTCATGCTCAGATCCTCATTTAGCATTGAGTTACTAGAATTAGATTTGGTCTTTCCTGTTCCCAAAGCCACATCAGAAAAGTCATTTTTGTGTACACCCTGTTTAACCCCCCATTTTACTGTCTAGTCATCAGTTGGAGAAGAGTCCAGAAAGAATGCTTTAAGTGTACTGGTGAATTCTGCCTGGAGTAAAGGAGGCAGGGAAACATGGAGGACATGGAGCATTTCCTAAGTCATTTGAGCTCGATGGGGATTCATCCTCCATTGTCTTTTTCGCATCCACGAAGATGGTGGATGTGTTGGTCTTTGTTATTCTTTTCTCAATAAGGGGTATCATTAGTCTGCCACCAAGAAACCTTGTGAAATTAAAGGCTTTAGCAGTCTCTGGGTGGGGCCTGGAGCCAGTTACAGAGGCCCTAGAAACAGTCACTCAGCCTTTAGATTTCCTGTTTGGTGGGTATTGCTTGAAGAGAGTTCTGTAATACTACTAATAGAAGCTTATATAAATGTGACTTTAAAGATACAAAGTACATTAAAAGCCTGTCTCACTCTGGACCTCAATCTCTATTTCCAAACTTATCTATATTGTCTCACCTTCCTTGGAGAAGCCCTATACTCAGTCATAGAGACCTACCATTTTGTACCTCAATTTCCTCATCTGTAAAATAAGGGAAGTGGACCACAGGTCTCTTCAGTTCGAAATCAGTGACCCAGTGCAGGTAATTATTTATTGCCATTCCTGGAACCTGCCTTATACAATCCCTCTTCTGAGCTTTCCCTATCTATCCTCTCTGAGATGTCTTACCAATCTTATTAGATTTAGTTCATTGTTCAAGCATGTCTTGATTCCAGTTTATGCCATTCAAGATGCTAGCTTTCCTTCATAGTTTTCAGTTATCTACAAATTTGATGAGCCTGACAGCTCTGGCTTCATGTGTTGAACCCCACATGGCCAAGGGATGGAGCCTTGGAGCCTTCCACTAGAGAAAACCTTCCAGGTCAACATAAATCAATTAATCATCATCACCCCTTTAGGTTTCATTGTTCAACCAGTTCTGATTCTAATTGTTTAACTCTTGAATTATTATTTACCATCTTGTCTTCCCAGTTAGACTGTAAGCTTTTTGAAGGGGAGAGACTTTTATACCTTTATATCACTGGTGAATAAGTACTTAACAAATGCTTGTTGTTCTGATTTTTTTTGTTTTCTTTTCATGATCTCTTTAAAAGTATATTTATAACTACTTTGCCCAACTTTATGCCCACAAATTCGACAATCTAAACGAGATGGATGAATATTTTAAAAAATACAAATTGCCCAGATTATCAGAAGAGGAAGTTGAATACTTAAACAACCCCATCTCAGAAAAAGAAATTGAACAAGCCATCAATGAACTCCCTAGGAAAAAATCTCCAGGGCCAGATGGATTCACAAGTGAATTCTATCAAACATTTAAAGAACAGTTAATTCCAATACTACATACACTATTCTTGAAAATTGGGGAAGAAGGAGTCCTCCCAAATTCTTTCTATGATACAAATATGGTTTTGATACCCAAACCAGGAAGAGACAAAACAGAGAAAGAAAATTATAGACCAATTTCCCTAATGAATATAGATGCAAAAATTTTAAATAAGATTTTAGCAAAACGAATACAGCATCTTATCACGAGATTAATACATTATGATCAGGTAGGATTCATACCAGGACTACAGGGCTGGTTCAATATTAGGAAAACTATTAGCATTATCGATCACATCAACAACAAAGCTAACAAAAACCACACGATTATCTCAATAGATGCAGAAAAAGCTTTTGACAAAATACAACATCCATTCCTACTAAAAACATTGGAGAACGTAGGAATAAAGGGAACTTTCCATAAAATAATAAGCAGTATCTATCTAAAACCTTCAGCAAGCATTATATGCAATGGAGATAAGCTAGATGCATTCCCAATAAGATCAGGGGTGAAACAAGGTTGTCCATTATCACCACTATTATTCAATATGGTACTAGAAATGTTAGCTGTAGCAATTAGACAAGATAAAGATATTCAAGGAATTAGAATAGCCAAAGAAGAAACTAAGTTATCACTCTTTGCAGATGATATGATGATTTACCTAGAGAATCCCAGAGATTCAAGTAAAAAATTACTTGAATTAATAAACAACTTTGGCAAAGTTGCAGGGTACAAAATAAACCCACACAAATCCTCTGCATTCCTATATATTAGCAACAAAGTTCAACAGCAAGAGATAGAAAGAGAAATCCCATTTAAAGTTAGGGTAGATAGTATAAAATACTTAGGAGTCTACCTGCCAAAACAAACCCAGGGACTATATGAACACAATTACAAGACACTTTTTGCACAAATAAAGTCAGATTTAAGTAAGTGGAAAAACATTAGTTGCTCATGGGTAGGCCGTGCTAATATAATAAAAATGACAATTCTACCCAAATTAATATACTTATTTAGTGCCATACCAATTAAACTATCAGACAATTACTTTCTAGAGCTGGATAAAATAATATCAAAATTCATTTGGAAAAACAAAATGTCCAGAATATCAAAGGGACTAATGAAAAGAAATGCTTGGGAAGGTGGCCTAGCGCTACCAGACCTTAAACTGTACTATAAAGCAGCAATTATCAAAACCACTTGGTATTGGCTAAGAAACAGAGAGGTAGACAAGTGGAATAGATTTGGCACTCAAGATGCAGTAGGCAAGGAATATAGCAACCTTCTGTTTGATAAACCCAAGGACCCCAGCTTCTGGGATAAGAACTCATTGTTTGACAAAAATTGCTGGGAAAACTGGATAACAGTGTGGCGGAAATTAGGCATAGACCCATACCTGACACCGTACACAAGAATAAAGTCCAAATGGGTACATGATTTAGGTATAAAGATTGATACCATGAATAAACTGGAGAAGCAAGGAATAGTGTATTTATCAGATCTATGGAGAAGGGAAGAATTCTTTACTAAAGGAGAGATAGACTGCATTATGAAATGCAAAATGGATAACTTTGATTACATTAAACTGAGAAGTTTTTGCACAACCAAACCCAATGCAACCAAAATCCGGAGGGATGTAGTAAATTGGGAAAAAATTTTTACAGCTAAGCTCGGGGATAAAGGACTCATTTCTAGAATATATAGAGAACTGACCCAAATGTATAATCATACAAGTCATTCCCCAATTGATAAATGGTCAAAGGATATGAACAGGCAATTTTCAGAGGAAGAAATTAAAGCTATCTATAATCATATGAAAAAATGCTCTAAATCACTATTGGTTAGAGAGATGCAAATCAAAACAACTCTGAGGTACCACATCACACCTATAAGATTGGCAAACATGACAGAACAAGAAAATGATAAATGCTGGAGAGGATGTGGGAGAGTTGGAACACTAATTCATTGTTGGTGGAGCTGTGAGCGCATCCAACCATTCTGGAGAGCAATTTGGAACTATGCCCAAAGGGCTACAAAAATGTGCATACCCTTTGACCCAGCAATATCGCTACTAGGACTATATCCCCAAGAGATCATAAAAATGGGAAAGGGTCCCACATGTACAAAAATATTTATAGCAGCACTCTATGTAGTTGCCAAAAACTGGAAGTCAAGGGGATGTCCATCAATTGGGGAATGGCTGAATAAATTATGGTATATGAATGTAATGGAGTACTATTGTGCCATAAGAAATGATGAACAAGAAGACTTCAGAGAGGCCTGGAAGGACTTATATGACCTGATGCTGAGTGAAAGGAGCAGAACCAGGAGAACTTTATGCACAGCAACAACCACAGTGTGTGAGAGTTTTTTCTGGTAGACTTAGATTTTTGTAATAACACAAGAACTCCTGAAAAAAAAAAAAAATCCCAATGGTGGACCTCAAGGCAAAATGCCTTCCACACTCAGAGAGAGAAATATGGAAGTCACTCACATAATGTAGCAGATCATGTTTGTGTATGTGTATCTGTTTGTGTATCATGTTCTGATTTGTTATACGGATTCTTTCATTTATCTTAGTCTGACTACATAGCATGACTATAGTGAAAATATACTCAATAGGAAAGTATATGTAGAATCTATACAGAATTGTATGCAGTCGTGGGGAGGGAGGGAGGTAGTGGGGGGTGGGTGGGGAGGGATAAAATTGCAATTGTATGGCAGTGATTGTTAAACATTAAAAAAATAAAAAAATTTAAAAAATAAAAATAAAAATAAATAAAAAAAAAAAATAAATAAAAGTATATTTATAGACTCATTCTTCTTCTGAGAGCCCTGGCTTGTCTGTTGCAAGCATGTGGCATTCTGGCTTTGTCCTCTTTGTATTTTTTACTCTTTCTTTCTCAAGTGTGTGAAACTGGCAAAGATGAGAGATCTTTCACTTTGCTGGAATGAAATATTGGGGTCTTAGAATTATCAGACTTCTGAAAACTCATTAAGCAATTATGTTCTGTCATCTTATATTTTATGAACATTTTCCACTCCCAATTTCAGATAATAATGGGGGGATGAATGGCGTATTCAGCTCAGGTTGATGCATGCTTCCACTGGCTTCCTATAAATTCTGTTCATAATAGAAAGTACATTGCGAGGGGTAAAAAATTCTTCCTTCCATTAAGACAATCTCCATTTAACTACCATCATACTTGGAGTGATTAGTTCCAGGTCTGCTCTAGTACCTGTGATTAGAAAGTCAGAGAGACCTTAGTTTGTCTATTCCTAATATGCCCAGTGTATAGATGTTCTCAGCCTTAGGATCATTTACCCAAAAGATGTCTTCTGTTATAAATGTATACAGTTCTGATATACTTCTGGCTACTTCCCAGTATCTATTTTAATTTTGGAGTTTGGGGGTGAGGGGTTGACTTAAGAGTCTCTTTTTTCTCCTTAAAGGGGAATGTGATGAGAAAAATAGAAACTTAGGATGGAATGACCAAGCCCTAGTGCTCAAGGCTCACATAAAATGTAAGGTGATAGTAATAAAGACTAAAACAGTCAGGGCAATCTAAGGTTTGTTCTAGGCAGGCCAGCTGGAGGAGAGAGCAGACTTTTAGGGTCATTGAAACAGGGCAATCTTCACATACTGGGTAATTAAGGGACCATAGCCTGAAGGGAGGTAACTTTGGAGACTTTATATAAATCTTTCCTTGGGATCAGGCAGTCAAGATGGACTTTCCTAGGTCATGATCAATGGATCACTGACCAAGCTATAAAAAGGATTGCTTTCTTGGGGTCCTGATACAGTCTGACCAGAATGAGTCCCTTACCAAGAGAGGAAAGGAGATAGCTAGTCAGAAGCAAATAGAATAACTTCAGAGTAATTAATATAGTTCCTGACACTACGAGTCCATGAATATGTGAAAAACATTCCCTTGTAAGATAAGGAGAATATCCTCATCAACTTTACTCATGATTGGAATATTCCAAAGGTGTCTGTGATCTGTTTGCTGTAGGCTGGTGCACTGGAAAAAAAGTTCCAATAAGTTATGAAGTGTTCTGCAAACCTTCTAGGCCCATTTTGGATTCTATATTCCCCATTAAGTCTTCCATGATGTCCCTGATTTTTCATGTTCTCTTCCTCCTCAAATTGTTTTGTATTTCCTTATCTGTATAAGACGTAGGCCCCAGTATAATATAGTATATGCTCCTTGAGAGCAATGGATTATTTTGTTTTTCTGTAGCTTACCAGTGCCTAGCATAATGCCTTATGTTTTGTAGGTAATTAATAAATCTTGTATTAAAGAAAAGACAATCCCTTTTGTCCTCTTGAGTATAAAACTGAGATTGTCACTCAGACTAGAGTTGGTTTTCCTAGAACTGGAGTGCAGCACTGGGTACTGCTTTGCTTCAAGAGACTAGAATATACAGCTAAGAAATAGGGTGGCTGGCAGACATGATTAGCACACATGACCTTGTATCTGTTTTAAGTGTATCCCTGGTATTTATATGTTTATAATAAGCCTGAAGACATAGAACTGGACTAAATTAAGCTTCTAATTTATAACAGAGTTGAAAAAACAAATTTTGGGGAGACTTACTGAAGCTAAACTCCTCCTGTGACTTGCTGAAGGAAAACAACATTTTCTCTCAGACTGATGATGGGACAAGTTGTTAAGTTAATAATATTTATAAAGCACTTACTGTGTGCCAGGCACTGTGTTAAAGCACGTGAGATATCAGTTGGTTGGTTGTTGTCCTTTGTGCTGGAAAAGGATGAAAATGACATCACTATGTTGTGGTCAAGGTACAGTGTGTCTGGCTGTGGCTAATCAGACCAATATAAGCTCAGAAGGCTCTGCCACCGGTCAGGCATAAATAGTCCATATGAACATTTGGAATGGAGATGGCTCTAAATGTGCGCATGGCATGTTTCCTTTGAGTTACTGCAATTCTGCTTTGCTTACAGAGCACAGTGCCTTCTTTAATGCAGGAACACAATGCTAGGCAGTCCTGTGCCATGTCCCCTATGTCTCACAATTGATTCCAGAGTTCTTCAGAGAGACCTTGAGAATGTCCTTGTATTGCTTCTTTTGACCCTCATGTAAGCATTTTCTCGTCTGAGTAAAATAATCTTTTAGGCAACCGTTTGGTTGGCATTTGAACAACATGGTCAGCCCATTGGAATTGACTTAAAGTGTCCAGGGCCACACAGACAGTGTGTGTCATAGGTGGGATTCGAATTCAGGGTTTCCTGGCTTCAAGATGAGATCCCGATTCACAACATAATGCTTCCAGGGATATGCCAAGAAGGAGTCACAAAACTAAGGTTCTATATGTAATGGTTGTAGTCATTTACAAGTCAGATCTCAAGAAACTGTTTATTTCCTTATAGGTAATTTGTTTGCAATGCAAGTAGCTGAATAGTGGTGCCATGTAATCTACATTTAGACTTCCTGAGAGAACCAAAAGAAATATTTAGCATGCTTTGTGATGCTTAAAAAAAAGCCTTAAGGGACAGCTAGGTGGCACAGTGAAGAGAGCACCAGCCCTGAAGTCAGGAGGACCTGAGTTCAAATATAACCTCAGAACAGACACTTGTCACTTACTAGCTATGTGTCCCTAAGCAAGTCACTTAACTCCAATTGCCTTGTAAAAAAAAAAAGACTCAGCATAAGCACTAGTAATAGCCATATTATCAAAGATGATATAAGGGTTGGAGGCACCATTGAGTTAATCAAAACACACATACTCACTCTCCCTCCCTCCTTCTCTCTCTCTCTCTCTCTCTCTCTTTCTCTCTCTCTCTCTCTCTCTCTCTCTCTCTCTCTCTCTCTCTCTCTCTCTCTCTCTCTCACACACACACACACACACACACACACATTTAAAGATGCTACACTCTGATACATTAAACCGGTGAGTACACTTGTCTTATTGAATCAACCAATTACAGGCTTTAGACTAAATTTTTGAAAGGCTTTAGCTTTGTTTTCCATCTCTTCTTCCCCTTAACCAGAAGAGTCCTTGTAAACTTTGGAGCACCAAAAGATTTGGAGTTTTCATCATCCTAGCAACTGGTAGCAATGGTTGCATCAGAAGCCTAGATAGACTAGATGTAATGAGGAAAGGCAGATTCAGGGCTCTACAAGGAGCCCAGAAGAAAATCTATACTGTATTTAAGGGAAAATTCTTGAGGACTCCAGCAGGACTTCCAGAAGCTGTGAATTACCCCTTTGCCACTTGTGCTCTCAAAGCTTCAGCCCAAATTTCCCCTGGCATTTGTATGTACTGGTGGGAGAGTGTGTTATAAACTTTTGAGGAGATGTTTTGTACAAATGATTTTTGCTTCTTACTAAACCACCTTATTAAATACCCTTCTCTAAAAGCTACTTAAATCTGGCAGAATAATTGATATCGACTGATAATCATGGGGAGTGGGGAAGATGAGAACTGATAGGTGTACATGAGTTATAGTGTTAGAAAGACACCTCAATGCACCCTTCTGGATGAACCCTCTGTCCTAAGCATAGACAGTGGAGCCCAACCTCCACGTGTGAGTGAGGGCTAGGGAAATAGCACCAGAATTTATGCTATTCAACAACATTCAAATGAAAAGGAAAATAAAATTGGATACTTTTCTCACCAGTAGTGAACTGTTAACCATCACTGCTTAATCTAACCATGGTTTTCTATACAGCATTGCTTGAGTAGTAGACTTCCTTAAAATCAATCTGAGTCTTTTAACTGGAAATAGACACTTTACTGGTACTTGTCTCTGTTCCACCTAGTGATTTATGGCATCAAAGGATTCTTTGCATTGTCTTCCTTATCTCCTAGCAGCTCTTCCAGCCTTTGATCTGACATGTAAGATCTGCCTACTTAAAAAAAAGCCCTAAGTTACCTGCTTTCCTATTATTCTCCATCAGTATTATAACTTATTGCATCCTTCTTTAATCATGACAAAACCAGAAAGAGAAAGGGCTGGAAAAAGGAATGTATAAACATTTATGTTTACTAGCACAAAATATTTTATTGTCTTTTTTCACTTAGAAGGAACTGTTTTTCTCCTTTCTCCTAGGTAGTTAATTGCTCTTTGACATGAGAGTTTATATTAGTCATGTTAGTACTAATTTATAGTGCCCATCTCAGTAGGATGGTGTATTACAGTAACTCCTTTTCATAATAGTGGCAAGTATCAGTAACTAGTTGAATTAAGAAAGTAATCCAATTGTCTGGTGAGAGAGAGTAGTTATAATTTTTGCAGTGGAAAAAACATTGGATTAGGAGTCAGAAGACCTGGGAATTGAACCTTGGTTCTACCATTTAATGTGACTTTGAACAAATCCTTTGACTTTCTGAATTCCAATTTCTTTATCTATAAAATGAGGCTGATAATATTTGAGTTTTAAAGGTTGTTGCACAGATCCAGTGAGTTGATGTATGTGAAAGTACTTAGAAATTTGACATTTTCGACAGAAATATAATATTCCTTACAATTATACTTAATGTCTTCCTATCAAATTCTATTCCAGTACATCATCCTTACAAGGAGGTGACCTTTAGTTCTCAAAGACTGTGCCACCACACAAACCTGGGGAGGTTTTATTTTGCCAAGTTGGAAAGGCTTTTCAAGGTGAGACTCATGATGGATTCTGTGTTTATCATCTGTAGAGGACCAGTCAGGTATAAAATCGGTTCCATGGAATGGCAAGATTCAAAAATGCTTTACTTAGAAGCGAAAGCTGGATTTGAGTCAAGAAGGAATCTAGGAATTCCAAGAGAAGGTGAGGAGGGAGTGCATTCCAGGCATGGAGGACAGGCAGTACAAAGGCTCAGGGATGGGATTCATTCCAAATGATCTCTGAGCAACCTTCCTATCCCTAGTATCAGATCCAAAACTGCTTTCTAAAAATTTTGAAATAATAAAACTAAGCTCACCAAAATCTAAGTTTTAAACATGCATTCAGATAGGACTAAGTTTCTGAATGGGAGATGGAGTGCTTTCAGCACACCACTTGTAGACTTAGGACTGCCCACACAGTCATGAAGACTGACCATGGGGAGGATTGGAGCTGGTCAATGTTCCTCGGAACTCAGCTTGCTAGGCATGCTGGGAGTCTCCTGCTGATAGAGAAGGTGGGAGGAAGGGCAGGGGCACATATTTCTGATATTAGAACACGTCCTGAAGTTCCAGGCACTGGCTCCAGGGAGACTGGACTGTTTCTCCTTGACTCCAACCTTCCTGCTCAAGATGTAGGCAGAGGTCAGTGTGGTTCTACAGTTCAATTTATGATGACGCTTATCCTGTAAATCAGCTTGCTTGAATGACTGAATAAGTGGTTAAAAATACATTCAGAGGCTATAAATTTTTTCTTAAAATGATAAAGCACCTTATTCTGATTTTGTTTAAATTTTGCTATAAATAACAAAACTAGCTAGGTCATAGGATGAAACAGAGGGCTAAAAGAGTGGAGAGTGAGGGAGAAGGCCAAAGTCATACTGCCAAGCTCTCTCCAAGACGCTCTGATAAATCAAGTTTTTTCCATGCTGATTCTGTGTATAATCCGTCTGCTACTGGCCTCTTTTTATTATAGGCTCGGTGGCTCTTTAGATCTTAGTCTTTTTCTCTAAAGGGCTGCAAGGGATCTTAGGCAGAGACAGTATGGTGTGATGAAAAGCAAATTGGATTTGAGTTTGGTTCCTAGCTGTGCTCCTAAGTGTATGTGGGACTTTGGACAAATCTTCAAACCACAATAAGCCTCAATTTCCTTATTGTTAAAAATGTGAAGAATAGCATCTCCACTGTGGTATCAGAGGCTTGCTATGGGGCTCTAAATTATATTCATATAAATAAACATATAAAGCCCTCTTCTAGTGCAAGTATTGCACAGGCATTGTTCAGTATACAAATAAAAAAGCGAAGCACTCCCTTACCTTAAGGGGCTTACAGTATAGTGGGAGGAGATAATATAGACAAAGTAGATACCAGCCATAAATGCAAAAATAAATGAGGGAGAGAAAACTCCTTTGGCTTTTGTGAATCCGATATTCTTTTCTGCCTTTTGTTTCTCCATCCCCTGCAAAGTCTGAATCCAGGCTATCCAAGCTAGTTTCCTCTCTTGTCCCAACTTCTTTCTGTCTTCTTTTCTTCTCCATTGAAGTGTGTACCTTGAGTAGAGTGCTGTGGTTTTTGAGGGATCATGTCTTTTTTCAGTTTTTCTTTCTTATGCTTTCCCAGCTTTTCCCTCTCTTCCTCCCCACCTCAAGGCAGCTATCATCTTTCATTTCTCACCAGTGGCTGCATAGCACACTGTTGTTTTGCTTTTCATTCCTGTAGGCTTGAAACTGGGATAACTGTAATAAAACTTGTTAAAATTATGTCTAAAGTAAGAATAAATAGACTCTGAATGAAGTCCTGAGCAACTCTTCCATGAATAAAATAAATGATCTCTCGTGCCTGACCTATTTTGTGTTTTTCTTCTTTATGGGTATGTTCAGACAGTTGAGGTTTTAAGGTGGTCACTGGATAGATGAAGTATTACTGTATTTCTGTGATCTGATGAATATGGACACTTACTCTACCAGTACAGATTGAGATCACCTGTATTTTTTCTCCTGTGAAACTCAGCCTTGTTTTCCTTTAAAACCTCTAGAGAAGAAGCCTTTCTTAAGGTAGTTTTATGGTTCCTGTCCACCAGTGAAGAACTTGGGCTGTGTACCTATGATCCCTCACTCTTGGTACATGATTCCTCACTACCTCCTTTTCAGTCATGCTTTCTTGGATGATTTCACTGATTTCATACTCTTTCTTGCCCTTGTCACCACTGGAAATTTATTGCTGCCTATGTGTACCCACCATATAATCGCTGTGTTAATTTTGGGGTTAAACACAATTTTGATTCTTTAGAGGCTATAGTGTTTCAGGATTTGCAACCATACGGTGTAACATTACTAGGAAAACACTGGTATTTAAAAACACAGACACAAAGACACAGATTTTATTTTATTTGGTCAGATGCAGCTTGCACTTCTTGAAAGTTTTCAGGGTTTTCCAAATGCAGTCTAGTCTGTGTTCTTCCTCCCAGAGTCCAGCTCATTGTCCATTTCTACTGTCTTAGGTATAGGTCCTAATGAATTAACTCAATGGACCACTGCATTTGTCTAGGCAATAGGCATTCTCAACCATTCCCCACCTCCCCATCTAGATATGATCTTTGAGAGGCAGCTAAATAGTGCAGTGGATTGACTATTGGGCTTGTAGTCAGATAAACCTGAGTTCAAATCCCTCCTTGGACACCTACTAGCTGTGTGACTCTGGGCAAGTCACTTAACCTCTGTCTGTCTCATTTCTCTCACCTGTAAAAGTGGGAATAATCATAGCACCTACCTCCTAGGATTGTTGTGATGATGAAATGACCACTGTGGGGGTCAGTGTTATAGAGAGGATTCCTATCTATTTTTGTGTTGGACTAGGTGACCTCTGAGGTCCCTTTCAACTCTGAATCTAGTGGGGAGTTTGCTTGGACAATACACCACTCAAATCAGTAGTATTATCATCTGCATTTTACAGATATAAAACTGAGGCTCAGAGAAGTTAACTTGTCCAAGGTCATACAGCTAGCAATGGCAGAACAAATACTAGAACCTGGATTTCCTGACTCTAGTGAAATCAATCAATAAACATTTGCTAAGAGCCAGTGCCGGGCACTGTACTAAGTACTGGGGATACTAAAGGAGGAAAAGTACAGTCCTTGTCCTCAAGCTCATAAAATCTCGTGTTCTTTTTCATTTCCTGAGAGCAAAGAATTGTTTTTAAATCTCCTGTGGCTCCCAGTGTATGATGTGAGGCATATGCTAGGCACTTTATCCTTTTTTGTTGTTGAATGACTGAGCAAATGAACAAAGGCCCCTTCTTCCTATGGCAAATTTGAAATAGCTTCTTCTTGTCTTCCTGGTCCAGGTAGTATCTAAGTTGTATGAGTAGAGAGGGCTGAGCAAAAAATCAAACCATTATTAATGACCATGAAGTAAACTTAAAATTTTGGTCCCAAGTCCCAGGAATTATCCTTTGCTCCATATAAAGTCAGTATGCATTTATTAAGCACCATACAAAGTCAGTATACATTTAGTAAGCCAGAGGGTAGCTAGGTGGTACAATGGATAGAGCACTGGATCTGGAGTCAGGAAGATCTTAGTTCAAATCCAGCCTCAGACACTAGCTGTATGAACCTGGGCAAGTCAAAATGAACTGAAGAAGGAAATGGCAAACCAGTCCAGTATCTTTGCCAAGAAAACCCCAAATGGGGTCACAAAGAGTCAGACAGAACTGAAACAATTCAACAGCAACAATGTGCCAGGCCCTGTGCTAAATCCTGTTGATTCAAAGAAGGGCAGAAGACAGTACTTGTTTCAAGGAGGGTGGGTCTCTGACAACCACTCATGTTTGTGACAACAATCCTTGCTATCTACCTCACAGGAAAGGAGAAGGAAGGCTATGAAAATTAATCAGATCAATTCCCCCTCAAGTGCTTTGAATTTATTGGAAGGAAAAGTACTTGAATTGAGATAAAAACTGAGAGTATCATTATCTCAAATGACAGGGTCCCTCTGTCAAATTGCCAAGTTGCAAAGTGATAGGTAGTTTGGGTAGATATAAAAATGTCCCCTAAGGAAGAAGGTGGGCTCCAGTCAAACTCATTTCCATTGCAAAGACTGGTCATGACCTCCAGAGGTGACCTTTGTGGTGAACCCCCACACCATCTGTGCAGATCTGTTTTCCTCTCACAGGGGTTTTTTAACTCTGCAAAAGAAAGGGAAAAATACTCAGCTGTACTGCTGCCATAGACTATCATTCAAACATTCCATCCTCTTGCCCGCCTCCTTAAAGAGTGGAAGGAGTTGTCAGTTTGCCCTCAGCTAAAGCAGCCTTATTTAGCAGCCTTAGTACAGAAAGGAAGGCTAATAATATGTGGAGATAAAATTCCATGCAAAATGTCTTTCTATTCTAACCCATTCTCAGGTACAATCATTTCAGAGAAATGGGTCTGAGTGGTGGTAGGGTTGATGTGATTATCATGCATTATACTTAGAGATCCAGAAATAATTCCATTTAACTGCCCTCCACTACTTCTACTTTCCTCACTCTGACTAAGTCAAATTAACCTTTCTGCACTTAGATGATATTTAATTGTAAGCTTGGGCCAGTTTGGAATTTGGAGCCAAAGACACAGTTCTTTCTCCTTTAGGCTGCTATCAGGTACTGGCTACACTCTTCTCTAGTTGTTTCCTGTGGAATGCCCAGACCAGAGACTCATCTCACTTCTCTTAGCTTATAAAGCTCACCTAGGATACCCAGGAAAATCCATGCTTGCATTCCTTTGTACTCTGAGGCCAACCCCTATTCACTTATGAACAGGCCATACTCAGTATTATAGAAGATAGTTCTTTTTAATCAAAATAATGACAAACCAGATATCCTTAACTGAGCACCTATTTACCCCCCATGACATGGGACAATGGGAAGGAAACTTGATTTCCAAATCAAGGAGGGTCAGGACCCAAGTTCCAGTTCTGATGCTGCATGATCCTTGACGATTCACTTTACCTCTCTGAGACTCAGTATCACCATCTGTAAGGACTAAATGGCCTCTGAAGTATTTTTTAGCTCTATAATAATATCTTTGATCGTGGCCCACTTTTATATAGTGCCTTAAAATTTGCAAAGGTCAGGAGGTCTTTCTTGGTCCACCCTCCTACCCCTCCCCCAGTGCTAGTGCCTTCCCTCTGAAATTGCTTGCCATTTATATAACTCCTTTATGTACAGAATCATTTGCAGGTTGTCTCCCCTATTAGAATATAAGTCCCTGGGAATCAGGCACCATATTTCAGTCTTTCTGTATATCTCTAGCACTTAAAGAAGTATCTGGAACATAGTAACTACTTAAGAAATGTTTGTTGATAAACTAACTTGTTCATTTTCTCATTTGAGAAAAAAAAACCAAACAACTCTACCAGCTTGGAGCTATTATTATCCTATGGAACTTGGAGTCACTAAGAACTGAATTCCAATCCTGCCTTAACTAATTGCTAATTAATTAATTGCTGTGTGCCCCTGAACAAGTCACTCAACTTGACTCAGCCTCAGTTTCCTTATCTGTAAAAATGGAGATATTAGCATCTACCTCACAGGGTTGTTTGTGGTGAAGACCAAATGAATTAACATTACTTAAGCACTTTTGCAAATCTTAAAATGCTATATAAATGCTAGCTACTGTTATGATTGCTGTTGACGTTCTTACTTTAGAGATGAAGAAATGAGGCTTAGAGTAGGTAAATGACTTCCCTGGGATGACAGAGCTAGTAAGTGTCTCAGTCAGGAATTAAATCCAGGTCTTTCTGATTCCAAGTTCAACATTCTATCAATTATGCCACAAATCAAGTTCTAACTACTACTTATCAGTTGTGTGACCTCAGACAAGTCATTTAACCGCTCTGGGACTCCATTTCCTCATCTGCAAAAATTAGTGTGTTGGACTAGCTCGAAATCTGTCACCTATAATCCTGTGATATATGTAACCCCGGTTTCCAAGCTGTTTCCCAGAGAGTCTTGTCATAGAAATGTCAAACTCTAGGAATGATAAATTGACTCTGTCCCAGAATTCATCAACTTGTTGATGCCTTTTTGAACTTGGACTAGTAGACTTTGAGAGAAAGGAGCTGGCAGCGGTTATCCATCTTGTACATGCCATGTTGGAGGAAATGCAGTGGACAGGATTGAACTATATATCTGATTTCCAGATGCCTGCATTCCTGTTCTCTTCCTCAGGATTGTCAGGTTACTGTTGAAAGATGGTGGTATTCAGAAATGATGGGATGCTTATAACTGGCTCCACCCTGTTTCCTGTTCTATTAGGGGAGGAAGAGACAGAAGGAAAGACCTCTGAGGTCTGACTCTTGATCTTTAACCCAAAGCATCTAGTCTTCTTTTATGCCAATTTACTTCTCAAGTGAGACCCCCCTCCTCGTGTCATCTTGTTATGTTCCTGGGTATACTTAGCAATAAAACTCTAGTGGCTACCTATAGCCTTGCAGGTTTGCTAATGGTGTGGATAGAAATTTGGAAAAAGCTATTGATTCCTTTATGAGGGGCAATGCTGTGTAAAGGATGAAGAAGCACTTTCAGTGGTTCCAGTCATGACTCTGCAAGACATGCAAGTCAATGAACCTTTCTGTGCTCAGGTGATGGTAAACCACCTCCTGGAGGACCAAATCTGCTCTGCTGCCTGTTTTGGTATGGCTCCATAAACTAAGAATGGTTTTTACATGTTTATGCACAATAAAACTTTTTTTTGTTTTATTGTTGTACTAATACATTTTAAAATAAAATATATTGAATACAATAAAACTTTACTTAAAAAATGTAAGAACCATTCTTAACTGGAGAACTTGTACAAAAACAGACAGTGAGCCAGATTTGGCCCTTCAGCCACAGTATGCTGATCCCTGACCCCAGGCAGTGCTATAAGATTATAAATTGCAAAGAAAGGAACAACCTGCTTTGAGAGAGGGGGTTTCCTTATGGGGAGTTCCCTATGCCATTGAAACTACAAGTCATGTCCCAACTTCTATCGTTGTTGACCTCTCAGGAGACATTATCCCTACTCCAGTTCAAATTGAAGGAGAATGGAGATCTAGACAGAGACCTGCTCTGACATACTATAATCTCAGCCCTAGGCAAGGCAAGTTTCCCATGAAGAGGAGAATGTATTTATATACTCCTCTGTGTAACCTAGATAAGGCCTTGAGGCAAACAAGAGTTCAGGCAGGATAAACTTCATAAGGGAAGCATTCTGGGTCAGCCTTTCCCTGACCAGACCCATATGAAGTATTAATGGCCCTGTTCTAGTGAATATTTTTATCAATGACTTGAAGTAAGGGATAGAGTATATACTTAGCAGATCTGTATGTAACCTGAATCTGGGAGGAATACTTCATATAATGGAAGATAGAAGCAGGATCTGAAAATAACAGTTGGTCAGGATGATGAGATGAAGCTAAGAAAATGAAATTTATTAAGGTTAAATGTCGAGTTCTTTGACTGGGTTCAAAACATTGTTTGGGGAATTAAGGGGTTTAGCTCACTTGAGAGGCCCATCCTCATCAATAATCCCATTGATCCATCCATTGCTGATACAAACTGGATCTCCTTTCTACCCATACATCCTCCACAATAAATCTAGTGCATATAAAACCTCAGCTCCTAACAATCCCAAACCAAGGAGATCTGCTGACTGATGACACTTTGCACAAATCTTGTTTTTACTTGCCACTCTGTGCCAGTCATTCTTTCCTCCCCACCTCCTCTTAGTTTGTTTTGTTTTTCCCAACTCTGTTCTGACTGGGGCTCTATTTTAATGTCCCTAGAAACACAGCTTCAACACAGCTGCTCAGGCAAGGAGAGTTGACTAAGTCCTCAGTCTTCCATTGTAATATCTGCAAGACAAAGGGAGAACTCTCAAAAGAAGCTTTATGTCTGGCCCAGGCCTGGATTTCCAGTCTTTTCTCTTTTCCTCTCTCTCCTCAGTGCAGCATCTAGAGACTTCTGTTGTCCTAGGTTTCAGATTTTCTTGCCAGTGCTCTCGAGTCTCTCCTAGTTTTCAGACACCAACCTCGGAGCTACTTTGTATCGTTTCTGTGGCAAATCAGCAAAAGGAAAAGGAAGGGAAAAGGAACAGCTCAGCACAGTGTATCTTGTTGATACATCATATTTCCTCAACTAAAATGTAAACTTTTTACAGGTAGCAACTGTGTCTTTTCCTTTATTTCTATTTCCCATAGTGGCTATGTATGAGGTGCAAAATAAACCCTAACTCCCATTCCTATGCTCTGCTTGTGCATGTTCTCCCAGATAATGGCCACAATCTTAAGAGCTTTCCATCTCCTTGCCTCTCATCAAAAGTTATCTGGCCTGTATCCCATTCAAAGTCCTTTATGGTCTGGCTCCAACTTATCTTTTCAGACTGATCTCAAATTATTGCACCTCATAAAACTCTGCATTCCAGACAAACTGGCCTATTTGCTGTTCCTCATACATAATATCCTGTCTCTCATTTCTGTGCTTTCACCCAAGCTGTCTGTCCTCCATGTCTGGCATATTCTAAATCCCTTAGCTCTCTCAAAGTCTCAGCTCAAGTTCCATCTTCTTCATGATGCATTTCTTAATTCCCCTGGTTATTAGTGTCATCCCTCAAAAAATTACTCTGTATGTACTTGATGTAGATTTTATATTGATTTATTTATGCACATCTGTTCCACCCCTTTCCCCTCTCATCCAATGGAAGCTTTTTGAGGGCAGGGATTGTTCTATGTTTGTCTTTGTTCCCTAGCTCTTAGCACCTACATATTGTCGGCACTTAATAAGTGCCTGCTGAATGAATGAATGAATGAATGAATGATCAAAATCCTATTCTCTTTTACATCCTCCACTATGCATCTACAGGCCTGACTGGTTTCAGTTCAATGGAACAACAAGATGGCACTCCCAGGACAGGCTCATTGAATCTAAACTCATCACCATGCTGTTATCTCCAGCCTTGATTACACTTCCTTCAGTCTCTCCTATCTGTCTGGAGGATTGGAGGAGGGAGCACCAAACTCCCAGTGCTTTCCTTCATAAAGGGCAGAAACTGAGCACTCAGTTCATTTCATTTTGTATCCGCTGCTCCATCTAGTTTCAACCCCATGGAACAAGATGGCCCTCACATTGGCTATCTCCTTGAGTCTGGTCTCTCTCATCTACTTTCCTGACTTCTTTTGTGTGTTGTTTCCCCCTTCAGATTGTAAGTTCCTAGAATGCAGGGATTGCCTTTTTAAAAAATTAATTTTATCCCTAGTGCTTATTAGCACAGTGCCTAGCACATAGTAGGCCCTTAAGAAATGCTGATTGGATTGGATTTTAAGGACTAGTAAGCATGGAGAAAGGTTTTTCTATCTAGAAATAGAAAGTTTAACTAAGACAAGATCTTTGACTTTAAGTGGCTATGACATATATCCAGATAACCATGAGACAAACTAATTACCTACTACTAACATGTTCCCCCTTCCCAAGTTTTGCATTTGAAGAGCGACACTCATTACTTAGGGCACTGAGTGTACTCTAAGTGACTTGAGTAGTAAAAACTTTGGGTAGGCTTTAGGCAAGTGGTCCCCTCAAATTAGATTGTAAAGGTAGACTTTGTTCAGAACTTGGGGATTTTATTCAGTCCTGTCATTTCTGCTACGAAACTATAGGATAAAATATTTGAAAGGATATTAGAGTCATTTAATTCAGTGTCCACTGTTGGTCATAAAGTCCTTCCATTATATTCCTGGCAATTGGTCATTCAGTCTCCATCTGAAGTCATCCAGAGAATTCACCACCTCCCAAGGCAGTTCATTCAATTTTGGGACAGCTCTAATTGTTAGAAAGCTTTTCTTTATATTAAGTTCAAATTTTCTACCCTATAAATTTCCCATCTGCCAAGACCAACACATGATATCTGATATCTCATCCATGGGACAGCCCTTCAAGTAGGTCAGTTATCATACCCTCTTTATGTGCTGCCTTCTCTAGGCCAAATACCCTAAATTTCTTACACTTCTCCACATATAGCAGTGCTTACAATTCCCTCATGGCCAGTAGATAAAGCACCATGTTTAGAGTCAGGAAGACCTGATTTTATATCTGGCCCCAGACACTTACTAGCTGCGGAACTGTGGGCAAATCACTTAGCCTTTGTCTGCCTTAGTTTCCTCATCTGTTAAATGGGACAGTAATAGCACTTACTACACACAGGGTTGTTGTGAAGATCAAATGAGACAATATTGTAACACGCTTAGCCTGGTACATAGTAAGAGCTACGTAAATGTTAGCTATTATGACAATAATGATCCTGGTCAGCCCCTTTTGGACATGCTTCAGTTTGTCATAATGTGACACCCAGAACTGGACGTAGATTTCCATATGTAGTCTGACTAGGGCAGAGTACACCCCCACAACCACTTGGATGGTGTGTGTCTGCTAATGCTGTACAAGATTACATTAGTTTTCCCTCTGAGGATTTACTTGGATACGTTGTGGGGTTAATCGCCTCCTCAGAGTTGAATACTTCTCCCCCCCACACTCCAGATCTCTCAGTCCAAGGCATTTCCTCATTCTAATTGGTATTTTCCTTGGTTTCCCATCTCAGCAATTTCAATTTTGATGATGGGGGACCCTGTGTTTAGGTCAACCTCTGCTTCTGTAATCTTGAATGGTATGGGCAGACTCTGAAAGGTCCTAAGCGGGGGGTGGGGATAGCCAAAACTAGACCCCTTGTGCAATGCACTCTGAGTCTACTCCTACTCAGATTTCTACCTATGGCCTCCTTCTTGCCACACTCCCACTCTGCCCTGTGAGACCCTTCTCCCCTGCTACTAGATGCTGGGGCTGCCCCCCAAAATCCATGCTGTTCTCCTTTATTGAGGTTTTGGGGTTTCCTTGGGCTGGTCCTGCTAATGGGCTCAGGGCTATCCACCAAGTTGAGCTCTTGGCTGTGTTGGCCTTCTCTAGTGGCCTTCTCGTGTCTTGTCTCATCCTCTCTACCTATGCTGGTTCATTTACCTTAAGATTCCCACAGGATTTGAGGCTGGGTAGAGGAGTCTACAGGTGATTCTCCTCATTTTTATTTTAATGTGTGCATTTTAAAGATTTACCAGGAAGTTTACCAGAAATCTGGACTCCTATAGGTTTTAGTACACCACCACTTTCCCACAATCCAAATTGAAGTTTTTCACTAGTCTAAAACTATGATTCTTAACCCCCTTCACTCCTTTTTCATAGCACTCTGCCACTACCACTGCAGAAGTAAAAATTGATTCCACAAGCCTAAAGGTCATTTTAAATTTTTCTTTGCTTCATGGGTCACCAGGGCCAAAATTTTAATAACTGAAAAGCCAACCAACTAGTGACATGCTTCTCTATTATTCCCTAGGTTGGCTCTTATCAAAGAGATTGTCTAGTACTGGGGCCATGTAGTGGCCTCTCTGGCATAGTCTACTAGAATCTACCAGAGTTTTCATTCTGCTGAGGCAGTCTTTGAGAACCAAGGGTCATCACCTTGTTGCCATGAGGCATCAGAGGAAGACTTCCCTGATAAGGAATCTAGCAATACCCATGCTAAAAAAGGAAATTAGATTAGTCTGGGGATATAATGTCTTCCTAGTATACCTTTGTTAACTTGTAGTACTCATAGCAACTTCTTCCTCTAAGAGCTCAGAACCTGACCTTTTAATGATCTGTTCTAGAGTATTACCAGGAGCCAACACCAAATTCACTAATCCACCATCCTGAGTATCTGTTCAGCCTCCAATCTCAGGGGCATCATCACATTTCCAGATCACCAGGATAAGCCATTATTAAAGTCAGCCCTGCACTCCATTTCCCTGTCTCCAGTGGAATGTATTACATACAACCCTTATAAACAGTACAGGGACTAAGGCTGTAAAGAAACCACTCAGGTTCCCTAGGAGGCAATGTTCTACAGTCACCAGCCTCCTTGAAAATCACATTATAAATACATATTGCCAAATTCTCAGCTACATCAGTAATAACCACCAACAACAAAGCATTAGACTGGTTGAATGTTCCCTGTGAGCATTTTTGCTTCAGTGTTCAGCTGTGATAGATCGCTTTTCTGGGGCTCACTGAGGAATGTATTTGGAGCATTTTTCTGCTTTTGGTTGAAAATCATTATAGAATAATTGCAGAATAAATTGCAGGAGATGCCAGTGTGCTGTGAAGAGCTTTTAGCTCCATCCACCAGAGTGATGGTAGAAGGTCTAATATAGTACCTGTATTTTTCTACAGTTGCATTACTTTTTTATATTTTACATCATTCCTTTTTTTTAGGTTTTCATTTCCTCCAAAAAATAAATTTAATCAAAAAATATAGCAGGGTTCCTCCCCTGTTACCAAGCCCTCTACATTTCCTGCTCTACCAAGTTGATCTCTTGATTGATGTCTAACAATAAAAATTTTCTCCCACAAAGTACAAAGCATTTGGAAGAACTCAGCCACTGTATCGAATCATTTTTTTAATGGAGTGAGAAGAAACTGGATTTTTCCATTCTCCATTTGCAATAACTGCTGGAAGGATCAGAATTGGCCTTTGGAACTCATTTGGGCATCTTGATTTGATTATCTCAGTCTGAATTCCAGAGCTAACAGACCCAGTGGGAAACCTCATCATATCAGGTGAAAAAGCATGAGTGAGTTGAATTTTTGGAGAGCTTTTCATGCTGGTTGGTCCTGCTACCTCATATAACTATTCTTACCTGGACCAGAAAGTTTAATAGTCAGGGACTGATCTATTAATGGCTATTTTTCAGTTCTGGGAGAATTGTTCTGCTTTATTGTTAAACAAAATAAAGTTATATTCCAAGGTGCTATACACCTAATGACAGCAGTCTATCCCCAAATTTTTTCATGTTTCTAGAATAGGAAGAGAGAATGTTAGTGATTAGAACCTCAAAGCTCTCTGCCTAATGATCTGGCAAAAAAAAAAAAAAAAGAAAGCACTGGATTTCCCTTTCTTGCTTGTGGGCAGTTTACCTATTATACTAGAAGTACAGAGCTGCCGTGAGATGTAGACTGGACCCCTTCTTCTTAAAGTGCATAGCCTGGGGCAATAATTCTAGTTGACTCTATTGGTGATTCACTTTGAGTGGGCCCTGATTGTTAACTCCCAACCTGTACCTATTAAGGAGAAGATTCCTAGGCAAATACAGAAAGAGCAATTCATTATTGACTTCAGCACTGACAGCAAGAGAGGTGGCCTCTAAGCCAGTGAGATCTGGGATCAAGTTCTATTTCTGATACATAGTACCTGTGTGACCCTAGCAAGTCACTTAACTTGTCAGTAATCTAGGCAACTCTCTAAGACTGTAAATTTCAGAAAAAGTTTTGATCTGTACTGGAAGAGAAGCTAGCTTCTTCGCCTTGGAGTTCCCTCTACCAGTGAAATTATAGGTCTATTACCTGTCCCATTCCCTGCTTCTGTTGACCACCACGATGTTTGTAATAGACACAAACACTCTTATACCACAACTCTGGCCCTTTGCCCTCTTCATAATTGGGGCATCCCTGTAGCCATATTCCTCTTATTTTCTAGCCACTTGTAAGCATCTGCAGGCCCAAGATAATCTACATTCAATAATTAGTGTAAGAGAAGCCATCCTTACCCAAGATCAGGCAACCATATATCATAATTCCTGGCACCTCTGTTTTGTTTGGGATACCTACCTGCCTGGCTATTATCCTCATCTCATTTCTGCCTTCTGCTTTCCCAACCCCTGACTTGCTCTTGGTAATTGATATTTTAGACTTTCTTCTGGATTCTCAGATCCTTGGCTATCTGGTTTATTTCTTTCTTTTAGGATCATAGACTCATAACTCTAGAGCTGACAGGGAACCTTAGATGTCATCTAGTCTACCATTTTACCATTAACTACCACTGGGGAATCCCATGTAAACTTCCATCATTTTCCAATGCCTTTCTCTATGAGGTATTGTCAACTCACTGTCAGGGAGTATGTAGACTTAGTTCTGAGCCCTCATTCCCCTTTTGAATTTACTATACTACTCATGTGACATTAGCATTATGGTGCCAGTTTTACCCAGGAGCAGACAAATATTTTTGGATACTTGCTTAATATTTAATCAATAAGCAAAGAAGTATTATGTAAAAATCAGATAATAACACAAAACAGATACATAAAATAGCCACAAAGCAGTTGCGAGCTCAGTGCTCTCCTAAATTTTGGAAACTTCCAAATATAGGATTAATCTAGTCCTGAGAATCCTAGGACATACACAATTTGAATTTGTTTTGTTCTCCATTGCAGTGCCCCCATGAGTGAGCAAAAGACTATAAACAGCACATTTACTAAAGGATGTTTAGCTCACTGGGTAAGAAGAAGAAAAACTCTGGAGACAGGTTTTCAGCTCAGTCCAAGAAAATAATTTGTGATCCTATGCAATCTAGAATTGAAGAGGGTTGGTGCTTTCCAAAATTTTATATGTCTGGTTTCTGGTGGGGACCACTGACCAGTTCTAGTTATCTGCCCACCCATAATGGAGCAGAATGAGTGGACTCAGAGGCCAGCCCCAACAAAAAGCAGTGCCACCAATGTTTTCATATCTTTTTCTGACCTTGAGATGGAGCATAGCCCGTCTCTAACTTGGAAGCTCCAAATCTCCTATTGCTTTGGAAGGAGGGAAGGAAGGTTGGAGAATGGCGGGGGGGGAGGGTACAGAAGGGGTCAGAAGAGAACTACATTGGGGGGGCAGAGCCAAGATGGCAGAGTAGAAAGACGCATATACTGTAGCACTTCCCCACAGCCCACAAAATACCTGTAAAAAATGACTCTCAACAAATTCTAGAGCAGCAGAAGCCACAGAATGACAGAGTGAAAGAGATTTCCAGTCAAAGGTAAGCTGGAAGGCCAACAGAAAAGGTCAGTTCCATGGGACACAGAGCAGAGCCCAGCCCTGGCCATGTGGCATGAGGAGGAACAGAACCAGAACAGGCCTCTGGGGCAGAATCCCCAGCAGGGAGGGTCCCAGGTCCCTCAACCCACAGGCGACAAAGAAAGCTTCAAAGGTAATTGTGGGAGGGCTTTCCCAGCTGGGCAAGAGGGGAGGTGGGTCCCCCCAGCACTGGCTCCAGGCAGCGACAGAGGTGGCAGCAGCAGCAGTGGGTGACTGGCAGCTACAGTGGCCATGGAAGCAGCCTGGATCCATTGTTGGAGCAGCTCAGTTTAAAGCCTCTGGGGGAATTGAGCAGGGGATCTGAACTTCAGCCCTGAGCACAGTCCTGGAGGAAGAGGAGCACTAGGACCCTCCTCTTGACAAAGGATTCAGAAGTCAAGTAACTGGCTGGGAAAATGCCCAAAAAAGGGAAAAAAAATAAGAACATAGAAGGTTACTTTCTTGGTGAACAAGTATCTCCTTCCATCCTTTCAGATGAGGAAAAACAATGCATGTTGGCAGAAGAAGTCAAGGCTTCTGACTCCAGTACCTAAAAAATGAATATGAAATGGGCTTAGGCCATAGAAGAGCTTGAAAAGCAAGTCAGTAGTTTGCTAAAGGAGAACCAAAAAAATGCTGAGGAAAATAACACCTTTAAAAATAGTCTAACTCAGTTGGAACAAGAGATCCAAAAAGTCAATGAGGAGAAGAAGGCTTTAAAAAGTAGAATTAGTCAAATGGAAAAGGAGGTTCAAAAGCTCACTGAACAAAATAGTTCTTTAAAAATGAGAGTGGAGTTCAGGGCAGCTAATGACTATACAATAAACCAAGAAGTTACAAAACAAAACCAAAAGATTGAAAAAATAGAAGATAATGTGAAACATCTCATTGGAAAAACAACTGACCTGGAAAATAGATCCAGGAGAGACAATTTAAAAATTGTGGGACTACCTGAAAGCCATAATCAAAAAAAGAGCCTAGACATTATCTTTCATGAAATTACCAAGGAAAACTGTCCTGATATTCTAGAACCAGAGAGCAAAATAAATATTGAAAGAATCCACTGATCACCTCCTGAAAGAGACCTGAAAAGAGAAACTCCTAGGAATATTGTAGCCAAGTTTCAGAGTTCCCAGGTCAAGGAGAAAATATTGCAAGCAGTTAGAAAGAAACAAATAGAGTACTGTGGAAATACAATTAGGATAACACAGGATCTGGCAGCTTCTACATTAAGGGATCGAAGGGCTTGGAATAGGATATTCCAGAAGTCAAAGAAACTGGGATTAAAACCAAGAATCACCTACCCAGCAAAGCTGAGTATAATATTTCAAGGAAAAAAATGGTCATTCAATGATATAGAGGACTTTCAAGCATTCATGATGAAAAGACCAGAAATAAATAGAAAATTTGACTTTCAAACACAAGAATCAAGAGAAGCATGAAAAGGTAAGCAGGAAAGAGAAATCATAAAGGACTTTCTAAAGCTGAACTGTCTAAATTCCTACATGGAAAGATAATATTTGTAACTCTTGAGACTTTTTTTCAGTATTTTGGTAGGTGGAGGGATTATACATACACACACATACACACACACACACATATATAGACAGAGAGTACAGGATGAGTTGAATCAGAACAGATGATATCCATAAAAAAATAAAATTAAATTAAGGGATGAGAGAGGAAAATATTGGGAGGAGAAAGGGAGAAATGAAATGGGGCAGACTATCACTTATAAGAGAGATAAGAAAAATCTTTTTCAATGGAGGAGAAAAGGGAGGAGGTGAGAGGGGAAAAGTGAAACTTACTCTCTTCACATATGGCTTAAGGAGGGAATAACATACTGACTAAATTTGGTATGAAAATCTACCTTACATTACAGGAAAGTAGGGGAGAAGGGGACAAGTGGGGTGAGGGGGATGATAGAAGGGAGGACAAATGGGAGAAGGGAGTAACTAAAAGTAAACACTTTTGGGAAGGGACAAGGTTAAATGAGAGAATAGAAAAGAAAGGGAGGGACAGGGTAGGATGGAGGGCAATATAGTTATTCTTATATAACATGACTCTTGTGGAAATCTTTTGCAAAACAACACATATATAGCCTGTATTGAATTGGTTGCCTTCTCAGTGGGGATGGGTAGGGAGGGAGAGGAGAAAAGTTGGAATTCAGAGTTTTAGAAATGAGTGTTGAGAATTGTTATTGCATATAACTGGGAAATAAGAAATACAGATAATGGGGTATAGAAATTTATCTTGCGCTTCAAGAAAAGAGAGAAGATGGGGATAAAGGAAGAGCGGGGGTTGTGATAGAAGGGAGGGCACATTAAGGGAAGGGAGTAATCAGAATACAAGGTGTTATGGGGTGGGGGAAGGGGAGAGATGGAGAGAAAAATTGGAACTCAAAATTTTGTGGAAATGAATGTTGAAATCTAAAAATAAATAAATAAAACTATTTTAAAAAAGAGTACTACATAGGAGAGAATTCTGGGAAGATAGTACAGTAGGTCAGAAAATTCCAAGCTCTCCAGATTTCTTCCACAAATAAGACAAAATACTGCCTTAGGGAGAACGTAGAAGAGGGAAAATTATCAAGAGTTGGGGCAGAACAGTGGTCCTCCTGAGACAACCCGAGAAGATCCAAGATTTGGTCCTGGTAAAGCATAAACACCTCTAGGCTAGTTCCACTGAAACAGCAAGCAGGAAGCCCTGGGACTAGTTAAGCTGGGAGATAGCCTCAGTCCCAGTCACAGGAATTTCTACCTGCCAGACAGTTTGAGGAGTGAGACATCTGAGGAGGGAAAGATTGAGGGAACCTCTGCTGATAAGGGATGCCAGGCCCAACTGTGCTGCCAAGAAGGGGCCCTGGGTGAGAAGGAACCAGCACAGAGTGAGTGGTGCAAAACCTATGGGGCAGGGCCTGGTTGTGGGCACTTAGAGGAGGGCAGAATTCTTGGCTTTTGTTCCAGACCAGAGGAGAGAACTGAAGGAGGATTTAAGTGCAGAGGAACCATTCCCCATTCCCCAGTACTAGAGGTGATTAAATAATAAGCTTCTACAAATGAAAAAAAAAAAGAGCAGGCTGAAGAGAAAGAACCCAAACCATAAAAAGTTATTATGGGAATAGAGAATACCAGGATTCATCTTCAGAGGAGAATATTGAAGCAAAAAAAGCCTCTTCTAACCCAAAGAATAATGTCAAATGGTCACATGCCCAAAAAGAATTCATAGAAGAATTTTTAAAAGGTTTTAATAATCCAATAAGAAAGATTGAGGGAAAAAATAAGAGCAATCCAAGAAAAGCAAGATTATGAAAAGAAAGTCAACCAAATAGCAAAAGAGATCCAGAATCTTAAGGAAGAAAACAACTCCATGAAAATTAGAATTCAGCAAAGGGAAGCCAGCAAAGTTATGAGACCAAGAAATAACAAAACAAAATATAAAGAATGAAAAACTAGAGAGAAAGTGAAACATCTCATAAGAAAAACAACTGATCTGGAAAACAGGTCAAGGAGAGAAAACATAAGAATAATCGAACTACATGAAAGCTACAATCAGAAAAAGATTCTTGATACAATAACCCAAGAAATAATTAAAGAAAATTGTCCTGAAGTGTTAGAACAAGGGGGAAAGTAGAAATAGAAAACAATCCACCCATCACCTGAAAGAGAACCTATGAGGAAAACCTATAGGAATATCATAGCTAGAAACCCCCAGCTTAAGGAGAAAATATTACAAGCAACAAGAAAAAAACAATCCAAATATGGAGGAGCTACAATTAGAATCACATAAGACCTAGCCATGGCTACACTAAAAAACTGCAGGGTTAAAGAAGGAACAATGCATATATGTCTAGAAAGACATAAAAGTCTTCTAAATTCAGAAAGAAATGAAAGGCTTAGGGGATAAGTGGGGGGAGAAGATAAGAGAGGGACTTCGGGGACAGGGAATAGGTCAAGTAATAGGAGGGCAAGGTAGCAGATAGAAGTAAAACAGAGGAATCAGGAGGGACAGGAAATAAGAGATATAAACAAGCATAAAATAAAGATCAGTAGTAGAATTTATTAGGAAAAGAAACAGGGATAGTAATCATGATCTCAGACAAAGTTAAAACTAAAATAGATTTAATCAAAAGAGAAAAGTACGGAAACTATACTCTATGTCAGCCACATTAATCAATACTGTTTTAGACTATTTAAAATAACCAGGTAGTGTGTATATATGTGTATGTATATATATACGTAAGTGTGTATATACATATACAATACAGTCATACATATACACACATACACATATATATCCTCAATTCATTGCAACTTTCTTGAGGGAAAGTGAGGAGGAAGGGAGGAGAAAACAAAATAAAAAGTGCACAGCAGAGAACAAAAGAAAATTTATAAGGAAGCAAAAATGGACAACTCAGAACACAATGTGCAGTATTTATTATATAGGCTTTCCTGAAATAGAAATTTATTGCTGTATATTTTGAATCCTCTCACATTCTGTTGTGCACATGGCAATGCTTTTTTCTTTCCTTTTGTATTTAGTATTTAAGTTTATAATATGTTCCTTTTTCTTTTCTTATTGTATATTTAAGTTTAAAATAAATTAATAAAAAGGGAGAGGAAAAGGAAGAGTACTACATAAAGATAAGGAAACTGAGTCTCAGGCTAAGAGACTTGCCCAAGGTCACATTGGTAGTAAATTGTCAAAATGAGGATTCAAACTGAAGGCCCTCTCCTTTCTTCTCTTTTTGTCTCTTTTCTTCTTTTGTTTCTTATAATGCCACTTAATGTTTCTGTGTCAACAATCAATGTCATATGGAAACTGCTTATTATGCCTAAGCATAATAAGGGGAAACAGGGCACAAGGGGAAAACGGCAATAAAAATACAAGAAAAATAAAAAAAAACAACCCTGAGGCTTCATCTCACCTCAGGCAAATTTACAAAGATGATAAAAAATGGGAGCAGTGTTTTTAAAATAGATTTGTATTGATATATTTTGTTTTTAGCATTGCCTAGATTTCTCCCTGTACGCCTGTACTTTTCTTCCAGAAAGCCAACCTTTATAGTAAGGATTTTTTTTTTAAAAAAAAAGACAAAAGGAAAAATACTCAGCAAAAACAATCAGCACATCAAAGAACAAAAACAAATAAAAGACACTAATTGACATTACATGCAATGTTCCATACCTATGGACCTCACCCTCACCCTTACAAAGGACTGGGGAGAGGTATCTTCTCCTCTCTCTTCTTTAGGAACAAATTTGTTCTTTGTGATTTTATGAGAAGCAGTTTTATTGTTTTGTGGTGGTGTTCTTTACATTTACTAAGTTGTAGTCTTGCATAATGACTTCTTGGTTTCTTGGAGCCTCTGCATGAGTTTAGGTTGGTCTCTGTATTTGTCATATTGTCATTTCTTAAAGCACAGTAATAGTCCATTGTATTCCCATGCCACAATATGGTTAACTATTCCTCCACCTTGAACAAAGTTTTCCAGTTTTCAGTTTGTTTCCAGCTCTTTACCACCACAGAAAGAGCTGTTCTAAACACTGTGGGAAACAAGGGAAAAAGTTCTGTTTCCACAGAGTCAAAACTCGCAGTGGTGATAGTTAATCAAAGTTGTGACCTAGCAGCGTCAGGTAAAGAAGGTCAGAAACTTTTAAGAGAGAGCAGGAATTAAGTGTTCACAAAGGTTGTTAGCCCCTAAGGTTACTGAATAAAAACTGCAGGTGGCCTTGACCAATCAAAAAACCATTAGGGGTTTTTAAAAAAACCCAAGAAGAAGACAGAACTAATTCAGCTTAATCCAGTTGAAGTCACTGTAAGGGCCACCTAAAATTCCAACTGCGCTTGCTTAATGACATACAGTGGGCATGTCAAAAGATTGTGACCAGAAAGAGAATGGCCCAGTCCATCCTCTGATGGAAGGAGCTGTCCTGCTCTAATGTTATCAAAATGCCCTCACTTCCACCTCTCTTTATCTCTCTCTCTCTTCTCTCTCTCTCTCTCTCTCTCTCTCTCTCTCTCTCTCTCTCTCTCTCTCTCTCTCTCTCTCTCTCTCTGTCTCTCTCTCTCTGTCTCTCTCTCTCTCTCTCTCTCTGTCTCTCTGTCTCTGTCTCTCTGTCTCTGTCTCTCTCTCTCTCTTTCTCTCCCCCTCTTCCCCTCTCTCCCTTTTTGAAGAAAGGCAGAATTCACCTTGGCCAAGGTGTTCAATTCCTCTGAATTCCATTTTAATAAATTTTCTTTGATACTTTTCAATGTCAAGTGTGTTTCTAACAACACTTTGCTATAATTGGAGCCTTTCCTTTTGTCAGTGATATCCTTGGTCTATATGCCTAGAAGTGGCATCTTTGGGTCAAAAGATATGAACATTTTGGTCACTTTATTTGCATAATTCCAAATGGGAGTAGTCAATGGTGGAACAGCTGTGGGAAAACAGGCACACTGATACACCTTTGAGAGAGTTGGAAAGTACTGTAACCAGTTATTCAAGAAAAACAACAAAAACTGTTCTTTAATTCAGTGTTACTATTACCGGCACATTCCCCAAAGAACTTAAAAACAGAAAAAGGTCCAAAATAATACTAAAATATTTAAATAGTGTTCTTTAATGGTACCAAAGAATAAAAAACAAAGTAGTTGCCCTACAATTAAGAAATGACTAAAAATGTTATATATTAACATTGTGGAATATTGTTCCATAGTAAGAAATTACAAAGACTAGGAATTTGCAAAAATTTGGGAAGATTTGTATGACTTGATATAGAATGAAATAAGCAGAACTAAGAGAGTTCACAATAATTATAACAATGTAAATGAAAAGATGATCAAAAAGCACTTGAACTCTAAATCATGCAAAAACCAGTGAAGGTACTGGAGAAAAGATTATGAAACATCCTTATTCATGTCATAGGGGTAGGAGACTGTCAAAACAAATATGGTATACAACACTGTCAGATATTGTCACTGTATGTTTTCACTCATTTGTTTTTCTTTGTTCAATCTGGAGGAAATGGAAATGCCTTTGAGTTAAGGACTACAGGAATCAATAAAACATATTTAAAAGAAAAAAACTATAGGGTCCTTTCTAGCTATGGATGTGTAAGTCAAGGAAATTTGAAGACCCAACATGAAAATGAACTCTTTTTAAAAAGATTAAAGCAATAAATGTATCAATGGGATGACTCCTGAAGCTTACTTTGACAACTTTTGTTCAGATCTTTAATTCCAGTGTCTAACATGGAAAGACGCACTAATACAGAGTCGACAGAGTTATGATTAAGTCTAACTATTTGGAATTATGCTAAGAAAAAAGACATAATGTATCCATACCCTTGAACCCAGAGATCACACTTTTAAACATATATTGCAAAGGATGTTAAAGACAGAAAGAAAGGTCCCCAGTACAAAAGAATATTCATGGAAGCATTGTTTGTGATAACAGATCTGGAAACAAAATAGGTACTCATTAACTGAGAATGGCTAAAAAAAAATATTGTGCCTGAATGTAATGAAATACTGCTATGCCATTAGAGACATTGAATATGAAGGATTAAAAAAAAGCATAAGATAACTCATATGAACTGATACAAAGTGAAGTAAGCAGAACCATGAAGACAGCATTAGCAAATAACTAATGCAAGAACATAAATGGATCGAACAAAAAACCATCAACAATTCAACATGATATAGTTCTTGTGGTCAAGCTTGTCTCTAGAGAAAAGATGAAATAGGTTCCCTTTCATTCTTAGCAGAGGGGAGAGACTATGGGTATGAAGCTTTGCATCTACTGTTAGAGTTGGTTAATGTGTTGATTAGTTTTCCTGAGCTACTTCTTTCTTTGTCATTCTTTGTTCCAAAGGTTGAATCAGTAGGTGGGCGAGGGGGGAGGGTAGAGAATATATTTGGAAGTAAAGACAATGTAAAAAAAAAAATGTTAATCATTTTAAAAATAAAAAATAAGCAAAACAACAACAAAACATAGTTGCCTTATTCCTCTCTATTCTTCTTCCACACTAGTCTCTTAGTCCTTAAATTCAGATCTTTTGGTCCCAGCCCATGTCTAATTCACTTGAATTTGTTGTCTGTAGTCAGTGTTATTTTTCCAAACCCTAGAGACCTCAGGGATGATGTACATTATACTTAAGCTGTGCTTTCTTGGGGCTATTTGTTGGCTCTGTGATAGAGTTTTGTACCAGAAGTCATAGGTTAATTGACTGAATTGACTGCATCAGCCAGTTAATTTGCCAACTTCTAGACATGTGCTGAGGTGTTATAAGAAGTATTTAGGGGAGAAGATCATTCTAACTTCTGGACAGAAACATTGTTAATACCATTCTTATTTGTGGGGTGTGTGTGTGTGTGTGTGTGTGTGTGTGTGTGTGTGTGTGTGTATGTGTGTGTGTGTGCGAGAGAGAGAGAGAGAGAGAGAGAGAGAGAGAGAGAGAGAGAGAGAGAGCAGAGTTTCATAACTTAAGACTATCCAGCTTGATCTTTGGAGCTTATTTGAGCTTGGAATTCGATTTGCATTGTCCTTTCAGTGGCAGGATCCATTGGGAGAAATTCTGAGTGCCCTTTGGAAAAAGGACCCAGAGGAAATTTGTCTGGCCGTCTTAGGGTATCTCTAACTGTCAGAGGAGGAGGAGAGGAAGAGAGAGAAAGTGAAGATGACACAAACAGGGGAAGTTGAACTTCACTCTTTTCTGAAATAAATGAAGAAGGAAGGTTGAACAACATGCAGTTTGGTATAGAAATACACCAACCTAAATGGAGAAACAAGTCAGGATAGGAAAGTGAGGTGATGAGGATGAATAATAGCAGGGAGCCATCATCACAAGCAAAACAAACTTTCTGATCTTTATAGGGAAAGTAAAATAGGGAAAAAAGAAAAGACAAGAACTAGAATTTAAGGAGATGCCTTGGTTTGCCACTTAGAGAGGTGGAATGGTTAGATCAATTGTTCTTAGCACAATGCCTAGTACATGGCAGGTAGTTCAAGTAGCTATGCTTGTTGATGATTGGGAACATGAATGTAGTGGAATATTATTGAATAAAAGAAATTATGAAAGAGATGATTTTAAAGAATCTTGGGTAGTATTGAACTGAGAGTATAAAGTGAGCTGAATTAGGAGAACAATTTATACAAGGACACCAGCATTGTAAAGAAAAATAGAATTGGAAGAGAATTAATAATTCTGTTCAAAGCAATGACCCGGGCAGGCTCTGGACTTTCCAGTTTACCCCATTCTCCATCTGTAGCTGCTTGGTTTCATCTCCACAGAACATGATGCCCCTCCTAGGATAAACTGATCAATTCAAATCTCATCTCCACTAATTCAATCTTGAATACTCAACACCTTCCCCTTTCCCTTGGCCTCTTCTCTCCTCTAAATGGAGAGCTGCAGAGTAAAGTGCTTAACTCCGCCCACAGCTTTCTTTCATTGAACTGTCCAATTCTGGAGTGGGGGGGAGGAGGGTGGAGGGAAGAGACCATACCTCCTTCCAGCCTCTTTTTGGGTGTTGTGTCTTCCCCCATTAGACTGGAAACTCCTTGAAGGCAAGGATTGTCTTTTTCTTATTTGTATTTCCAGGATTTAGCACAGTACTTGGCATATGCTTGATAAATATTCATTAAATTGAACCTATGATGAAGTATATTTATCTGCCTCCTAGCAGAAAGATGATGGATACAAGGTACAGAAAGAGACTTTTATTTTTGGATTTGGCTACTGGATACATTTATTTTGCTTGAGTATGCTTAATTATCACAAAGTTTTATTTTCTTTAAGTTTTTAATTGGAGAGGGAGGATTTCAAGAGAGGACAGTTCATAATAGTGATATCAAAAAAAGGTCCATTAAAACATGTTTTGAAATGCACAGAAAAGAAATTCAGAAGGAAGCACAGACAGGCAGGCTACATTTGAAAGTAATGGGTAGAATTTATTGCATTTTTTTTAAAGCAAGCAGTATGAAATGAAGATTCCTATTTTATATAGAGACCTTTTCTGTATTCTGCTATGTATGGAAAAGCTTTTTTTGGAGATGATTAAGCTCAGAATTTATACATTTTAAATTGTTAGATTCCTTGAATGAAATGGCAACAGTGATAACTGTGTAATAATTGCCTCTTTTTTAAACCTCAGAGAAATAACCCCTTAGGTCTCTCCTTTATTGCTTTTCTCCTTTACTACTTTACTCACTCAAATCAAAATCAACTGCAAGTCATGTCATCATCTCCCTGATGTCATGGTCCTCTTCAAAAAAGAAGGACAAACACACAACCGTTAGGGAATTTCTATTAAATGCAAAGCAAAGAGTGCCACCACCACCACTCTGAGCCCCCAGTTGAGAGAATATCTAACATTTAGGCAAAAGTTTGGTTCTCTGACCTGATTTACGTTTATATTTGTACCTTTTTAATCCCTATCCTCTTTGTGTCTGAGGCAAAATTCAGATCACTAAGAATTTTTAAGTAAAGAATGAGCTAAGCATATTTTAATGTCTGTTAAGAGTTGGACATTGGGAAGGGAAGTTGCGTAAAACACAGATCTTTTCTTGGAACTTTCCTTAGTCATTAAAAATTTGGTGGTGCCAGCTTGACTTTTCAGATCTGAAATGTCTGTAGGACCAGTCTTCCTCCTTGATCCCTCCCTTCTCTGCCACAACTCAGTCCTACTTTCTCTTTGTCCTTTCACTGGTTGTTCCTGTGCCACAAATTCTCTTCAGCTCAGCTCTTAATCTCCTCACCCTTTCTCCACTGCCAGATTCTCTATTGCTTAGAGTTTTGATCTATCAGTAGCATATATTAATGGTGCTTAGTCTTAGTGGTAAAACTCTAGGTAAAACTTCTAGGTAAAGAGGTTAGAGGCCTCTATCTACAATTCTTGCAGCCTGATGATGCCACATCCTACAGGACCCCCAACAAGAACCAGCTACACAGATATAGGAAGACCTATACTGATCAGACACCCATCTCATTGGTCATAGGGAACAATGAAGTGGTCTTATTTGTTTGTTAGACACCCCACAACAACCCTAGGCCACCAAGCTCTTGGACATTTTCAGATCTCTTGAAATATCCTAAATCTTTCATTCCAAACTTTCTTTATCCATCATAATTAGGTCATTCCAACCTTCAAGCCTTTCAGGTCCATGTCTTCCAACTGGATGAAACTGACCTGGAGGTCTGGTACCAGATTGCCCAAAAGGCTCCACTGTGTGGAAGTGAAGCTGTTAGCCAGAGTCCTTCTCCACCTGGATTGAGAATTTCCCCTTTAGTGGCCCTAGGGTCCCTGAGAAAGGAATGTGGGAGAAAGAATGGTAGTTTCCTCCTCTGTTCCTCTCCCTCCTTTCTGGCACAGACAAGGAGAGGGGTAACTAATATAGTCCCTGGAACACAGACCCTCTAAAGCACCAAGAAGAGGAAGAAAATGATGGAAGCACAGATGGGAATGTTCCATGTTTGTATCCCCTCTTCTTTTTCCTCTCTCTCTGGTCTAGCCAGCTAGTTTAACCAAGAAAAGGTATAAATCAACCCTTTAGTACCAGAGCAAGAGTTCAACATGTGTATCTACATCATTCCCCTGTCCAGACTTCACAAGGTTAGTGTCTAACAACCTCAGAGGGCAATAGGGAATCTGATTTCCTAGAGGCAATGTTTGCCAACGTCTTCATTTCCAGGTCAGCATAAGGGTCAGAGAGCAAAAATGGCCTGGACAGTCTTGGAAACTATTTTTTGATATCATGGCATCTGACTCAGTGGCCCTTGAGGGATCACCCTATTCTTCAGATGGTTGTGCCACTGAGGTAGGCATTGAATCACATTCCGAGGTATACAGTGACTGAGGTAAAAGTTAATCCAGAAAAGCTGAAGGCATGTTCATGACAGCCAAATGGAGTTTGTAGTGGCATTTATTTTTCTCTTTGTCAATCACTATATCTATTCATAGCCACCCATATTTAATCAGAAATGGTTACCATGGCAGCATCTCTACAGGCCTTCTGTTGAGTTGTGAGACCAGACCCACCTATCCTATGAGTTTTCTGTTTACCAGGATGGCTAACTCAAATACCTTCAGCCAGCATTGCCTGCGTCCAAGTGGTCAAGGTCCCCCAAAATCAACCAAAATGGCTTTAGATCCAGCCAGCTGTACCCTCCGCCATTTTTAAAATTGACCAGCCTGAGGGAAAAGAAAAGTTTATATTCACTGAAGTGGTAGTACCTATACCTTTCCTGAACCCACCCCTCAACCTCCACAAGCAAGCTGCCAAATGACTGTAATTTGTTGTGAGTAAGGCTTTGTATGATGGCTGCTGAGCTGAAGGGTTGCCAGGGAAATTCTGAACATTTCTTTTGAGGAAAATGATGACTAATGTCTCATGAAGAGCCACAGGCGAGAGCAAATATCCCCTTCTCAAACTATAGTGGCAGTAAAGCACTCAGGCCAGAACAGAGGAATTTTTTTTTGCTGATTTTGCGGGATGAAAGGATGATTTTACGTAAAATCTAATTTTATATAAATTTAGTTTTAAGGGAGAAAGTCTTTTACTATTTCTTTTAATGCCTCCACTATTCATTAAAACATGAAAGAAAAGGTTCCCAACCACTAGAATAGGTTAAAATAAAGTATCTCAAATGTAAAAATCATAAATTTTGTTCAGTAATTTTTTAGTAATGTCTGATTCTTTGTGACCCCTTTTGGAGTTTTCTTGGCAATGATATTGGAATAGTTTGCCATTTCCTTCTCCTGCTCATTTACAAATGAGGAAACTGAGGCAAACAAGTGACTTGCCCAGGGTCACACAGCTAGTGAGTGTCTGAGTCCAGATTTGAATCAAGAAGATGAATCTTACTCACTTCAGACCCAGCATTCTATCCAAGCCACCACCCAGCTTCCAAGTATCACAAAGGACCTCTGTTACTCATTGCAAAATATACAGATATTCCAACAAAGAATGAGTCCATATTTTTAGTCCTCCCTTCTCCCTACCACCTCCCCTTATAATCCTTAGAATCAAGGGCTAAATGTTTGAACAGGAACCATAATCTTCTACTTTTAGGTTTTGCTTTTTGTAGCCAAAATTCTAGTTATCCTGGGGAGAGTAGAGTGATGAGGGGAGTGAAATGTTGGCAATCAATAGATCAAATGCAAACTCCTGGATGCTTCACTTTTGTTTTTTATAACCTCAATATGTAGCACAGTTCTAGGCACATTGCAGGTATTTGATAAAGACTTGTGATTGGTTTATTGATTAGACAAAAGGTGAGTAGTTGTTTCAGTTCCCATGGTGAAAGCTCTGTGGAAGCTGAGAAGCCAGGGTACCATGTTGTAGTGGGAACACAGAGATCCTAATACAATGCCAGATCACAACTGGGGAGGCTGCCACCATTTTCGAGTAAATTGTTCTCCAGTGACAAATTGTTAATCATTCTCCCCAAAAGAAATCATCAAAATTCCACTGGTGGCCCATCAGCATAGCCCTGTCACATAGATCCCTCTACTTTTCAGATAGTCTGAGAAGATGTAGGATGTGGCCGCTGCATAAAAATGTGCCACTTTCCTATTTAATTAATTGTTGTCGCTAAGTTTATTTCTCTTGATGATGAAATCTTCTTCTAGCATCCTCTAGATTTCAGTGTCCTGTGAACAAGCCCCAGTTACCTTGTTTCAGTTACAGGTCTGGATGATGGAGTTGGAGAACTTGATGCTGCCACTCACATGTTGGCAAGAATCCCATTTTCTTACCCTGGAAGAGTATTCCTTCTCTAAGAAATCTGGACTCAAGAGAATGAACCCAAATTACAGCAGGAGAGACTTCAGTGTGACGAAAGGAATATTTGGATGAGAAGAAGGACTTCCAGAGCTGGGCTCATCAGAGGTTTTGGTTACCAGCTTATAGCAGCTTTCATGTCTATTTTTTAAAAATTTAATTAATTAAAACTTGATATTTTATTTTCCCCAATTACATGTAAAAACAATTTTAACATTCTTTTTTTTCTTCAAATTTTGAGTTCCAGATTCTCTCCCTCCCTGTTCTCCACAAGCAATTTCACATAGGTTATGCATTTTATATCTGTTTTTGAGATGATGTTACTTCATCAAAGGGAAGTTCATCATTAAAAACAATCAGAGATCAATATGGTGGCAAAGAAGAACAACCTGTTCGATCTGGGCAGGCCAACCAGTATATGAGCTGAAGAATAAGCCTAAATACCTTCCTGAAGCTGAGATTATCCCGCTATTTGTATTCATGAAAAGCTGACAGTAACTTTAATTATTATCCTTTATTCTTTCTCAAGTTCCAGCAGTGACTTACACCTGGAGAATAGACAATATGAAACAGAGGTCATATTTACATGATGTCAAAATAACTGCTCTATTGGGATAATTCTGTGTAGGTGCTGATTACTTTGGGGGCCAGGACCAGCCAAACTCATTGTTTAGGGGAACTGGATAGTTCATTGACTGAAATGACTGAACTGGAAGATCGATTACAGACATCCCGAGAGGTAGATTCATAAAGTGTCTGACTCTGCACATAGCAGTTCCAACCATGATCCAAAAGATGGGCATTCTGAGTGGACAGTATGAGGAAAGATTATTTATTGGTCACAGTCTTTTCAACCACATCTACACAAAAGAGGTTTTGCCACTGCAATGGGGGTCAGGCTTATCAGAAGACCAAGAAGGTGACTTTCTGTGCAAGGTGATTCAACTACACCAGGCTCAGTGTATAGAGGGCTGGACCTATAGTGAGAAAGACTCAAATTCAGATCCAGTCTCAGACACTAACTGATGATCCTAAACAAATAACTGACCATGTGTGCCTCAGTTTCCTCATCTATAAAATGGTAATAATAATAATAATAGCATCTACCTCTCAGGGTTGTTGTGAGGACAAAATGAGATAATATTTATAAAGCAACTTGGAAACATTAAAGTATTATACACATTCCAGCTAGCTGATTATTAATAAACATTTATGAATTGTCTGCTATAGGCTAGGGACTAAGCTTGGTGCTGGGAATACAAATGAAACGAAACAATTCCTACTCTTGAGGAACTTATAGTCCATCAGGGAAGACAATACACACGTATATAAGCATATACAGTGTAAAATCAATACAAGTTACGGAGGGAGGGAGGAAGGTTATTAATAGTTGGAATCAGGAAAGGTTTCATGTAGAAGGGGAGGCTCAAATTCAAGGAAGAGAAGGATTCCATGAGAGGAAAATAAGGAAGGAGTACATTTCAGATACAGGGGAAGAGTGCAAAGGCATGCACATGGGAAGTAGAAGGCTGTATGTGAGGTACAGAGAGAAATCTAGAACAGAGAGTGCCAGAAGGGGTGTCATGTATAAAAGACAGAGAGAAAGGTGGGGCCCAGATTATGAAGGACTTTCAGACCAGAGGAGTTTATATCTTATCCTAGAGAAAGACTAGGACTGAATATATAGAAGTGACAGTCATTTGCCTAGAGATGATAATTAAATTTATGGGAGCTGATGAAGTCACCCAGAAAGAAAGAATATAGAGAGACAAAAGACCCCCTCTGACCAATTTATCATTGAAGAATTTCTCATAATTGATTACTCCTTTTTAGGTAGACAAACCAAAAGCACTATCTCCAGAAAACCATACCTAAAATCCTGATTCCCTGGGACAAAAAAAACCAAAAAACAAAAGCAAGTCTCTTCTTTCTATCCCAGTAGTACCTTAACATAAATTAGGGGTGTAAGATGTGTTCAGTGAAGACTAGTACCTCTGGTGAGGGGTCTAGCTATTAAGCCCTTTTAGGGCTGCATTCCATCTTTGGTGTCCACCTGATCCCCCTAACTCTTACCTGTGACTCGAAAAACTGTAGCATGCACAGCAACCACACCCTGGTAAACTGTTTTGGTAGACAAGCTAAACCAGATTGAGGGTAACTGAGGGATCTCAAGCAATTGGTGAGTTAGGGGGGTGTCTGCTCCAAGTATGTGAAGAGTTCCCCTGGTAGAATTGGCAGATAACAACAATTTGTTCCAACAGCCATCAGTGCAGCTGAAGTAGGTGCTGTGAAGCATTTAGGTTAGGTATTGAAGATGCCAAGGTCATCCACTACATCTTGACCCATCTTGAGTTGTCTTGACTTTGTCCTGTAACTGGACTGTGGAAGACAGAGTGAGGCCAAAGACTTCATGAAACTCTGCCTCACTTAAATCCACTTTATGCATGTATCAAAAGATATTATGTGACCATTCTTACCATTTTTACCTCTCTCAAAGTCTTGCAGCAACAGGTAAGTGATAAAGCAGCAGGTGCAGATACAATGGGAGCTATAGTCACAACCCTGCACACAAGTAGCCCAGGCCATAGCATTGTCTTCTCACTTCTCTTCCCAGCAGTGGTGGGATTCAGAAGCCCCTAGGTGTCTGAGCAGCTTTTGCAGGATTGCACTGCTTACCTGCTGGTGTGAGGAAGGGACTAGAAAAGATGCCTGAAAAAATGTCTGCTTACCCATCTCTGAACTGATTACCACAGCAGGCAGGGATCCCACCCTGCAGTTGAAACACACACACAAAAATTACAGAAACTTTTGTGAAGATGATTCCACTTGTCATCAGTACATGGAATGTGTACACATTTATGGACAGCACAAAATCTAGTAGCCCTGAAAGATGAACAGCTCTTGTTGCAAGAGAACTCATCAGATATCACCTCCAAATAGTAGCCCTGAGTGAAACAAGGCTGGCAAATGAAGGTCAGCTTACTGAAGTCAGAATTGGATATATGTTATTCTAGAGTGGCCATAGTGAAGGGAATGCTGTGAAGTTGGTGTAGGTTTTGAAATCAAAACTTATATAGTCAACAAGCTTGTGTGTCTACCAAAGGAGTGAATGAAAGGCTCGTGACAATTCAATTGTCACTTACAGGAAAATGTCATGCCTCCATCATCAGTGCCTGTGCTTCCACCATGACAAACCCTGATGAAGCCAAAGAAAAATTTCATGAAGAGCTGGAGACTCTTATTATCAATGTGCCAAAAGAGAACAAGCCTATGATTCTGGGTGACTTTAATGCTAGAGTAAACTCAGACTACTTAGATATGTCAGGGAGTCCTTGGGAGGAATAGAATTAGAAACAGCAACAGCAATGGTCACTTACTACTGAAGACTTGTGCATATCATGACCTTCTCATCACCAGCACTGTCTTCCATTTACCTAAACACAATAAAACTTTGTGGATGCACCCTCACAGCAAGCAGTGACATTTAATAAACTACATGATTGTAGCGAGAAGAGACAGACAGGATGTAGGAGTGACAAAGGCAATGGGTGGTGCAGAGTGCTGGACTGATCATAGACTTATCCTCTCAAGTAAAATATTCACATTCAACAAAAACAATGACCCCAAGGCAAAATAACTACCAGAAAAATTACTGTCAACAGATGTGAGCACTCCTCTGAGCTGGAACAGGTTGGTTTGTTTGTTTGTTTTGCTAACTTCAGGGAAAGTTGAGCCAACACCGGAGCAGAAAAGGAGTAGCCAGCTTTCAGAGATTTGGTTACAGCACCACATTTGCTCATCTGAGTCAGAACACTCACACACATCAACACTGGTTTGATGAAAATGCTGGGGAAATCCAGAAGCTGCTAAATGAAAAATGAGAACTCCATAGGACTTACCAGCAGGATGATCATCTGTCTCCAAGAAGGAAGCATTTAATTCCACCAAAAGTGAAGTAAAGTGAAATTTAGAGAGATACAGGATTCTTGGCTCAGTAAGAAGGTAGATGAAAGTCAGTTTTATGCTGATTGTAACAATCCAAAGCACTTTTATGATGCCCTGAAGGCTATTTTTGGGCCAAAGACCTACGGTACATTTCATCTATTCAGTGCTGATAGAGTCATATTGATTAGTGACAAGGACATGATCCTAGAAAGAGGAGCTGAACACTTCCTTTATGTTCTCAACAAACCATCATCAATCAATATTGAAGCCATTTACCATTTACCTCATGTTGAAGTCTATCCTTCCCTAGCTGAAGTTCCAACTGAAGAAGAGGTTTTGAGGGCCATTAGACTTCTTTCATGTGGCAAAACACCTGGTACTGATTCTATTTCAGTTGGGATTTACAAGGGAGTCCATTGCTCATACAAAAGCTGACTGAAATTTTCTGGGTTATATGACAAGAGGAAAGTATCCCCCAGGAGTTCAAGGATGCCTCTACTGTCCATCTCTATAAAGGCAAAGGAAATAAATTGTCCTATAACAGGGGCATCTCTTAGTCACTTCTGACAAGATTCTTGCCAGAGTTCTCCTTAATAGGCTGATCCTTCACCTGGAAGATGGTCATCTACCTGAGAGCAATGTGGTTTCAGAAAGGACAAAGGAATAGTTGATATAGTTTTTGCTGCCTGATACTTCCAGAAGAAATGCCAGAAACAGAACAGAGGTCTATACACAATGTTTGTAGATATGATCAAGGCCGTTGATACTGTCAAACATGGAAATTATGTCAAAATTTTGTTGCCCAGAGAAGTTCATCAGTATTGTATATCAATTTCACAAAGGCATGGTTGCCTGGGTGCTGGATAATGGAAGATATTCTCATGCTTTCCCAGTCACCAATGGAATGAAACAAGGCTATGTGCTTGCTTCTGTTTTTTAGTGTGATATTTTCAGCAATGTCAAATGTCTTCAATGAGAATGAACATGGCATCAAGGTCAGCTACTGCACTAATGGTAAACTCTTCAACTTGAAAGGCTTATTACAAGCCAAGACTAAAATGCAGGGAGTGTATTGGTATGTGATTTTTTGTTTACAGATGATGGCACGTTCAATGCAGCCTTGAACTTCAGATGCAACTATATATGGATTGATTCTCTGCTGCTTGTGCTAATTTGGGCCTAACAATTAACATATAAGAAAACATAAGTGCTACATCAGCCAGCATCACACCATCCATATGTGGAACCATCAGTCACAGCAAACAGAGAAGTTTTGAATACTGTGGATAAGTTCATTTACCTTGGCAGTAAACTTTCCAGGGATGTACACACATTAATAATGAGGTTGACATATGCATTGCTAGAGCTAGCTTAGTGTTTAGGAGGCTCTGAAGTAAAGTGGGGAAGAGAAGAGGTAGTAGACTGACTAACAAAGTGAAGTTCTATAGAGCCTTTGTGCTGACTTCATTGTTGTATGCTTGTGAAACCTGGAAAGTATAGCAGTGTCATACCAGGAAACTGAATTGCTTACATTTGAATTGTCTGAGAAAGATTCTGAAGATCACCTGGTAGGATAAGGTACTAAACACTGAAGTCCTTTCTCAAACTAAATTGCCAAGCATTCAGACTCTACTGTAGAGAGCACAGCACCAATGAGCTGGCCACGTTGTTTCAAAGCCAAACATATGCTTGCCACAAAGACTATTTTATGGAGAACTCCCATAGGGCAAGTGCTCACATAGTGGTCAGAAAAAATTATACAAGGACACTTTCGAAGTGTCTCTTAAGAACTTTGGAATTGATTGTGTGACATAGGGGACACTGACTGGCACAGGACTACCCAGCATGATGTGCCCTCGTTGGAGAAAGTGCTGTGCTGTATAAGCAAAGCAGAGCTGAAGTAGCTCAAAAGAAACATGAGATGTGCAGATTTAGAGAATCCACCCCAAACATTCACATGGACTATTTATGCCCAGCCTGTGGTAGAGCATTCCAAGCTCACATTGAGTCAGACACACTGTACCATGGCTGTAACATAATGATGTCACTTTGTTCCTCTTCGAGAACAAAGGACAACTAACTAGATCATTAATTAGCTAAATGTTACAATGGAAGATAGAAAGTCCAGAAGGAATAGAAGAACAGAACAGACAAATTAAAGAAAGAAAAATGTTGATCAATATATTTAATAAATCCTGGTGCAAAATGTTTTTAAAAATAACAGAGGCTATGTCTTATCATTAATATTCCCTCTAAAACCTAATTGATTAAATGATGGTGGAACGCTTATTCCTGAGTCAAATAATGATAAAATGGATGAACTAACTGTAATTGGTGATTGATCTTGGGGGAAATACATCAGTTTAAGGTGACAGCATTAAAAAGACATCTCTAATTCCTCAGTGGTACAGCTAGAACCCTGAGGAAGAGATACAGCCAACTGCACTCTGGGGACTCAACTTACCAATATGAGTGGATTGGAATAAGAACACCGTGGAGCATATTTCTGGGTCTCGTTGTTACCACTATTATTTGATATAGTTCTAGAAATATTAACTGCAACAACAGGCAAAGGGGAAACTGAAGTGTTGCTTTTTGTAGATAACGTATTGGGTTACTTAGAGAACCCTAAAGAATGAACTAAAATTAACTGAAAAATTAATTTCAATGGAGTATCAGGATAAAACAAGCCCACATAATAATCATGAATCTTTCTGTGTATTCTCAACTAAGTCCAACAAAAAGAAACAGGAAAAAGAAATTCCTTTGAAAATCCTAATAGAACATATAAGATATTTTGGGAGCCCACCTTTCAAGACAGTAATTAAATGTATACAACTATAAAACACTCTACAGAAATACAGATTTCAGTAATTGGAGAGATATTAATCGCTCATTATTGAGCTGTGCCACTACAATAGAAATAACAATAATAATATAATTTATTGATTCAATGCCATGCCAATCAAAACACCAAAGTGTTACTTTATGTAACTAGTCAAAATAGTGATATAATATATTTGATGAGAGAAAAGGTCGAGAATATCAAGGGAAATCATAAAGAAAAAATGGAAAGAAAGCAATAGTAACATATAGTAGTACCACATATCAAACTATACTATAGAGCAGTGACCATCAAAACTATGTGGTACTGGTTAAAAAGTGCAAAAGTTGATCAGTGTAATAGATTAGATACACAAGACCTAGAAGCAATTGAATTTAATGACATATTGTTCAATAAATCCAGACACTCTAACTAGTGGGATAAAGACTCAGTATTTGGAGGAAAAAACTGGGAAAACTAGTGTCGCACCAATTAGGTTTTGACTAACATCTCACACCATATACACGGTAAGGTCCAAATAGATACATGACTTAAAAATAAAAATACCATATCATAAACAAGTTAGAGGACTATAGAAGGAAATATCTTTCACAATTACAGATAGAGAAGAGTTCTAGACCCAAACCAGGACTGGAGAGGAGCACAGGAGATGAAACAGACAATTCTCATTGCATAAAATTGAAAAATGCCTACACAAATTCAATGCATTTAGAATGAGAAGAAACCAACTTTCTAGAGGAAAAATCCTTTGCAGCATTTTTCTCCGGTAAATGTCTGAAACACCAAGATTATATAGGGAATTAATTCATATATAAAAGCCATTTCCCATATATGAATGATCAAAAGCTATGAAAAGGCAGTTTTCCAAAAAAGAGAGACAAATTACTGAAAATGACATTTTTTAAAAATTCTTAAAATCACCAATAATTAAGAGTAATCCAAATTGAAACAACTCTGCAGTTCTACTTTATAGCTACCATATTGGCAAAGATAGCAAATAGGAATAATGCAAATTGTTGGAGGGGTCATGGGATAACAGACATACTAATATACTACTAATGGAACTGTAAATTGATCCATTCTGGTGAGTAATTTGGAACTATACTCAAAAGTTTCTAATCTATGAATATATCCTTTGACTCAGAGATACCACTACTAGGATTTTCCTCCCAAGAGATTTAAAACAGAGAGAAGGATGCATATGCCCAAAATTATTTATAACAATACTTTTGTTAGAGCAAAAAACCTGGAAACAAAATATGGGTCGATTCATTGGGTGATGGCTGAACAAATTGTATGTGCATGTAATGGAATATTACTGAGCCATAAAAAAAGAGTTAGTTTCGGGGTAACCTGGAAGGACTTGTAAAAAGTAATGTAGAGTGAGGTGAGCAGAACCTAGAGAACAATTTATACAGTGACTATTTTTAAAGGAAAACAACATCGACAGATTCAAGATCTGAGTGACTGATGTAATAGCCAAGCACAAATCAGGAGCACTAATGATGCACCTCAGCACTTGCCAGAGAGGTGATGTACTAGATGGTGCAAAGAGATTTGTTTTGCAGTTTTTAAGGATGAACTTTAAATAAGGAACAGGTTGGATTCTTAGAGTTTAGGTAACTTGGAAAACTTGGAGCTCTGTGAAAATAGATGTAACTGTTTTGCTTGACTAGACATAGTTGCTACAAGAGAAAATTTTTTTGATAGGAAAAGGGAGGTTATGGGGAGTTATAATGAAACAAAAACAATAGAAAGAGAACAGAAGGAAGTTCAGAATGGTACAAGAACAGTGGAAAGTATCACAACTCCTATGATAAAATTTAAAATGCTTTTTAAATTTAATAATGTTTCATGTTCACATGTGCAGTCCTCTTTTTCTGTTGTTTATATAAGAAGGAAATGCTCAACTTGCTAATACTTGTCAAGTTAAACTAGTATTAATAGTAGCAATAATTATCATTATAATTTTAAAGCCCTTCTAATACGACCCATGAATTCATTTTGCATTCACAGTAGTCTCTTTAGACAGATTCCTCTTATCTTCATCATTGAAATTGTTCTTATACCACCAGAATTTCATTTTATAGAGCATCTCATTCCTTTTAGGCCATTAGAATTAGAATTAAAATTTTAGACTATTGGGACCAATTTCTTCCTTCTTTAAACTTTTTGAAACCCATTCTCTCAAAATATAGGATATAATCATACTATACTCAGATTTCTTCTCTTCAAGTCATCACCTCCCTCCAAGCTTGCCATCATTTTTACTTTGACAACCACCTTCTTCTTTCTCGCTCATCAGAATCAGACCCAGAAGAGCAATTCTCCTTGTTTCTTCCCTTACCATACAAGAACCTACATTCCAACCAGACTGGTACAATCACTGTCCCTCTAACATGCCTTTCACATTCCCACCTCCCAGTCTTTCCTTATGGTATTTTCATTCCATGTAGCCTCTCCTTTCCTCATTCCTTTGTGCTACCCATTCTTCAAAGCCCAACTCAGTTTCCACCTTTAATTTCCTGAAGCCTTCTCTGCACAAACCAACCCATAGTCATCTAAAATGAGAAGTACTGTGGAATTGGATCACAGAATGAAGCAGACCATTTTCTCTTGTGTTATGTTTTGTTTTGTTTTCATGGTTTCTCCCATTCATTTTAATTCTTCTATGCAACATGACTAAGGTGAAAATGTATTTAATAAGAATGTATGTGTACAACCTATTTAAGACTGCACACCATCTTGGGGAGGGAGGGGGAGGGAGGGGGAAAAATCCAAGATATATGGAAGTGATTGTAGAAAACTGAAAACAAATAAATTAATTTAAAAAAGAAGAAAGGTTGAAGAGCATTCCCCTTTGGTTCTCAAGAAGCCAGCACACCTCCATAAGAAAGGAAGTGCGCCGAATACAGAAGCGAGAGCAGGCTTTATAGGGTTAATAATCCTAACTCTTCTCTTCTGGATCAGAATTGGTTCTAATCCTTTCAGGTTACAATCTTCCTTATAAATCCTTCACATATTTCCTCTTCGCATGTATTCTTTCCCTTGTCATGAGTCTCATGTCCCTCTAATGAGGTTCTGATTTTATGAGGGGAGTTTCTCTATATGCATGAGGTTAATTAAACATGCACTGTAGTAAGAGAATGGCTGACTGTTCATGACTCCAAATGGCCTGGTTCAGTTTGCCTAAGTTTATGGTTTCTGAGCCTCTTCACAATCAGCTGATTGGCTGATGACTTTTATCTTATCCAAGCAACTTCTTAAACAGGCTTATTCACTGAATGGGCATTACCGCATCCTAACTGAGTACCTGAATAGGCCTTGGCCTAAAGGGCCAAGGTCTCCCACTGCATCCTGGGCCATCTCAAGTCATCCTGATGAATGTCTGGTCACTGGATCCAGATGGCTCCAAAGGAGAAGTGAGGCTGGTGACCTTGCACAGTCCTCCCTCACTCAAAACAAAGTCAAGGGCAAGTCATACCTTCATTTCTCTCATGGCATGATCTTCTTCAGCAAAGAAGGACAAAAACAACAACAACTCAACCAGAAACCAGGACAAACTTACCGCATTTCCCAAGGAACAGACAAGTTGGAATTCAGGTCCCGAGAGGAAAATAATAGCTAACATCCATATAATGCTTTAAAGTTTACAAAGAACAACTCCATTACCATAAAAAAAACCACCCTTGACAACAAACCTATGAGGTAGGTACTATGTGCATTATCATCCAGATCTTACAAATGAGGAAACTGATTCATAGAGTTTAAGAGATTTACCTAAAATTCACACACCTCGTACTAGAGGCAAGATTCAAAGTCAGATCTCTCCTGATTCTGAATCCAGCATTCTTTCTACTACTACGTCACTTTGTCTCTGAGAATGGAAAGACCATTGGACCAGGTCCAGATGTGCCCCTGACCAGCTGTGCTCAGCAAGTCATGTACTTTTCTCTACATCTTGGTTTCTTCATCTGTAAAATGGAATTAACAATACCTACCTATCAAGCTTGCAGTGAAAATCAAATGAAATAGTAGAGAGAAAGCACTTTCAAAAGTATGATACACAAAATAAATAAAAGATTCTAGATGCATTATTTATATCATTATTAAGGTGGTGGCAATTAGGGAGAGCTTTGGTTGTTGGGTTTTGGGGGGTGGTTGTATAAACTTTAAATAAAGTGTAGTCTGGATTCTTAGAATTCAGCATAATTCAGAAAACTTTTAACTCAGAGTCCTGTGAAAATGGAGCTAAAGCCAAGGAGAAATTCCTGGAGGTCAGAAGGCCAGGAGCCCTGGGATGTTCTGTGGGGAGAGGCCAAAGAATTCACTAAAGGAAGGATCAGGAAACATATCCAACATTTGCCCTGTCTGCACTTCAGGAAATCCTTTCCCTATCCCAGGAGATTTTTCCCAAATAAATATCCTTCTTTCCTGGGCCAGAAGCCTTATACCTGACCTGCCTCAGTGCTTGAAATCCTCACTCTCTAGGTACTGGCTTTCGCAAATGTAGCTGTACTTGGTGTGCCTAGACAAAGAGTCTGACAATGTCCTGGGGTGGTATAGAAGAAAAAAGAAATGGCCCTGGTATCAAAGAAAGACCATGTATCAGAAGGCTTGAGTTCTCATCCCATCCCTGCTAACTAGCTATCTTAGCTTAGCTTATTTACTCTCTGGTCTGAATTTCTTCTTCCTTTAAATTAGGGAATTGGGCTAGATGCTCTTTGAGGTCATTCCGGAACTTATATTCTATAAGATAACTAGTGCTAATACTTCTAACCTGATTTTGGATTCTGGGAGCAAGCACTACATGAAACAGTAGGGAAATATTTTCCCTGTCCTGCTGGATTGCAGGAAAAAAGTTTGAAATAGCAAAAAATTGTAGGCATCTTTCTATCTCTCTTTCCTATCTTATACTGTCCTTATCACCACACCTAGAAATTACCATTGCTTTCAGGCTGCTTGCTCTAAGCTCCTTCCCTCTGTAGTACCCTATCCAAGTGTGCTCTACCCCTAAACCACCCCCATACTCCAGAATTATCTCCCTTCTCCCTGCCCCCAGTCAAAATTCCCATTCCCTCAGTATGAGAAGATTTTTGTCTAAGCTAAGGGCTAGGAGAAAAGCAATTTGTTTGAATGAGTTCATACTATTATGTATGAGACTTCAAGGAGTATTTATATTTTTAAAAAATCAGGCCTAGTAACCCAAACAGATCTTTAACTGGTGGCCTATAAAGCAGAGTAATAAAGTAAAGTGAAAAAAAAAATTCAAGAGTGAGTATTAAGGTATTTGGGGGCAGAAGGGGCTATCACATAATGAGATTAGTCCTGTATGGTAGTCTGTCTTGAGGTCTGCCCCCTAAGAAATCCTTGTGTTTCCCTGCTACCTCCCTCCCTCCACTTCTGTACATACAGATTCTCTTTTAAAAATCTGAGTTTTTTTCCTCTACAAATTTATTTACTTATTTGTTTTCAGTTTTCATCAATCACTTCCATAAATTTTAAATTTTCTTCCCCTCCCTTCCTCTCCCTCCCTAAGATGGCATGCAATCTTATATGGGTTCTACACACACATTCGCATTAAACGTGTTGCATAGAAGATTTAAAATGAATGGGAGAAAGATGCAAACTGAACATAAGAAAAGAGAAAATAGTATGCTTCAATTCTGTGTTCCGACTCCATAGTTCCTTCTCTGAATGAAGATGACATTTTGCATTGAGAGTCCTTTGGAAAGGATTTAGGTCTTTGGATTGCTTTGAGGGTCTAAGTCTATCAAAAACAGTCCTTGCACACTGTGGCTGTCACTATATATGATGTTCTGGTTCTGCTCATTTCACTCAGCATCAGTTCATATAAGTCTATCCAGGTTTTTCTGAAGTCCTCCTGTTGGTCATTTTTTATAGCACAATAGTATTCCATTACATTCATATACCATAACTTGTTCAGCCGTTCCCCAATTGATGAGCATTCCTTTGATTTCCAGTTCTTGGCTACCACAAAAAGAGCTGCCATAAATGAAAAATCCGAGTTTTTTCATTGGGTCTCCCATTGTAGCAGTTATAGTGGCGCTTGTGTTTGTACATGTGAGTATAAGCCAGCTGACCAGTTAGAGCTTAGATTTAAAGCTAGTAAGAACCTCAGATGTCATCCAGTCCAACTCCTCATTTTACAAATGAAGATACTAAGGCCTATCCAAAGAGATTTGCTTGCTTCAGGTACCAGTGTTTTCCTTAGTGGTTTCTAAGGGTAGTTGTTTCTGGGGGTTTTTTGTATTCTTTCTTCCCTTACAGCTCCCAATGGTCAAGGACAACATTTCACACATGGTTGGAGTTGAGGCAGAGTCAAGATGGCGGAGTGTGTGTGTGTTTGTCCTTCATTGCTGAAGAAGACTAAAGGTGGTGGAGTAGCAGTATAATGAAACTTCTAATCGGGGACAAATGGGCAGACCCAAACCTAGACCTCACTGATCTTTCCACCAAGGGCTCTACTCTGGCCTAGGAGCTTTATAAGTGTCAATCCTTCCCAACAAAGATGATTCTTCACAGGCAGATTAGGGATTCAAGGTGAAAATAGGAAAGGGACATGAAAAAATAGAATGGTTATGCCAGTCCCTGACACTCTCAAAAGTTAGATTTATGACAATCAGGGAAGAATACCATATGGTTGTTAATCTCTGAGGCATTTTATTAGCAATCCATTTCAGTGGGAGATACAGAGGTCAGGGTTAGAAGGACACATTGGAACACAGTGAAGGAGGGAGTAATGTTTCTCAGACCCTACAATTTGGTATCTGCTATCCTGTTTGCTGGTATAGCTGCAACCTTGAGGATCTCTGAAGTTCTCCTACAACTCTTTCTAAATGAATCATGAATTAACTGCAAGTACCCTTCTCCTTTTGATGAGTAATATAAATAATAAGACTTTGAACTTTCAGGTTAGTTCTGACTCTCTAGGTCTGAGAGATGAGAGAGGGGAAAGGAGGGGAAGAGACCCTAAGTTTAGAAATAGTTTCTATCTTTGGAAGGAATTAGATCTGGGCAGAAATCAATTATATACCCTGTGTAATATGTGAGTAATGCATTTATGTTTACTGCCATTTAACTAATATAATTAAATGCTAAGAGAATATTTTATCATTATTATTTATAATACTTTATTATTATATACATGTCACACTTATACTATATATGTTAATAAACAAACATAGATAGACAGACACACAGATAGATAGATAGATAGATAGATAGATAGATAGATAGATAGATAGATAGATGAATAGAGAGATAATCTGAAAACTCATTGGTATGAGACTCTTTTCTCATTGGTGGGGAAGAATGCTCTGCTCTGTGTGAAGTGCAGGGTGGAGTTGTTGAGAGGAGAGCTCCAGTTTTTTTTTTTGTTTCCTTCAGATCTCTTTGGGCAGTTCTGGCTTCTAATTTCAAGAGAGAAGATGGAAGATGCCAATACTACTTCAAGTTGCTGATGAAGAAGACTCTGGAAAGAATCCCACATGAAAGGAGCTTGCATGTCATGTCCCTATTCCTAGCTTGCTACACTAGAGATTTTGGGGAACTTTGCCTTGGATGAGATCTAGGATTTCTCTCTTGGATGAGCTTGGTTAACCTCACTCCCACCAGGAGAACTCCTTCACTCGGTATTGTCTGTTACATATGTATAATTTTTCTGATATCTGTTTTGCTACGCATTTAGATAAATGAATTTCTTGACCAAGTATTATGTATGTTCGTTGTAGAACTATAATTCGTTGGGGAAAGGGTCAAGTTTTGGATAGAAAATTTGAGATCCTCCTCCTTTAATAATGAAACAGTATTCAGAAGTTACATTAAACCTGAAAATCACTTCCCTTAGACTAAGACCACCAAGGGAGCAAATACATATAATTGTAGCCTGGTACTCTCTCTCTCTCTGTCTCTCTGTCTCTCTGTCTCTCTGTCTCTCTGTCTCTCTGTCTCTCTCTCTCTCTCTCTCTCTCTCTCTCTCTCTCTCTCTCTTGTCAGAGTAATCAAGCTTTTCATTGTCCTAACCTCTTGCTTCCCCTCCTGGCAGAAGTTATAGTGTCCCTTGGGGAAGGGTGGGGAGAGAAGAGACTAAAGGTATTTATCCTGATCCCTTAGCCACACAATGACACCATCATGCCTTCACTATACATGAGCCTCACACACACCACACACCACACACCACACACCACACACCACACACCGCACCCCCCCTGAAATTTAGAGATCATGCTCAAGTGAGCAAACTGAGGCTCAAAGAAAGATGAAGTGACTTACCTTAATGCCACAATAGTAAATAGCTGGGCTAGAACTTGAACTCAGGTCTCCTGCCACAAAATCTGGCCCTCATTCCACTATACCACAATTAGACTTTTGAACAAACTCATTGGCACTTAGTAGACCCACAGAACTTAATAAATGTCACATAAATGCCCTACAAATATTTGTTGATTAATGGAATCAAGGCATACTTGATCCCGTAAGGCTACCCAGGAACAGTTCATTTGACCTAGGGTTTGAAGACTTCAATTTGGTCCCCCAACAAACTTCCCCCTCATCCTCTTCCCCTTACTCCCAGGTTAAATATTCTTGGTTTATTCCATTGATCTTTTATGCCACCATTACCAGTCATCTCAACATACTGGTCAGTCTCCTCTTGATGCCCTCCAGAGGGAACTATGGTTGTATAAAAATTCAGTTGAGAGAGGTCTGGAGATTCTAGTGGACTACAAGCTCCACGTGAACAGCAGGATGACATGACCTTTCGAAAATCCCTCCTTCTCTGCTGATTATCTGCAATTTATCCTGTATACAGCTTGTTTATACATAGTTACTTGTATATTGTCTCCCTCGTTAGACTGTGAGCTCCCTAAGAGCCTGGACTGTCTTTTACCTTTCTTTGTATCCGCCAGCTCCTGACACATAAGAGGAGCTCAATATATGTTTATTAACTCACTAAAATAGCAATAATAATAGCTAGCATTTCTAAAACACTTTAAGGTTTGCAAAGCACTTTCCATGTTATATCATTTAATCCTTACAAACCTGTGAGGTAAGTGCTCTTAATATTCTATTTTGCAGATGAAGTAACTGAGGCTTAACAAGGTTAATTACTTGTCCTGAGTGACACAGCTAGTCAGTATCTGAGGCAAGTTTTGAACACAGCTCTCCCTGACTGCAACTCCAATACTCTATTTACCATTGTACTACCATGTTCTACTCATCCTTAGTGAACAAAATTCATCACAGTGGATGAAGTTGGAGAGAGATAGGTTGGGCTTGGTATAACAGAAAACTCTAAGTAAACTGTTGAAAATGGAATAGGTAGCCAAGTGGCACAGTGGATAGAATACCAAGGCTGGAGTCAGGAAGTTCTGAGTTCAGGTCCAGCTTCAGACACTAGCTGTGTGACCCTAGGCAAGTAGATTAACCCTGTTTGCCTCAGTTTCCGCATCTGCAAAATGAACTAGAGAGGGAAATAGCAAACTACTCCAAAATCTTTGCCAAGAAAACTCCAAATGAGGTCATGAAGATTTGGACACAACTGAAAAACAACTGATAACTCTAGATCCTCCATTTGAGGAGGGTATCTAGGGTGCCATTTCATTATTTCCTACTTGACTGTATTCTTGAATTTCGATATCCTCTCTAGAATCTCATAATTTTGCAAGATCACATCAACCTTCAAAGTCACACCTCCTCAATACCTTCTGCCCCTTAGAGAGAGTGGAGGGTGGACAGTGGAGAGCTCCTTCCAGATCCTCCTTTTAAGGAAGATGCCTAGATAAATGAATGATAAATGCCAAGGCAGTTTGTAAGCTAATACTAATAATACTTGGTATTACTTGGTCTTCTAGATCAGGTTCAAAAAGTGGCTTGTGAAAACAAGTGACTTCATTCTCAAGAGCTCTCTAGAGGTAGAGAAGAGGCATAGTTTTCTACAGGCATTTTTTATAAATGTGATAGTTCTAGCTCTGACTCTTCTGTTTAACCTTGGGCAAGATACTCCTTGTCTCTGGGCTTCCATCTCCTCCTCTATGAAAAGATGGGGGTTGAATTAGATGACAGCTAAGGTCCCTTCCGGCTCTCACTTTCTGTAAGTCTATGCTGAGCCCCATGAGATTGACTTGTTCATAAAAACCAAAATACCACATTATGTAAGACATTGTTTTATGCACTGACATCCTGCCCTTTTTGACTTGCCTGAGATAATTAGATTCAAACTGCTTTTATGAGACGTTTTAGGCTTGGAATAAATCCCAGAAGTCTTTAATGGGAATACCCAGAGGAGAGGGGGGAAAACCCCATCTCCAGGCCCCCAGGGGAGAAAGCCAGGAAAAATAAAGGGGAATTTAAACAACTTTTAAAATTTTGTCGGTGGGCAGGAAAATGAGACAGAGAAATTTGGGGATTAAATGAAGACTGAAAATATGTACAAGATAAAATGACTCCCTCATTGATCACTTTGGCCAAGAGCTCCAGTGAATAAAAGGAGAATTCCCATGCCCTTTAAAAAACAATATTTATCTGTTCTATCTTTCCAATCCTCTCTGATATTTCAGCATAGGCCTGGGATCAGGCATCAATCAGAAAAGGTACAGTCTATCTCTGAGGCTTGATCCGTGAGGTATGACTGACATGCTCCATAAGAGACAACAGATAGTGGTCATAGGGCTCCATTCAGGAAAGTGATGAGTTGGGAAACCTTTTACCATATTTTTCGAGGTTCAAAACTAGAGCTGAAACTGGGATAAAGTGACTAGACCTTTGGCCCAGGAAGCCAAAAATTAGAAAGTGTTGGAAACACTAGCTGTTCATCAGCAGAGCAGAAATAATTGAGCTTAGCACATAGATAGCCAAAATAATTAATTTAAATCAGAAGTTACCAGAGAGAGGACTTCCTTTCCTTAACACTCAAGAGGAGTACCTCCTTGTCCTAACCCTGTTCTTTTTCCTGATTCCCATACACTAACGTGCTCGGGAGTAGTCTGGTAAAGTTTTGAGTCTCTTCCTCAAAGTTCCTGTCTGAACTGAATAGAGGTCATCTTTCATTCTTGTGTGAGTTGCAATCCACATACTTACTCTCTGGTAAAAACCCACCCTCTCTACTTTATAAAAAATTATGTATGCATTGTCATTTTTTAAATTTTATTTTTTTAATTTATGGAATAAAATAAGCATTTCCATAAAATAGTATAATGAAAATAATAACTGCACATGAAACTGCAAATCTTTTATGTACAACTCCTATTCCTTTTAAATATATAATAAAGTTATCATGTAACTATCTTTTTTCCTTCCTTGCCCTGCCCTAGAGACAACTACCATTAGACATAAACAGGTGTATGCATACATACACATATGTAAAATTATTCTATCCATACTTCTCTTTATTAGTTCTTTCTCTGATAGCATTTTTCTTCATATGCCCTTTATTTTTAATTTGTGTATTTATAATAGTCAAAATTACTTATTTGTCCAGTTATTCTTAAAACAATATTGCTGTTACTGTATATAATGTTCTCCTGGTTCTGCTCGTCTTTCCATGCCTAAGATCATTAAGCTCAGCATTTTGTATAACACAGTAGTATTCCATCACAATCATACAATAATTAATAAGTAAAGTTAACATCATGAGACGGTACTGATCCTTCTCCATTAGTGCCCTTGGAAAGGGTAAGAGCTGGCTTGGCCACCGCTGGGGATTGTTGTTTCTGTTCAGTCACGTCCAACTCTTTGTGACCTGGGGGACCATATGTCTCTGGGAGGCTTCTTGGCAAAGATAATGGAGTGATTTTCCATTTCCTTCTCCAGTAGATTAAGGCAAATAGTTAATTAAGGGTCACACAGCTAGTAAGTGTCTGAGGTCACATTTGAACTCAGGTTTTTCTCACTCCAGTTCCAGCACTCTGTCCACTGAGCCACCCAGCTGCTTCTTCCACCTTGTTATAGATAACTGCCCCAAATCTGCTTCAGTCCTGAGTCAACCCCCAGCTGTAGACCCTGAAGCCGAAGAGGTTCCAGAACCATCCTTAAGTATGAAGGGCTATCCTTGGTGCCAAGTGTGCAAAATTCAGTGAGAAGCACATGAAGCTTAGAAAAAAATCCATCACAGCCTTCAAAGATCAAAGACATAAACACAGATAACTATAACAAGCAACATCAGATGCCCAGTTTTTCAGTCACATAGTAATTATGGTGCAACAGCTCACATTGATATGGTGCTTTGAGATTTGCAACATCCTTTATATACTATGAAGCATTTGATCCTCACAAGAATTTCTCAGTAATGCAAATACTATTTTTCCCATTCTACAGCTAAAGAAACTGAGACTCTGAAAGATTATAGATCACACTGCTATTAAGAGTCAAAGGTTGGACTTGAATCCAGGGTTCTTACCGCTCTATCACACTACCTCTCCTATTAAAAACAGTTATATTTAGGTTGGTAAAACACTGTACACACACTGCTCAGTTCTCTCCCATTGGTTCCAGGGAGTTCTAAGGGAGAATCAGTTTGATTGGAATCTGTAAAGTGACCTGGAGTCAGGGCTAGAGATTCTCACCCTCAGAGAACTAGCTAAGCCTGCTATGTCCTCCAGACACTTGGCTCCCACCCCAGAAGAACCTCTGATCAGGATCTGGTGGCTGCTGAGGGGGCAGGGTGTGTGTGGGGGGAAGGGGTGGGACCAGACTGTAAGGCATCATTTGGGTTGAACCCTTTGGGGGCCATCTGTAAATATACAGGCACTAATATAATCAGTTACAAAGCCATATTTTACAGCAATGAACCCTTCCCTTGGGCTCTGGCAGGCTGAAGAATGTTACTAATTAATAAGTACAGTTAACATGTATAATACAACACACTCCTCCCAGGAAGCTGCCTGGCCCCGCAGTTGCTGGAGGCTTTTGGCTTGCAATGATTGCAAGAATGGGAGCTGCCAAGGCTTTTCAACTTAATCAGTCTGCCTTGAGGTCTCACTCTGGACAGAGAAAGACACTCAAGCCAGGTACCGAATCATGTCTTACTCTTGGCCCTCCAGCCACAGGGGAGGTTCTGAATCGAAAACATCTCAGCATTTCTATCACACTTTTCACTTTTAAAAATGCTTTCAGATCAATCGACTTATTTGATCCTTATGACAACTCTTTACGGTATGTGAGGATCTAAATTGTAGATTTAGGCTCAGATGGGACCTTTGAAGTCCAATCCCCTCACTTTATAGATGAGGAGAATGAGACACAGATGTTAAGCTTAGACAGACAGTAATCAGCAGACAGGATTCATAGTCCTCTGACTAGCATCCTCTCTCTTTCCACAGTGGGGAAACAATATTATTCCCATTTGATTGATGAAGTATAAGCTGGTGTAAATGATTCCCCTAAGGCTGAACAGCTAGTGACAGAGCTGTGAATAGATCTTAAATCTTAGAAGTCTCACTGGCTATGCTGTCTCTCCCTCTACAGCCAAATCAATGTTTCCATGACAGATCCCATACAGGGAAGGCATTCCCTCCTCACATCCATCTCTCAGAAATCCTAATTTCCATCGAGTTTCAGCTCAAGTACCACTTTCTACAAAAAGGCTTTCCTTATCTTTCCCCCTTTCCCTTAAAAGTCATTTTGTGTCTACTTTGCATGAATTTTGTCTATACCTATATACTTATGTGTTGTTTCCCTTGACCTCATTGTAAACTCCTTGAGGATAGGGATTGTTTTTACTTATATCTTTGTGTCCGCAGTGCTTAGTACCTGGCTATTAATAAATGTTGTTAGTGTATTAACTGATCTTCATGTGACTGCTACCTATACCATTGTAGAGCAGTCCAACTGTGCTTTCCTATCCAATGTGATTCTTGGCTGTCTTTCTGTACACCTCCAGAGACAATTCACTTGATGGATCCCAGGGCTTCCTCTTTTTGTTCTTTCTGTTTGTCTTTCAGTATTTTTATGGATCCCTGGGAATTACCTGGGTTTGTCTATCCCTTGTCTATCAGTTTTCCCTCACTGTTGCTGTATGACTGATCCATGTCCTTTTCCAATCACATGTCTTTGATGATGGCTTTTACTGGATGTAGGGCAGTTAGGTGGCAGGTTGGATAAAGTGGCAGGCCTGGAATCAGGAAAACTTATCTTCCTGAGTTCTGTGTGGTCTCAGACACGTACCATGGAATGGCAATTTAAGGTTAATGGTGCATGGGGAGAAGAGTTAAATTAATTAATAGGCCTCAATACATTTTGTTAATTTCTATTAAGGCACTGGGAAAGAGGGTCCTTCCCTCTGACTCTAAAAAGTGTATAAATACTTTGAGGTGAGGTTTTACTTTGGGGGTTAGTTTTTGAAAAAAGGTTTGTATGCCAGATGGGACTCTGAGAGGAAGCCGCTTTGCAATCCCAGATATTGGTGCTTCCCTCTCTGGTAACTATGTATGTATGGTCAGACAGTTGGATCAGTCTGTTGATCTTCATTTCCCTATTTATATTTTCTCTGAAGTTCAGGGTGCTGACTTTTTCCCCTGAACTAAGTGAATGATATATGTGCTTTGATTAAAGTAGATTGTTGACCCCTCAAAAGTTGCTTTCCTTTTAGAAAAGCAGATCTAAGAACCTTTATAACAGGCCCTCCTGTGTATGTCAGGGTCCTTGCTGTTACAACTAGCTGTGTAACCCTGGGCAAGTCACTTAATCCTGTGTTTGCCTCAGTTTCCTTATCTGTAAAATGAACTGAAGAAGAAAATGGCAAACCACTTCAGTATTTCTTCCAAGAAAATCCCAAATGGGGACATGAAGAGTCAGTCACAAATGAAATGAATGAACAACAAGAATTTACAAGATGTGATTGTCTGATGAGGCATCATTGTTGATATATTGCAATCTGTTTATCCCTACTGTGTGTCTTTCTCCTACCTTTTAGGTCACCTGAAATCGTCACTCTTCTGAGATTGTGGTATTCTATGTCAGCATTCACAAGTTAATTTGCATTTATTAAGCATTTATTGTATGCCAGGTGCTAGACTAAGAACCAGAGATATAAATACAGGCAAAAAGAAAGACAGTCTCTCTCCCCACAGAGCTTACGCTCTAATGGAAAAAGATAATATGTGAAGGGGAGCTGAAAGTGTAAAGGTGATGTACCTGAATGGGGGAAGGTATGTTTGAGAAGTCTGGAAAATGAAGGATGGCCGGCCTGACCTTTCTCAAAATGGAGGTTCTGGGAGGAACCCAGCAATAGGAGAAGGGAATCACAGGGGTGGAGGCAACTGAAATATAGTTGCCAAATCTGGAGCCATTAAAACCAGAGTTATTGAGGTCAGGCCTATTCTTTCCACATATATGCAGAAGCTGCCTTCTTAACTGGAACCTCTTCCTCTCAGAGACACCACTGTCTTCACAGCAAAGACTATTTTGTTTTTCTTTTTGCATCCTCAGTATCCTCAGTATCTAGCACAGTGCCTGGCCAGTAATAGATACTTAATAAATACTCATTGATCGATTTTAAGGCCATGTGGCATTTGACCCACACTCTGAAACATGACCTTCTCTTTTCTGAAAGGATAGAGGTGGGGACCAACGTGGTGACTAGCCACCAAGCCAGAGCTCTGATTCTGTCCCCATGCGAACCATATGTCTATAGGAACAGCCCTCAAAATGGCATCCATCTCTGGGATTTCTGCCTTCCAAAGTCTCATCCCCAAAATCTCTCCCAGGGTTATATCATGCAAATGCCAGGGTATTTGCTCATTCTCCTAAGATGAGCGGAATTTAGTTTAGTGTAGAAGAACATAAATTTAATCACAGAGAATCTGTGATTAAATCTTTACTCTGATGCCTGTATGATCTCAGGCAAATCATTTAACTTCTCTAGGCAGGTGTGAATTCCCTCATTTATAAAATGAGGAGATGGGAATTGGACTGCATAGATGCCCTCTAAAATCACTTTCAACTGAAAATCTCTGAGTCAGTCATTGTGTCTGACCCTATCCTACATAGCCTAAGGAAAGCAGAGATTTGAAGCTATTATCTGGATAACTCAACAGTGCCAGAACCAGGGCTAGAGTTCGGGTATTAATACCCTCAGCCCCATTAAGGCTGTACCTCTCAATTCTCAAATTCTCTTTGTAGGTAGACACAGGCCAGGTGACTGATTTTGAGAAGAACTTGTGCCTAATCACTCTTACCAAGTTTCAAATGAGAAAACCCAAAGAAACATGATTCTAGAGAGAGTTTCTTTCCACTCCCAAGTCTTCTGATAGTTCCAGCATTTCCATTCAAGCTTGACCTCCTCCCATACCCCAGTGACTTTTTCCTTTCCAGGGATGAAATTCCAATGGAAAATATTTTCTCAGCCCTTTCCTAAGAGACATCAGGGTATTTACATCTGGTAAAATGGCAATAGTCTATTTCTCATGGACATTTCTGTAACTGAAGTCAGTTCCTACACTACAGGGATCTCCTCTTGACCTTTGGTGGTAAGATCCCAGATACAAAAATGAAATGTACAGTTATTTTTTCCCCTTTTTTATGTGATGACATGCTCACTTGGTAGCCTTTTGTATAGGAATGGAAGATGAAGTGCCATTTGTCCTGTATTAATCTTTTCCACAGGCAGGAACAAAAAAAAAGAACAAAAAAAAAAAAAAAGAATAAGTCGCTGACTTATTAGAAGACATAGGGCAAATACTTAACTGTTCTGTGACTCAGTTTTGTCATCTATAAAATGAACAGAATACGTAATCTACATGTCTCATGGGTTCTTGGGAGGTTCAAATGAAATCTTGAATATGAAAATACTTTGAAGCATATAAAAATGATATACAAATATAAGATGAGGAAGAGGATTTATACTCCATCCAAGACCATCTCCAAAGGATAGCAGAATGCCTAGAAAGACTGTGACTTTCACTCTTGGGGAAAATATAGGGGTTCCTTCTTAGATGATTTATTGACTATATGAATCTCAAAAAGCTAGCAAGAATTTTCCATTTTTTGAAGGTCAAAGATGAGGGGAAAGGGAAGTGGACAGAACAAGAAAGTTCAGCAGTCCCCACATCTAATCTCAAATTCAGTGCTCAGTGTCTCCATGGAACTTTCTCCAAAGGACACATGATTGCTGGGGGAGAAAATCTCTTTAGATGAGTTGAGGTGGACCCCTTCCTTAGATATTCTAGACCAAGGATTCTTAACTTTTGTTGTATCATGGACCCCTTCAACATCCTGGGGAAACCTAGTACCATTGTGATTTATCATCTTCCTTCATAAATTTCAGTTAGACATTAGTGAAAATAAAGGCATAATATTTTCCTATCCAAATTCACAAACTCTCTGAAATTTATCCATGAATCTTTTAAGAATTTATTGAGCCTTGGTTAAGAACCTCTGCTAGACCATTCTGGCCCTTTTGAAGATTTCACAAGACTTGCCATCTATAGACTGTGTGGGATAGTGGAAACCATACTGGATTTGGGATACAAAGACCAGGGTTTAGATCTTGGCTCTGATACTTTCTGCTTATGTGACCTTAGACAAGTCATTTTACTTTTCTATGCCTCAGTTTCCTCATCAATAAAATGAGGGAACAGGACTTGATGGCCTCTAAATCCATTCCAGTTCCAAATCTATGATTCCAAGAACACTGGAGCCCAGCAGAGAAAGAAGGAGAAAAGAAGGAGGCATGTACTTGGGTTCATAAGATCGCCTAGCAGATCATAACACCTTGTCCCTAAGCAATGAGGTAGGTGGCAGTGTTTAGTCCACTTAGGAACACATAAAATGTGACAAATGAAAGTTAAAACAGTCATAAGTCATCAGATTTTATAGCAGGAAAGGAACTTAGAGGCCAGCTAGGCCAACCCTTCATTTTTACAAGTGAGGACACTGAGATGCAGGAAAATTAAATGACTAGTCCTTTAAGAAGCATCAAAGCTAAGACCAGGATTCAGATCTCCATACTCTCAACCTGGTCCTTTTCCCACCAGACCACACGATGTTAAGATCTTTCCACAGAAGAAAGGAAAGCTCACATGCCCTGAAGAAGCACTCTGGTTTAATGAAAAGAACACTCAGTCCTAGCTCTGACCCACTGGGGCAGCTAGGTGAATCAGTGGTTAGAACGCTGGAGTCAGGAAGACCTGAGTTCAAATCTCACCTCAAACACTTACTGATTGTGACCTTGAGCAAACCATTTAACCTCTGTTTAGCTTGATCCACTGGAGAAGGAGATGGCAAATCACTCCAGTATCTTTGCCAAGAAAACCCCCTGGATAATATGGTCCATGGGGTCAGGGAGAGTTGGACATAATTGAACAATAGCAATCTGACACACTAACTGTGTCATGGAAGGCAAGTTTCTTATTGTCTCTGAGTCTCACTTTCCTCATCTGTGAACTAGGGATAATAGTTGTACTACCTCCATTACAGGGTTGTTGTGTTCATCCTTCTTTTTCGAAGAGGACCATGACATCAAAGAAATGATGACATGACTTGATTGCACTTGACTTTGTTTTGAGTGAGAGAGAGCTGTACAAGGTCACCAGCCTCACTTCTCCTGAACCATCTGGATCCAGTGACCAGATATTCATCAGGATGACTGGAGATGGCCCACGATGCAATGAGAGACCTTGACCTTTTCAGGTACTCACTTAGAGGGAGGTAATGCACATAGAGTGAATAGGCCTCTTTAAGAAGTAGTCAGGGAATGGCTATAAACATGATTTACTGTTGTTTATTATTATCATTACTTTCCCTTCTTTCTCTATCTCAACTGTTCCTCATAAAGTCATTAAATCTCATATCCTTTTTCATCCATTCTCTGTGCCCTTCTCCTGCTTGGGCTATGGATATAGTTCACTAAAGATGATATCTGACAAGCTCTCCTTATCATGTATTTATTGACATTCATTCAGCAAATATTTATTAAATATCTATGGTATGTTGGGATAAGGTCACTGTGCTTGGTACTTGGGGAGATTCTAGTCTTCTTTCTCCTTCTTCTCTCTCTTCTTTTGAGTTTCTCCCCTTCTTTCCTTTCCCTCCTTCCAGAACAGAAAAGACATTTTCTCTAAGGTCATCTTTTAAAATGGCTTTGTGTATTTATAACCATTTTTCTGATTCTTGCCAATTCCTTCCTTTTTTTGAGAATGTTTTTGTTTCCGTGAATGAAATACCAGGAATCTTCATGGTTAGTTCTGGGAGCTAAAAGCCTTGTGTCCCCTGGGACAAATAGAAATGTTTCCCATTAAAACATGACCTTCAGTGGCTCATGAAATTAAAATGGGTCTTCTACCTGGCAATTATCAGAACCCAAACACTCTGAGGGATGCCCAACTCTAACCTTAGCTCTCTCTTTGTCACATGTCTGCATATTTGGAAACATTTAGAAAAAACAACTGCAGAAAAAAACTTAGGTTAATTGTCAATTTTGAGTACTAATGTTGCCAGACCTAACATCCCTAGGATATAATGAACTTGGGTGATCTATGCTTTGGGGAACTCACCATACTCTTCATGGCTTAGGAGACTGTGAATGAATGATTTAGGGAGCCAGACACTAAGGGAGATGGAAGATCTAAAAAAAAAGATCTAAGCTTTTTATACCTTAATTATTTTTACAACTCTGTTTTCATCCACATCCTCTCTCCAAGGTACAAATTGCAATGTGTCTGTGCCATCATCTGTATCTTTCCATGAATCATCCCATAGATCCACCCAGTGTATGACTTTCATTATGTGGATGCCAATGGAACCCATAGGCTATCAGTTATATCCTTGTTCTCCTTACGTGGTCATCCTACCTTATTTTCTGGTCATCTAACTCTTGTAGATGCTCACTATGCACCTCTTGTGATTTCAATAGGAAGACTGGCTTTAAGAATTGGACCCTTATTGGCCAGTCTTCCCACGACATTGTACATGTACACAGCATTGTGCCTAAGGCAGAGAGAGTAGGATTCCTGATAACTTCTTTAGCAGAAACCCTCTACCTCTCCCAGTTGTTCATGTTATTCTTTTGAGAATGGCTACTCTTTTTCTTTTCTCCCTTGAGTCTGCCATTAATGTTTATTGTAGCCTGATTTAGCCTACAAAGAAAAGCTGGTGACAACATGAAGAGGATGCATAGAGTGAATAGCCCCAGAACTCAATTTTCTAGGGATGAACCTGACCTGCCACTTAAGGCAACATGAGATGAGCTACAATATTTGCTGTTTGGAAAGTTCTTGTTCTAGAAAAGGGACATGACTCCTTGTCTACATTGTAAACTTGTTTCATCTAAGAGATTTACATAATTCCAACACAAGGGTTACCTCTTCAAGAGCCCTCTTCAAGACTTGAATAAAAAATCAATTTGCCCATTGAACTGGGCTAAGAGACAGTCCCTGGAATTGGTGATAGCTGAAATTGCGGACCAAAGTCTACCCCCCATAAGCTGACTTATGGGGAAGCTGGGTGGTGTGGTGAATAGAGTGCTAGGTTTGAAATCAGGAAGACTCATCTTCCTGAGTTCAAATCTAGTCTCAGCTACTCACTGGCTGTATGATCCTGGGCAAGTCATTTAACCCTGTTTGCCTAAGTTTCTTCATGTGTAAAATGAGCTGGAAAAGGAAATGGCAAACCACTCCAATGTCTTTGCCAAGAAAATCCCAAATTGGGTTCGTTAGAAAAAGGCACAACTGAATAACAACAAAATAAAGTGGCAGCATAGTGTAGACAGAAGACCACAGAGTTAGGAGTCAGAAGAACTGAGTTTAAATCCCAGCCCTTCCACTTACTACTGGGATGATCTGGAGCTTTCTGGACTTCAGTTTTCTCATAAATAGTGGTTTTGGAGTAGATAATTTCCAAGGTCAGTTCCATCTCTGAATTCTACTGGAAATTAGGGAGTCAGACTGATAAGAAAATCAATGTAGTCACATTGACTTTTCCCAGTTACTGTTTGTATAATATGAATGATAGCTAACATTTATATAGTACCTACTATGTGTCAGGAATCATGCTAAGCACTTTGTAATTATAAAGAAAAACGTCCCAGGGTTTTTGTGAGGATCAGATTAGGTTATTTGAGCCTCACAACAACCCTGGGAGTTAGATGCCACTATTATCCTCATTTTGCAGATGAGAAAACTGAGGCAAACATAGATTAAGTAACTTGCCCAGTGTCAGTTAGTGTCTGAGTCTGGATCTGAATTTAGATCTTCTTGATTCTAGGTGTGGCACTCTATCCACTGGGCTACCTACTTGCCCCATGCAGGAAATTATTCTGAGTGTTGTATCTTAAGAAAGCCTGGCATGCAAGGGGTTAACTGAAACTTTAGGGTAGCCTGCAGCAGCAATCAGATTGAGAGTAGCAGGAATGTATAACTTAAGGGTCTTACTACTTAGAGAAAGGTGATTTTTGCTTATATTTAATAGCCTTGCAGCTTACAAAGTACTTTTCTCTCTCTCTCTCTCTCTCTCTCTCTCTCTCTCTCTCTCTCTCTCTCTCTTTCTCTCTCTCTCTCTCTCTCTCACACACACACACACACACACACACACACACACACGCAACCCCAAACACCAAAAACCAAACAAAAAAAACCCAAAACCCTTTTGAGTAGGTAGTATAAGTACTATTAACCCTATTTTTACATCTTCTATGTCCACCTCTCAGCTCCCTTACCCCCAACTTGCATTTGCCAATTTGGTTCCTTCTAAGATAAAACTATCCCAAGGTATTCTATGGGTCCACACTCCCAAAACTACAGCTCACAAGCCCCCCACCAATATTTCCTCTTTTAAATAGTTGGACAGAAGAAATAATCAGATCAGTCAAAGATAATTATTGAAATAGCATTGTTAAAAACAACATTTGCCTTATGACAGGGCACACTGCCTTGTACATATATACAGCATCAGCAGGAAAATTGAGTACACAGAGAGAACATGAATATAAGGCCAGTGTGAATGTGAGGAGGAGAACTCACACCCTTGATGCCAGATTACAGAGATCTCTGTGCTGCTCCCACTGATTTTGGTCTCATGGTCTATAGTGAATACAGTTGAATGCTTAGAAAAATCAGATACTCTTACCAGAAGGCCAGCAAAAGCTTCCCCTCTTTCGTACCCTTAGACATTTGGCCCAGAGCCATTCTGTCTCCTGAACAGAAGATTCTCGGCTCTAGATGAAAAGTCCTTTTTAAAAAAGAACAAGATTATCCCAGATAGAAATAAGATATACACGCTAAGGGGTATAGAAATCTATCTTGCCCTATGAGACAATAGAGGGGATGGGGATAAGAGAAGGGAAGGCAGATTAGGGGAACGGGTAATCAGAATGCATACTGTCTTGGGGTGGGCAGAGGGGAGAGATGGGGAGAAAATATGGAACCCAAAATCTTGTGGAAGTGAATGTTGAAAACTAAAAATAAATGAATAAATTTTTAAAAGAAATTGTAACAAAAAGAAGATTATCCTAGACAGTTAATGACCTCAGGCTCAGCCTTCCTGGTATGGGGTTAAGTGTCCTGGATCAGAGAGACTTCCCCCTTACTTAAGGTGACTAACCAACATGCTTCCTAAATGCTCATTTCTATATTCAAGATCATAATCTAGGAAATAGCCATTTCTCCAATAACCACAAAACATCTCTGGTTTTCGGAGTTCCCTTAATTTTTTCTTCTAAATCTCTCCCATATATCCATGTTATGAGTACAGAGGCTTCTTATGCCCATAAGTTAAAATCATTCATTGTCTTTGCTAAATTCTCAGTGACTAAGAAATAACTCAGGGACTATGCTCTTTATGTTCAAATGTTACCTCTCAAGTTCTGAAAAAGAAAATTTTTAAAAATTGGTTTTCTCATCTATCCTTACACATAGAACAGAAAAAGTAAAATGAATTGCCCAAGATCATATAGCCAGTGTAGCTACATGTGTACAGTGTAGTGGGGTTCCTCACACAAGAGGCACGACCTCCCAACTCTGGGCATTTTCTCTCATTATTCCTCATGCTTGGAATGCTCTCCATCCTTAACTCCACCCACTGGCTTCCCTGGCTTTCTTTAGTGTCATCTAAAGTGCTGCTTTCTACAACAAGCCTTTCTCAATCTCCCACAATGCTGATGTCTTCCCTTTGTGGATTAGCTCCATTTTTTCCTGTATAAATGTGATTTGTACATAGATGTTTGCATGTAATCTCCTTCACTAGATTTTGTGCCCCTTGGGAGCAGAAACTGTCTTTTGCCTCTCTTTGTATCCCCAGCATAGAGCCTAGCACATGATAAGTGCTTAATAAATGTTTATTGATTTGACTAATGGCCTTATTCTGTCAGCCTCTCCCTTATCCTGCTACTCAAAGTATTGGGGATTTGGCTAAGAGTAGGGACAGGAAATAAGGAGAGATGTAGTTACGGTGGCAATGCTCAAGGTGGAAGAGAGCCAGACTCCAGAACCGTAGTAGCCTAGTACTTTGCTGGGTTTGTTTCCATGTCTAGTTACCTCCCATAATGTGGGTTAGTTGAGGCCGGATGAGGTCAGAGTTCCACATTATAAATGAACCAGAGACAAGGGGAAGCACTAAACTTGCTGAGTTTCATTTCAGTCCAGATCCTGAGTGCTACATGTCTAAGCCAAGAGTCTCAGATCTAGAATTAGTTCTAGAATTCTTCCAAAATTTTTATCTCTTTTTCTGATGCTGAATCCTACTGGAAGTGTCAAGTGCCCTTTGGGAAATGGACTGTCACATATTCCATTTCCTAGAATGCTCTGACCTAAATTGATCCTATGATTAAGGATAGGGATGGGGAGAACTAGGATTTAGGAGACTAGTAGACTTGAAACCATTTAATAAATTTTTGTGCATTGTGTTCCTATTATTATATACTATTTATCTATGTTAAGAGTAAAAACAACTGTATCCATCATTCAAGCATGTGAGTCTCCTTCTTGTAGGACCAGTTACATTTTACAAGGGTCATGTAATTAGCCCTCACTGGAATACATTAAGTTCAACAGGAAGAGGTGGGATTTTTTTTATTGGTTTATTTGTTAGTGGGTGGGGGCTCAGAGGTAATTTTTATTGGGTAAATCTTCAGGTTCATATACCCTTAACAATCAACTTCATTTGGTAGTGATAAATGGAACTGAGGAAGCCATAGGAAGTAGAGCTTGGGAAAAGCACAATTCCTGACCTAGACATTAGCTCTCAATACTATCTAGTGGTGAAACTATTAAGTATAAGAGCCAAGCCTCAAACTTAGTTCCCCTGACTCCGAGTCCAGGGCTCTCTCCATACCACTGCATATCTTCTTTTAAGTATGTGTGTGTGTGTGTGTTTGTGTGTGTGTGTGTGTGTGTGTGTGTGTGTGAATGTGTGTTCTGAATGTGGGTATAGTTCAGAGTTTACACACGGTTATATGCCAAGCTTTTCCTCAGCAATTAGAAAAATCAAACTGTGAGGAAAGGGACATTGAATTAGGGGCTAAGGTCCACTGAGAAACAGATCCAAGAAGGGAAAATCCTAGAAAAGAATAAAGCAAGTTTGAATGCAAAGAAGGCTGGAGTGAAGATTTAAAATGTGGTGAGATCAGAGACAAATGAGGTTAACAACCCTTTGTTTATTGTGGCTGACTTTTGAAGGTTGTACTCCTCCTTTTATTTAAAGGGATTCCCTCCTTAAAAGGAAATTTCTATGCCCTTATAGCTGGCTGGGCTTTGACAATCAGGGAGGGAATTCAAGAGGGATGTAGCCAGGCAAAGAGGATGTAGGTAAGTGTTTCAGTTTTTCCCAAAGAGGCACATGGGCACCAAGTTGGGAGGGTCACAGATAAAGTTCATACCCTCTCATTTTCTTTCACTGTAACAGAGAAGCCAAGGTGAAATGGGAGTTAGTATGTACAGGCAATAACTGAAACATACTGAGTCTCAGTACTGGAAGCACTGCATCACAGGAAGGTCTGCATCAGTACCTCCAGATCTGGTGACCTGCGGTAAGAAGATTTTCTTTCAGTTCTGGCATTCATCAACCTTAAAGCATAGCTCCCTCTACCCAATTCTACCATTACCCTCCCTCAGTACAAGAAACATATGGGGTGAGTCTGAAATGTCTTACATTATGGCAGGCAGAAAACTGTGTTTTCTCAGCCTTTCAATGAGAGGAAACAGAAAGCAAAGATGGCCAGAGAGGGTGGAGCAGAATGGGTACTAGGAATCACCTTTGTGCTAACTTTGAAAGTCTAGTAGAATTTCTGTGGGTTTGATGACCTTTGAAAATGATTTTCAAAGTCTGTGTAACAGAATATGTAATCAAAGCTCCTGGGCAAACTTTGGCTGACTGTGCTTAATTAGGGCAGGTTTTCTTCCTGAAGAAAAGAAAAGAAAGGGCCCAATAACAATCCTGGTGCCACCTGAGATGATGTCTGACATGTCCTTTGGCAAAGAACACATTTATTCTAGGTATGTTGAAGAGGGAATTCTTGTTCTGGTGTGAATTGGATTCTGTTACTATGAGCATCTTATTCAGCATTACCAATGCAGCAGCTTTCCCTTCTTGACCATGGCACTCAGAAATGAACTCTAAGTGATATCTAAGCAGAGAGTAAAACAGTGGAACTGTGTGGTATTCCTTTAGGCCTGAGGGGTAGAGACCCAGGCTAGAAATCTGTGAATTTCCCAGGATGGGAGAAGGTTGAAACACTTTGAGATCCAGCCCCCAAGGAAACTACTATCATAAGGGAAGGAGTCAAAAAGTAAGCAATAAAGGAAAATGAGAGAGAAAAGACTAAAGTTACCAAAGATTCAGGAAGAAAAAGCTCAAAGACCTTGAACACAAGCAGATAAACCAATCAGGAAAGTATTAAAGGAGGAAACATGGCTTCTAGAACTAGTAAGCAAGTACAGGTATCTATGAATAAATACTGCAAAACATAGGAAAATGATTCACACTTGATGAGACACACAGGCCCTGTAGAATTTGGGGAGAACATGGAACCACAACACTAATGATCATTCCTTGACAGAATATTCAAAGGATGTAAAAAAATAGTTCTCAAAAAAGAGAATTTCAAAATATTCACAACCACATGTAAGAATGTACCAAATCACTAATAATAAGAGAAACATAAATCAAAAGAAGTCTGAGGTTTCACCTCATATCCTGCAAGCTGGAAAAGATACAAAAAGTGATAACAGCCAATACTGGAGATGTTGCAAAATATTAGTGGCCAAATGCCACTAATGCATTAGTATTGGAGCTATGAAATGGTACAACCGTTTTGGAAAGCAATTCAGAATTATGCAAATAAAGTGACTAAAGTGACCCTTTGAACTGAAGACTCCATTACTGGACTTTTAACCCAAAGAAGCCATCAATAAGAAGAAAGTCCTCTTATACACCAAAATATTTCTATCAGTACTTATTGTGATAGCAAAGGAGTGGAAACAAAGTAGATCCCCATTGGTTAGGGAATGGCTAAACAAATTGTGGTACATCAATGGAATGGAATATTATGGTGCTATAAGAAATTACGTATTTAATGAATACAGAGAAGCATGGAAAGATCTAAGTAAACTCATGCAGAGTGAAATAAGGAGAGCCCAGAAAACAATACATACAATAATTATAACAATGTAAATGGAAAGAGCAACTTCACTCCAAAAATTCCAAAGTGAATGTAACAAAATTTTAAATATCAAATATGATTTGGATGAAGTGATATGAGATGATACTGGGGGTGACTAGGATGATGTGAAAAACAGAAAACATCAATAAAAACATTTTTAAAGTAAATTAAAGTAGCATGAGCAAAAAATTATTACAACCAAGCATAAATTCCTAGGGGACTAGACTCTCGTTGCTGTTTAGTCATTCAGTTGTTTCCAGAACTCTTTGTGATCTATGCAGCACAGCACGGTAGACCCTTCTATCCTCCGCTGTCTCCCAAAGTCTGTCCAAGTCATGCTTCCATGACACTCTTTATCCACCTCATCCTCTACCATCCCCTTCTCCTTCTGTCTTCAATCTTTCCCCGTATCAAAGTCTTTCCCAATGAGTCTTTCTTCTCATTGTGTGGCCAAAATATTTAAGCTTCAGCTTCAGTATTTGTCCTTCCTGTACTTGACCTCCCTCCAAATTCATGTAAAATACTAATGACTAATCCTTGGGTTTAACTATTCATCCATTTTTAATTCACCTAACTGTACTATCATCTAGCTTACAGCATCTTGGGGGAAAAAAGCTTTGTCTAATACTTTGCTGAAATCCAGGAATGTTGTGTTGACAGCATCTCAGTCAGCCTATTAAAAAAAAACCCAAAAAAGAAAATGAGGTTAATCTGACATGACCTGTTCTTGCTGCTGATGGGTTAGTGATCACTGCCTTCTCAGTCTAAATGCTCACAAACCACACTATTAATAACACAATCTAGAATTCTTCCAGGAATAAAAGAAATTAAGCATACTGACCTGTAATACAAAGACTTTCTTCTCCTTCTCCTCCTCCTTCTTCTTTTCTTCTCTTCCTCCTCCTCCTCCTTCTTCTTCCTCTTCCTCTTCTTTCTTTTGAAAATTGGGATGTTTTCCATTCTCCAGTCATGAGGTGCCACTCTCATCTTTCACAGTCTCTCAAAGATAATAATTATATTGTGCTTTGAACCTGGTAGACATTCAATAAATGTATATATTTTTTAGAATCTGTAATTGTAGTTTCATTAATTTGGGGAGCTCCCAGTTAGAAAACTCTCTCTGCCCATATAGATCAGCAACTCTTCAGCAATTTCTAATCTTAGAGACTTGTCTGAGACACAGAGAGTTTCTATGACTTGCCCAGGATCATAGGTTTGGAGCTAGAAGGAACCTTAAAGACTATCTAGTCCACCCCCCTCATCTTACAGATGAGAAATCAAGGCCATACAGTAAACCTGAACCCAGGACTTCCTGACTGAGGTTGGCACTCCTCCTACTTGACGTTTTCAAACGTGCTGCTTCCTCAGCATCTGTGAAATAAGAAAACTGGACTGCATGATCTCTGAGGCCTCCTACAACTTTATCAGTCCATGTTCTGTGCTTTATGTTTTAAGTTCCTTCTAGTTCTAACAGTCTATGATTCTAGGTTTTTAAAGTCATAGAGAAGACTTGAAGACTATTCAATGTAAATGGTTCTTTGGGGTTTGGAGGCAAGAGGAAAGGGAGGGAACAATCTCCAGCCTTTATCTTTCAAAACATAATATACTGGTGTGATGAGACTCTATCCAAATTCATCAGAAGGAAAAATTTCACTTTACTAACAAGCCCAGAGAATAAACGGCAAGGAAGCAATATGTAGCAGACTTGGAAATTAACATGAAATTGAAAGGAAGTAGGGTCTGTTGAGAAATCAGACAGCAACCAAGTATAATTTGAAAATAAAAGTATAAAGCATTAATGTTGGGCCATCCACATTTGAAGGAGTGGAATACTGCCATTTTCAATTGATTCTTGTAGCTCACATTAGAATGGGAAATGAAACGTTTTAGAGCCAGAAACCACAGGTTTGGATCAACTTCCCTCAGTTTCTTGTGGCTTTCTCAATTGGAAAACCTCATAGCTCAGAATATCTGGGAATAGACCAGCCAGGAATATTCCAGGAGAGGTTAGGCCAATGGCCAGTGTCATCATCTTGTCAACCAATGAGAAATCATGACCAGGCATGGGTTGATGTCAGTGGAAACCAATGAGACTTCTTGGTGATTCTTTGGGGACTTTCATTGGCTGATTGATCTTGTCTGATTATGGGCTAAGTTTTCCAGCTGTGCAGGGTGGGTATTGAAAGCAGAGCTCGGGGGCAGTAAGAGAAATTGTTCCTTCCATTTTGTGTTCTTTTTGGCATAGACCTGTACACTTAGGAACCCTTGCCAAAATCATGGTTCCTTGACCAGAAGAGTTAGTCTCTCTTCCAGCTACCACCTACCTCCTGCCAAGTTTGAGCTACAGTTTCATTTCCATTAGGAAACCAACTTGTGTGTACAATTTAAACATCAAGACTGTACCAGGCTATTTGAACACATGTGTAAAGACTTGTGTCTAGCTTCTCATGAGCCCCATAAGATTTAACTAGCAACCAAGTAGAATTAGACTCTAATTCTTTAGGGGATGAAATTGAAAGTTTATTAGGTTGGTTGGCATGAGAACTTTGCTAATGGTGACAATGTCATTCCTTCAGTCCTGAAATGGACCAGTTATCTTCTCTGAATTCCACAGCTCCAGCCTGATTTATAATCCTGAGCCAACCAATCACGACTATAAGTCTTAGCTCAAAAGGTTGACTAGGTAAGAGAAAGTGAATAAATAGGTAGGTGCAAAGTATCTTTGCTACTAGAGAAGTAACCCAAAGTTCATGGATCTGTAGACTCATTATCTAAACTAAGCTGGTCCTTTGGTATGCCTGGTCTTCTATGCATTTTCTGGATTAATTGACCTAAGTACTCTAACCTTTTTCTGATAAATCGTTGATAGTTTTCATATGGTTGTATTAAATTCTCAACCCTTGAATAAATTTCACAATCAGATTCCTTATTTACCTGTTGACTCCAGAGACTCTGACGTTATACTTTAGTGATGGGAGGAATCTCCTTTGTTGGGGTGCCAAATGCTTTAGGGATGCCTTGGCAGCAGTCACTTCTCTTGCATTGCTGGGAATTCCAAGAATGGCTGCCAAAAACACAGCCATGAAAATTAGAAGACCTCACAGGTCTCTGAAAGAATTTTTTTAAATTTAACTTTGTTCAGTTGTTTCAGTTGTGTACAACTCTCTGTGACCCCATTTGAGGGTTTCTTGGCAAAGATACTGGAATGGTTTGCCATTTCCATCTCCAGCTCATTTTATAGATGAGGAACTGAGGTAAACAGGCTCAAATGACTTTCCCAAGGTTACATAGCTAGTAAGTGTTTGAGGCCAGATTTGAATTCACAAAGATGAATCTTCTTATTTCCAAGCCCTGTGCTCTATCTACCACAACATCTAGCAATCCTTTTCTGAAAGGAATTAGACCAGACCTAAGAGAAATCAGGTAGTAAGCTATAAAGCATTAAGATATATACTGTACTTCCTCAGGACCCCAGAGATTGGTCCTGAGATTCAGTATTTCTAACACTAATGAGTGTGGTCCAGTTTCTAACCCTTCAAGAAGTACTGTATACAAATTTTTACAACTTCAACACCTTGCTTTCTTTTTTGTCATTGCTTCAAGGGTGAAGTGGTCACTTTCGCAAAGGTTAAGTGAGAGTCTTGGAGGAATCAGAGAAGCAAAATGCACCAATATCCAATATGCAAGAGAGAAAACATGATGTGATGGAGTTATAGACAGAGTGAGAAGACCTGGGTTTGGATCCTGACTCTACTAGTTAGGGAACCCTAAATAAGTCGTTTTCCTCTCTGAGCCTTACTTTCCTCATTAGTGAAATGGAGATTTAAAAAATACTTTACTGTAGAGTTATTGTGAAGAAATCTAGAGGAAATTCTAGAAATTCTAGATCTAAATCTAGAGTGACCTCTAGAATGTCTTTCCAATCTAGGCAACTGGCCATTTGCCAAGTTCTTTCAATTACTGGGAGGAGAAGAGGGTGGAAAGTGGTCCTTTTCAGAAATGCTTGGCTATCTCACTTCTAAATAAGCAGAATCACCCTCACTAAACCTCACCTCCCCCCTTCCTTTCCCATCCCCCACTCCTTCCTGGGGCCTCTGATTCTTATTCCCATTTCCTGCATTCCAGTTTAGTGTGGGTTTTTTTTTTTTAATCCTCTCTGCTTTTCCTCCTTTAGTTGCTATGGAAGCAGTGACCTCAATGGCCAGAGCAGAGCTCGGAGAAAACCACATGGGACTTGAGAGCTAAGGAGACTTCAGGAGAACAGCACCATAGAATTCTAAACAATTACAGTGGCAAAGGGACCCCTGAGATCCCAGGGCCCAGAGTCTGCTGGCCTGATTGGTCCCCACAGTTGAAGTCCCAGGCAGGCACACACACACACACACACACACACACACACACACACACACACACACCAGCCAAGAAAATGGAAGTTCCTATCTTAGAATGGAAGAAGCTCAGATATGGGATGAGGGGGAGTTAGTTAGTCACTCAGGGAGGAGAAAAGGGAGCATTCCAAAAAGATGAACAGAGCAGAAATATGGGAGAACCAGGCAGGAATAAAGGATGTGATTATGACTGAAAGAAATTTGTTAGACTAAGAAAGACCAGCCAGAAAAAAAAAGAGGTTTTACTGGACTATAACATCTCCCCAATAAAGGGCATACTCAGGATCTATGACTTTTAAGACTGCAGTGTGTAATATGGACAGAGACCTTTCTTAAATCTCCCATCACATTTCTCCTAGAAAAGGTGACAACTTTGCTTCCCTTCCTGTTTGGACCATTCATAGAAAGGATCATGTGATTATGGATAGAGAGCTGGAAGCGACCTTAGAAGTCATCAAATCCACCCCCTTCATTTTATAGATGAGGAACTGAGGCCAGAAGATGTTAAGTAACTTGCCAAAAGTCACACAACTACTAAGTGTCTGAGGCGATGTTTGAACTCGCCTTGTTCTTTGTCCTTCCTTCTCAAAGAGGACCATGACATCAGGGAGTTGATGCCATGATGTGCAAGTGAATTGGATTTAAGTGAGGCAGGGCTGTGCAAAATCACCAACCTCACTTTCTCCTCCGGAGCCTTCTGAGTCTGGTGGCCAGATATAGATCAGGATAACTGCAGATGGCCCCAGCTACAATGGGAGGCCATGGCTTTTTTTAAAGCCTATCTTTTAATAGGTCTTAGTTTGCTCAGGTCTTCTTGACTTTATGTTCAGTGCCCTAGCCTCTATACAATACTGCCTCATAATAGTAATACTCCACATTTGTAGGACATTTTACATTTTCCAGAATATTTTCACATGCGTAATCCCATGTGATTCTCATAACCACTCAGAAGAGCAAAGTGACTAGTCACTTGGTCAACTAGCATTTATTAAGCTCTTACTATGTGCCAGACACTGTGTGAATTAGTATCAGAGCTAAAACTAGAATCAAGGGTTCCTAGATCTTAGAACAGTCCTCTTTCTGCTCCAACATGCTGCTTCTCATGTAGGCCTCTGGGACTAGTCTCTTGTTTGCCTACTTTCTCCTGGTGGAAGTGACTTGTCCCAGCCCTCAATGCTCTACTTGGTTTGGAGAAAGATGAAAGACTGAACTTTAACTAATACAAGAGGCAAGAGCTTTGTTCCTAGGTCCAGAAACTAAGGGCCCTAATAACACTTGAACTCCTTCATCAGGTAGAAACAACTAAGATTTGCACCTAACTAATTAGCAAGAATAATTAAGGAAAACAAGGAGCTATTAGATGACACAGTCCTGGACCATCCTGATGCTTACATCCTAGATGAGCTCTTTTTTAAATGTTTTTTTTATTATGAATTTAACAATCATCAACACCCATGAACACTTCAGTATACAGTCAACAGAAAAGATTATCTGAAAAAGTGTCTGAAATCAAGAATCTGAAAAAAGTATCTGAAAAAGTATCTGAAATCAAGAACTTCTATTTTATACAATTTTTAACTGTATGTAACAACTTTAACACAGTAGTAACAAAATCTCTTTGTACTCCCTTTTGTGGGTTTCTGCTGTGTTTCTTAATGTTTTATTGATGATCTTTTCCCTTTTTTTGCACTTATCACTACCCACTTACTACTTCACCCCAATATCTGCTCTCTTGTAACAAATGTACCTAAGTGAAACAAATCAACACATTGACCTAAAAATGTATATTCATTCTACTCCTCTGGTTCATATCCTCTCTCCCAGGTGAGCTTTTACCTGCCTCTTAGTCAGTGAGGTAGCACAGTGGGTAGAGCACTGGGCTTAAAGTTAGGAAGACCTGAGTTCAAAAAAGACCTCAAACAATTATTAGCTGTGTAACCCTGGGCAAGTCAATTAATGTTCATGTGTCTCAGTTTCCTCAACGGAAAAATGGGAATAATGATAGCACCTACCTACCAGGGTTATTGTAAGGATCAAAAGAGAAAATATTTGTAATGTGCTTAGCACAGTGCCTAACACATAGTAGGTGATTAGTAAATGCTCATTCACTTTCTTTCCCTTCCCTCCCTAATCTCCTGGCTTTGTCTCCCTAGCATGGCTTAGAGTTATCTACCCTATGGTGTCTCTCTCTCTCTCTCTTCTACCTTCCTCCCTTCTCTCAGTGGTATTAGGATTTCTCTTCCCAAAAGACCTTTTTTTTCCAATGCTTACTCCAAGTAATGTTTGATGCTATTTGTCTCAGGAGCCAGAATTTCCAGCTAGAATCCTAAGAGAGAGAGGGAGGGTGTGTGTGTGTGTGTGTGTGTGTGTGTGTGTGTGTGTGTGTGTGTGTGTGTGTGTATGTGTGTGTGTGTGTAACAGACAGAAAATGAGAGAGAGAAGACAGAGAAATAGAGAGAAGAGAGAGAGACAGACAGAGAGACACAGACAGAGAGACAGAGACAGAGAGACAGAGAGAGAGACAGAGAGACAGAGAGAGAGAGAGAGAGAGAGAGAGAGAGAGACAGAGAGAGAGAGAGACAGAGAAAGTTCATCTCAGAAGTATCCTTCATCGGCTCCAGAAAAGTCCCTATCACAAACTCCAGGTGCCAATTTGGTGACCATAAATGGCAGGATGTCTTCCATCAAGAGAAAACATTCCACTTTTCCAAGAAAATGGGGGCTTGTTTAAGCTGCCATTAGAAATTGTCAAGGTACCAAAGGCTGTCAAATATCTCTTCAAGTGACCAGACCTGCCCAAGGTGGAATGCAGGGTTACCTCTCAAAGGCCTGGGATATATATTATCTCAGGATTTTATTTAGAAAGAAGTCACTGGAATTGTACCTCTAAAGCTAAGACATCTCAAAGATCAGTCTAGTCCAACTTCCTCATTTTACCAATTAGAAAACTGAAGCCTATGGATATTAAGGAATAACTTATCCCTTCCATATCTCTGAGGTTAGGGGCACAGCACCACCACAATCTGAAAAAATCTGTGTAAAATTTTTTGGACTTCCCTTCATACTAGTGAAGAAGTGTGAATTAGTATTAAAAGATAAACTGTGTTGATATTATATAATACTATACACACATTTTATGCATTTCTGAGTTTCCAAACTTTTTCTGCATCATCTGCTGGTATTCACATGTCTGCAGCTTCCACAAAATTCCTCCAAAATTCCCATGTAACTTCTTATCCTGACCCTTGATATAACAAAACCATGATGGGGAAAGTCATGATGTGTAAGGGATAACTGTAACTTGCCCAAAGACACATGAGTAATAAGCATGGTGGTACAAAATTGAACACAGATCATCTGGCTTGAGTCTGTGCTTAGATCATTGATTTAGAGCAGAAAGAGGACTTAGAGACTATCCAGTCCAGGGGTAGGGAACCTGAGGGTTCAAGTGCAGCCCCTTGACTGAATCCAAACTTCACAGAATAAATTCCCTTAATAAAAGGATTTGTTCTCTAAAACTTGGACTCAGTCAAAAGACCACGCCCCAGAGGACCTAGAAGGTCACATGTGGCCTTGAGGGTGCAGGTTTCCCACCCCTGATCTAGTCCAAACTTTTCCCTTTACAGATTAGGCAATTGAGACCCAGAGAAGGTAAGGAACTTGCTTCAGGTTATACAGGTACTATGGAAGAGCTGGGATTTTAACCGGTGCCTTCTTCTGTAGGGGAAAATCTAGCAACCATTTTTGGAGCAAAATGAACCTGTTTTCTCTCTGGGCCTCGCATCAATAACCAACAGGGTTCCACCACCTGCATGGACAGCCAGGGCACCCCTATTCTCCCAGAACTGGAGAAGCAGCATGATTAATATTCTATATTCGCTCTAGCCTCAACAACCTATGAGCATATTTGCATAGCTTCATTTTCTTTGTCTTGGCTTGGGCTGTCAGGTCAAGGTTAATCAACATAAGGCTTAATTATTACTTCCTTTAAATGTCAGACTAGTGCCTGGTCAGAAAAGGAAGGGCAGCATCTTTTCCTGGGATGGGAAACCGCATCTGAGCCTCTGCCACTCTAATGTAATGGAAATTCAGGAGTGGGGGCAGGGGTGGGGAAAATCTGCCTTTCTAAAAGCTCTGATCACCATAGCAACAACTGGGCCATCCTTTTTAAATGCCTATCATTTTAGACAACTTTTCAAAAAAAAAATTCAGATGTATTGACTCCCTCTTATGTCATTCCTCCCCTCTCTTTCCTAATCCTTCATAACCTCCCTTTCAATAGGCTGCCAGATAGATCGTTTACCTTCTGTCTTTCAATGGATTTGTTCCAAATAGGAGTCATTTGTCCATGGAAAAACCTACAGAATCAGAGTTATTGAATGCAAAGGTCCTTGAAAATCATCTACTTCAATTCCTGAATTTTACAGAAGAGGACAACTGAGGTTCAGAGGGGGAAATAACCTGCCAAAGATTTATAGATTGTGGTAGATCCAAGACTAGGGTCTAGGTCTCTAAGTCCCAGATCAGTTTCTTTCCTCTCTTATGGGTAGTAGAACTCCATACGGCAGCCATGGGATGAAAGCACCAGGTGTTTAGATGTCATTTCTTGCTGTAATGCCCAGAATCATGGAGCCCCATGAAATAGATAGTTTTCTTCCTCTGAGTTGTTGAAACCAAGGCTTGACTGAGAAAGCAGGCTGACAAATCCACCCTCCCCACCAAGAAGTCTGAGAAGTGGGGATCTGCATGGAGGCAGAATACCTAAAGGAACAGAGAGTTTCTTCAAAGGGTCTTTTTTCGGAGAAAAAAATAAGAAAAATGTGAGTTCTTGGAGGGCAGGCATAGTCTATCATTTTTGTCTGTACCTTCAATGCCTAGCATAGTGCACTGCCCATAGCATGTGCTTAGTAATTGTTCACTGAATTGAACTGAATTTCACAGTCTCTCCATTTCTTAGAGCTATGACAATGGGTAATCTTTGGGGAAACTGGGAAGAAGAAAGAGCAAATTCCTGAAATCTACCTCAAGTCCTCTAAGCTTCATTAAACATTGGAAGGGAAATATTCACAGGGTGAGGCTACAAGGTGATGATTCAGGGGTCACTCATGACTGCTTTGGGCACATTTCTTATACATTTCTGCTGCCATTTGGGGACCACATAATCTACTTCTCCCTAGTTCAAGGTATCCCTCCTGACCAAAATGCCCAAAGTTATCATATAAGGCTTTCATGGCTAAAACATGAAATAGCTGGGGCAGCGCCATCCTGGCATTTCCTGGCACCATGTAATTGTAGCGCTCCATTGAAGAGCCCTGACTTCTGCCATTTTCTCCAATAATAGCTACATTTATACATAACTTTGTGGTTTTTAAAGCACTTTACAAACATCTCCTTTGGTTCTCACAACAACCCTGAGGGGTAAATGCTATTAGACTTTTTACAGATGAAGAAACTGAAGCAGAGAGAAATTTATTGACACATATAGGGTCACACAGCTAATAAGCGTCTAGGCAAAATTTGAGCTCAGATCTTTCTGACTCCAGGCTCAGAGCTTTATCGCCACCTAAACGAGCTCCCCAGGGTTAGCTCCTCTCTTTACCCTTTGCATTGCCTCTTGTATCCTTTCATCACACATCTGTCCCTTCTATCAGTCTTCCAAGGAACACTGAGGCAATGAGGATTGGTTAGGCACAATAAAATTCACCTACATTGATGGTATACTTTCTGAATGGAAGACACAAGCTCTTAGTTTCCATTTGATTGCAGACTTGACCTCTGGGTATGACAAAGAGCCTTTATACTTCCTATGGATAGCACTGTAATCTCCATGTCAGGAGGCTTACCTCAGAGCATCTTACCCACATTAATCTTATTGGGGTAATAACATACACTGACAACAGAGTTGGTGAGTGCTGCTATCCCTCTCTGACACTGATAAAACTATGTCAGTGAATATTATCTATCCACAATTGAAAATTAGCTCCATTCACAAAGTCTATAGAACTTCTCAGTGACAGCTCATTTCAAAGCCAAGAACACCAGTTGGTGTATTGGATACTGGGGGCCACAACCGAAGCAGGAAGGAACTCTCCCACAGTGGTGGTTGAAGAGTGTTACTGTTCATCGAAGAGAAAACCTAGGAAGTCCAGTAGATTGACTCATCCCAGAATGATGCCATACCCTAAGAAAAGCCCATTGGTGGAGAGATTTGCCCGGTCATTCCCAGATATCTGCAACTAACTACCTGCCCTTTCCCTTGTTCTCTGTTGATGGTGTCTTTGCATCGGTCATGATCTCTGGTCCCTTGACCCCTGGCTTTTCTCACGTAACAATCATGTCTGCTGTTCCATCTTTCAATGGGTTTTCTGTAGGTAATTGACCCTGCATCTGGGCAAACAGAAGTGGTCACTTGCCCATACAGAGAAGCTGTCCCAATGCTAGGCTGAACATTTTCCCAAGTTAGATTGTTCTTTCAGCCTTTAAAATCATTCATCAACTAGTCTACTTTTCCCAAAAAACTGATCAGAATTTGCCTGCTTTTGTTTGTGCCTAAGACAAATTAGGAATGTATGGAATACCTCAACTCCTTAACTCCAGTCTAACTATATTTGCACCCTCAGATTTTATCGCTACTTTCTCAGTCCCCTGTTCTTTCACAGCATAAAATTGAAAGACTTTCTCCTCTTTGCTTGGTGGTAGATTGAAAGAACTTGGCATATTTCCTATGGTGTCCCACCACTAGCATACTACATTTCTAGTTTCTACAAGTATCTTTGCTATGTGACTTTCTGAAACCTTTAGATTATACAATTCCCAAGGCTGTGCCTTTAACATTTTCCATCAATTTCTCTCTTTTTTACCACTTTAGGATCTTTCCAATGCTATAATGCCTTAGCCCTAATTCTGACCTATATAACTAATCTTTCTGCCTCAGACAGTCAAGGGTTCTTTCCTGAGAAAAATTCTAACATAAACCTATGGTTTCACTGTGATGCCACATTGTAAATTGTGGAATATGGAGGCCTGCTGGCACTTGTAAGTGGCTTTCCCTTTAGGAATAGAGCTGATAATTTGTCTCCTGATACTAGCTTTCATGCTCTCTGAGAAGACTAGTAAATAGTTTCCAAATATTTTGTGAAACTCCTCCCCTATCGGGAATTTTAAAGGGTCCTCAGCCTTAGGTAACTTTAAAAAACAGATAATATTTTGATCTTCTTTAAATGGATTAGTGAGTACTTCACATCTCCCCAGTGTTTCCATAGCATTTCAGAAAAAAATGCTCTCAGTTCTCTTAAGTCCTCGGGCATTCCCCTGGACATCTCTAGATGCATTGCCAGGCACCAAAGCTCTAGTATGAGTGACTACAACAACTCCCAGATTTGAGCACTTCTATGTCCTTTCTTTCTACTTGTGAACCTCTAGACTCTTGCTGTGGTATGTGGTCTTAGTGATGGCTGAGTTACTCCTCTGGCTAGCTGGACTGACTCCTTGAAGGTCACTCTGTCTCAGATGGACAGATCAATTAGCTGAAACTGCCCAGGCAGGGGCTAGGAAGTTCCTTCCACCACTGGGTTCTTCTCAGGGTTCAGTATCCCTGAGTGTTAATTAGTTGATATCTCTGAGTTTGACTTTTGATGAATACCTGCAGTCTTTCAGCACCTTCAGTCACTAATTTGGCAGGTTGCTACTGTGCTCCTTCTATTACAATGCTCTTTCTAGGCATGGTGTTATGATGTTCTTTCAGCCAACCAATGACCTTTAGCCCAGGGTTGGCAGAAACCCCTCCTCTTTGCCTCTCTCAGGGCCTTGGGCCTTGCTTTGCCACTTCCAGGCAGGTAGTGGGAAAGATCTAGTCTTCCCTTCTCTATAACTCTTCCTGATTCAAGCTGAGTTCTCATAGCCAGAGACTCTTCTTTTGCTTATAGATGATAGATTCTGATTTAGCCAGTTACATTTCCATTTGGGGTCTTATGAAGATGACAGTCTAGAGGGACAAAGGGATGAATATTATCTGTGTCCTAGAGGCCTCTTCAAGATATTTTCATCTCCAACCCTTTCTAAGGAACAGAATGCTTATTTTGAATCCAAAGATCTTGCCTCTTCAAATTCAATGTCTTTGTCTTCCTAAGCCCCCTGACCTTCAGTTTTGCTTAGGTCTCCCATTACTTAATTTTATTTAGATCCTTCAAAGATCTATAATTTTGTTAGTGTGGGTAGTTGCTCCACTGATACAGACTGCAAACTTCCCTACTCAATAAACTCCAGTGGCTCCTAGTTACCTGCAGGATACAATAGAAAACTCTCTGTTGAGCTTTTAAAGCCCTTGGTAACCTATCTCCTGCCTCCCTTTCCAGCCTTTTTCACCTTAGTGCCTTGCACCTATTCTGTGCCTTGTTGTTCCTTACACAGACACTATCTTCCCACTCAGCGCATTTTAACTGGCTGTTCTCAGGGCCGAAACTCTTTCCCTTCTCCTTCCCACCTGGCTTCTTTGAAGTCACAAGTAAAATCCCCCCTTTATGTAAGAAGATTTTCCCCTTCTCTCTGATATCATCTGTAATTTATCTCCATATATAGCAAAACAAAAACACACGTGCACTCTTTCTTCCTCCCAGACTCTGAAATCCTACCTATTCTTCATGGACTTTCCCAAGGCTGTACAAGTTATAAGTGTCAGAAACAGGACTTGGACCCAGAACCTGTGACACCAAAGCCAGTGCCCTTTCCTCTATAGTGCCCTGGATCTCTAAGGGTCATTCTAGCTCTAGATTCTATGATCTCGAATCTTCTTACCTTCCCCTTCCCAGAACTCCTATAGCCATTAACTTTTTTTTGCCATCTTTCCTGGTACCACACTGATTTGTATTGTTACTCAATGATCTGTTTGTAAGGGCCAGCTAGGTAGTGCAGAGGATAGAGCGCCAGGCCTAGAGTCAAGAAAAACTGTGTTCAAATCTGGCCTCAAACGCTTACTAGCTGTGTGATCCTGGGCAATTCACTCAATCCTGTTTGCCTCAGTTTCTTCAATTGTAAAATGAGCTGGAGAAGGAAACGGGGAATCGCTCCAGTATCTTTGCCAAGAAAACCCCAAATAAGGTCACAAAGAGTCAGACACAGCTGAAATGACCACACAAAACAAAGGGCCAGTAGAATTGGGGCCAGGTTGCCTTCAAGAAGAAATGGTCTTTTTTAAAATTTGTATTTCCACTGCCTAGCACAGTCCCTGGTACAGAATATGTGTTTCATAAATGCATATTCGATGAATTTAAGCATTGATGATATTCGAGTCTATAAAGTGTTATAAGTTCTGTCATGAACAATTTATAAACATTATTTTTAAAGCGCAGGAAATCTGATCTCTCCAAAAACCAGAGACTTATAAGCATGAGAAAGACATGCACTTTTCCTTAGTCTTAGGAAGGCATTGTTGGCCTGTTCAGGCCTGAAGAAAAACTGACTATGTCTTCCAAGATGAGGATACAAAAATATTGAAAATAGTAGATCCCATCATTTATACACTGAAACCCAGGGAAACCTGTTTCCAAAGATTGCGCCATAAAATCACATGTGTAAGACTTACTATAAAGTAAACTTCTAATGTCCAACTTAGCTCCAGACCAGAGGTGGGAAACCTGCAGCCTTAAAGCTACATGTGGCTCTCTAGGTCCTCAAGTGTGGCCCTTTGACTGAATCCAAACTTCACAGAACAAATGCCATTAATAAAAGAATTTGTTTTGTAAAACTTGAACTGTCACTGTCAAGTGGTGGCACTTGAGTACTGAGAGGGCCACATGTGACCTCAAGGCCAAAGGTTCCCCACTCCTGCTCCAGAACCACCTCTCATAAAAATTCCATCCATTACTAGATCAGTCAGTCAATACACAGCCAATATGGGGAAACAAAGGAGGCGAAAGGCCTGCCTGCTATAAGTGGAAGGCTTTGTAATGCTTATGTATTGCAAGTGTGAGTGGATGTGAATGGGTATTTTAGCTCTCTAATATTCACTGCTTTAATCTGCAAACTTGTGTTTATGAAGAGCCAGAAACAGAGTTCAGCCATGGAGATACAGATGCAAAACTGAAAATAGTCCTTGCCCTCAAGGAACTTATATTCGATCAGGGGAGATATTATATACACAGGTCACTGTAAAAGGTGATTGGGTTGATGCAATCTGCCATATGAAAGAGTCGGGGAAGCCTGCTTTTAAAGTCACAAAAGTGTGAAATAGAAGTCTCCAGCTTCCAAATTTGGAATCTGTTCTGTAGCTGGTTCCAGTCCATTAACTACATGATTGGGGTGTGTGTGTGTGTGTGTGTGTGTGTGTGTGTGTGTGTGTGTGTGTGTGTGTGTGTGTGTGTGTGTGTGTGTGTGTGTGTGTGTGTGTCGCGAAGAATCATTGATTGGCTGCAGAACAGGAACTGAGGTGTTTTGAAAAGGTTCTAGTCAGCCAAGACTAGTTCCTCATCTCTACTTCTTTTTGGACTGTTTGAATCAGGGGAAGGCAAATCACAGTGAACTTTCTGGTGGGGAAAGGTCATGGGTATGCTATTTAACAACCAAATATGTATGCTGTTTAACAACCAGATATGTTTCCCAGCCAGTGTTCCAAAAAAAAAAAAAGTGTGCATGATAGACTTTTAAAGTTTAATCTCCGTTATTAACATTTCCTCCTTCACATTCTTTGGTTTTGATAATAAAAAAACCAATAAATTTTCATTAATATCTTTTTTAAAAACATCATCCACATTTCCCAATGTATCATTCCTCTTAGCGAGTCATCCTTTATAAAAAAAGGAATTTTTTAAAAAGAGAGAGAACAAACAATTCAGTAAAACTAATCAGTACATGAAATAAGTTTGATATTACATGCAGCATTCACAGAGGTGGACTGGAGCCAACTTGAAATGGCTTGAGAGAGCCAATTGTTAAATTTTCAGTATGATTAGTTACACCCAGAAATTGACAAAGGCTATAAATCAGAGCTCTATTCATTGCTTTATTCATTGTCTAGACTTAAGAAACAGGTTGCATTTAATAGTAGGCTATGTGTAATTTTTTCTTTTTCCAAAGAGCAGGTTGCTAAATTTTAGCAACCCACTCCTGTCCTGGGACCTCCGTTTTGTAGAGGGACCCAAGCTGACACCCTCATCTCCCCCAGACTGGTTCCTGACTTTCCAGACTTCAAAATTATGCCCCCATCCCAAATGCATCATCTTTCCCCTCTTTCCCTGCTTTTTAGCTCCTCTTTGTGTGTTGTCCAATGGGGTAGACGTTGTCTTTCCCATCAAAATATGAGCTCCTTGAAGAGAAGGACTGTCCTTTACCTTCCTTTGTATTCTCAGTGCTTAGCAAAGAGGTTGGAACACACCAGGAGCTTGAGCAATGTTTGGTTACTGACTGAGGGCAAGGAATGTCTTTTTGCCTATATTGATATCTCCAGAACTTAGCACAGTTCCTGCTACACATTAAGTGTTTAATGAATATTTCCTTCCCTCCCTCCTTCCTTCCCTTCCTTCCCTGTTCCTCCTTTCCTGTCTTCTTTCCTTCTCTCCTTCCCTTCTTTTCTTCCCTCCCTTCTTTCCCTTCCTTCCTTCCTTCTCTCCTCCCCTTCCTTCCTTCCTTCCCTCCTTCCCTTCTTTCCTTCCTTCCTTCCCTCCTTCCCTTCCTTCCCTTCCTTCCCTTCCTTTCCTTCCTTCCTTCCTTCCTTCCTTCCTTCCTTCCTTCCTTCCTTCCTTCCCTCCTTCCTTCCTTCCTTCCCTTCCTTCCTTCCTTCCCTCCTTCCCTTCCTTCCCTTCCTTCCTTCCTTCCTTCCTTCCTTCCTTCCTTCCTTCCCTTCCTTCCCTTCCTTTCCTTCCTTCCTTCCTTCCTTCTTTCCTTCCTTCCTTCCTTCCTTCCTTCCTTCCTTCCTTCTTTCCTTCCTTCCTTCCTTCCCTCCTTCCCTTCCTTCCCTTCCTTTCCTTCCTTCCTTCCCTTCCTTCCTTCCTTCCTTCCTTCCTTCCTTCCTTCCTTCCTTCCTTCCTTCCTTCCCTTCCTTTCCTTCCTTCCTTCCTTCCTTCCTTCCTTCCTTCCTTCCTTCCTTCCTTCCTTCCTCCTTCCCTTCCTTCCCTTCCTTTCCTTCCTTCCTTCCTTCCTTCCTTCCTTCCTTCCTTCCTTCCTTCCTTCCTTCCTTCCTTCCTTCCTTCCTTCTTTCCTTCTCTCTCACCTATCCAAAATCTTTATGACTGCAATACAGTTGGAAAGAGCACTAGCTCTGGAGTCACAGGAACTGAGTTCAAATTCTGAACATAATACTTAGTGCTTGAGTGTCTATGGACAAGTTGCTTAACTTCCCTGGCCTTGGTTTCTTTATCTGTAAAATGAGGAAGCTGAACTGAAGGGCTTCTGAAGTCTCTTGTACCTGTAAATCTAGGGGTCTGTGATTTTTCTATACACAAATCAAGGCTATCCTTGATGAGGACTTCAATAGAGAATAAGTAGGCTTTCAAAAGAGATATTTTATAATGCACTGCATCTTTACCATTTTTTTAGGCAATGATGAAAAAGATTTAAAACTTCATTGACTTATAAGGTAATTAGACTATGCCAGGTTAGAATCAATATTGTACATAAAGCAATAAATGGTTTTTACATAAAACTTCACATATCTGCAACATATATACTATATCTGTATGAAAAAAGTTCAGAATATTTTTCACAGGATGATTTTTTTAAAATTTCCAATTCATGATCTTCTTGGATAAAATCTAACATTCATACAAAAAAGCAGCTAGCTAGTATGACTTACAAAGTGCTCTAACAGTTTCCTTATGCAGCTCAAAGACTGAAATAATTAGCATTATTTGAAAGTCTTTTTCAGATTTTTACAGTGAATTCAGTGGAAGATGGTACTTGGGTCAAAATTGTCATTTTTAATTTTTAGCTATTGGTTAGATTTTAAAATCTTCATAAATCTAAATTGAAAAAGTGACAATGTCATTATGATAACCATTGGCTCATCTTCCTACTAGCTCTGAAGTCATTATGGTAATTTACTTTGATAAGACTACATCAATACCCTTTTCTCCACTTCCACTCCCATTGAATTGCAGTAAAAATGCCACATTAAAGACATTTTCCATGTTGGAAAGGAAGCATTATCATCAAGATTTAAGAGCAGCTAGGAAACCCTTCATACCCTCAAATGTAATAAATAGAAGAGTCTTCATGATGGGGTGAATCTTTGAAGGTAAAGATTTCTACTGAACAGAAGGCTGCCCTTAGCCATGTGGGGAAGGATAAAAGTAAGAAAGACAGTTCCTAACCCCCAAGGAGCTTATAAGTGAATGGGCTTGATGGGGTGGGGTGTGTAAAAGAACAGACAAGGTCAAAATAAATAAAATAAAAGGATCAAATGAAATAATGTATGTAAAGTGCTTTAACACCCTTAAAGCAACATGTTAATGTTAACATTGTTAATATCATCTCTTACAGTTTCATGTCATCTTCCAACTTGATGAAAATGTCTTCTGTGCCTTCATCCAACAAGTAATGAAAATGTAAGATGGAAACATTGGTCTACAAATTATTTCTAAGGTCCCTTCCATTTCCAATGACCCAATATTGAATTGAATACTCTGAGACAAAGGTGTCAGCCATTTCATCAGACTTCTCTCCTAGTTGACATAGATGCATTAATCACAACTCTTTCAGCCCAGGTATTTTACTTGTTTCAGCTCTGTCTAGCAGAGTTGAGGGAGCACACATCTCTCCATCTTATGCAAAGATAAAATAATAAAAATTAAAGTAATTGCAATAACAATAAAAATGGCTAGCATTTATTTGGCACTTTAAGGCTCACAAAGCTCCTTGGCTGTAAGCTCCTTGAGATCAGGACTATTTCACTTTTGTTTTGGTGTATCCAACACCTGGGTATTCAGTGCCTAGCCCATAGTCGGTACTTCATAAATACTTGTTAAATTGAATCTATTTAAGGTCTGAGGAGGCATACAATTATTATCTGCACTCATCACAATAATGGCTAACATTTATGTCAGACTTTCATTTTTATAAATCTCCTTTATACATCTCGTTTGAAATGCAAAATAATCATGTGAGGTACATGCTATTAGGATCCCCATTTTAATAGATGAGGAAACTGAGATTGAGAGAGGTTAAATTATTTTCCCCAAGACACACAGCTAGCAAGTGTCTGAGAAAAGATATGAATTCAAATCTCCAAGAGTCTGAATCTAGTTTTCTCTTCACTACAAGGAGGAGACAGGTGGGATTTGGGTTGAGTTTTAAAAGAATGAGCAAGAATTCAAGCTTATTGAGAATCAAGACATTTGTCTGCTTCTTGTAGAACTTCATGTCCAATTCTTTGTGATCCCATTTAGGATTTTCTTGGCAAAGAAAATGGAGCAGTCTGACATTTTCTTCTCCAGCTCATTTTTTTTTCCTTCCTCGAAGCATATTTCTGACTAAGGTGAAAATGTATTTAATAGCAATGTATGTGTAGAACTTATATGAAATTGTATGCCTTCTCAGAGAGTTAGGGGGGAGGGAGGGAGGAAAAAAAAATCTAAGTTATATGGAAGTGATTGTAGAACACTGAAAACAAATAAAATAATAAAAAAAATCTACATACAAAACAAACATTTCACAGAATCCCAGATCTGGAAGGGATCTCAGAGACCCTTCAATCCATCCAGTATCTGAGCAGGAATCCCTTCTATCATATCTGACAATGGTCATTGGTCTTCTCTTGAACCTCCAGTGATGATTAGAATTAGAATGAGAACTTAACCCACTTCCTCCCATGGTGCCCTATTCCATTTGGGGATAGCTGTCATTATTAGAATTTTTTTCTGACATCCAGTCTCAATTGGTTTCTTTGTAACTTCTGCCCATTACTCCTGGTACTGCTCTCTGGGGTAGAATAGAACAGATCTAATCCCTTTTACTAATGGCAGGCCTTCAAACAATTGAAGATAGCTATTGATTCCTTCCCTCCTCTAAGTTAAACATACCCAGTTCCTTCACTTAGTCTTCACAGAGCATGGTCTTGAGACCCTCCACTATCCTTTGATCATCCTGGATGCCTTCCAGTTTATCAGTATTCTTAAAATGGGGCACCAGTAACTAAACACAATGCCCCAGATGCAGCCTGATCAGGGTACTGTACATAGGGACTCTCACCTCCTTCTTCCTGAAAGCTTTACCTCTCATTGGAGCCCAAGATCCTGTTTGCTCTTTTGACTGCAAGAACATGCTGCTGACTCCTATGGAGTCTGCATTCCACTAAAACCTAAGAGCTTTTTTTTTCAGATAAACTGTTATCTAATCATGCCTCTTCCAGCTTGTCCTTGTGAAGTTAATCATCTGCCTCTTATATTTAGCCAAACATAAGACTCTACATTTATCCTATTCAAATTCCTCTTATAAGATTCATCCCAATGTTCTAGCCTGTCTTTGGAGCCTGACTCTGGAATACAATAGTTGAACCATCCATCATCCAAGTTTTGTTTGTCTGTGATGGTTTTCATGTTCACCCATTAGATTGTGAGCTTCTTGAGATCAAGCACTGTCTTTTACTACTCTTCATATCCCTAGCACTTAACACATAAGTACCTGACATAAGTGTTTAATAAATTCTTGTTGACTTGACTTTGTATTATCTGCCAACTCAATAACGATTTACTTTAAATTCTCACTAGAGTTGGGAATTTTGAAGGAAAATGTACCTTCTTACGAAGCTGAATGGTTAACAATGCAGCTCAAGACATTTAACATAACACTGTACTGTCGTACTTGAAATGACTACTGATTTGTACCTAGTCTTCTGCTGAGAGGAATTGGAAAGTGTGAGAGACCCAATGTGTGACAAAGTCAAGTAATGGAAGTATTACTTGAGCCCTGGTCTCTGATGACACCAAGTTCAGTATTCTAGGCACTCTACCACACTGGCCAGCTGAAGCTATGAATATATACGAGTTCTCTGAGAGTGCAAAGATAGCACAAGTGCTGTTCAATTAGAACTTCAAATTGTTCGATTTGTTCAATTAGAACAAAGAATTCATTTGGCTCTTCCCTATCTCTCAACTCTCATATCTAATCAATTACCAAGTCTTGTCAATTGTCCTTCCACAATAGCTCTTGCATCCAACAACCTCTGCTCTAGTTTGGGATCTCATCCTCATATATTGTTACAATCTTCTCCTATTTGCTTTTCCTACCTCTAGCCTCTCACTCCAGCAATCCATTCTCCATAATTCACTAAACAGATATTCCTGAAACATCATTTTACCATGTCACCCACCCTCATCTAAAGTCTATAACTACCTATTGCCTCTAGGATGAAATTAAAATTCCTTAGCCTGTCATGTAAAGCCAATCTGACTCTCAATTACCTTTCCAATTTTACTTCATATTAAGGTAATTTCATATTAATTATTTCATAATTATTTCACATCAAATCATCTTGTTACTCCCTTTCATGTACTCTCAATTCCAGTCAAATTCCATCTCCAGAGAATTTACCTTTGCAAAAGTGATCCATCATATAAAGGATGTATTCCCTCCTTTTTTCCACCTGGAATCTTTAGATTCCTTCAAATCAAAACTCATGGCCTACCTTCCACATTAATAGGTATATGAGGTGGCCATGCACACTGGAGTACCTCATGCCTCTCATACATTGTGTGGTCATCTGTTCATTCTCTAGTCTGGCTAGCTCGTTCCAATCTGCTTCCCATTGGCAAATATAGACTCCTGGAGAAGGACTACCAGTGCAAAGTTATATTCAAACTCTCTCAAATTATGGGAGAATACTCACTCCTCACTCATAGTACTCCCTACTTTAGCCTCTAGCCCCTGCCAATGCTTACATACAGCAGCTGTCCACAGCAGTGACACTTTGAGATTTTAAACTAACCATTAATTTAACAACAATAATAGTAGTTTTTGTTGTCGTTTTGTCTTTTGTTTCCCAAGAGGACCAAAGTCATCACGGAGTGACATTTTTGACTTGCTTGTGAATCGGATTTGAGTAAGGCAGAGCTAAACCAACTCAGCAGCCTCACTTTCTCTTCCAGAGTCATTGAAGGCCAGTGCCAAGACAAAAGGCAGGATGATTGGCAATGGCCCAAGATGACCCTGGTATCTTTAATGTCTGACCAGGCTCTAAGTGCTTGATGGCAGACTTCTTGGTTGTTGGAACAAATTGTTCTTATCTGCCCATTCTGCCAGTCATGCTTGGGGTAGACATCTCCCTAACTCATTGATGGATTTGAAGCCTGGTTTAGCCCATCTCCAATATGGTTTGCTAAGGTGTGGCCGCTGCATTGCTGCAGCTTCTTGAAGCCACAGGTGAAAGTTGAGAGCTAGGTAGATGCTAAAGGTGGATAAGCATCCCTGAAAAGGGCTCAGCAAGCCCACTACCAGAGGTAATAGTCCCCTTTGAACAGCACATATACCCCACAACAATAAATAGCATCTCCATATGCTTTAACATATCCAAAGCATTTTATATATGCTGTCTCACTTGATCTTCACAATAACCCTGTGAGGTAGGAGTTATTATTACCTCCCCACCCCATTTTACTAATGAGGAAGCTTAGGCTGAAAGAAACTGAGTTTCCCAATGTCTTACAGCTAGGAAGTGTCTGAGACAGGATTTGAATTCAGGTTTTCTGGACTCCAAGTCCAGTGTATTATCTACTTTGAAAAGCACAAGTGCTTATATTAAAGTGAATTCAGGAATAATAAATAAATCACAGTACACAAATATACCTGAGTCACATTCTCCCAGTGATGTACACAGTATCTGTGGAGGAGAATAGGCAGATAAGTATAGAAATCTGTCAATAAGGCATGTGTATGTTAGGAAAAGTCATGAGGAAATGCAATTGTGGAACCATAAACTTGGATATTCTCTTTTTGTCTCAGAAGCTGTCCATAAAAGTCCTTTGAAAAGCTTAGTTACCTTGTCAAACGGATGTTTCCACTGCTAAGCTGAGTTGATCCATACTGTTTCATTTGCACCTTATCAGGCATAGCGTCTGAACCAAGCTAGGTGATTTGTCATGCCTCACCAGCAGCTATTGTATCCAGCACTTCTGCCTTTTAGAGGGAGTAGTTCTGAAGTTTATTTTTATATTGTTCTCTTTTAGATAGATAAAACATTTGTTTACTATGTACCAGGCACCATGCTAAGCACTAGCGCTACAAATACATGCAAAAAGAGAATCCTTGGTTTATGTTGTAATAGGAGAAAACGACACATTCCAGGGAGGTGAAAAGCAAGGAGTGAGTGGTGGGGAACTGTGAATGAGGGTAAGGTGAAAAAATAAAGCAGAGAGTTAGAAGCCAAACTAGGTCTGCATTCAAACTCCAGGTCCTCTGTGCAAACAACTCTACCTTAACTTGGTTAGTAACCCAAACTTTATCTTCTGACTATCATCAGATAAGTTATAATTGTCCCTCAATAATAAAACAGTTCCTGTATTTGTATCTCTCCAGTGTACTACTGCTTATCACATTCAAAAATTATCAACAACTGCCTCAGAATTCTGAGTCAGAGTAAGTAACTCTTAAAACTGAGTGATTTAACTCAGCACAGACTGCTCCATAGGAAACAGCAGGACCTCACAGGGACAGTGCTCAGCGTTGTTTTTCCTGATCTCCCAGGTATTGGCATATTCTCCCTCTTGAAGTAAAATGACGTTGTATGTCAGTAGTATTTAACTTAATTTTGTACATTTTGTGCCTTTTAGAGAATATAAGCCTCTTAAATGCAGGGTTGCTTTGTTTTTTGGTCTTTGTATCCCAAGGGCCTAGCAGAGTGCCTTGCTGATGTAAGGAAGATGGACCAGAGATTGTTCCCCAGCATATGCCAGCACGTTGGATTCTCCAGAACCACTAGAGATTCCTCCAGGTTCAAAGGAGGTGTAGATCTGTGCACCTAAAACTATAGCTCACAAACCCCCACCAATGTGTTCACTTTTCAATAATCAGTCAGAGAACACAATTAGCTCAAAGGCTTTTGAAATGCCACCGAAATGCCATAGTAAGAACAGTAACAAGAAAGCATCTGTTCATAAAACTTGGGTGCACTCTCCCACAAGGTCAGTAAGAAGAGTGCATGTCCATAGAGAGCTGAGAGACTGTGTATTCATGGGAGAGTATACACACACACACACGTGCACACGCACACACACACAGCCCTTCTTGTGTATGTATCTGGTATATACATTCACATATATACAAAACAAGACACTATGTATAAATATGCATATACACACATATACATATACACATATATGCACATATATATACACATACATGTACATACATATAGACACACACATTATAAATATATATATATGGTATAAACCAGCATGTATATGCAAGACAAGACTATATGTGTGTATATATATTTATATTTACATAAACATATACATGCACATATCCACACGCTATATATCTATAAATATATGTATGCAGATGTATATGTATATCTGCATACATGTGTTTGTGCATATGTGTAAATATATAATATGCATAATATTCTATCTGTCTAACCTCCTATGTGCAGGCAGTGTGCTAAGTGCAACTTGTGCCTAAGATACTATGGAGCCATTTATGTTTTTGATGCACCCCATGACCTTGCTCTTACAGTCTCTGCCAGATGCTTCTCTCCTGATTGGCTGAAGCTGAGCAATATCCAGATCTGACTCCATCAAAATTCTAGCTCCTAAAGGTCTTATCAGAAAGAATTGAAGCTAACATGCTAAGACCAGCAGGAGTCAGTGATCTGGGACTTGCCATCTCCCAAGGTGGACCATAGTTCTAAGCTCCAGACATTCAAGTTATCTCACTAACTTGACCTTACTCTCCAACTATACTCTGTTCCACTGGCTTCTGCAGGGTGATTTTTCTTCAATATTCCATTGTATAAGAGAGGAAGGAGGAGAGAGTAATTTTCCCCTTTCTTTTGCTGCACTCTCTCAGAGATACAAGAAAAAAGGTAAAGATTGCACTCAAGAGTTAAGTTCTTGCTCTATAGCTAGATCTCTTCTTAACTCATTCAGAGCATGACCAGTCTACCTTCACTGGAGTGTGACGGATGCTCAGCCAGTCATTTTCATCCAGTAGTCAAAGCCTGATTTGTTAAGAGCAATATCTGGGTCCCTGCCATGAAGGATAGGCTATTCCCCTTCCAAAAAACCAGGAAAGTGGTTCCTGAGACATGAGTGGTCAAGAAACTGGAGGTCCAACCACTGATGAAGCTTCCTAGTTCACCATGACTTTGCTACATAGGTTGGGCTTGTTTTTTTTTTTAAGCTTTGCCATGTAAGCTAGGCTAGTCTACTACCTGAGACAAAAAAGTTAATTGCCCTAGTTTTAAAAAATGATAGAATAAATATGTAAATATTTTTCTTTGTTCTCTCTTTATTTATGGAACATTTTAAATTCTAAAGAACTGAAAATGAATGTCATCCAGAGAGCAGTAGAAAGATGGGTACATGGCAGGAATGGGGAGGCTGAAATCCATTACAAACAAGAAATTAAGAAGGAAAATCAGAGGAAAAGAGGTCCTCAATGAAGAGGAGCTGATCACTTTCTGAGAGTGATGGATCCACTGCTATCAAGGCAGTGGCAAAAGAAAGAGAGGAAGACCTCTGGCATGGTGAGTGAATCCCTTATGTTGAACTTATGGCAAGATGTGGACAAGAGTGGTACAAAATGGGCTGGCATGGATAGGTTGGGATCTGTATTGTTGGAATGAACACCCAAAAGGTAAGATCTCAGACTAGCTCAGTTTATTCTTTTGCTGTTTGCCAAAGTACTGGAATTTCTAGGATATTTTAATAGCCTATGAGGACAATGGGACAGCATTTGAAATCAGGGGCAGATAGTTTCTGGAATTCTAAATAATACCATATGTCACCTCTAGATCATGCCACTTGGCCCCAAAGCCATGAGGCTGAGGTTTCTCTCCCCAGTTGCCAGAATGTCAAAGCAATTCAATAAAACCAGTCATGGAAGCTATGTTTATGGACAAACACATAACAACTGGTTTGAAAAATAAAGGGCTTGGTGAGGTAAAGCAATTCAGTTAATGACCAGTTGTTTTGATTGAATTTGATTATTTTCTCCTTTGGAACTGGTCCTGTATATATGCAAATTCCATGAAAGAACATCATTGACATGGGGTTATGAGATGTGAGGTGAGAAGACTCAAGTATCTGAGGGAATTTTTGTCTCTTTCAGATATTGGTGTTAGGGTTATGTACAATAAGTATAAATCACTGTACCCTAGTACGTTCTGCTGCTTTCTGGGCCTCCCTACTCTGACAGAAAATGGTTTGACAATGTAATATTAAGCCAGCCTGGAAAGTTGTTTGCAGACAGAACATAATAATCCTATCTGTATTTGCTATAGATCTGTATTTAATTGTTGCCCATTATATGTCACTTGTAGCCAAAATGATCAGCAGCTCAATTATTTTTACCCTTTTCTTCAAGTAATTGGTATTAATGTCTTCTAAATAGTTTGGTGTAATTCAGTAAAGCTGAGTTGAATGTTCTTTTGCTTAGGAAAGCTTTCCTTTTTTTTTCCCCCTTAGCATACCATTTCAACACAACCATTGGAGAATGAGCACTTGTTAATCACTTCCCCAGAAGTGTGAAAGTTTGCAAAGTGCTTTACAAATATCCCCTCATCTTTTCCTCACAAGAACCCTGGGAGATAGGTGTTATTATTATCCCCATTTTACAGATGAGGAAATGAGGCTTAGAGAGATTAAGTGACTTGCCTAGGGTCATACAGTCAAGTGTCTGAGGAGGGATTTGAACTCAGATCTTTCTATCTTTAGGTTCAATATTCTATTCATTGAATACCCTAGCATCCACTGTTGGAGGCAAAATGAAGCCGTGGAAAGAGTCCTGAACTTGAAGGACCTGAACTCAAATCCTAACTCAGTCGTATGCAATCCACATGACCTTGAGCAAATCACTCAATCTCTCTCAGTTTCCTTATCTGCAAAATAAGAGCTCTTCTGCTCTAAACCAACGATCCCATGACCTTCGTTAGTACACAGGATGAAAAGGTAGCAATGATTTCCCCCGGGCCTCTGAATGGATTGCAAGTCTCTTCTTGGTTTGGCGTGAATGGGTTTACTCATAGAGTGAGAATTTCCAGAATTGATTCCTCTTGAATACCCTGCCTCCTCTTCATCTTTGATCCATTACTACCCCCCACCCACTGGGAGAAACGTTCAGAAATTTGTCACAAAGGCAACAGTGACTAACTCTCTTGTCCAAGGACTGATCGACCCTTTTCTGGCTATGTCTAGGTACTCAAACTTGTATACCTAAGTATGGCAAAAACAGAACAAAACAAGCAAGCTCTTGTCAGATACAGGAGGATAATTTTTCAGTTTTAACAACAACAATAGATAGCATTTACATAGCATGTTAAAGTTTGTCTGTCAGAGTGTATATAACATATTTCATAAAAATATGGCATTAAAAAGGAGTTTCATCAGAAAGCTACTTTTCCCCCAGCGTTCAGTACTCTTAGCATTGTCTTGCCCTTTTCTCTTCATGACAACGGTTAGTAGCTGTCTTTTGTTGGCCTTCTTGCTGTTTTTCTAACTTCAAAAAAAACAACACGACACTGAGAAAAATCAATAACTACACCCTCCCAGCTGCCAAGTCCCTCAGAGGGTCTTTTTCCCCCTTGAGGATTAAAGTTTAAAGCAGTTATTGACAGTTCTTGACACTATATAATAATTATAATGTTATCTCATTTAATCCTCACAACAGTCCTGGGAAATAGGCACTATTATAATCTTCATTTGACAGATGAGGAAACTGAGGCAGAGGGAAGTTAAGTGACTTCCTCAGTGAGAGTCAGAGGGAGGCAAAATTTGAACTCAGAACTTCCTGACTGCAAGACCTGTCCTTTATCTACTACTCTGCCTAGCTACCTACCTGCATATAAAACCAACAGCCAATGCAATTATCTCTAAGTCATTGAAAAGTGCTATTTGAGAGCTTTAACTTTCGACCAGTTCATTAAAGTAATATCCATTCTTAAAAACATGGAATTAAAAACACAACAAGCACATGAAATGCATATTTGAAACCAATTCTCAAATGATACTGAACTAAAGGTGGGAGAAACCAGCTCAATCTGATTTCATGTGGCCCAGATCCAAAATTCTGCATCAATCTAGTGTTAATAGAAACACATTCATGACCATTACTATTACAAAAGAAAACTATATGAACATCATTGCTTGTTTTTAGTAATTCACATACCACTATAGCATATTGGGTATCCTCCAATTCTTTCTCTAGCAATATATAAACAACCAGATGAGGTTTCATTGAAGGAAACTGAAATGTTTAGCCTGGAGAAAAGAAGACATATGGGGGAAGTGGTAGTAGTTGCAGTATGATTCAAATGTTTAAAAGGCTGTAAGGCAGGAAAAAAAGTCTTAAACTTGTTTTATTTGGCTCCCAAAGGCAAAAATAGGAGCCATGGATGAATGTTGCAGGTTGGCCTGTTTTGGTTTGATACAAGGACAAGTTTACTAAAAATTACTCCTACTGGAATGGGTTGCCTGGGATTGTAGTGAGTTCACCATCAGAGGTCTTCGAATAAAGGTGCTATGATATGATTCTCTGTCAATGTCATTTGGGAAAATCCCTAGAGGTATAGTTGGAGTCATGCAACTAGATGGTATTGTGGACAGAGTGCCAGACCTAGAATCAGGAACACTCATTTTTCTGAGTTCAAATCTGACCTCTGACACTTACTAGCTGTGTGACCCTGGGCAAACCACTTAACTCTATTAGGCAAATAGTTACCTCATCTATAAAATGAGCTGAAGAAGGAAATGGCAAACCACTGCAAAATATTTGTCAGAAAATCCCCAAATGGGCTCATCAAGGGTCAGAACTGAATGATAACAACAAAAATGGTTGGAGTCAAGTCAATAAGTCAGTCATATGTGACAGACACTTGGCTAAACACTAGGGATATAGAGAAAGACAAAAACAGTCCTTGCCCTCAAAGAGCCCCCATTCTAAGAAGGGAGATAACACGTAAGTAAGTAGGTACAGAAAACACACGTACAGAGCAAATCTCAGAGGGGAAGGCATTAGCAGCTGGAACAACCAGGAAACACCTTCTCCAGAAGGTTGAATTTGAGCTGAGTCTTGATGGAAGCCAAGGAAACTAAAAGGTGAGGAAAGAAGACATTCTAGGCATGGGGACTATTCAGCCAGTGTAAAGGCGACAGAGATAGGAGATGGAATGTTGAGTGCACAAGTAAGCCAATGAGCTTAGATCATAGAGTGTATAGAGGGAATTCCAGTCTAAGAAGACTGGAAAGGTAGGAAGGGCCCAGGTTATGAAGACCTTAAAATGCCAGAGATCTTTATATTTGATCCTGAAAGTAATAGGGAGCTACTGGAGTTGACTGAATAAGGGGTGACAATAGTCAGACTTAGTATTAGAAAAATCACTTTGGCAGCTGAGTGGAGGGTGAATTAAAGCAGGGAGAGAGTGGAGGCAAGAAGACAGACCTGCAAATAGCCCAGGTAAGAGACAATGAGGACCTGAAGTAGGATTGTGACTGTATGAGTGGAGAGATTTTGTGAAGGTAGAAATGACAAGATTTGGCAACAAATTGGAGGCATGGAGTGAGTAGAGAAACAACTGTTGGGGAGGTATAAGAGTTGCATACTAGAGTCTGTGTGTTTCTTTCCTGGAGAGATTTTTTAAGAGAATAAAGATTCAATTTAATAGGAGTTGCCGTGATTTTAACTGATTAATGAAATTGTTTTGGCACCTGGATAAAATATTTGGGGGTTTTCCCTGAAGATGTCACCCCCCCCCCACTAAAATTTTTAAAATATACATTAAATTAAAAAAAAACTTGAATATTGAATGATGATTGCTATTTCCTGGAATGCAGAGGGCCTATAATCTTATTAAGTTCTCCATAACTTATCATCATTAATAGGCAAGAGCTTCACAGGCACTATTTTAAATATTCTTTCCTTTAGAATACCACAGCATCAAAGAGACTCCCAGAATCAACTAAAGGAACAGTTTCAGGATATTTAGAGAAGAGGGCAAAAGGAGCCCCCCCATACATGCTGATCAGCCCACCCACCCATGAGGCACACACATAGACACTCAAACATACACACCATTCTTCTTTCTCTAGCCCACTCCCTCCTTCCCCCCAAACAAAATAATCTAGAATGGAAAAATGCTCCATGTCTTCATCTATAAAATGAGGGGACTGGGATAAAAAGCATCTAATGTCCCTCCCGGCACTGACATATTTTGGTTCTGGCTTTTGAAATCTTTCAGACTTGAGCTTGGAGCTGTCATGCAGGAAGGGTAGGGCCAGCTCCCAAAGGAGGAAGAGTCAAGCTGAGCTTGGGGACATGAGCTAGGACATTTAAATAGAAACTCACCTTCACAAAGCCTTGTGAGCCCACCTCTCCACGTGGCTTTTAAAGCTCTTGGAGGGTTTTCCATTCTACACATCCCTTGCTTTGAGTGAATGAGTGGATTATTCCAGGAGTAGTCTCTTTTGACAGCTGGGCAAATCCTCTTGCAGGAAGAGTGAGAGGAGAAACCAGCTATGAAACTCAGAGGTGTTCATTCTCCATTCTAGATTACAGGACCACAAAATGTGGAGTGGGGAATGAAAGGAAGTGAAATAGCTAGGTGGTGCATAGAAATAGCTAGGATAGAGTGCAGAAACTAGAGTCAGGAAGACCTGAGTTCGAATAATAATAGCTAACAATTACTTAGCATTTACTAGGTACCAGGCACTGTGCCGAGCACTCTACAGTTACTGTCTCATGTGACTGTCGATAACATAATAAATGGGAGGTAGTGCTTTTGTTATCGTCATTTCACAGATAGGAAACTGGACCAGACAAACGTTGTTGCCTACTCTGGTTCCCTCATTTGTGAAATGGGGATAATAACAGTAGTGCCTACTTTTAAAAGCCTGTGGATGCTGCAAGACTCAAATGAGATCTTATTTGTAAAATGTTTTGCCAACCTTAAAGTTCTACATAAATGTTAGCTATTATCAGCTATGTAGATGGTATCCAGTACATTTCTGTTGAAGGAACAGATGATTGACAGTGCATTTCCATTATCCAGGTTCTCCTGTTACTTGTTTGCCACTGATAAAGAAATAGATAATCAAATGGAAATCTCCATGCTATAAGGACACTCTGCTGTAGAGATAATGTAATATAATAGTGAGCCCTAGTTTTGGAGCCAAAAGACCTGGATTTAAATCCTGACTCTGTGTGGGTGTATGTGTGTTCATCCTTCGTTGCCAAAGAAGATCATGCATGCCATCAGAGAAATAACAACATGACTTGTACTTGACTTTGTTTTGAGTGAGGGAGGGCTGTGCAGGTCACCAGCCTTACTTCTCCTCCAGAGCCATCTGAATCCAGTGATCAGGATGACTGGAGATGATCCAGGATGAGGCAAATGGGGGTTAAGTGACTTGCCCAAGTCACACAACTAGTGAGTGTCAAGTGTCTGAAGTGAGGTTTGAACTCAGATCCTCCTGACTCCTGCACTGGTGCTCTATCCACTGCACCACCTAGCTGCCCCTTAAATCCTGGCTCTAACACTTGCTAGATGTAGGATATGACTCTCCTTATCATTGATTCTCCTCTTTCCCTTCATTACCTCTATCATCCATCAGTTGCCAAATATTCTCCATTCTACCTCTATAACCACTCACAGTTTAGTACTTTATCATGTCTTGTAGTAGTTTCCTAATTAATCTCCCTGCTCCTAATCTTCTCCTTCCTCACCCAATCCAGCCTCCATATGGCTGCCAAAATAATCTTCCTAATGCAAAAGACTCACCATGTCATTCTGCTGCTCAAAACCCTTCAACACTTCCCTGTTTTTCCATAGGATAAATTACAAATTCCTTAGCCTAGAATTTAGAACCCTCCATCATCTGATTCTATCATTCTGACTTCTTTCACTCCATTCCCTCTCACTCACCCTGTCCTCTCCTGCCTAGGGGTAGTAATGCAAGTCATGTTCCTATCTTTGGTGTGCATCCTCTCTACATCTCTACCCAATAAATCTTACATGTAATCAAGGTCTAGCTCAGGAACCACTTCCTCCAGGACTTTGCTCCTCCAGCTAAAGGTAATTTCTCCTTCATATTTCTCTTAGCACTTTGTTTAGATCCACTTCTTTTCCCTTAACAAACTATATCTTGTATTACAATTTTGTATATCTATTATTAGATTGTAACATACCTGAAGACAGAGACTATGTTTTATATTTTTATATCTGTAATGCCCAGCACGTTATCTTGCCACTAGTAGGTGCTTAATAAATGTTTGTTGAATTTCAAATTGTTTAACACCAGACAAAATCATTTCATCTCTCAAAGCACCTCTGGTTCTTAGATTGTAAGATAGGAATAATAATATTCATATTATGTACTTTGCAGGGTCTTTATAAGGAGCCATATAAATGTGAGCTAGAATTATTAAGACAGGTTTGTGAAGATCACTCCATAAGATGGTTTCTTAATTATTCTCTGGAGCCAAGTTTTGTTTCACTCGAGGCCTCCTAAAAGGCAGGTTTTTGGCTGGCAATCTGGAAAATCGAAACTTTCCAAGTAAGTGCGGGGGCAGAATAGAATAAAAGCCCCTTGAATTTCCAGTTTGTGAATTTGCACTGCCAAAAGCTTATTCCAGAGAATTCTTAGCATTGTTAATTTTCTTGCCATCTTCCAGAAGTGATCAAGAAAGGCAGGTTCTTGAGTGCTGTCATAGCTTGCTATGTATCAAATTTCCTTTATAAAGATTGATCATCTTCCTTTAGTACTTGAGATCTGGCAGAGATCTGGCCTGATGAAATGACCTTGGAGTACCAGTGACTTGGACCTCATGCACATTTGGTGGGTCCTTGGCCAGGTAATTTCCCTGATGTGCCATTTACCTCAGTAGTTAAAGCAGAGTCGGTATTCAGAATCTGGGTTCTGTTCATGGCTGTCATACTGACTGTGTGAGCTTGATAAATTCATCAAGCCTCTCTATGACTCCATTTCTTTTTCTGTAAAGTAATGATGATTATGATGATAGCTAATCTTTATATAGCACTTTCTAAGTGTTTTAGATTTATTCCCTCAATTGATCCTCACAACAACCCTGGGAAGCAGGTACTATTATTATCTCCATTTTACAAACAGAGATTAAGTGACTTGCCCAGGATCACACAGTGTGAGGCTGCATTTGAACTCAGGGCTTCCTGACTTCAGATCCAACTATACCATCTAGTTGATTTCTAAGGTTGTCTCCAGTTTGAACATTCTGTGGCTTTGTCATTCTTGATTCACCAACAGGATAGCTTTGCTTTTTCAGACTTAGGGATGGGCTCATGCTTAGCAATTTTCACCATGGACCTATGGCTAAAGCCTGAGGCAAAATAGAAGGGCTTTTTATAACCTTGACATCAAGAAACCATTGAAATAGGCATCAGAGCTTTGTAACCCTAAGTAAATGAAAACTGTGAATTGTGGACCCTTCCAAAAGCTACATATGCCCATACCACATCTCTGCCTCTCCTTAACCCACATCCCCATAATTTATACTCTCTCTCTTAAAAGTCTGAGAAAGTTAGTGAATAGGGAGAGGTCCCAGCAGGTAGAATACAACTTTCTCTGGCTACTATATGCTGTAATTTTTTACTGAGCATCTACATGAATTAGTGGATAGAACACTGGACCTGGAGTCAAGAAGACTCAATTTCTTGAGTTCAAATCTAGTCTCAGACACTTAACATCTGTGTGACCCTGGGAAAACCACTTAACCCTGTTTGTCTCTGTTCCCCATATGTAAAATGAGCTGGAGAAGGAAGAGGCAAACCATTCCAGAATCTTTGCCAGGAAAGCCCCTGCCCTCTACCAGATAACTGGGCTTCTGTGATGATACTTTGGGGTCTATGATCTCATTGGGATGGGTGCTACTAGTGTTGACTGAAACTCACCCAGTGAGGTTCTTGTCCAAATCTTTTTATAAATCTTCCATAGAGAATCCATACAACAAGTTAGAGGTCTTCCTCTATTGTTGCTGATTTCATATTTCATGGATACTGGTCTTGCTACTGAATTGTCCATTCTTTTCTCATGCTTCATGACTAGGATCACCTCCTTTTCAATTCAAACGTATAGATTCAGAGTAGAAGGCACCTCAGAGGTCCCCTTATTCTATCTCCCCTTATATTATAGAAAAAGTAACTGAGGCCACAAAATTTTGGTGACTTGCATAAGTCCACACAGGTAGCAAAGGGTCAAATCTATCTTTCACCTCCAAGCCCAGAACTCTTTTCCATTGTATCATGCTGCCTCATGATCATGATTTCATGGAAACATAGTAAGCTTATCTTATTTTGTTGTACTACTAGAGAGAATAACATTACTGCCAAAAACCTATAGGTAGACAGGAATAAACTTTGGGAAAATGCACTGGGTCATCGTCACCTTAGAGCAGTGGTTCCCAAAATTTTTTATTCACAAGTTCCCTTTTAGTAACAATTTCTTAAAGTACTGTGAACTTTACTTTAAAGTACTGTGAAAATAGGGTGATTTAATATATTACTCATAATATCTTTTTTTATATTTATTCATTAAATGTTTCCAATAACTACAATGATGACTTTTGCCTTAAAAAACTCCAAATTAAAATTTATAATATATAATTTAAAATATTATTATACCTATAATTATGAAAACTATAAATATAAAAAAAACCCTAAATATAATTTAAAATATTTTATGTAGGCTTTTCTGTAAGAATTTTTAAAAGTAGTCTATCAGGATGACATCATATGTTTACTGTTATCTACAACTGTTCCTGTTAAATGTTTTTATTTCACAAAAACTGTCAAATATGCATAACATTCTTAGAGAAATGTTACAACTTGGAAGATGTCTATAATTATCATATGTAGACTTATTTTTTATAGTGGACTTTTTATTTGAATGAAAGTTTACAGTATTTGGCTCAACATGAGGCAAACAATCTTAAATCTAATTGGGCATTGAGTTTATGTCTGTATTTTTTATTTAAATCAATAGTGAAAATGCTCACTCACAAATATGGCCAAAAATAATAAGTGAATATTATAATCTCTCTTGCTGACAAATGGGATTTTTAAAATTTTTAATTATCTAAATAGTCATTAAAAATGAGTAGCTAATTATGACATAAAATATTTACTTTTCAACTGGTTAATGACAAATGCTGTATTAAATGATAAATGTAATAAAACATATATATTATTTCATTTTTAATGTTTATGTGTAAATCAACCTTTGTAAAGAATCTCTTCAGATGTGACTTTCTACTCTTCTTCCACTGCATATCAGCTACTCTCTCACAGATACTCCACTAAATGACTGACCACTGTTGCTAACCAGTTCATTTTAAAATTCACTAGATAGGAGAATAGTAACATACGGTGAGGATAATTTTGCATTTGATCAGCTATTGGGAACCAGTTTGTATGCATATGTGATGGTTTGGAAACAAATTGATGACAGATTGAGAGACAGCACGAACACATTGTGTTTAGTCAGAAGCAATCAGAGTTTGATGTAAACAAACAGCAGAATTCTTGTGCACATGATGACAGTTTCAAATTGCTGCAGAAACAAACCTATCATGCTTTAAATATGTACATGCTTATTTGTTGTCACTGAGGAAAAATATATTTGAACCATAATTAGATAATTATTTACCACTCAGGTCACCATCAAAGAATTCTGTGAATCCTTTGGATCATTGTTCACAAACCACTAAATGAGAAACACTGTCCAGAACAAAGATTCTCATAGGATGTTTCAGATCTCTGTCCTTGACTCTGTGTTGTTCAACATTTTTATTGATGACTTGAATGAATATATGGATAGCATTCTTATCAGATTGGCAAAGGATGAAAAACTGGGAGGATCCCCAAAATATAATTATTTGCTAGAGTGGTGAGGAAAATTGAATAAAATGGGATTTAACGGAGATAAAATTAAAGTCCTACACTTAGAAAAAAACTTAAAAGTTCAAAATGGGGGTGTTGTGCCCATAGAAGTTTGTGTGAGAAAAATGTAGAGGTTTTGGTGGACTACTTTGCACAGTGTCTGGAGAATAGAGGTATTTAATAAATTCTTGCTGATGTGACTACAAGTTTATGAGTCAAAGGTGTGATGTAGAAGTTAAAAAAGCTCACCTAGGCTACTTAAAAAGTCATACATATACATCCACATATGCATGTATGCATACATACATAATGCCTTAGGATTGACAGAATCCTTTGCTCCTGACATGCCTATATAGAATGCATGTACTATTAGTTGCATTTTATTGATGAATAAACTGAGATTCATGGAAGTTAAGTATCCTCCCTGCTCCCAAATCTTTTTTTTTTTTTTAGAATCACTGGATCAAGCCCACCAACAGCTGTTGTATTCTAGATTCTCTGGATGCACAGTCATCAGTGCGACAGATGCACATGTATCTCTAGGACAGCAGTAGTTTTCTATAAGTCTCTTACCCTTTTCAAGACAGATGCAAGAAGGTTGGGAGGATGAAAAGAAAATTATATCATGCCTTCCATGCCTTCTGCTAATATGGAACTCCTGGGTATGTAGGGAATTTTCTTATTGTCTCCTTTAAGAGTAAGAGAAGAGAGTGAGGAATGTGGGAAGAGGACTAGAGAGATCATAGGCATGCTCTGTGAAATATGAAGAGTCTTGCAAATGAAACCTATAGTTATAAGAGTAGTTGAATCATAGAATGGTAGAATCTGTAGTGATACTGGGCTCAGTGGTAACAAATGATTTCTAATATGAAGAACCTAGATATATCCCAGCAGTGGTAATATTAATATATTAATTAAGAAAAAATGATTGATTAAGCTGCTCTGGGTTCTTACCAACTTCAAGTGAATTTATTTTGTATTGATCACAACAGCATCTATATGCTTTTGAAAAATAGTCATTTGTTGTTCAGTCACATCCAACTCTTCATGTCCCCTTTGGGTTTTTTTTTTTGGCAAAGATACTTGACTGGTTTGCCATTTCCTTCTCCAGCTCATTTTACAGATGAGGAAACTGAGGCAAACAGGGTAAAGTGACTTGCCCAGGGTCACACAGCTAGTAAGTGTCTGAGGTCAGATTTTAACTCTGGTTTTCAGCTTCCTGACTCCAGATCTGGCCCTCTATGCAATGCATCACCTAACTGCCCATTATATGCCAAATATATGAAGTATTTATTCAGTCTAAAGAAAGGGTGTTTATTTATTATAATGGGTCATTTAAGCAGGTGGATGGTGCGAGTTTGCAGTTTTCAGACATTGTAAGCCTGGTTGAAACAATGAAAAAGGGAGCTCAATAAAATTTTTAAATGACCATGCTTGATGGACCTATGGAATCTTGGACCCTTTGCAATGACGCTTGGTAGGTGGGATCTATTATTTATTAGGCCATTATTATTCACCATCACTAGAGGGAGACATTGTCAGTGATGAATGGGTTTTTTTCTGTTCCCAGAATGCAAAGTGGTCCCACCTGTTTTCCATCCTAGAGTAGTGCTTATCAATTTACCTAGGTGAAATAGCTAACTGCTGACCTGGGATACTTTCGTTGCTGGTGGAAGACCTCTGGGCACTCACCTTTCCTGATGTCTGAAATTTTACCATGAAAGATTCATTCCTTTGACTTAAGGTTAGTAAAATGCTTAAAATGATCTGTAAGCTTTTTTTTTTCTATTCACTTACACTTTAGTATGAAATAACTTAGTATCTTATTTCCTGGGTATGAGGGTTTTTATTGACAGAATAGAGGAGATGTGGGAAGATGGTGGGAAGAGGGCACTGAGCACTTCAGGGCAAGAAAGACAGAGAGGGCTCAAAGAGTTTGGAAGGACCCCCAAAAAGAAAGTCTAGAGAAGGAAATGGAAAAAAGGAAAACTACTCTAGGATCTTTGCCAAGAAAACCCCATATGGGGTTATGAAGAGTCAACAGGGCTGAATAACTGAACAACAACAGAGAGAGAGAGAGAGAGAGAGAGAGAGTAATGAAGGAAAATTCTACATCATCATTTTGCTTGGCTAGCTCTACTCAAATAAAATGATCCCAAGCCAATAGACTGCCCCATAAAGAAAGGAGCTATAGGGTGACCCATAGCTCAGAAATCCCCTCAGAAAATTCGAATTGCTCCACAATGTTACTCCAGAGAATATCACATGGATTGTAATCTTTGGTTGACTCATTAGGCAATACCTCCCCATGCTTTAAAAGGCTTGTAGATATCTTGATTCCATAGCCTGGGTTCCAAAAATCTGTGTCTTTTGCATTGCACTCATGGATTTGAGCAATGACCCAGGAGGATCAGTTCATGTGATAATCACCCAGTGTCTCAAACAATAGCTCTTCTCAATAGCTAGAAACAAATGAAACAGTGCTATGTGTTAATGTCTTGGATAATACATTTCAAGAATTTTATTCGAGTTGGGGACTTATTGATAAATTTGAATTGTTCATGGTTTTCTTGATTCTATTCAAATAATAACAATAGTTTGCATTTATATAGAGCTTTGGGGTTTGCAAAGTTCTTTAGATGCTGCATCTTGTTTGAGCTTTATGACAGTCCTTCAAAGATGCTACTATTAGTATCATCATTTTGCAGATGAAGAAACAGAGGCTGATCAAAGATCAGTGACTTTCTCACAAGTGTCAGACATAGGATTCAAACGTACGCCTTCCTGACTCAAAAACCAATGACTCTCTAACATGGCTTTGGAGCTCATATAGCTGGAATGACCTTTAAAGATCATTTAGTCCAAAATTTTTATTTTGTAGATGAGACTTTCCCAAGGTCAAACAGAGAGATGGTATAGTCAGTACCAGAATCTGATCTTAAAGATATTTTATTCAGGTTGATACAAAAATTCACTTGCATGTCTTGATTATGTATTAAATTTCAGGAGGTCCCAAAGGTGTTAGGTGGACCATTTGGAAAAGGAAAGCCATTCTATAATTGACAATTTGCCCATGATTATTCACACCTGGAATGAGCACTGGATTTGGAGCCAGATGGCTTGAGTTCAAATTCTGTCTCTGCTCCTAGGGGCCTCCCTTTTCTCATCTATGAAACTAAAAGGGTTGATTGAACTAAATATGATCCCACCTAGCTCTAAATCTGTGGTCCAAACTAGGGACTACAGTGATTTTGGTTGCTGTTGGAAAGTAAGACAAAGTTCTTCAACTTAATCAAATCCATCTGACCCCTTTCAACCTTGCTCATCAGTTGAATGATATGGCAACCAGGGACGTTGCTGGGAGGCTGAAAAGGAAATCTTACCACATTTCTATTCATCTTCTTTTAAATTTTGCTAACAGTAGGTAGGTAGGCAGCAAGCACTTATTAAGCCCTGACCATGTGCCAGGCACTATATTAAACACTGAAAATACAGATATAAGATAAAATAAGGACAATTAGCTGCCCAAGAGTAATAAACATTCTAATAGAGGGAGATAACACATAAAAGGAAGCTGAAGGAAGGTAACTACAGGGTTTGGGTGGCCAAGTCTGGAGAGACAAAAGCACAGCCAGGAGGGAATGAAGAATAGCCAGACTAGGCCAAAAAATGGAGGCTCCCAGGAAGAATTCACTGATGGGAGAAGATAGGGTAATCCCTGGAACAACTTGAAGAAGAGTCAGGCTGGTCACCCAGGGGAATAATAGATATTAAAAGGAATTCAGGACCATAACTCAAATAAGAGTTTAGATTTAAAGACCAAGATTGGTGGAAGAAAAGGGATTGGAAAAACAGACTTAAATGCCTGAGGGCATCCTTAGTTAGTGGGCTGGCTGGTTGTGGCTGGTTGTGTCTGAGATCACAAAAGAGCTAAATAGCTCCTGGGATTATGCACTACAACTGCTAAAAAAAAATATGCCTTTCTCTACAGTGGAAGAAGCTAGGCAGTAGTTGAAGACCATCAGAGAAACAAATGCAGAGAAAGCAGCTTGCCCAATGACCTCACTATAGAATACAGGAGGCTTGGGAAAGGTTAGAAGAATTGGAGGTGTGAATTCTTCCAGCTATCTGTGTTCCTCTGCCATGTTTCCTACACGAATGAATATACCTCAGTGCATGCTCCCTGACTTTATATGTTCCTTGACCACTAATTTCCCTAGCATTTACTTCTAAAATGGCCTTTTTCTGTCAACTATCCTCCTGCTGGCCTCTCTGAGACCCACTAAAATTCAGTACATACTCTATGTGTATAGAATGTGGTGTGGTTCCCTGTGGAAGAGTTTCAATCCTTATGTCTGGATATCGGGTTCAAAAATGGATACTGTTTGATAGAGAGTGACTTATTTTCCTTTGGGTCATTAGGGCAATCTACCTATCTGTGAGTTCAACTTTCATATCTAATGCTTCATTATGTAGTTAGTTAAGTCACACATTCATAAGAATCTCACTTGGATTAAAAAAACATGCCTCTTAACTAGCTGGCTCTTTTTTGCATTCATTATATTTGGCTACTGCCAAATGACTGTCAGCTGTTACTGTTGGGGGCTTCTCTTTCATTGCCTTATGGAAGCCTCTGAAGAAGGATAAAACAGCAGTTATTGCCTTAGCTTCAGAGTCATTGAGGGCTGGGAATGAATAATCCAAAGTTTGTCTTCAAGACATTCCTTTTAAAATAAATTTTCACCAGGTCCCATGAGCAACAAAATGTTAGACTAGACATTTTCTCCAATTCCCACAACCTCTCCAAATACAAAATATATGACAAAGATAAAGCAACTTCACATGTCTCCAGGGTCTAGGATACACAGAATCCAAAAGAAGGTTTTTAAAAAAGCCAATAACTGGTACTCACTAATTCTAAGATGAGTCAGCACCCCTACCTCCCATGCTACTGGCAGCAAGGCTACATTAGTAGACCCAAGGACACAATATAGACTTACATCAAAACCCACTGTTACACCCTAGTGCCCTATCTCTCTTTGTAATGTCATGTAGACTGTGGCTCCAGGCTGCAGAATTTTGTTCAGGCCTCAACAACCAGCTTGGCCATAGCCCTTCAGGAACAAAAACCTGCCAGGGGCTGCAAAGCTTTAAACTTGTGGTGCCAAAAAAAAATAGACTCTGAACTGTTGGCACTTGACCAGAGAACTGAGGAAGAGAGAGATTAGACAGGTAACCAGGACAGGACACTGTGCATGTAAAGGACTGTGCAGCACTCTACAAAGCCTGGGAGACAGAGCAGAGGTCTGTCTGCTCACAGTTCACAGTTCTGACCACTCAAAAGTCATTTGGGGTAGAAAACTAGACTAGTGAACTATGACTTGCCTAGTGTAAGAGGAGGCTCAGATGCTTTGAGATTCAGACTCCAAGGCAACCATAATCAGAGGGGAGTGAGTCAGGAAGTGAGTAACAAGGAAAATAGGGGAGAAAAAAAGTACTTAAAGTGCCAAAGATTTCAGGAAGAAGGAATTCAAAGACCTTGAACAAAAACAGATAAACCAACAGGAAAAACAGAACCGAGAGAAGAAAATAGACTTCAGATCTAGTCAATGAGTTCAGGCATCATTAATACTGTAAAATACAGAAAAATGATCCAGTGCTTGATAAAACGGAGAACCCTTTGGAATTTAAGGAGAATATGGAACCACAATACACTGTCCCTGAGTAGTTTAAAAGAGAAATGATAATTAGAAGAGCAGAATTTTTGTCCTACACAGCAAAAATAATGAGCAAAATACAAAAACTTGAATTTGAAATGGTGAGCCTCACCAAAGTTACAGAGAGAAGAAGAGATCCACAGAAGTGAAATACAATCTAGAAGAAGAGAAGTAAAAAACAAGAACATTAAAAGAAAATATCTTACTATGAAGGTAAAACATTCTGATCTCAGAGACAGAATGTATACAGACAACCCAAGGATTATAGGTCTCCCAGAAGAACATTGATAGAAAAAAACCTTAAAACCATAATGAAGAAATAATAGAAGAGAACTGCCCCAAACTTCTGAACATAGAAAATGAAATTTCAATTGAAAACATTCACAGATTGCCTCCAGAAAAGAAAAAAAACCTGACTACAAACTCCTAGACACATAGTGGTAAAAATTAACAATTCAATTCAGAAACAACAAGTTCTGCAAGCTATCAGGAGAAAAACCTTTTAATACAAAAGAAAGGACATTCAAATAACACAAGACTATTCCACACCCACTGAAAAAAGGAGGAGGGAATGAATAATGTGTTCCAAAAAGCAATGGAACTCAGGATACAGCCTATTGTGACCTATGCTGAAAATCTGAGTTTAATCACATAGGATGAAAGATGAATGTTCAATAATAAAGAAGAGTTTGAAATATTTTTATAAATCCAGAACTGAAGAGATCATTTGCTTCTTGAACACGCCAAACAACAGAAATGCAAGGAGACTGAAATACAAGCAGCAGTCAAGGAGAGCAACAACAGCAGTCACAACAGAAAGATCAGTAAGAGACTTCTTTCTAAATATATATAAGGAGGTAAGGGTGAGGGCAGAAATCTAGTAGAGGTAACAGTGAAGAGGCAGACAGGGGCCATTATTGACAGAACCTGGTGAAACCCTGTCTATAGGTAAATGCTGCTTTTATAAATTACTTTACAAGATATGAGGGTATGCAAAAGGGAGGGAGGGGAGTAGGGGGATAGAGAGGAATGTTGAAGCACCAAGGTCTAATCAAGATCTAGCAATGAGGGAAAGATGTCCTCTCTGATCTTAGATAGAAAGGAGCCTACAGGGGAGTAGGTGAGGAGGAGAGAAAAAGATTAAAAAGATGGAGATAAGAAAGGAGGATTACTTTGGAGGAGGGAGAAAGTTCTACTCATGAATGCTCCTATGGCTGAAGAAAGATGTTTGGTGAAGGAAATGAAGACCTTGGGGATTTGATGCTTGAAAAATCTACTTGTCCTGGGAGGGAGTGGGAAATTCTAATCCCTGTGGGGAACTGACACCTGGAAAAGTGTGAGAATATGGACAAAGGGTGGAGATTTCCAGGAAAATATACAAAAAAAGGTCAACAAGAGACAGTATAGCTTAGTAGTGACAGAGGGATCTTGGTATGGGGCAGTGTCCTCTCTGATATTTGTAATAATTGGCATTGTTCTGGGAAACAGGGACAGTGAAAAAAGGAATCCATGGAATTATCCCTACAAGGTCATGGGAGAAAGTGTCTAGAGGAGAGAGCCTAGAATGGATACCTTGGAAGTTTTGATTACATGAAGAATACAGACAAAAGAGAGAAACCAGATAATTATAGAGCTCATGAATCAGAGAACAAAAATCCAGAGCAAGCAGAAAGAGAAGATGTATAGTGAAGAGAGAAATACTTTTTTTGGAAAAGGTACAAAAATGAAATTTAAGAAAATAATGAACAGGACTAGTTTAAGGGAAGGAGAGGAAGGGAAAATCTACTTGACAGAGGGAAAAAGAAGAGAGGGAAAATATATAACTAAATTAAAAAGAATGAGAGAAAAAGGAACTAATAAAACCCTAAAAGGAAAGGAATAAAAAAGTGAGAAGAGGGGATCAAGGGTGAGGGAAACAGAGACAATAGAAACAAGGATACCTTTAAAAAAAAAAAAAGATGAAAGTGTCTGAGGGAACATAATACTATGTTTTTATTGGGAGAAGAGAAAAACAATCTTAATCTGAAAAAAATTTTAGAGACAGATGGAGGAAAATGTAAACCTAACTTTTATAACTTTAAATGTAAGTGGATTAAACAATCCAATAAAATGAAGAAGAGTGACAAATTAGATAAGAAAACAAAATCCCTACAATCTGCTGTTTATTTTCTAATGTATCAATCAGTTGCATAAATTTTTTTCCCTCTCCAAAACATATTATTTGTCACATGAGATGGTTCTCTGGTAAGAGGAGGGAGAAGAATACATGGGATACTATAGTGATGTAAGAACAACAACAAAAATAAAATCTTATTTAAAATAATATAAATTTTCACTGATATCTTTTTTAAACTCCACCCATATTCCCCCATGTAACTTTCCTTCCTCTTTCAGAGAGCCTTCTTTTATAACAAAGAACAAATGAGAAAAAGTAAACAATTCAGTAAAACTAACACATTAAACAAGTCTGACATGATCACAAGCCAATTGTTAAATTTTCAAGTTATAATTTTTCCCCTTCTGTTGTAAACACAATACTGTATTCCTTCAGTTACTTCAACTTATTCTTTTTTAGGGTGACCCTATTCCCAGTGGCTCTCTTCTTCTCACTCTCAATCCTCATGGAATTTCATTTTCTATATGTAGAAGCTCTGGACAGTTCTGTTATTTCCTTCATTTCAATGTTATGGTCTTGTCCTGTTCTTCTGGAAGATCTATGATCCTTAGATAGTCACTAAGCTTCCTGTTCCTAAGATCAGTATGTTTTGCTTGCATAGTGAGTATATTTTTTTTAATGTTCATGTTTTTGCTTCTCTTCTAAATTATCCTTCACTTTTGTGAATCTACTCTTCTCTCTGTTTTTTTGATGGGGCTTGCCATTTTAGATTCAATTTCTATTCTACCCGTTATGTTTGTTATGCAAGCCATAAATTTGATTCTAGTTCTAATTTCTCTTTTAAACCACTCAGGGACAGTGCGTTGTAATTCAATGTTCTCAAATTCCACTGATCTTCTGTTTCATCAGGTGTTGGATCATTTCCCTTTATTTTGCAGTATTTATTCATAGAATGCCAAACTCACTTGTTAGATCTAGAGGTCAATATTTCTTTCTGCTCGTGTTTTCCCTGTTGATTTATCTTTTAATGTTCAAGTCTTTGAGTTTTCATCTTCCTGAAATCTTGGGTAATTTAAGTCTTTTTCTGACTGTCTCCTCTGATGCTGGTTTTCTTGGAAGTTAGATCTCAAAGTGTCTCAGCCTCCCCTTGTGCTGAACAATCCATCATGGTACGTTAGCTTAACCCAAATGACTTTGGGATGGACATAACTTGCCCCAGTTGCCACACAGTTCCCTCACACACTGAGTCCTGTCTCAATATCCTATCCTATCTCCTCTGTTCTTCAGTTCTCTGGTCCAGCACTGGCAATCTAAAGAGCTGCCACCTAGGTGCTACAGGCTGATTTTTGTAGGGTGAGTTTCTGAGCAGTTGGGGAGCAGGAGCAGGGGATGAGATGTGGGCTATTTCTAGCCCAGACACATGTCCTTCCCCTTTCCTCTGTTTTTAGCTGTCCTGCAGAAATATTTTGCAGCATAGAAGGGTGCCCACCACCGTGGTGGGGCCAAGTAATGAAATTTGGTAGTCTAGACATGCATTGGCTATCTGTCCTAGCTAGAGTAGTCTTGCATATCTTGTAGTAGAATTCTCCACACCATGGTACTGGAAAGAGTTGGAGTGACAGGGTCTGGCGGTTGGATTTTGTTGATAGCTTGTGTGGGTCTGTTAGTAAAGCCTTGTTGCAGGCAGTATCAGGTAGGCGAGAGGAGCTGAGTGAGTTCAATATATTTGTTGTTTCATGAATTTATTTATTTTACTTTCTTTGGGATTCTGGATGTCTTAAATTATGGAGACAGCTGAAGTTTCTTTCTCTTTGATGTATAATTTCTGTTTTGAAGAGTTTTGAAACACTGAGATTAGAGAAAATATGTATCCTCCATCTTGTCATGAGACTGGAAGTCCAATTGTTAAATTAGCACTGTGAGCATTTACATCTCTGAAATCAGCAAATTTTACCAATCACAGCTTGGTTTATTGTTTTGTTTGCTGTTTAGACTTAAGAAAGTGATGGAGAAAATGCTAATATTGCAGATTAGAGTTAAAAGTGTGATGTGAAATCTAGTTGTTAAATATTTACCAGTGCATCCCTGATTATGTCCCACATTTATTGTCCTTTACCTCTGCAAAGAAATAGGGAGGTATCTTTTTACAACTCTTCTTTAGAAACAAGTTTAATTATTATTGTTTCACAGCTTTTAGTTCCAGTTGTTTGGTTGTTCTTTTGACTTACCTTGTTGTAGTTATGCTTAATGTTTTCCTGGTTCTTTCTACACACTTCACTCTGTATCTAAGGATTTTTTCATTTTTAATTAAAATGTTTGAATGATCAGATCCAAGGAATAATCATTGCTACCCTCAAACAAAGAAGCCTCCAGTGCACTGAGTACAATGCCCTAAGCCTCAGGAGCACTTAGGAGAAAATATGAACAAGAATTCCACAGGATAAAAAGCTGCATCTGTGGAAGGAGTACCCCCACACCAATGAGATGACAGATATGTACAAGTATTAAAGTCAAGTTTAAAAGGAGCCAAAAGCAATCACTGGCAAATATGTGTGGAGTTGGAATGGCAGAAAGAAGAAGGCAGATCAAACATAACTACTTTGACCACCATCTTCTTTCAGTCTCTGATGGAGATAACCTAGTAGCCTTCACCAAGAAGTCTTTGGAACAGCAGTGCTTCCAGCTAGGTGTCAAATGGTTTGATATATGAAACTGATATAATTTTATCAGTGAAAATGACATTAATGAAGAGACATGTACCCTAAGGATCATGGGACCTTTCTATCTGACTTCCATACCTTCTCATTCCCATTAGAATGAGAGCTCCCTTGGAGTAGGACCTATCTTATTTTTTCTATTTGTATCCTCAGTGTTTAGTTGGTACAGAGTAAATGCTTAATAAATGCTGTATTTATCCTATTCATTCATTAATATATGCACATCCATTTTCACTGTTCAGTTTATAGATTTAAAGATCATATCATCTAAGTTCCTCATTTTGCAAAGAAGGAAGATGAGGCCAAAGAGAGGTTAAATAATAATATTTCTAATAACAATAACTACTGACATACTAACTTACTGCTATGTGCTAGGCACTATGATAAATGCTTTACAATTATTTTCTCATTTGATCCTCACAACAAACCTGGGAAGTTGGTGCTATTATTATCATCCCCATTTTATGGATGTATAAATTAAGGCAAACAGAGGTTAAGTGTTTTGCCCAAGGTCACATACATAGTAAAACGCAGAACCAATTTTTGAATCCAAGCCTTCTGATCCAAATTCAGTCCTCTTGCCACCACATCTTGCTATCTCTTACTAGAGAGCATTTTGGTGCTTAATAACTGTTTATTTGTGGATCTCTTTCATAGAGAATTTATTTAGTTCTGTACCCATAACCTACATCCAGGAGCAGTTTATATTTGGACTAAGAGAATATATGAGAAAAGTTTAGAAGTCCTTGTGTGGTGAGTCCACATGTTGCAAGTGCTGTCCCCTGCTTGTAGCATGCGGGTGTTGTTGCATGGCTCAAAGGGAGACAGAAGAGACATCTCTAGCCTCTTCTCTCCCTTCTCCTTTCCAAGAGAAACTTTAACTCCTTCCAGGAAGGGAAGCAGGAAGTTGAGTCTAGAGGTAACCACTCTGCTCTCCTCAAAGAGAAGGGATACTAGGTTAGAATTATATTTATCTGCTCCTTTAAATAGTGTTGATCTAGGGATATGATCAGGTTCAAACTAAATTCTTATTGCTTTTTCATTGTTGGGGGGAAGGAAGACCCCAAGTTCTATATTCAAAGCTTGAGCCCTTTCCTACCAAATACCAGTTCCACAGTGAACACACATAGCAATTATCAGAGACCCATTTATCCAATTCAGTAGCAAAACAGAACTCGAGGAAAGTGTACTCGTGAGAAAATATGCCAAACAAGTGAAGGAGGCCTCCCATTTGAGGCAAAGTAATTCAGCCCATCCAAGAGAGAGAGTTCTTAATCTCATTCAAGAGGAAGTTTCCTAAAGTCTCTAGTGTAGCAAGATGGGGATAAGGACAAGTTGGAGACAACCAATTCCTCTCATGGTTTTTTAACAGTCTTTTCCTTCAACAACCTGATGGTGGGTTGGTCACAACCATCTTAAAGTTGGAAGTCAAACATGCCAGAAGTGACTGCAGAGCCCAAAGAGATTCAGCTTCTCAAAGAAAACTTGAGGAAGACTAAAGAGATTCAAACTCTCCCACTCTCATAAACTCCACCTAGCCCTTGATATAGAAGAGGAGATTTGATCTCCACCAAGGAGGAGTCTCATATCAATGGGCTTTGGAACTTGAAGAAATACTTTCCTTAAGCAGAAGGAATATCTACAAAAATGATAGAATTATCCACATTGTATAAATGGTAATGGTAGACATGGCTCAGTCAAGTTCCCAATGTCTATGGTACCCAGTGACCAAGCCAAAACAGAAGTTAGGACTCTAGAATCCTAGCTCCTTGTTGCCTATGCTAAAAAGAATATAAGCAAGCGAGTGTTCTTAAAATCTGTAAAGACTCTTTGCCCATCCGTTTATCCCATCCACAGATTCATTCTTTTATTAATCCATTCAATAAGCATTTTGAGGATATTGTCAGTGGTGCTTCATTCTTGAAGACAAGGACATCATGAGTTATGTCTTGACTTGCTCATGGATTGGATTTAAGTGAAGCAGAGCTGTGCAGTTGTCAGCCTCACATTGAAGTCCAGTGGCAAGACAAGTCAAGACAACTGATGATGGCCTGGGATATGCCAGAAATTACACTAGGCGCTGGGGATAAAAATGACAAAATTTCCTTTAAATTCTTTGCATTCTATTTGGGGAAAACAACATGTACATAGATAAGTTCATATAAAATCACATATATGCATATATGTGTGTATGTATATATGTATACTACATATGAAAAATTTATCAACATTAATAATTTATATGTGTGTGTGAACAATTGTGGCTATTGAGTATGTGTGTCTGTACATTCCTTTCTCTCTAGAAATCCTCAGGAACAAACTCTATCTGTAGTCACAAGCACAATAACTCTTCAAAGTTGTGCTGTTCTGAGTTACTTTAGCACAATATTTCAGTGCAAATTGATAAATTGCAAGAGTATCAACATTTGTGATCAATATCTGATAATTCTTTTGCTCTAAGAGTAGAGATTCCATATCTAGTGCCATCTATGATCAGAGCCATCCAAGTCCTCATCTTGCTTTAAGATCAAATGACTTCAAGGAGAAGCAAATCCCCAGTGCATCTTTCCTATGACATCACAGTGCTGGGCCCTGCCCTCTTTGCTGGAGGAGAGCTATAAATAACTAAGGAAGATTAACCAGGGTTTTGTCCCAGGGCAACAAATTTAGAGGGTACTGAATGCATTCACAATCCATCAGAAGACTAGAAGCACAGAGTTGATTAGCACTCAATTATCAAGAATAGTTAGTTAAAATAGGAAGGTATCCCCAACTGATAAATGATCAAAAGATATGAGCAGGCAGTTTTTGGAGGACAAAATCCAAGGTATCTATAGTCATATGAAAAAATGCTCTAAATCACTATCAATTACAGAGATGCAAATCAAAACAACTCTGATGTACCACATCACACCTATCAGACTGCCTAACATGACAAAACAGGAAGATGATAAATGTTGGAAAAGATATGGGAGAGTTGGAATACTAATTCATTGTTGGCGGAGGTGTGAGCTGATCCAACCATTCTGTAGAGCAATTTGGAACTATGTCCAAAGGGTTATAAAAATGTGCAGACCCTTTGACCCAGCAATACTGCTTCTAGGATTATATCCCAAAGAGATCATAAAAATGGGAAAGGGTCCCACATGTACAAAAATATTTATAGCAGCATTCTTTGTGATGGCCAAAAACTGGAAATCAAAGGAATGCCCATCAATTGGGGAATAGCTGAATAAATTGTGGTATATGACTGTAATAGAATAATATTATGCTATAAGAAATGATGAACAGGAAGACTTCAGAGAGGCCTGGAAAGACTTATATCAATAGATGCTAAGTGAAAGGAGCAGAACCAGGAGAACTTTATACACAGCAACAACCACAGCTTGCGAGGACTTTTAATGATCTCTTAAGGCAAAATACCTTCCACATCCAGAGAAAGAACTTTGGAATTCGATCACAGAATGTAGCAGATCATTTCTTTTGTATTACGTTTTGGTTTGTTTTATGATGTCTCCCATTTATTTTGATTCTTCTATGCAACATGACTAAGGTGAAAATGTAATTAATAGGAATGTATGTGTAGAACCTATATAAAATTGTATGCCATCTCAGGGAAGGAGGGGGAGGTAGGAGGTAAAAAAAATCTTAATTATATGGAAGTGATTATAGAACACTGAAAACAAATAAAATAATTTTAAAAAAAATAAAATGGGAAGGTATCAGATAACTGCTTTGGGAATGGCTTGTGATAATTGTCCTGGTTGCAAAAAGTACAGGTTATGGCTCTGTGCTAGAGAAAGATCCAAAGAGAGACTGTAACATTTGCAGATATCTTGGTTTGGATAACCTACTATGTTCTAGCCTGTTGGTTTTAGGTTCAGATTCCCCACGTGATCTTGGCTTTTATATCACTTGTTGGCCACCAATATCCATAAGCAGGGAGTGTCACAGGCCTCTGAGAATGTAAGCATTATCCTGAGCATTATAATCTGCCAGGCTCTTCGATGGTCACTCAGAGTTCTTTGTCCTATTTCCCATTTCTGATAATGTGACCCTGGAAAAGTCACTTAACTTCTCAATGCTTATTTCTTCCAGCTACTTCTTAGAGACCATATATGAGTCTCTTGACCTTCTTAAGAGTGTGCTATACAGTTAATGGTATTTTTGTTACTATGCGGAGATTCAAGTGTTATCGGGCACTGCCCATAAAACAGGTATTTCAGAATAGCTTATATAAGGAGATTTTGTGCTGTCTTTATTTGTTATAGTCTAGCCAGTGCAAAACCTTAACATCTCCCTATATTCATATTTATCATGATGTTTATGAGTTAGGTACTGCACACATTATTATCACTTCTTGGAAGACTCCCAAACTCCAGGTATGTTGCATTTTCTATGAACCAGACCATCTCTTGCTTTGCAGCCTTACATTCAGAATTAGACAGAGGCTTCCAATAAACTTTATGCCATGGCTTGGCCTCAGAATAGCAACATTTTCCTGCACCTTCAGTTGGCACAGTTTTTGGTTGTTGTTTTTGTTTTTAAATTCCTGTGGAATTGGAGGCCTCAATTCTGAGATCTGCCTTTGGAGAGAGTTGGTCATCTCTTAGTTATTGTTAGTTTTAACGGTGAGGAGGTGATGATAAACAGGTCACTCTGGCTGGCTTTGGAGACAGAGAGGCTCAATTAGAGGAAAACTGTCAACACTGTGAGACTCAGAGACAGACCTCAGATGTGTAAACCTTGGAGGCCACAGAGGCTGCTCCCAAAGTGTGTTGGCTGAAATCACCTTTTGGTCCCTTCTACTAAATATAGTATTATAATAATATTCTTCAACAACTAAATATTTTTTTTCCAAATTTATTAATTTATTTGTTTTCAGTTTTCAACAACCAGTTCCATGAGTTCCAAATTTCCTCCTCCTCCTTTCCCCCTCCCACCCCAAGATGGCATGCAATCTTATATGGGCTCTACACATACATTCCTTTTAAACACATTTTCACATTACTCAAGTTGCATAGAAGAATTAAAATGAATGGGAGGAACCATGAGAAAAACAAAACATAACATAACAAAAGAGAAAATAGTCTGCTTCATTCTGCATTCCAACTCCACAGTTCTTTCTCTGAATGTAGATGGCATTTTCCATTATGAGTCCTTTGGAATTGTTTTAGGTCCTTGCATTGCTGTGAAGGACTAAGTCTATCAAAAACAGTCCTCACCCACTGTGACTGTTACTATTTATGATGTTCTCCTGGTTCTGCTCATTTCACTCAGCTTCAGTTCATATAAGTCTTAAGTCCTCCTGTTCATCATTTCTTATAGCACAATAGTATTCCATTACATTCATATACCATAACTTGTTCAGCCACTCCCCAATTGATGGGCATCCCCTCAATTTCCAGTTCCTGGTCACAACAAAAGGAGGCACTATAAATATTTTTGTGGGTCTTTTTTCCCATTTTTTTTCATCTCTCCGGGATACAGCCCTAGAAGTGGTATTGCTGGGTCAAAAGGTATGCATATTTTTATAACCCTTTGGACACAGTTCCAAATTGCTCTCCAGAATGGTTGGATCAGCTCACACCTCCGCCAGCAATGAATTAGTATTCCAACTCTCCCATATCTTCTCCAACATTTATCATTTTCCTGTTTTGTCTTATTAGCCAATCTGATAGGTGCGATGTGGTACCTCAGATCAACAGCTAATCATTAAGAGCCTACAATAGACAGAGCACTGTGCTAGATGCTGGGGTAGGGGGAGGTGGTAAAAGGGAGCCAAAAATAAAGAAATAGTTCATACCTCCTTTGAACTTCCAGTCTAGCAAAGGGGATCACAACACACATAATAATTGCTAACATTTCTAGCATGCTTTAAGATTTGCCAAACACTTTACAAATATTATCTCTTTTGATCCTCACAACAACCTTAAGAAGTCAGTGCTATTATTATCATCCCCATTTTAAAGAGAAAGAAACTGAGGTTGAGAGCATTTAAGTGACATGTCCAGGATCATTCATTCCATCATTCCTAAGGCAGTGTCTGAGGTAGGTTTTAGTCCAGTGTTCTATTGGGTCATCCAGCTGCATCCTAGCTATCTGCACTGGTCTGGGGTCACACTGGCTTGTTGCTCCAAAGGATTTTAGTGATGATTAAGCTGTGGGCTTGATCCATGCTTGGGAGACCTGTGAAAATTGTTTTGGATGAGATTATGACCTATCCCCCATAACTCATAGGAGGCATAAGGAACCTACTGATGGTATCAAAGGTACTCTGAGATGAAGCTAGTCACCTGAAGACATTCAAGCTGTTGGAGCTTTAGGATTTCACTGTAATTTTCATCACTAAAAAATTTTATTAATTACTTTTCAGTCCTTGTACAATGCAAATGGAAACTACCTGCTTTATTGGGGAATCCAAGAAAGTGTCCAGCAAAGAAAGCACCGAATTGTTTCTGGCCTGTTGTAACATCTTTTTCGGAAGGAAACCCAAATGTACTCTTCACTCTCTCAGTATGCTGTCTGTGGTTTGCTGTCTATGCAATGAAATGACTCCAGGTGTGAATTCACATGTCCTCCCTGCTCTCTCCTCATTCATCTCACCCACTGTGTGTGAAGCATGACACTTTGGAGAACCCACTAGATTTGGAGTCAGAGGTTCTGGGGTAGATTGTTCTTTTAATGTATTTTTATTCATTTTGTTCATTTCATTCATTCAAAGAAGGCCAGCTTACTGAAGTTGGAGCTGGATACACCTTTTTATGGAGTGGGCACAGTGAAGGGGAGCGCTGTGAAGCTAATGTGAGTTTTGCAATCAAAACTAATGTAATCAGCAAGCTGGAATGCCTGCCAAAAGGAGTGAATGACAGGCTCATGACAATGCGATTGCCACTCACAGGAAAACACCATGCCACCATCATCAGTGCTTATGACAAACCCTGATGAAGTCAAAGAAAAATTTTATAAAGACCTAGAGACCCTTATCATCAATGTGCCAAAAGAGGACAAGCTTATAATTCTGGGTGACTTTAATGCTAGAGTAGGCTCAGACTACCAGACTTGACAAGGAATCCTAGAGAGGAATGGAGTTGGAAACAGCAACAGCAAAGGTCATTTACTGCTGAAGACTTGCGCATCGCATGACCTTCTCATCACCAACAGTGTTCTGTTTACATAAACACAATAAAACTTCATGGATGCACCCTTGCAGCAAACACCAGCATCTAATAGATGATGTGATTGTAAGGAGAAGAGACAGACAAAATGTGACAGTAATAAAGGCAATATATGGTGCAGAGTGCTGGACTGATCATAGACTTATCCTTTCCAAGCTAAATATTCGCATTCATCAAAAGCACCTCCCCCAAGGCAAAATGACTTCAGAAGAATTAATGTCAACAAATTAGAGCTCTTCTCTGAGCGTGAACAGTTTGCTGCTGACTTGGAGGGAAAGTTGAGCCAACACACAGTTGGCAACAGTGGAGCAGAAAAGGAGTGGGCAGCTCTCAGTGATTTGGTGTACAGCACTGCATTTGCTCATCTGGGTCAGAACACTCACAAACACCAAGACTGGTTTGATAAAAATGATGGGGAAATTCGGAAGCTGCTAAATGAAAAATGAGAACTCCACAGGATTTGCCAGCAGAATAATTCATCCACCTCTAAGAAGGCAGCATTTAATTCCATCAAAAGCAAAGTACAAGCAAAGCTTAGAGAGATGCAGGATTCTTGGCTCAGTAAGAAGGCAGATGAAATTCAGTTTTATGTTGATAGTAACAATCCAAAGTGTTTTTATGATTCCCTGAAAGCTATTTATGGACCAAAAACATATGGTGCATCACAACTACTCAGTGCTGATGGAGCCACATTGATTAGTGATAAGGACATGATCATAGAGAGATGGGCTGAACACTTCCATAATGTTCTCAACAGACCATCATCAATCAATGCTGAGGCCATTGACCTCAGGTCAAAGTCAATCCCTCCTTAGGTGAACTTCCAACTGAAGAAGAGGTTTTGATAGCTATTAGGGTTCTTTCATGTGGCAAAGCATGTGATGCTGATTCTATTCCAGCTGAGATTTACAAGGTAAGGGGACCATTGCTCATACAAAAACTGACCGAAATTTTCCAGGTTATATGGCAAGAGAATATTATTCCACAGGAGTTCAAGGATGCCTCCATTGTCCTGTGACAATCATAGGGGAGTCTCTCTCTTAGTCATTGCTGGAAAAATTCTTGCTAGAGGGGTGGAGCCAAGATGGCGGAGTAGAAAGACGCACATACACATAGCTCCGAACCCACAACCCATAGAACATCTGTAAAAAGGAACTCACGGCAAATTCTGGAGCCACAGAGGCCATAGAACAGTGGAGAAAAGGAGATTTCTGTTCCAGAGGGACCTGCAAACCTCTCTCAAAAGGTCCTTTGTGCTGCGGACTGGGCGCCGGACTGGGAGCCCAGCACAGCCCTGCCGCGCCCGCGGCACCAAGAGGAGCAGATCTGAGCAGGCTTCAGAGACGGAATCTCCAGCGGCCGCGCGGGTCCCTCCACCCACAGGTGACAAGGGTCGGTGAGAGGGTCTCTTTGGCAGGTTGAGAAGGGAGTGGGGTGCCCCCATAACTCAGGCGCCCGTGGGAGGCAGCAGCTGAGGCAGTGGCAGACCAGGGCTCCCCAAGCAGGCAGGAGCCTGGATCCATTGTTGAAAATCTCTGCATAAAGCCCCTGAGGGAACTGAGCCTATGAGGCAGCCCTGCCCCCACCTGAGCACCTGAACTTAATCTTACTCTGAATAGCAGCCCTGCCCCCACCAAAAGCCCTGAGGCTGGGAAGCAGCATTTGAATCTCAGACCCCAAGCACTGGCTGGAAGGATCAGGAGGTGAGGTGGGTGTGAGGAGAATATTCAGAGGTCAAGTCACTGGCTGGGAAAATGCCCAGAAAAGGGAAAAGAAATAAGACTATAGAAGGTTACTTTCTTGGTGAACAGGCATTTCCTCCCTGCCTTTCTGATGAGGAAGAGCAATGCTTACCATCAGGCAAAGACATAGAAGTTAAGGCTTCTGTATCCCAGCCCACCCAGTGGGCTCAGGCCATGGAAGACCTCAAAAAGAATTTTGAAAATCAAGTTAGAGAGGTGGAGGAAAAGCTGGGAAGAGAAATGAGAGACATGCAGTCAAAGACTGAACAGCAGGTCAGCACCCTGCTAAAGGAGACCCCCAAAAATGCTGAAGAAAATAACACCTTGAAAAATAGGCTAACTCAATTGGCAAAAGAGGTTCAAAAAGCCAACGAGGAGAAGAATGCTTTCAAAAGCAGAATTAGCCAAATGGAAAAGGAGATTCAAAAGCTCACTGAAGAAAATAGTTCTTTCAAAATTAGAATGGAACAGGTGGAGGCTAATGACTTTATAAGAAACCAAGAAATCACAAAACAAAACCAAAAGAATGAAAAAATGGAAGATAATGTGAAATATCTCATGGGAAAAACAACTGACCTGGAAAATAGATCCAGGAGAGACAATTTAAAAATTATGGGACTACCTGAAAGCCATGATCAAAAAAAGAGCCTAGACATCATCTTTCATGAAATTATCAAGGAAAACTGCCCTGAGATTCTAGAACCAGAGGGCAAAATAAATATTCAAGGAATCCACAGAATACCGCCTGAAAGAGATTCAAAAAGAGAAACTCCTAGGAACATTGTGGCCAAATTCCAGAGTTCCCAGGTCAAGGACAAAATATCGCAAGCAGCTAGAAAGAAACAATTCAAGTATTGTGGAAATACAATCAGGATAACACAAGATCTAGCAGCTTCTACATTAAGGGATTGGAGGGCATGGAATAGGATATTCCAGAAGTCAAAGGAACTAGGACTAAAACCAAGAATCACCTACCCAGCAAAACTGAGTATAATACTTCAGGGGAAAAATTGGTCTTTCAATGAAATAGAGGATTTTCAAGCATTCTTGATGAAAAGACCAGAGCTGAAAAGAAAATTTGACTTTCAAACACAAGAATGAAGAGAACCATGAAAAGGTGAACAGCAAAGAGAAATCATAAGGGACTTACTAAAGCTGAACTGTTTACATTCCTACATGGAAAGACAATATTTGTAACTCTTGAAACTTTTCAGTATCTGGGTACTGGGTGGAATTACACACACACACATGTACACATGCACACACACATAGAGATAGAGTGCACAGAGTGAATTGAAGAGGATGGGATCATATCTTAAAAAAATGAAATCAAGCAGTGAGAGAGAAATATATTGGGAGGAGAAAGGGAGAAATGGAATGGGGTAAATTATCTCTCATAAAAGAGGCAAGCAAAAGACTTATTAGTGGAGGGATAAAGAGAGGAGGTGAGAGAAAAACATGAAGCTCTCATCACATTCCACTAAAGGAAGGAATAAAATGCACACTCATTTTGGTATGAAAACCTATCTTACAATACAGGAAAGTGGGGGATAAGGGGATAAGCAGGGTCGGGGGGATGATGGATGGGGGGACATGGGGAGGAGGGAGCAATTTGAGGTCGACACTCATGGGGAGGGACAGGATCAAAAGAGAATAGAAGTAATGGGGGACAGGATAGGATGGAGGGAAATATAGTTAGTCTTATACAGCACAACTATTATGGAAGTCATTTGCAAAACTACACAGATTTGGCCTATATTGAATTGCTTGCCTTCCAAAGGGAAGGGGTGGGGAGGGAGGGAGGTAAAGAAGTTGGAACTCAAAGTGTTAGGAACAACTGTCGAGTAATGTTCTTGTCACTAGGAAATAAGAAATACAGGTAAAGGGGTACAGAAAGTTATCCGGCCCTACAGGACAAAAGAGAAGATGGAGACAAGGGCAGAGAGGGATGATAGAAGAGAGGGCAGATTTGTGATAGGGGCAATTAGAATTCTTGGTGTTTGGGGGGGGGGGGATAAAAGGGGAGAAAATTTGGAACCCAAAATTTTGTTAAAATGAATGTTAAATAAATAAATTAAAAAATAAAAATTAAAAAATAAAAAAATTCTTGCTAGAGTCCTCCTTAATAAGCTGATCCTTCACCTGGAAGATGGGCATATATCTGAGAGCCTGTGTGGCTTCAGAAAGGGCTGAGGAAGAGTCAATATGGTGTTTGCTCCCTGACAACTCCAGGAGAAATGCCAGGAGCAGAACAGAGGTCTGTACACATGGTTTGTAGATCTGCCCAAGGCCTTTGACACTGTTAGTTATGAGGGCTTATGGAAAGTTGTCAAAATTTGGTTGTCTGGAGAAGTTCATCAATATTGTACGTCAATTTCATGATGGCATGTTTGCTTGGGTTCTGGATAATGGACAAAGCTCTCATGACTTTCCAGTCACCAATGGAGTGAAACAGGGCTGTGTGCTTGCTCCCATGCTTTTTAGTATGATGTTTTTAGCCATGCTGACAAATGCTTTCAATGAGGATGAACACAGGATCAAGGTCAGCTACCGTACTGATGGTAAGTTCTTCAATTTGAAAAGGTTACAAGCCAAGACCAAAGTAGAGGGAGTGCTGGTGCATAGTTTTCTGTTTGCAGATGATTGTGCACTCAGTGTAGCCTCTGAAGCTGAGATGCAACAAAGTATGGATCAATTCTCTGCTGCCTGTGCTAATTTTGGCCTAATAATTAACACCAAAAAAAAAAACACAGGTGCTCCATCAGCCACCACCACACCATCCATACATGGAACCATCAGTTACAACAAATGGAGAAGTTTAGAATGCTGTGGATAAGTTCACTTACCTTGGTAGTATACTTTTCAGGGATGTACACATTGACAATGAGGTTAATGCATGCATTGCCAGAGCTAGCTCAGTGTTTGGGAGGCTCCAAAGAAAGGTTTGGAAGAGAAGAGGTATTAGACTGACTACCAAACTGAAGGTCTACAGAGCCGTTGTGCTGACCTCATTGTTATATGCTTGTGAAGCATGGACAGTCTACCAGCGCCATGCCAGGAAACTGAATTGCTTCCATTTGAATTGTATTAGGAAGATTCTGAGGATCACCTGACAGGATAAGGTACCAGACACTGAAGTGCTTGCTTGAGTTGAACTGCCAAGTATTCAAACTATGCTTCAGAGAACGCAACTCCAATGGGCTGACCACGTTGTTCAAATGCAAAATGTAGGCTTACCAAAAAGACTATTTTATGAAGAACTTGCATGGGGCAGGCGATCACATGGTGGCCAGCAGAAACGATATAAGAACACTCTCAAGAACTTTGGATTTGACTGTGCAACGTGGGAGACACTGGCACATGACCGCTCAGCATGGCATGCCCACATAGGAAAAGATGCTGTGCTCTTTGTGCAAAGCAGAATTGAGACAGCACAAAGTAAACCCAGGATGCACAAATTTGGGATATCCACCCCAAATATTCCAAAGGACTATCCGTGCCCAACCTGTGGTAGAGCATTCCAAGCTCATATTGGTCCGATCAGCCACAGTCATACACACTGAAATTTCACTTTACAATAGTGATGTCATTTTGGTCATCTTAGAAGACTTAGGACAACAACCATTCCTTTTGTTAAATACTTCCAAATTACATATAAAAAATTAACAGCATTTTAAAAAAATTTGAGTTCCAACTTCTTTCCTTTCTTTCCCCTGCCCTCACTCCTTGGGAAGGAAAGCAATTTGATACTGATCATACATCTGAAGTCATGCAAAACATTTTCATATTATCCATGTTGCAAAAGAAAACAGGTTAAAAAATGGAAAAAAAAAATTTTAAAGTATGCTTCTAACTGTGTTCAGATCTGTATTCATCAGTTCTCTCTCTCTGAAGGTGGATAGTATTTTTCATCATAGGTCCTTTGGAATTGTCTCAGATCATTCTCTTGACAAAGTAGCTACAAATTCTACAGTTGATCATCATTACAATATTGCTGTTACTGTGTTCAATGATCTCCTGGTTCTGCTCACTTCACTTTGCATCAGTTCATATGTCTTCCCAAGTTTTTCTGAAACCATCCTGCTTCTCATTTCTTATAACACAATAGTATTCTATCACAATCATATTCTACAACTTGTTCAGCCATTCCCCAATTGATGGGCATCCCCTCGATTTCCCATCACAAAAAAAAGCTGCTATAAATATTTTGTACAAATAGGTTCTTTTCCCTTTCCTTTGATCTCTTTGGTATACCCATTTTAGTAGTGGTATTGCTAAGTCAAAGGGTGTGCATAGTTTTATAGCTCTTTGGGCATCGTTGCAAATTGTTCTCTAGAATAGTTGAACCAGTTGAACCAATGGTGCATTAGTGTCCCAATTTTTCCTTATTTCCTCCAGCATTTGTCATTTTTACTTTTTTGTCATGTTGGCCTATCTAAGAGGTGTGAGGTGGTACCTCAGGGTTGTTTTAAATTGCATTTCTCTGACCAGCTGTGATTGGGAGCATTTTTTCATGTGACTATTGATAGCTTTGATTTCTTCTTCTGAAAACTGCCTATTCATATCCTTTGACCATTTATCAACTGGGGAATGGCTCTTATTTATACAAATTTGTTTGAGTTCCCTATATATTTGAAAAATGAAGCCTTTATCAGAGAAACTCATAAAATTTTTACATTGCTTTTTCTGACACTATGACCTTGGACAGCTCACTCCCCTAAGTTTTAGTTTCCCTAGTTGTAAAAAAGAGGATGGATGAGGTCTCTTCTAGCTCTATATCTACAAACTATGTCCTTCCTACTCTCTGGTATTTCTCCCTCAATTATCTGTTGTGGTCACAAGAGTTGTGAAGTCACCACATCCATTCTTCTTTCTGCTCTCTTCCCTTGGCTGCATAGTCAAATCAAGTCAACAAACATTAAGTGCTTATGCTTACTATGTGCCAGGCACTGTGCTAAGTACCTGGGATACGGAGAAAGGGGAAAATAACCCGTTATTGCCCTCAAGGAGTTTATTATAACTGCGACATAACGGTCTCTCTGTGCTTTCTGCCCTCTTCTCACCTCCTCTGGATAGTCACTACAGGTGTGAAGTCATCATGTCTTCTCCTTTCCCTGCCCCCCTTTACTTTACTTCTCCCTATTACCTCCAAGATTCATTATATACTCTCTATTTGGTATTCAAAGTGCCTCATAAACTGATCCCTTTCTATCATTCCAATCTTCTTATACTATACCCCTCCACTCTCCAGTTATATAAGCCTACTTCCATTTTTCAAGGAAGACACTCCATCTCTAATCTTTGTGCCTTTGCATTGGCTTTCCTCTGTCCCTAGAACACTGAACCTCTTTGTTCTGCCTCTTAGTTGTCATGATTTCGAGCCAAAGCTCAAATCCCATTTTCTACAGGAGGCCTTTCTTGGTTCCTTAGCTACTAGTCACTTTCCTCAAAGATTATCTCTTAGTAAAGATAGATAGATATAGATAAATAAAAATTATGTATATCATATATTTACAGTTATTTATATGTTGCCTACATTAGAATATTATTTCCTCGAAGCCACAGACCACATTTTTGCCTTTCTTTATATCTAACGCCTAGCAGACAGTAAACACTTAATAAATGCTAGTTAAACTCTCTATAGTCACTATAAGGGTAAAGTTAGCATTTCTTTCTTGCTCTTTGATCTCTTTCTCTCTCACCTGTCTTCAAGGATGCTCCAAGAGTAAAGTCAGGACATGTTGGCATCTTACCATTGGGACTAAACACACCAGCCCTATGGTACTTGGAATCAGATGCCTATATATCCTGTCATTGCCTATACAGCCCGAAAGCTGCTTTTTAACTTTAGCAGTTCAAAAACCATTCCTCACACCCAACTCCTCTAATAACCTTGTTTTGGGGGAAGGAATTCCTTCTCTTCTGATTTCTCATTCTAGGGTCTATGCTATGAAATGCAAGTAGGCAAGGACCCAAATCTTGCATTTGGACATACTGACTAACCACAATGTATACAACACTTTACTTAGGAAACTTCTCATTTTCTTCATTATTCTTTGAAATAACCACATGAAATTTCCTACATTTGGAGATTCTCTACTTAGGGAGAGGTGAGTATGGGGTGGGAGAAAGTGGTAAAAGGAAGAAGACAGAGGGAGGACAGAGTTCAACAACATTCTTGCCTGATGTTCCAGATCCCCATGGGAAAAGAAAGAGTCAGAATAACAACGATATAATTTTTTCTGGAGAGAATAGTGGGGTCAATTGTAGTAGTGCTCCCCATTAACAGCCCATCAGCCTTCCTAATTACCTACCTTTTCAGCTTTATTGTGACATAGTGTAAACTGATCCAACCATCCTAGAGTTTATTTGTGGACCTTACACTAATAGCAGTCATTAAATCTGGGGCTAGAAAATACTAAGAGTTGGTGATAGGCCTAATAAAAATTAGCAATTGCTCAGGCTCCAAGTTAGAGGAGACCTTCTGAAATCACCAATTAACAGGCTTGAGAAGTCCATGGCAATCCTGACAGTCACTGGGGTTGGAGGGTTCTTGGGGTTCCTGGGGAGCTAGCTCTGGCGATAGTATCAGCAATACAAAGAGGTAGCAAGAGAACCTCTGGGCTCAATAAGAATCACAGAACCCTAAAATTGAAAGAAGCCTCACCAAAGAAAAAGTACAGTGTCAAGTTAAAGACCTGAGTTGGAGTCTACTGAGTCACCTAGCTGCCGTAAAGTCAAGTCCTGGTTTCATCAATTACTATGACCTTGAATAAGTCACTTCTCCTTTCTCAAGCCTCAGTTTCTTTATCTGAAAAAATGAGGAGATTGGACTAGGTGATCTTGAAGGTCCCTTCCATCTCTGATAGTCTGTAATTCTATGCTCATTTCTCTGATCCTGGACCAATAGTAAATATAAGAGAAAGAACTGTTTGCCGACAGTCTGCTCCGAGAAACCAGGAGAGCATTTCACTCACTCTGTTTTCCAGGACTTAGTCTGCTGCTAATTACCAGGGACAGTGTCCCATCAACAAATGACACTAGCCAGGCTTTGCTCACAGGAACCATTTAAAGATATCCCCGTGTGGGATGCAAAAGGAAACAATCCTGCCTGCAACAACAGTCTCAGGGCATTCTCTTTTGTCCATTCTCTGAGACCTGAAAACCCCTGTACCCTAGGTGACTCACTTCCTTTTTTGGGACTTGACATCCTGTGGAAGCAGCTGCCTGAGTGTTATAAGCTGGGGATGTGAAGGAATTAAACATTTCTGAATGTAGAAATTCAAGGTCAGAGGCAGGATGGTATAGTAGAGAGCCAGTCTTGAAGTGTCAGGAAGACAGATTTGAGTCCTAATTTTGACATACATACGCTAGCTGCTTGACCCTGGGCAAGAAAATAAACCTTGCAGTGCAGAGCAGGAAGTAACCTATATTGGCAGAAGGAATTTCTTCATTGGGAATTCTCAATAACAATGAGACTGATAATACAAATCCAGTATTTCCCCTTCCCCCAAAGTTAAAGGGGGACCCCCAAAAGAGAAATGGAACCTGAGTCAGTAAATACTGATTATCTACCACCTTTGGGGAAGATTAAAAAAAAACACTGGAAAAAAAGACCATTTAATCCATTTATTATATACAATATTAAGGCACAAGTTTAAGCAGCAAAGAATAAGAAAATCTTTGGCTGACCAACAATATCAATATTTGCTGCGGGGGTCACATCACACTCTTGGACTTCCCCCTATGTACACATCCCCATCTGGCTGTACAACGCTGTACACCCCATTCTATACAGACCAGCAATAATCACATGCCAATATTTTACAACCAGTTACCGATGTCACCTGGAATGAATACAGAACAAATTCACAAAGCACCAAGACACATACACATGGAGCAGGCAAGTGTAACCATAGCAGGTGCTGTGTGTAACCATCGCTGGAGGTGGGGACACGCAACCAACCCATGAAACTTTCTTTAGACTCTGCTCTCTCATCCAACTATGGGGAATGAACCACTGCTCTTTCCAAAAGGGAAAACCACCTCAATTCAACTGACAATGCTGAGAACCTCCTCCAAGATTATTTCTCTAAATCTGCAAATAGTAAACAGGGTTTACATTTGTCTACATTCCATTCTGTAATAAATAGTTGTTTACGAGGTGGACAAATTTCGGGACAAAATCGTTTGTAAACACACTGCTGGAGAACAAAACTTTCTGCACTGATACTAGAAGAAAAGGCTGCAAATATATTTATTTATATGTAATTGTATTTTTAATTCTACAAAGTAGCAAAATCTCACAGCAAAAGCATACTGTAATGGTATTATAAAACAACATGCATTTCGTAGAACACAGTTTTGCTCAATACCTACTGAATGTACGTTCTAATGAATATACACATATACTTGCAGAGTGTGCATATACATATAAACACATGCATGACATCACGAGAGTGATGGAACCTTTTATCAAAAAGCAAACAAATATACTGGAACATATACATCCAAATGAGTGTTTGTCCTCCTGTATTCCTTGAAGGATGGCATTATTAATCAAAACATTTTTGGAACTCCTCTTTGGACACTGCTGCCAGAGCTAAGTTTCAGGCCACAATTTACTTGGTTCCCTTGGAACAATGGATAAGAGTTACCCAAGGCAGGGACAAGATTTTTTTTTTTTTTTTAGCAATTATATAAATATGGAAAGGATTTCACCAGCATGACATAGGAATTCACCACAATGATCCAGATCACAATTTATTCTAGAAATTGCCTGAGGCACATAGAACTATCCAAAAATGATAGTGGCTGCCCTGGGTAGCAACAAGGTCCACCATCAATGGAGACTTTCAAGTGACAGTTGGATGACCACTTCACTGGATTGCTATAGAGAGCATCTGTTTAAGTAAAAGTAGGACTAGGTGACCCCTGGGGTCTCCCAAAGTAGGGATTCTGTGATTCCTGGAAAAGGAAATCAGCTTTATTTTCACCAAAAAACTGGTTTTACCCAATTTGATTACCTACCTTTTCCAAGAGATTTGGCACCAAATAATCAAATGAAATCCACCTTTAAAAGGGAAGATCTGTCTGCACTGAGCATACTCAAAAGCAAAGCAAGACATGAGCCAGATACATTTTTAATAGTGATGGCAGCATCATGGAATAAAGGTATGGTGCCCCAAGCAGATGACTTTAAAGGGTCCATCACTCACTTGGATGTATAAGGTCTGGTGTATTTGCTAAAAAATAATTTTTTAAGTCACATCACTTGATAGTCACCCCTTGTATATATGCACTTACATATATACATGTATATGTACACCATTAAATATTTAGAAGAGAAAAGGGTACAACTATTATAAAAAGAAAGAAACTTTTAAAAGGAGCATTTTTGTCATTTCCTTGAAGAAATCCGCTTACTAAAATGCTAACCACTGTCATCTCCCTGCTGACCATTTCTTGGTAACTTGCTAAATAATCCATTTCCCAAGAAGTCCATGCTTTTGCAGATACAAATGCTTTAAACAGTCCACTCACTGAACACACACACACTTTGAAACATTTAGATTTCTTCATGAATAAAGAAAACAAAGGTTTATAAAACATATACTGAGTCATCTCAGGTTCGGGGGACAGAAGGTGGACTAACAAGAAGGAAGATGTATATCGCATAGTTTATCTGGAAACACGAAAGAACATCCATGGGATTTCTCTTGCTATAGACATACCACTCCTTTGATAAGAAATTCAAAACCATAAAGAGTGACACAAAACGTTTTTCAGGTACAAACAAAAAATAAATGTATAGAATTAACAAAACTGTGGTGCTAGAAAATATCTCTTGGCTTGGCACATTTCTCTGCTATGTAAAGGTGGCATCTCTGACCTTCTGGGCCACTGTTCCATTAGCTGCTCCTTCATCATTCCCTCCTTACACACATTATTGGGCTGTAGTAGGAATCACTAGGTTCCTGGTGAGTGTTTACATTGGGGAACCCAAAGATAATGAGCCATTCTCCCTCCTCTCTCTCTGTTATCTACATGGCAACCAGAATCCAATTAGAATTCAGCATAAGGGTCTGTGTTTTGGCCACCATAGGTACATGTACTCATAATCTTGATGATAAATGGGTGAGATTGGACACAAGGAATGTGGACACCTAAATGGAGATACTGAAGGTTACCTGGAAACCACTCAAGGGTGGCGCTAAGCATCAGGAGGTTTTATTCTCTGGCACATGAGATTTAGGAAGGAGGCTCCCCTTCATGACTGTCCACGAGACCTTCTTTGTGTTAAGACTAGAATCCACTCTGAGCAACCAGTCTCCTGGTTCAAACCAAACTTTTTCTGATGGAGTTCAAGAACACTGATACACTCCAAAGGGCAACTGCTTACTTCTGACCTTCACAGCCTTATTTTTAAGGGGAAAAAAGGCTCATCAGTTTTCATTTCACTGCAGAGAAGTCAAAGCTCCTCAAATGAAGGAAGTGAATGATGACCTACCCTGGTAGCACATTCAAGATAGGCTAATCTTGGCACTTTCCACAGTCTGGCTTAACTAACATCTGGGAAGTTTAAGAGGGCAAAAACTGAGGGGAAATGAAGAAATTCTTGACAGGTTAAAAAATGAAGGCCTCTTCTCTATTTCTGGGGTAGGGGGGTTGGGGACTTGCTTTTAGATACACCTGAAAAATCTAGTGTCAGAGGACTTTCTACAAATGTACAATATTTGGTAGCACCTCTACGAAACCCTTTGCACACACTGACTACAGGACAAGTAAAGTTTTTTGATGAGTTGGAAGGTATCATCTAGTCCAATCTCCCAATTTTATAGATGAAGAAACGGAGGCCCAGAGATGCAAAGTAATTTGCCATGACTTTATCATGGTTAATTCATTCAGTGTTGTCAATGAAATAATTTTAATAGCAATATTTCAGAATTTATTTATCTCTTGGCATTCATTGATTCTCTACAGCAATAACCTTCTCAGTAGTGTTCTATGATAAAGGACCTAAATCTGCTGAACATCTTGATGGGAAATCCTCTGTCCTGGCCAAGGCAGGAGTCATTTCAAAGAGCATTTTCTTTTAACACTGTTTTTTAGGGAATACTCATACACCCTCTTTATTACTGGTATCAATGGAAATTTCTCATCAGCTACTGATAGAATTCAAGGGCCTCAGTACTTGACTTTCACCCCAATTTTGTGTGTTACTATGGATGTGACAACACTTGGATTAATCCCTTGCCGTTGGAGGAAGAGGGGCATATGTCCATTAAATACTGATTGGTGCTAGAGATCAGTATCTTCAGAGGTTGCTACCATCAGCTTAACCCTGTCACAAGTGCTAGTAAAATGGATCAGAGATGAGGATAAGGACATTTCATTCACTTTGCACCTCACTTACCTCTGACCTATACTCCATGACATCCCCAAAGCCCTGGGATTTCACAATGAAAGAGGTGAAAAGAGCCCACTAATGGAAACAGGCATCTCCTAATGTTCAACCTGCCTTCTGTGATCTTTGTCACATGAACAAAGGGCAGGTTTCAACAAATAAATATGAACAAAAAATCCATTCTGGGTCAAAAGTCAGTGGTTTTCTCCTTCCTGTTCAGATGAAAACTCTTTCGTTCCTTTCATCTGGTTGGGTTGTGAGCTCATGTTCTGGGGAAGCTGGATCCATACATCAGTCAAATTCCAAAGACTTGCCTTAAAAGAACTGACAAGACAAGTGGGAGGAATTCCAAAGTATTTTATCTCTAGCTGTCAATTAGGTGAAACCATACACAAGATTTCACATTTTTTCGTATGTGACCATGGGAAGAAAAAAAAATCTAGAAAAAAAAGTAGAATGAATGAGATAGAATGATAAAATTTGGGACCAGAAAAGAACCTTAGTTCAACCCATTCATTTTACAGAAAAGGAAACAGTCCCAAGAAGGTAAAAATGACTTTTCCATAGTCACGGATGTTTAGAATGTAAAGAGATACTTACTCGATGCTTAATAAACACTTGCTTATTGACTGATCTGAGCCATTTTGGAGAGGTAGCTCTAAAACTAAGGCTCACCTTCTCAAGACATGAAACTCTGGAAACTTTTAAAGGAAAACAAATTGAGAGTGAAGAAACATGCAATGTCACTTTGATCCTTTCCACTCCAGAATGAGAGAGGATGATAACTGCCTAATACATCACCTATTTTTACATTCAATGTTCTCCCTGCCTGGTCTAGGAAAAGCTGATCAGAAGAATAAATATTAAAACATCCCTACTGGATGTGCTAGTGCGTTACTAAACACATTCTTGGCAGAGGGAGGCGAAAGGCTATATTCTTTGCTGCTCAATAATAATCCTGAGGGGGAGGAAGCAGAGGGTGAGTATGGGAAGCTAGTCCTGGGCCCACAACTACAAGAAATCTTGAACAGGGGGGCTGCTGAGGTACAGACAGAGCTGGGCCAACTAAAGCATTGTTGTGAAAGACTCCCTTTTCCCAGTCTCTTAAATAGAGCAATTTGAATAGTGGGTTAAGTAAGAATGATTAAGCTCTTTCTAGAAGAGGCCATGTGAACCAGAAGAAAGGCAATGCCCTTCTCTTAAAGAAAAAGTCATATCATCAATGGTATATCCTACTTCATCAAAGTTTAACAAGTGTTTCACAGTCAGAATGAGTCATCATGGATATGAGCTAGGGGGTCTAGAGACAGGGGAAAGACAGAAACAAGGTAGCTAGAATATGGCTTGAGAAAACTACTAGTTCATTATTAAGCACAGAAGGAATAATGAGACCACTTAACACGATGTTCTTTGAAATCCTAGTTCTAAGAAGCAAGGATGAATTTAAGGTAATGAGAGTACCGAAAGCCCAAAAGTGTGACCTTCTCAGAAGACACTGCTAAATCTAGGGTGGAAGGGAAAGAGGAGGTTGTCTAAATCTCCTGAAAATCTGGAACTGGTCAGGGATTGCTTAGGGGCTGCCATCCCTTTCCAGTATCCCACCTCCCTGTGAAAGTTGAATTGTACTTACTCATACCCACACCAACATGCTCATAACCCTTCATGGGAAGCCCTGATGAGGGTTCAGGGATGTTTTATATATATATAATTAGAATGGGTTCTAGTGATAGCTAAACATTTTTTTTTTTGCTTATAAAAGGTATGCAAAAAGAAATGCAGGGCTTTCAAAGAAAAAGCAATTTGGGAGCTTAACCATTCTTAATCAGATAATGGTTCTGAACAGATCCTAGCCAAGAGATACCTTTTCTATACGATAAAAACTGCTACTTTCTATTTTATGTTAAATTCCTTTCCAAATCCACACTTATCTTCCCCTTTTCCTTTCTTTGCACCAATCCAGAATACTTTCATTCATCTTCAGTCATGTAGGTGTCCTGTTTCCATCTACCTTTAAAAATAAATGTGTTTTTAGAGTCTGAAATCCCTATCTTTTTAAATTGTCTTGAAATCCCACCCACCAAACTTCTCTGTCTCCCTCCCTCCCTCCCTCTCTTTCCCATTCCCCTTTCTTTGCCCTAAAACACTTTTCTTGGGCATCAAAATTCCATGGGAAGTTCCCTGGGAGAAGAGGGCAACTCCTAGATGAGAACTTCCATCATCTCTCCATCTGGAAACTCAGGTTTATGAAGCAAACTGCTGACTCGGCCTTTGTTGTCAGAAGGCTTCCCTTGGCTTGGAGAGGTCTCTGCCAAAAGAAAGAGAAAGATATGCGTACATACACACACACATACACATGTACACATATACACATATGTATATATACATGTGTATATATGTATATATGTATGTATGTATATATATGTGATAATAGCCCATTCATCAAAAAACAACCCAACCTCAAAAGGCTTTAGAAGCCTTTCTTCAAAACCAAACCCTTTCAATATGATCAAGAATGTTTAGGGGAGAGGGGAAGGAAGGAGGAAATCTAGCCCTGTAAACAGCCTTTCTAAACATGCCCTCAGGTTTACAAGTGGGATCCAAGCAAGACTCTTGCTCCTTTCACTGGGCCTGTTCATCATTCTCCTTAAATTACCTCCCCTGCTCCCCACCACAGCACATACATCTTGAGCCAGATTTCTGCAAGCATGTCTCTTATGCTTAAATAACTGCCTCAAAGCTAAAAGGTCCTATTGTTTAGAACAAGAATAAAGCACCACTAGTATATTTTCAATAAACATAAGAGTTCATTTTTTTCCTCAAATAGGAGCTGTGAAAAACTGCACTCTCCCACCTCTACCCAGAAGGTCTAAATTAAAATCACCCTTTACATCCAAAAAAGCAGCTTTCCCTTGGCTTTGACAGTGAATAGGATACTTCTGTAGCCACTGCATGTTCATGAAATGTTGATGACAAAAGCTCACACTTCCCAAAAAGTCTTTTCCAAATTCCACAGCAGCATCAACTACTGTGCTCCAAGGAGACATGTTAGATCCCTCATTGTAACAGGGACTGGATCTGTGATTTCATTGGTATAGGATAATGATGTCAAACTCAAATAGAAACTGTTCCCTGCCTGCAGCATATTGACATAGAAAACCATAAATTAACATTATCTAGGTTGTATTGTACTTTTATTTTGTTAAACATTTCCCTGGTTCTTAATGGAGCAGCAAGTTTGATACCTCTGGTGTAGGAGAACTCCTAGGTAAGGAAATTCTCACCAACAAGGCAGGTCAGTACTATCTCTGCAAGTTATAGTCTTATGGAGTCTCCTAAAGGAATGGGGTCAAATTCTAATAGAAATTAGGGTCACTATATAATATGTAGGGATCCCAGGAGGTCACATTTGGACTTAGAAAACCACACATGTTTATACGCTATACTTTTTTATTAATATATTAACACATTAAAATCAGATCATGACTACATTTTAATTTGGTTAGGATTTACTTGAGAGTGCTGTGGGCTGCATCCATCCTGTGTTTGACACCTCAGGCCTATAGTCCCCACAGCTTAAACCCTTTGCGCAGGTTCATATCATAGCCAGTGTGTCTCAGGGCCAGAAGCAAGATCTGAACCTAGGTCTTCCTGGTTCTGAGTCTAATACTTTATCGACTACACCACTCTTGCTCTCATGCTCAAAGAATTTTGCGTTCCATCCTTCAGGGAGGTAGTTAAGTTCAATAATAATTAAATACAAGCTATGTATCAGAAGTTTACAAGCCAAAAATGTCTTTCCTACTTGTGATCTCTCTTGAGCCAAGCTTCCCTCTCTGCTCTTCCCCTCCCTTACTGGATAAAAAGTCCAGATCCTACAAAAGGGGAAATACTCACCCAACTTTTCTCCAGTCCCCTTGGCTCCTGTGTGTTTCAAGATGGGGCTGTTTGAAGGGGTAGTGCTCAGCTTGCCACGACTGGGGAAAGTAGCCATGCTGGACCAGAAGAGTTCAGAGCTCTTGTCGGTCTGAGTGCTGCTGTCCTTGCTGCCTGTTTTGGCATGGGAGCTGCCTACCAGAACCATGGAAGCTGCTGGGGACAGAGACGAAGCCGCTGGCGGTGGCAGGGGAGGAGGCGTTGGCAGCAAGGGTGTAGAAGCGTGGTCATGGTGCTCTTTACCTAATAGCAATCCTGAGAGTGAGAAAAGAAACATGTTTCAGCATCGTGAGTCTCTTTATTAAGATTGGGCAAGATTTTCCTCCTTAGCTAAAGTGTGCAGGTTTATCACCAGTGCCTGGTGATAATGTCTTAAGAAAGCTGACCTCTCCTGTAGGCAATGTGTTCAGTCCTCCACTGGCCTGCTGCTATTTCTGAAATTCTCCCCAATTCCTTGATTGTGACTCAAGTAGGGTCATAAGGGTCTCATGTAGACCCTTGCTGAAAAGCAAACTGCTATTCACCATTCTCAAGTCAATGAATGGTTTGACAGACTCGTTGGGAGAAGAAGGAAGAAGAGGTACATTTTTATTTACCTTAGGGTGGGAAGGAAAGTTAAGACAAATGGGTAACAAAAGAGAAATCCAACTGAATGGGGACACCCTGAGCATCTAGGATTGGGAAAACTGCTCAGTGATCATGAGGAGTTGACCTCCTCTCCTTAGCTATATCCCTCAGACAGTGCCTAAGGCTGTAGCTGCTAGAGAAGGGAAATGGGTCACCCTAGACAGGAAGGTCTCCAGATGTTTCCAAGCAAAGCTGGGCTCATGAAGATCTCGTCATAAGGCCAGGGCACCAAGGAGCAGGACTCCAGGCACATGTGTGACTCCCGAGAAGAATATTCAAAGAAAGGCTAAGTGTTCAAAGGAGAAATCCCTAAGTTGACTGTGAAAGTTTTTAGTGTGAGAGACATACATTTTAGGAAAAGCTGTCTCCATAAAGTGCTAGGGTTTATACATGTACTGTTAAGTGCTACTCATTATAGGAGCACAGAGCTTGGAGGAAGCTGCAAGGCAATCTAATTCAACCCCTTTATTTTACAGATGGAGAAATTGAGGCCTGAGGATTAAGTCTGAGGTCACAAAGGGAGTAAGTATAATAGAGCTAATAAAGTCAGGCTAACAAGCATTTATTCAGTGCTAAGTCCTGGGGCAGAAAGGCAAAAGCAGTTCCTGAACCCCTCAAGGAGTTCGCAAAGGGGTTGTCAAGTGGGGGAAACAATATGGAACAAAGCTATAAAAACACGCTACATACAGGGATAACGTGGCCCTAATCACAGACAGAAGACACTAACAAGCATTAACAGGGCCTGGGAAAAGGATCTGGACCCAACTACTCTGAATCCAGAGTCAATGCGCTTCCCCCGTACCATGATGCTTTCCAAGCTAGTTTGTCTTAGTTTGGGTAGTTCATAAAAGACCCCCATCAGCTAGGTTTACATATCCTCTTTCCCAAAGCAACCTAAGCAGTGATTTATAAATTTCCTCTAACTACGCACAGGTATCCCTTGGCCTGAACAGAAGCCTGCTCAAGATTTTGCTCTGGTCAATCACCCCAAACCAGGGGTATCTCACTTTGTCAGGACCATTGGGAAACTTTCCTGAGTCCTTCCACAAATCAGAATTGGATGTGGAGGTTTCCATCTACCTTCTTATAAAGCCAATCAAGATATGTGTCTCAGAGCCCTGATTTAGCAGTGGGTTCTGTGTGTCGTGATCATTACTGGAGGCAGAAATGGGAAGGAGGGACAGGGAATGGGGGCCACAGAAACATTTCCTGAATTTCCAAAGCCTCAAAATCTGTTGCAAGGAAGCACTTGCTAACAATCAGAGTTGTCCAAAGTAGGAGAATGGGCTGCCAGAGTCCCCCTCTTACCGAAGGCTTTTACATAGAGATTACATGTCCAGGGATAGTTCAGGGAGAATTTTGTTCAGGTAAAGTTTAGATTAGGGAGATTTCTGAGATCCTTTCCAGCTGTGAGATTCCAGGTTTTATTGGCTGTCCTACTCTGTGCTTGGAAGGCTGGAAGGGCAGAGGGTAGGGCAGGAGGAAGCTAAATGCCTAGTGGGTAGATGTCATAAACTGACTTCATTCAGGCTGGTCTCTTTTTGATGCATTTCCAGCTGTCCTTGATCATGCCTCTCTTTCCGTGGGTCTCCAGCAAGGCTCTCTATCTGTGGGGCGGAGCACAATTGCCCTGGAAGGGGTCTTTGATGAGCGCAGCTGCTGTCCACATACCCTCTTTGAAGTGAATTTCCTTTGAGGGCGGGGGGCTGCTGAGACAAGACTGTGGAGGGACTTCAAACAGAGATCCTGGCTGGGCAGCTTTGATCGCCAGATTTCTTATTCTTCATACTCCCTTATGTTCTTAACCCCCCTGGCAGTCAGAATTCTCTAGTGTTCCTGGGTTTAGAATCCCCATCCTCCCCCACCTCTGTCTGCAGTGCTAAGGGAAAACATCACACAAGGCACAAAGTCTGCTCCTAAGGAGAATCTTCAAAGGAGGCATAATTGGTCAGAGAACTGCCCTCCCCATCTCAGCCCACCACCCCAACTGCTTTGGAAATCCAGCATGGGAGAGTGGAGGAATTCTGTAAGGAAAAGATGTCTGGGATTGTGCCAGGGGCAAAGCTCTATTTCTAAGCCTCCTTGAGCCCTAACTTCTGATCCCAACCCTAGATATTTCTGCCAGGAACTCCAGTGAGCAGAGCTCTAAACTTGGGAGTCATGGGACATGAGTTTGAATCTCGAGTCTCCTATTTACGGCCTTGTGACCTTGGACAAGTCACCTAACTAGACTCAGATCATTCTGTTTTGCAGTTGATTCTTGGTTTTAACTCCATGGAACAAATGTTCTGTACTGGGTACCCCCAAGCGTCCCATCCCCCATTTCTGCCTTCCTGACTCCTTCTGTATGTTGTCTCCTCCTTGGTATTTTAAGCTCGTCAAGGACAGTAACTGTTTTTCTTCTCATTAATTGCATTCCTTGAGCTTAGCACAATGTCTGATATCTTGTAAGTGCTGAAGAAAGGTTTACTGGATTGGAGTGGATTGGACGTAACTTGCCTGAGCCTCATTTCTTGATGTGTAAATGAGGAAGCTGAATCAGATGGCTTCTGACATACCTTTTGGCTCCTGATCTATGAGCCTATTAGTGCCTGCCTCACAAAGCCTCTCAGAAGTCCTGCCCTACATAACAGAAATAACAAATACTACATCATCCACTCATGTCCTCCTTTCCTGCCTCAATGTGGTGCGCAAGTGACCCTATGACCTCAATGGCTGTGCAAGCTACGGCAGGTCCCACAAAGCTGGCAAGTGTTTGTGTTTGGACCTAGCCATGGACTTGCTGTGTGTCTGCCTGCTGAAAACCAGCCTAGCAAAGGACCAAGAGAATCATCCACTGCAAGCTTGACTATGAGTGGAGAAATACATGGGGCCAGGGCAACTCATGAAACTGTCTGCTAAAGGTCATCAGGAAAGGGTGAAGCATCATATATTTCTATGGCACATATCCCTTTTCAAGAGACTTTAAAATCTATTATTTCTTTTGCTCTTCACCTGTCAGATTACTAGTACCTGTTACAAAGGAAGCAAAGCTAAGTGACTTGCCCAAAGTCTCATCCAATAAGTGGCCAGTGTAGGCCTAAAATACTGGTCTCCATCCTCCTATCTCTTTCCATTGAACTGGGAGAGGGCAGAGATTGTTTCTGCTACTCTTTGTATCCACAACACCTGGTACATAGTAGGTGCCTTTAGTAGGCTTATGTTGCCATCCTTTGTATCCACAGTATCTAGCATGGTGCCTGGCACACAGTAGGTGCCTTTAGTAGGCACATGGTGCCATTCTTTGTATCCACAGTATCTAGCATGGTGCCCAGCACATAATAAGTACATTTAGTAGGCATATGTTGCCATCTTTTGTATTTGCAATACTTAGCACGGTGCCTGGCACATAGTTGGTACCATTATTAGGTATGCAGAAAGCAGCACTTATTAAAATGCTTACTGATGAATTGACTGGTATTTCACTTTGACTCGTTGTTCAGTACAGAGAATAAGGACAGGTATGGAACTTACCAATGCTCCCTTTCCATGTCCTCTCCTCCTTCTTCTCCTCAGCTAACTGGTTGCTAGTAAGAGACGTTTGGCGTGAATGTGTGCCAGTGGCTGCAGCAATGGATGGGACAGAGCGGGCAGGGCGTAAGCTGGAGGCATCTGTCTTTCCCGCATCTTTTCTAGATCGCTGTTGAAGGACCTTAATCATGGCATCTTTCTCTATGATTTTGGCATGGAGATTTTTTATGCTGGGGAGAGAGTAAGAGCAAAAAAAAAAAAAAAGCCCTAGGTTACAGACAGAATTCTCATGTTTTCCCGAGAGAACTCCCCAATACCACTCCAACCATCAGTGGAATTAGAGACAGATTAATAGCTACAGAACACAGCTCTTGTTAACATAACCTCAGTTTCAGAGTTGAGTTTTGACATAAAATTACATGTACCAACTTTTCCTTTGTAGACAACAGCTAGATCTTCCTCCCCTTTTGCCAGGTGCTTCCTTTTCTCATTCAGAAAGCACCAGCTCAATGTCACTCTTATATTTAGCCCAGTACTCTGGAGTCAAGAAGACCTGAGTTCAAATCCAGTTTCAAACATCTGATAGCTATATGACCTTGAGCAAGTCACTTATCTTCTATTTTTAACCAGTTTCCCTCAATCGGAGACTGGACCTTCTTTTAGGACCTTGGAGCAAGTAAACATGTAATGGGCCTGCACAATTACTCTAGTGCAAGTGATCAGGCATCTGGAAAACCATTACAGGTTCATTTCTGGCCCGTTAGCAGACAGCCAGCAGATGCAAAACGAGGCATACATTTTCAGACAACCAATGGGATGATTTGTTTTTTCTTGACTTTACTTATTTGTTACAAGGGAGTTTCTATTATGGTGATGGAGAGGAAGAGAAGTTAGCATAAAGTTACTATGATATTAAAGAAAACACTATATTTTTTTTAAAAAAAGGAAAAGGAAATTTCTGTGATTTCAAGGGAAAAAAATGGTCAGAGCTGCTAAGCCTCATGGTAAGAACTAAGCAGTGGGTCCCTTACGTGTATTCCATGTCCTGGCACCTCCTATTGGCTTGCACGACTTCTTCCTCCTCCTGCCAGATGCGGACCTCTAGGGAGCTCTCACTGTAGCTGCCATTTCTGGAGTGGTTGATGATTGAGGCATCCCTGACAACAAAAGACACAAAACACATACTTTTGTTATTCAGCATGGCCTGGTTTTTCAATGCCAGCAGATATCAACTCCTATCAGCATCGCAGGTAGGATCTCTCCCCCCAGACAAAAGAGGACAAAACGCTATTTCCATCTACATTGTGAACTATCAGCTTTAATATCAATAATCTATGTTTATATTGAGCTCTAAGGTTCACAAAGTTCTTTCTTCACAACAATCTTGTGGGATTAAGCAGTAATGGCGTTATTATTCCCACTGCACAGATGAGAAAATTAGGGCTCGAAGGGTTAAGTGACTAACTCAAGGTCACATACCTAGCAAGAGGGGTGTAGGTTGGACATTTGGCTTTCCTGATAGAATGGAAGCTCCTTGAGAGCAGGGGCTGATTCACTTTTATCTTTGTATCCCCAGTGCCTAGTATATAACAGACTCTCAAGAAATGTTTACTTATTTTTTTGTACAATTTTTCTTTGCAAATGTTTTTACCTCTTACTGAGTTCTTCCTGTTCTGCTCTCTATAGTAATAGTAGCTAGTATTTATATGGTATTTACTATGTGTCAGGTACTGTGCTAAGTGCTTTACAAATATTCTCTCATTTGATCCTCACAATACTGAGAGGCAGGTGCTATTTTTATCCCTATTTTACAATTGAGGAAACTGAGGAAAAGAGAAGATAAGTGACTTGCTCAAGATCACACAGATATGAAATGTCTGAATCTGAATTTGAACTCAGGTCTTCTTGACTCCAGAGTACTGGGTTAAATATAAGAAACCAGGATTCTTGTTTCAGCTTGGTCATGTACCAGCTGTGTGTCCTTGTGAGCAAGTCGCTTATCTTTCTGAATCTCAGTTTCCATATCCCTTCCCTTTTCTTTTCTTGTTCTCCTCCTCCTCCTCCTCCTCCTCCTCCTCCTTCTTCTTTTTGAGACTAGGTCTTCCTATCTCACCCAAGCTAAAAGTCCAGCAGATACCTCCAAACCCAATTCTATTACTGATCAACATGGAAGCTTTGACTTGCTGCATTTCCAACATATTTTACTCCCTCCTTAGGCAGTCTGATGGCTCCACATTCCTTTGGACTCACCATACTGGTACCAGACTTCTTAGGATTCAATTGATCCACCAGCCTCATCCTCCCCAACAGCAGAGATTATGGGTATATGCCATTCACCACCACACTCTTTCCTGATCTTTCTCATAAGACCAGCTCTCTAATCAGGCCTCCCTCATTTTGTGCTTGTGAAGTTGATTTTTTTTAACCTCAAGTGTAAAATTTTGCACTTATTCCCATTAAATTTCATTCTATTAGATTTAGTCCAATCTTCCATCCTCTTAACATCTTTTTGAATCATGTGACTCTGCCATCTATCTCAATCAGCTTTATTTAATCTGCAAATTTAATAAACATGCCATCTGTGTCTTTTTCCAAGTCTCTTATAAGAACATTTTTATGTTAGACATTTTTTATCAGCATATACTTTTGTCCTTCACAGGGTCTTTGGAAAGCTCAATTGAGATAATGTCTATTAAAGTGCTTTGTAAACTACAAAATCCTTTATAAATGTAAGGTATTATAATATTATCTCATTTCTGGGCATCTCACCAGAAATTCCTTAATTCTGTACTTAAGTAATGAGTACAAGAACCTCTTAATTAGCTAATAAAATGTCCTCCACCTAGTTAGCATTCATTAAAGGAGAAAGAAACATCACCAATTTCACAAGAGTGACTAAAGAAATATGACATAATAAGCCATTATGATTGCTTTGGTGCCTTCAGCTTTAGTCTCTGTTGGTTCAGGCCCAACTAGCCTCGGGAGACTCACAAAAGAATCTATAAGGCCATGTTTTTAGATGTTCTTTTAAGACATTCCTCAATCCCAAAGCTTTGGTGCACTTGGATTCCAGCACCCAAATACAACTTAGAGGCAAAAGACTCAAGTTTGGGGATAGGCGGAGCCCCAGAGCTAATAATCCTCTCAGTTCTCAGTTTAAGCAGGCAATTATACATGTGCCAGATTCAGGGGCCAAGGGAAAACTACTTGAAAATTGCTTCCCCCAAAAGAATAGGAGCCCTTTGATGGAACATATGGAATACTTTGGTTTTTTTTTTTTTTATCATACTACTCCTAGTACTTGGCGTATAGCAGGAGATTAATAGATGCTTATCAAATGACTACTTTATTGACTGAAATTGAGCTGACAGCATCTATCGTGGAGACAATATTCACTGCTTTCAAATAGGAATTTGAGAGGTTTGGGGCTTTCTTTGAAAGAGAAACGGGACAATGCCTTTTCTAAGTAGGAAGCAAAGATGCAGAATCAATAACTGTCAACAGCAGAAAATCATTTCCAAATGAGCTCCCAAAAGGTGACCACTTCCATTTTTTTTTTTTTACCATGCCTGAATATAAATCTAGAAGACCAGGGGAAGGGAAAGTGAATATTTTGGCTACAAGCAACAACAAATGGAACTTCCTCTCATTAAAGACAATATACAGTCTTCCCACATGGAGCCCTTAGCACAATACTAGACACCTAGAAAGCACTTAATTTTTTTCATTCATTCATTTACCAGCAGGGGCTGGAAAAGAGACAAGCCATCATGCTCCCAATTCTACCTCCAGCCCATCTTGCTTTCAGCATAAAACCACATCTTTTACTTCACTGAGATCAGAGCTATCCCACCTTAAGCCTATAAACCTCTCATGTCCTCACCCATCTTCCCCAGTCTCCACAGAATGAGATGGCCCTCCTTCTTGCTATGTTGCATCTCTAATTTCTGCAAGAAAACTTTCTCATTTCTCTTTAATGTTAGTGAGTGAGATTTTCTCCAAATGATCTTGTATATATCTTGTTTGCACATAGTTTACTTGTTATGCCCTTTAGATTGTGAGTTCTTTAAAGGTGGGAACTATTTTTGCCTTTCATTGTGTCTCTAGTGCTGAGCAAAGTATACAGTAGGCACTTCATAAATGCTTGTTGACAACTCCACCTGTGCTCTGGATTCTATCCAGGACTTCTGTTCCCATCACTCTCCTAAAACTGCTCTCCCCATGGTTCCCAATGACTTCAATATTGCCCAAACTAAAGGCCAGTTAAGAAACATCACTCTCTCTTACCTTTCTAGAGCATGAATCTATTGACTTCATTCTTAGTTTCACTGCTGCTAGGTCTTATGTGATTCTAATTGCATCTCCACTGTATTTGATTTGGTTTTTTTCTACTTCATTTTTGATACTTTCTCCTCCCTTGGATTCCTTGACATGGCCCTCTCATTTTCCTCCTATTTCTAAGAATGTATCTTTTTCTTTCTCTCTAGTTCCTTATTCTTCTTCTGCCACTTACACATGGTTATCCATTAAGGCTCTATAGTTGATCCTCTGATCTTCCATCTTCGCAGTCTTGAAAATCCCATCCATTCCCATTATTTCAATTATAACCACCATATAAACAATTCCCACATCAATTTCTTTACTCCATATTTCTCCCCTGAGTTGCACTCCCACATCTGATTATGCAACATAAAACAATATTTGATTCAATGGTACTCAAAACTATGTAATTGTGAGTCTCAATAATTCAGATCATGTCACATGAGGATTGGCTGTAGAATCTCAAACCATTTGTCTTAAAGAAGAAATGGGGGTGAGGAGTATCTGAAGGGTTATCATCTAGAAGAAAGATTTCACTTGTCCTATTTATCCCCAGAGGGGGGCACTATGTACAATAAGTAGAAGCTATGAAGGAACAGATTTAAGATTAATATAAGGAAAAGCATCTTGACAATCAGAGCTACACAAAATTGTAATGAGTTGTCTCTAGAGGCATCTTCTCACTCCTTTGAGGTCTTCACACAAAGGCTAGAAGACAACTTGTTGGGTAGGTAAACTGCAAAAAGGATTTTTTAAAGTATGGGCTGAATTAGATGGTTCTTAAAGCCCCTTCCAATATGAAGATTCTGTAAATTTCAACTTCAAATGGTGCCTCAAACTTACTATGTCTAAAACTGAACTCCTCAGCATCTTCCCCAAAGCTGCCATTCCCCTTTTCTTTGATATTTATGTCAGGGCACCAGTATCTTCCTCAGTTGAATCCTTGGTCATCTTGGTTATCTCTCTCATCCCCCATACTCAGTCAGCTGAAAAATCTTATCAATTCTTCCTTTGCAATAATCTTCTCCCATGGGCTGCCTCCCCTCCATTCCCAATGTAACCCCTTGTATTCCATAATCTTGTTTTTCTAGCCTTAGCTCACATCCTAGTCTTCATAGACTTCTCTATTTTTCAGTCTCAGATTGATAGAGGTTGAGAGACTTGCCCAGAGTCAAGTCAAGAAGCTCCTTTATGTGTCAGACACTCTGTTAAAACCCATGGGGATACAAAGAAAGGTAAAAACAGACTCTTCTCTTAAGGAGCTCACAGTCCATTGAAGGAAACAACATGTAAACCACCAAATACAAATAAAACATGAACTGGTTAAACTGGAGATAATCACAGAGGGAAGGGGTAATGGGAAAGTCTTCTTACAGAGATGTAATCTGAGCTGAGACTTGAAGGAAACCAAGAGATAAAGGGAAAGAGAATTCCAGGCATGAGAGAGGACCACTCAGAATTCCTGGAGTTTGGAAATGTGGTGTCTTGTTTGAGAAACAGCAAGGAAACCAGTGTCACTAGGCTGTAGAGTATGTGGAGGCAAGTGAAGTATAAGAAGACTGAAACGGTAGGAAGGGGTCAGATTACAAAGGGCTTTAAGAATCAGGGGAATTTCGATTGGATTGTGAAGGTAATGGGGTGACACAGCGTCTGAGGCAGGATTCAAACCCAGGTTTTCCTAACATTAAGTTCATTGTCCTAACCACCATGCCTGCCATAACTCCAAACCAAGACTTTGGTTAAAGTTTTGATGAATTTAAATGTGTCAAATACAGCCATGTTCAAACCTAAGTTGAAAAAAACACCCTAAAACCAGAGTTATTTGGGTCATTTGCCATTTTAGATTAGATGCTCTCCTGGTTCCTTTTCATTTGTTTGGATAATCAAGAGATGATCAAACAAACTTTGGAACCAAATGTGCAGCTAGATAGATGTACAAAGATTATTACTGCTACGTTGGGATTTGCTGACTCAGAGAGATCAATCTATCAATCAACAAACATTATTATGTGCTTACTATGTGCCAGGCACTGCGCTAATTTATTGTGGGAGATACCAAAATAAAGTGCAAAATCATGAATTAATGTTATCTTAAAACAGCAAAATATAGTCTTTGGGTAAGAAAATTAGTAGTTACCTGTGTCAGATCTTTCTTCATTGTGTCAGTAGAGTACTTAGTCACTCCTCTGGGAAGTCATCTGAGCTGATCCTCAATGACTCTGCGACCTTGGTCTCCAAACTCAACTTCCTCTATGCATGTCATCAAAAATAATGGGGTCTTACCTCTCAGCTGCTGCAGTGGCAGCAGCATTCATAGCAAAGTGTCGGATCGTACTCTCCTCCAGGTACTTCTGTTCCCATTTGGTCATGTCAGCTTCCAGGGCCAAAATCCTCTCTTCCTTCTCCCTCACAAGCTCCATAAGTGCTGGGGCATTGTGATCTGCCATGTTGCCTGACTGGCCATTTCCATGTCTCTGGAGGGGAGAAAGAAATAATAATCCTGAAGTTCAAATGTACTCCAAGGCAGGTACCTTAACTTCTTTCCATGTCAGCCACCCTCAGACATAAGGGTGCACATGGTCCATGCATGGAGACCCTTAGGTACCGACTCACATATAAGAAGATACTTGCACAAATGATTATACATACTGCATACACATGCAACGTACAATCAACATGCATTCAAGTCCCATAGGTGCAAACCCATATCCATCAAGCTCTCTCACAAACCAACTCCTTTTCCTGGTTTGGGATCATAAAACCATAGATCTTTAGAGCAGGAAGGGACCTTGGAGGCCATCTGGTCTGCCCTTCTCATTTCACAAATGAGGAAACCTAGGCCCAGGGAGATTAAGATCTCATAGGTGGAAAGCATAAGAGGCAGGTAGGATTTGAACCCAGGCCCTTTGTCTCCAGAGTCAGGGCTCTTTCCATTGTACCATGTTACTTCTTTTGTCAGCGGTAAAACCATCAGGCTGCAGTGTAGTCAAGGGGACCCACATTTGAATTCTGGCTCTGCCATTTATTCTTTGTGAAATCTAGAGCAAGTCTCTGAACAACTGGCCTCAGTTTCATCATCTGTTAAATAAAGAAGCTAGATAAGATGAACTTTAAGGTCCCTTCCTTCCCTAAATGTGTGGTCTATTCCCCTAGCGACTTAGGAATAGAAAACATCTCAAATCTTCAATTCTTTTCCTTATTTCCTCCTCTCCCTTCCTACCGTGGCCTGTCACCAAGTCCTACTGAATTTTTCTCCAAAATTTCCTTGTATCCTTTCCTTCCCATTCATTCCCATTGCTATCAGCTTTGTTCATATCTTCATAATCTAACACCTAAAATACCACACCAGCTCCCTGGAGTCTAGATCTTTCTCACATACTACTGCCAGAAAGACTTTTCTTAAGGACTTCTTGAATCATGACGCTCCCTTGCTCAAAAACCTTCAATGGCTCCCCAGTTTCTACTCTATCCAGTCTAACCCCCTTATTTCTTAGGGCTCTCCATCACACATCTTGCTTTCTAAACCTGGTTGTCCTCACTGTCCCAGGTCTCATAGTCTCCATGTCTTAGATCTTATACATACAGAGAGTCATCTCATTCCTTTGTTCAAAAACCTTCAATGGCTACCTACTGCTTACTAAACAAAGCTCAAACATAACATGCTTATCACTTCTAATAGCTGGTGCCACCTTACTTTTTTACCATGAGCTTATTTCGGGGTAAGGACAGAGTGTCATTTACTCTTCTCTCCCAAAGCACCTAGCAAAATGCTATCTCTGTACAATTAGGTGTTTAATAAATGCTTATTATTTATTATGCAAGACATTCCCATCTCTATATTTTCATCACTTTTATTCTTTTTTGCTTCCCTTCTTCTTCTGCCTACCCAATCTTACCCATCCTCACAGACCCTACTCAAATTCAAGTTTGGCTCTTGAGCTGTGAAATCTTCATTGTCTCAGTTCTTACTGATCTGTCTCCTCCCTGAATTCCTCTGATCTGTACCAAATAAGTGAGTATTTTGTTATAATATGTTGTGTATGGTTCAGTGTTCATATTGTTTTCCCAGGTAATCTGTAAATTCCCTGAGAGCAGGGGCCATGATATACTTTTCCTGTATAACTCAAAGTGCTAAGCATGGCTGGGCATGGACTCTGTGGTGCAGTAAGAATTGTTTGAATGATTGATACACCCATATCTTCACCCCTTCCCAATAACAGAGAATCTTAGAATCACAGAACTTTTGAGCTGGGAAGGACCTATGAGCAGAAGCTACAACGGAAAGGTCAATGGACTACAAGCTGTAATTCCTAGGCTTCACACTTAGCTCCGATGCTAATTGTCTGCCTCTAGGTGAGTCACTTAATTTCCTGATCTCAGGTTCTTTATCTTAAGAAAGGAAGGGGGTTGGACCAAGGATATCTATGTTCTCTTCCTGGGCTAACATTCCATTCTCAGGGCTAACATTTTATTCTTTTATCTGTCTTTCTTCAATTTAATATTGTCAAGGGATCTTAGATCAAGAGTTGAAGGGACCTCAGAGACTCTAGTACAATCCTTTCCTCTTCCAGATGAGGCCTTGGAAAATTAAGTGACCCCCCCTAAGGCAGTAAGCATCAGAAGTGGGAAATCTCTCCCCATCATATTTAATCCTGACTTCTGGGGCCAGTGGGAGAAATCGAATTCCCCTCCTTCAAGTCAGCCCTTTGAATACTGGAAAACAACCATCATCCCTCTCTCCTTTGACCTAAACCCCCAGACTCCTTTTTTTCTCAGTCTAAACATCCTCAGTTCCTTACAGCATCATTTCTAGCCCACTCACCATCCTGGTTGAAAATTTATGAACTTCAAAGGGAGACATACATGGGTGAGAACACAGGTATATGCCAATTTAACAAGACTGAGAGTTTTTCTCTTTCCCTTCCATGGGGCTGAAATTAGTCCCAAGGAGAAAGTGAACACATATCATTTGTCTCAACACCAGCACCCCTCCTCACCTAGCTTATGGGTCCAGCACTAGTCCTTATGGTTTGGTTGTACCTCCAGTGATATCATTCCTCCTTCCCCTATTCACAACACAGATGCCACCGAGGTCTCCAGGGAAGCAAAGAAAAGGACAGTGGCAATAGCCTATGAACTGAAGTCATTCAGGGATCATCCTAAATCTTCTAAAAAGATTGGTTATGTAATGTAACTGGTTAAGTAGGAAGAACACTGAGTTGGCAGTTAATATATCCATATCTTCCCACTGTTTCTTCCCATTAAGAGATGGTTAAGAATAGGATGATGTCATTATATATGTGGCCCCAAATGACAGACCCATGTTCAAATCCTACCTCTGATCTTTACTGTTGATATGATGCTGGGCAAGTCTCTTAGCCTTGTTGAGCCTCAGTTTATTTATCTGTAAAATTAGGGGTTTCAGCTAAATGGCCTCATGCCTTTTTTTTAACTCTAAATCTATAATATTATGATCTTCACAAATCAAGTATCGCCCTGGGAGCACAAGTAGCAGTCTTTTTCTATGGCTTATTCTAACAACGGAGAAGGGAAAGCTGTTTAAGTCCTTCTCTTTGCTTAGCCCTTCTCGTATTTTCAGGAACCCTAACTCCATGAGTCCATGGATGAAATGGCCTACAGTCTCAATGCTAGTTCATAGCAGCTCTGTGCCACTAAGATGCCCACTGGAGCTGAAGCACCAACCGCTTTAGGGCTTGGGCTCAGTTCCACAGTTGGCTACCAGCCCTGGCATCTGTGGTTGGTCCTAATTTAAGGCAGGACAGGAATGAGATCAAAGCTATACCAGATGCTCCCTTGAACGCTGGAGAATGTGGATTTCCAAACACAGAGGGAGATTCCTTTGCCCCACTCCCACCTGCTCTTGGGAAGCGGGGCATGACCTCAATTCCAGGAAGAGAATCACTTTCCCCAAGTCCCATTTAGGCCTTGGCTGGAGGGCTTTTTTTGTCCCACTCTGTATAGGGATTGAAGGACTGCTTGCTGTTCAGTATCTTCGGGATTAGCCCCAGAAGATAAGCACATTTGGCTACCAATTTACCCAGTACAACATGGAAACAGACAGTGTCTTCTGAGAAGACAGATAGGGCTCCCACCCCCATGTGGCCCAGAGATCTCCAGATGACTTCCCTATCCATGTTTATCAGAGTCCCTTTGGGGATGAGAAGATTTGACAATATAATCCTTTATAATTACATAGCACTTTTATTCTAAAACACAAGAACAGAACTCCCCCAGGCTGGAGCCTGTGTTTTCTTCATCAGGCGGGGAGTGGCATGGTCTACTACCCTCCCACCCTTCATGTCACAGGCCATTAAGGACTCAGAGTAAAGAGACTTCAATTCTAATTCTGACTCCTGCGTTAACTACTTATATCACTGTGAGCAAGTTACTTACCTGTTATTCAGCTACTCATCTGTTTATTCATAAAATGAGGTTAATAACAGTTGGTGTGCAATCTCAGAGTGTTTTGTGAGAATGTAATGAGTAGTACACACACACACACACACACACACACACACACACATATGTAATGTAAAGGAACCCTGAAAAGTACGAAGAATACATATAAAGCCAAGGTGGTACCGGATTTTGTTTTGTTTTGGTTTTTTTTGGAGAGGGAGTTTATTGATATAGGGAACTCCCTGCACAGACTCTATCAGAGCAGATCAGCAATTGCTCCATAACTTAGAGGGTGGCTTATGGCATTGGTAGGTTAAGTGACTTGCCCAGAGTCACACAACCTGTTTAAGTGTCAGCGGCAGGATTTGAACCCTGTCTTTTTCACTGAAGGAGCCTCTATGTTACCTCTCAAGGGAATTATTATTAGTATTAAAGAATGATCATAGAAAGACTTGAAACTAGTAGATTTCAGCTCTACCACTTAAAAGCTGTTGACCAGGGTTTTCTCCTCTGAGCCTCACTTGTTTCATGACAGTAACACTTTGCACTACCTACCTACCTTTGCAGGATCATTGTGAGGAAAGGGCTTCGTCCACTATAAAGCACCATCCGAGAGCGAGTTATTGTTATGTTTTCCATTTCACAGATGAGAACAGAGAAGCAGAGACCTTCTCACTGCCATACAGGTGACATATTTGACAAAGCTAAGACAAGAGTCAGGCCTCTTGATTCCCATTCCCTGTACTTGTGCCCAGAACTAGTGGAAATGATTATATTTATACTTCATCCCTTCTGTGGCTTCTAGTATAAATAAAACATCCAGTTCTGAGTCATAACCAACTTTACTTTTCCAACTAGTCCCTCCATCACCCTAGGGAGAGGTAGAAGGTGCCACATGCATACAAATTTAACCACTTCGATCAAAATAACTGTTCCAGATGAGCTGCTCTCTAGCTAGAGATAATTAAGTTCCCTCATCTCTCAAAACCTCAGTTTCCTCATGTGTAAAAGAAGACTAAATGATCTTTAAAGTCCAGGTAGCCTCTAAAAACTTTACAATTCAATGACTCATTTTTCAGATGGTTCCCTGTAAAAAATCTGACTAGGGCTTTGAGAAGAATCAGACATAACTCCTATGCTGTCTGCCACAAAGCAACAAAGAGAAAAGGTTGTCTTGGGATAAAACGCAGCAGTCAGTGTCTGAAGCAGGCTATTTGCTGCTCTCCTTAGAAGGATAAGTAGTTCAGTAGCTGCTCAGTCACTTCCATGGTGTTCTGGAACATCTCTTGAAGTCACATGCTCGAATTTCTGTGCCAGCCAGAAGGTATGCTGTCCTCAATGATCTACACTATTCCCTAGGTTAACAAAGGGACTTGTGCATTACCTGTAGGAATAGCTGAACAATTAAGCCACAATGGCTGAATCAAATAATCCCAGAAATGGAGCAATGAGGAAGGGTAGGAAACAAATGGATGTAGGAGCTATTGGAAGAGCATATGTCTCCATCCCTTCCTCCTCCTTTTTTTTTAAGAAACAGAAAATTTTATCATGTAACCCAGTAATCCCACTATTGGGCATATATCCCAAGGAGGTCAAAGACAAAACCGTTACTATATACACTAAAATATTCATAATATCACTCTGTATGATAGTAAAGAACCAGAAACAAAGTTATGACCAATTGATCTGGGAATGGCTAAAAAAGACTATCATTATATGTTCCTAGATCTAGGGCTAGAAAGGACCTTAGAAGCCATCTGGTACAGCCCCCTCATTTTACAGAGAAGGAAAGTAAAGTCCAGAAAGGGTAAGGGGTTTTCCTAAGGTCATTTGGTCATAGGCAGCAGATCCCAGAACTTGAACTCTGATTCCCTGACTCCAAGCTCAATGACCTTTGCACTGTCCTACCGTGATTCCAACATAATGGGCTAATTACTATTGTGCAGTAATAAATGGGGACTCTAAGGACTTTTGATAAGCTTGGGAAGATGTGTATGAACTGATGCAGAGTGAAATGAAAAGATCCAAGAAAACACTATGCACTATGACAATAGCAATGCAAATGAAACAATCACTTCAAGAATGGGTAATAGAAGAAAAGAAAATGAAACACACAAAGTAGGGAAGAGGGGGTGCTATTAAGACAATACTATAAACACTTCACACTTTCAGACATAATTTCTATATCAGATTTTTTCCTAAATTATTAAATGTCATCTAAGCTTGCATGATGATGACGTTGATAATGATAATGATGACAATTAGCATTTGTTAGTTGTGAATGCTCATTATGTGTCAGGCACTGGCTAAGTGCTTCACAACTCTTAATAATCCTAGGAGGTAGATGCTACTATTATACCCATTTTACAGATGAAGAAACTGAGACAAAGAGAAATAAAGTTACTTTTCCCAAGAGGTCTGAGGCCAAATCTGAACTCAGATCTTCTTGACTTCAAGGGCAGCTAGGTGGCACAGAGAACAGAGCACTGGCCTAGAGTCAAGAAGGCTCATCTCCCTGAGTTCAAATCTGGCCTCAGACACTTACTAGCTCTGTTGCTCTGGGCAAGTCACTTAAACCTGTTCACCTCATTTTCCTCATCTGTAACATGGCCAACCACTCCAATATTTTTGCCATGAAAATCCCAAATGGGGTAAAAGAAGAATTGGACATGACTAAATGACCAAAGAATAGCTTGACTTCAGGTCTGGTGCTCTATGCACTGCAACACCTAGCTGACCATTAAGAGAAGTGTAGGATCCATGAAGAGAGAGATGATAGTCCTACCGCCTTTGTCAGAACCAGGAACCATGGGTGGAAGATATACAGATTTAGGTCTGATATTTAGGAAAAACTTTCTAACAATGGGAGCTGTCCAAAGTTGGAAAGGTAGTTATCTCTCTTTAGACATCTTCAAACAGAGGCTGGATGACCATTTGTGGGATACATGATAGTGGGGATTCCTTTGGTGTATTGGTCCCTTCCAACTCTCATATTCTGATTCTATTTCTTTTTATTGAAGCAAAGGGTTCAGCTAGGAACTGTGGGAAGAAAAAATAGTAGTCAGGAAATGCCTGTTATGCAAAGACCAAAGGCACCAATGAATGTTTTGAGATTTTTTTTTAAAAGATACATATGTGTATATTTGCATATATATGTATATATATGTATGTATACATAAATGTATATAAATACACACACACACACACACATATATAAATTCTAGTGTCGAAGATTTTTGCCGACTAATGTCAGCTCGCCTGCTGAGGTAAGCCTCGTTGCAAAGAAGAACTTTCTCTCATCTGAGGAATGTAATCATAGTCACAGAGCTAGAGAGAACCTCATAAAATCATATATTCTATCCACCTGACTTCCAAAGGATGATAACTAAACAATAAGAAGAATGGGGCAGAGTGAAAAGAGCACTGAATTTGGAGGTAAGGGACCTCGGTTTGAATTCTGCGGTTATTATTTATTGCCTGTGTGCCAATAAATAACTTAAATAAATAATAAATAAATTAAAAACACTTACCCTGTCTGTGCCTCAGTTCCCTCTTTTGTAAACTGATTGGACAAGATGATACCCAAAGCCCCTTCTAGCTCTGAATCCTATGTTTTGTCTCATCCAGATAAGAATCCATCCTTTTTCCAGAAACTTTACAAGAAGTTATCCTTCTCCTTTAGTGAACCATTCCAATGTTTATGAAGCTTCACTGCCAGTAAATTCTTCCTTCCATCCCATCTAAATGTTTCATGACAGACTAAGTTGATTTCTCTTAATTTTCATTCAGCACATTTACAAGGTGCCTGCTCTGTGCTAGGCACTAAGAGAGAGAGAGAGTCAAAGACAAATCAGATGAGGTCTCTGCCACTGAATAACTTACCACCTATGAACGTGAGCCTGAAACAAATGATGCCAGACCTGAGGTCAAATCCTGCTTTAGTAACTATGTGACCCTAGCCTTAAACTCTCTGTGCCTGTTTCCTAGCTGTAACATAAAGGGGTTGAACTCTATGGCCTCTAAGGCCCCTTCCAGCTCTACATCTATGATAATAATTTCCATCCTCCCTTCTTCTACCTCATAGAGCCAATGGGGAAAATGATTGAAATAAGACATAGAAATGGTCTTTAAATTTTTGGAAGTATTTAGGCAAGCTGTTTTTCTCTCCTTTTCTCTTTCATCTCTATTTTGTCTTCCCCTCTACTCCCACCTTCAAACACTGCTAAAGACTAGCTTTGTCTCCCATCAAGAGCCTATTGATTAAAGGCTCTCTTTCTTGAATAAAGCATTTTTGTACTAGGCTGGTTTCTCAGTAGTCTCTTTTGGGGTCCCATTACCTGCACTTCCATCACTGTCTCCAATAGGATTGAGAAAGGCTGAAGGGAAGGGAAAAGAATGAGAAGTGGACACACCCCAGTGGTCCAGGGTATGCCACTGGAATTGAGCTGACTCTCAAAGTCTAACAGACTAACTAACCTACTTCTCTTATCTATAAAGTCCACACCTCTATTAATTTCCTAGAGTAAAAAAAAACCAAACCTGCTGTTCCTACCAACCTTGGAAATAATGGATAGGTAAACCAAAGTGCCCAGCATTTGCAAAAGTGCTGCTCTGGGAAATCAGGAGTCCCAAAGCATGACCTGACCCTGACACAGATCTAAATGTGGAACCTTAACTTCACTGCATAGATTCAATGAGTTTTCTAAACCTCTCAAAAGATTCCATGTAAAATCAGACCTCACAGGATGTGGACAGTAATATTGGTCTTGCTGTGGTGTTGCGGGTGGAGGGGGAAAGGGGCACTTTGTGCCATATTTAGCATGACACTCAACCCATTTTTAGAAGAGGGGGAGAGGCGAATGAATGACTCTTTGATACAGTCAATGGAATATTAGGAGGCAAAGAAGCAAGGTTTTGGTGTGGACTGGAAAAGCCTCTCCATAGTCAGTCAGGATGAGGCCAAGAAGCTCCACAGTCATGTATAAACACACAACCATGGGTGAGTGAGGTGAGGATTCGGCTTTAGTGGTCATCTGACACAGTCTGCAGGAGCAAGAGGAGCCTTGGTGTCTTTCCAAAGTGAGAGAGGAAGGAAAGAAGATAGCCATTTTATAGGGCACCTACTATGTGCCAGGTGCTATGCTAAGTGCTTCACAAATATTATGTCATTTGATCAGATGACCTGTTTCTTATTGACCCTGACTTCTAAGAGAAACATCCAGCTCTGATCATCTGCTGGCAAGGTTGCAGTCATTTTAGGGTCTCAGCTTGCTGTTTTCCAGACAGATCCAAAGACTATAACCTGGGCTACTTAGAGTCTATCTGGGGCATGATTCACATGAAGTCACTCAGACAGTAGTGCCCCATTGTCCCCTCTGCCTCAGCTCAAGCACTACCTACAGAATCAAGACTTCCTTGATCCTCACAACTGGGAGGATCTGTCTCTATTCCAAACTACTATGTAGTTAAATATCTTTATTTTTATTTATTATCTACACATATATAAACACACACACTTGTGTACACACATGCAGACACACACTTGTCGTTTTCCCACTGGAATACAAACTACTTCAGAGTGGAAATTGTTTCATTCTTTGTACTTGCTTCCATAGTACCTGGCACACAGTACAGCCTTAATAAATGCTTACTGATTTATTGACTATTTGTTAATAAGCAGCCAAGAGGCAGTATGGTCTGGTGGGTAAAGCCTTCTAGTCAAGACGACCTGAGTTGGAATCCCACCTTCCATATTTTTTATCTATGTGACCCTGAACAAGTTATTTACCTCTCAGAGCCTCAGTTTCTCATCTGAAAAGAGGAAAGATAGCAACTACTGTAGAGGGTTATAAAGATGAAATGAGATTATATGAACAAAGTGCTTTATAAGCTGTAAAGCCCTTTATAAACTCCAAGTATTATTTATTTAGAGTGCAGGGGAAAGCAGCCAATGTCTTGGCTTACTGAAGTAAGGGAAAATCTTGAGGATTTCATGAATACTCAAGTGGAGAAATGAACTCCCCATTTCTATAAAATAATGCATATCTTACTGCTTGCAGAAGAATTGAGTCTCTGCTTCTGCTCACTGAAAAGATGCACTTCTCCTTCGACACTCATATGACAATCACAAAGAGTTGGGGGGACCCTGCTAACAATTCCAGAGTCCACATCCAGATCTCAAGCAGGGTGATTTCCCTGGAGGGCTAAGGCTCTGAAATCCCTTCCTCTGATGGCCGGCCAAAGGCTTTATTTGTGAACCTTCAGGGCACAGCAGGAGCATTTTCTGCTCGGCATCTGAGAGGGAAGGCATGGGGGACGATAGAAGATGAGCATGCTGTGTTATTTATTCTCTGAGGCTTTTAGAGGCATTTCCAAAGGATCTTAAAAATTTCTAATCTCCATGTTACAAAGGCATAAATGGAAACACAGGGAAAATAGGGAGACTATTCCCAATGTCTTGGACACTTGGATATAAATCAAATTTGTATAGTATAGGTAATATAACTGTCCCTTCCAGTGCAACTTTCCCCCTCGTGGTTTCAATATATTGTGGGTCAGCATAAGAAACTAAATGGGAAATTTTGGAGAGTTTTGTGGAAGCTATGGATGATGGTCAAAAGACAACAGACAACACAGAAAAAGTTTAGAAACTCAGAAATGTATGAAATATATGCATCGTATTGCATATGTCAACATATTTTATCTTTTAATACAGTAAATACTCCATAAAAGAAAAAGAAAAATTTCAGACTTCTTCTCTGGTGCAAAGGAGGGGGCAAAAAATTTTACACGGATTTTCCAGATCATAGGGCACCATGCACCAACCACCAGGATCGACATGGAAGGGACAATTGTAATTGTTTGGGGGGGAAGGAATTCAGACCTATGATTTTGTCAGGGTAGAGAACTCCCAATGTGCAAACTCCTTTTGCTGATGCAGATAAGCAACCTATCTATAGTTTATGATCTTCAGAATTACCCAAGGCATTAAGTTCCTTGCCCATAGTCACATAGCTTCTATGTGTCTAAGGTACAATTGAACTCAGGTCTTACCAACTTCCAAAGGTGCCCCCCTATAAACTGTGCCACAATGACTATCAATTAAACAAAATAATAATCAACATTTCTGTATATTACCTTAGTTAAACCTTCTAAGGACCTTGTGTAGAAGGAAAAAATCCAATTCTAGTTGCTTAGGATACTGAGATGTATTCTTAGAATTTTACCACCAAGTGTACGCATAATGCCTACTTGTACATCCAGTACCGTTCCCTCCAGTAACTTACAATCTAGCTGGAATGAGAGGAGATCAAAACAAAATGTCTTCAAAGAAACAAAAGAGAACAACATGAGAGAGAATCTAAGTGCTACAGATGCCATGGGACAGACTCTAAGTATTGTAGACCAAAGAGACAGACCCTGTTGTAGTGGGGCAACACCTATGAAAAAGTGATGTGGGCTTCTGATATTCTGAGAATATCCTCTAACACCCCCACCTTCTGGAAAATTCCCATACCAGAGTAAATTACATGCAGCTCTAATCAGAAAGCCAGACTGGTTGTTATCTGTGTTTTCAAGTGTTTACAAGCATTTTGGTAAGAATCACTAGAAAAGTATAGATCTCCAGAGGAGACCCCAGGGTCCTGCACTTGGGCCTTTGTGTTGTCTGCTTAACCATAATTCACTATGCATCATGTTCATCTACCCAACAGGAGGGATATGCAATGGAGGCTGAGTTGGAGGTCATTTTTAATATTATTATGGACTTATTTATAGCAACCTTACATTCACAGAGGAGGAAGAGCGGCAGAAGGAACATTTACTTCTGTCCAATACTGAATGAGGTGATATTTGAATATAGAATCATTCATCCCCTCATTCATTTATTCAACAAGCATTTACTAGTCACAATGTCCAAGCACTGTGCTAAAAGGCCATGGATACAAGGACAAAACCCCAAATACTCCCTACCCTCATGGAGTTTCCATTCTACAGAAAGCAGACATAATTCTTTTGAGTTAACCATTCTGAAAGATTAACTGATAGTTCTGAACTATGTTTTTTTAATCTCTTTTAATTTTTAATCCTCCCTTTTTAATGAGGGAAAGACTGATAGGTAAGAAATAATTGGAAGTTAATGTGATGAATGGAAGGAAGGAAGGAAGGAAGGAAGGAAAGAAGAAAAGAAGGAAAAAAAGAAGGAAGAAAGGAAGAAAAGAAGGGAGGAAGAAAGGAAGTAAGGAAGGAAAGGAAGAAAAGGAAAGAAGGAAGAAAAGGAGGAAAAAAAGGAAGGAAGGAAGGGAGGGAGGAAGGAAGGAAGGAAGAAAGGAAGGAAGGGAGGGAGGGAGGGAGGGAGGGAGGGAGGGAGGAAGAGAGGAAAGAGGATTTGTTAAGTGTCTACAATACGCCAGGCACAATGCTATAAACACTTTACAAATACTATCTCATTTAATCCTCACAACAGTCTTAGGAGGTAGTTGCTATTATTACCCCCATTTTACAGCTGAGGCAAACAATGGTTTGCTGACTTGCCCAGGTAATACAGCTAGAAGGTGTCTGAGGTCAGATTTGAATTCAGGTCTTTCTGACTCCAGGGCCAGCACTCTATCCACTTAGCTGCCCTCGTTCTCTACTTGGCTTCCCGGGCCTCAGTTCCTTCATCTGTAAAATGAGAGGGTAGACCAGATGGCGTCTGAGGTCTTTTCTAGCTCTTGATCTACAATAGCTGGGATAGCTGAGCGACCCACTCCACCAGCCCATGTGAGGCTGAGGGTGCTGGGGACCCGACAGTCAGCCTCTTACCTGCTGCATCCTCAGGGCCTCCAGTTCTCTCTCCAGCCGTGTCCTCAGCCTTCGTTCCATCTGCTCTCTCTTTTCACACGCAGCCTGCAGTTGGGTCAGAGCCTGTTGCAACTTCTCTACCTTCTCCACATAAGCTTGCTTCTTCCGTAACTGAGGAGAAGAGAAAAGAAAATGAGAAAAGGAGGGGTTCAATTCACCAGACACTTAGAACATTTATTAAGCACCTACAGTGTACTGTGCTGCCAGATACTATACTAGATGCTGAGTATACAAAGATGAAAAAAACACAGTTCTGACCTTCAAGGAATTTACAATCTAATGTGGAACAGAATATACACACAAACAAGTATAATCAAGGTAGGATTGGGTATGAGCAAAGGAAAACGATGAAGTGGTCTATAAAAATCCAAGCAAAGTGAGAAAACTTTCCATGGGGAAAGAGAAAAATTAGGGAAGGCTTCATGGATGAGGCAGATTCTGAGGTACCCTCTGAGGAAAGATTCCAATAAGCAGAGATATAAAGGGAGCACGCGTAGACTGTGCTTGAAGGGGGAAGAAGCATCAGACAATGGTCACTCTCATGCTTAGAAGCATTATTCTCTCTTGGGTTTTGTTATTGTTTTTGTCAAGACCTAAGATTTCATTGGTTGAGAGGCAGAGGAGGGATTCAATGTGGAAACTCTATCCAATGATACAGATTGCAGCAATTCATGTGTAACTTACAGTCTTTGAACTGCCTGAAGAACTGAGAAGCTAAGTGATTTGGCCATGGTCATAGCTAATATATATGAGAAGGTGGAATTTTAATTAAGATCTTTCCTCTACTCATTTCTTCATGCTTCTGCTCAAAAGGGTGATAATATTTGACATTCATATTTTTAAGACCCTGGAGGGCAAGGGTCTTAAATCCCTCTTGCCTAGTTTTGTACAGCAGTTAGCACAGGGTCTAATTAAATCCTTAATAATGACAATGCTTCCAAGGCAATGTCTAGTTACTGGAGAGCACCTTTCACCAAAGGTTATCAAAGGTTCCAAAGTACTTTAAAGACAAAGAATTGCTAACCTCCCAAAAAGGAGTGGGGAAGCTTCATATTTAAGAAATGAACAAAACTGACAAGTAAAGAGACTGAAACCCAGACTTCCAGAACATCAAGGCAAACACACCAGAAGATCTCATAAGGAATGGTGCTTGGAATATGACTGGGGCCTCTAGACTCCCAATTGCCCCCCTGTAATCATCAGAGCATATTTCCTCCCATGTAGCAGATTAGTTAATGACCATAAATCTCAGGCATATACATCCTGGGAATTAGCCAATACTCAAAATCAGGCTGAGATGGCTACACAAAACTAGCCCTGAGAAACCAGATGCTATTTCCTGTCACTCGGCACCTGGCCATAGAGATGCCTGGGGCTGGTTCAGAGTATAAATTCAGGCTGTTCTGACCTCCTCGTGTTTGTACATGCAAGTGATTTATGGGCTCCCTGCTATGTGAGGATTCTGCAAACCAGCAGTCGAATCCTGAGAGAGATTCTGGCCTCAGCATAGAGTCTAACCCTACTGGGCATTGCCCCCCTAATAGGGGTTGCTGGAGAGGTGCGAGTCACTCCTGACCTTTCGGGGAACCACAGGGATAGGCACTTTTAAGGCCTGCTCTAAGTCTGCCTTTCAGGTCGGTTTTCACCCTGTACTCCTCCTCCCTTGCTTCTGGGTTACCGAGAGCTATGAGTTTAGACCCTGGGAATGAGGAACTATTGGGGTTAAAGAACACAACAGGATTAAAATGGGAGGCAGATCATGGTTATTTTCTGACTGATTCGAGAAACTTCTGAGAAGATATGCTTGGCACCATGAATGCTTTAGACATTACCCAGAAGAGAGGGGGGCATCATATAAGATGTAGCTATGATAGTACAAAAAAGAGCACTGGAGCCAAAATACCCCATATCTTTGAATCCTGGCTGGGCAAATTGGTTTCCTCTTTTCTAAAAGTAGGAGGTTACCTATGCAGATGAGCTGGAAGTCCAGTCTTGCTTTATTTTATGATCTCTAAAGTTCATTCCAGTTCTAAATTTTATGAACCCAATAATAGCTCACTTTCATCATGTTTTATAGTTTACAAAGCACGTTTTCCCAACTTGCAAGTAAGATGTCCCAGTATCATTCCCATTTTACAGATGAAAAAATTGAACCTCAGAAGTGATAAGTGGTTTCTCAAGGGTCACATAGCTAATAAATGACAAGACAGCCCTTGGGCTCAGGACTTGTGAATATAAGACCAATGCCCATACCATTATAACAAATGGTCTCTCTATACCCCAAACATGGCAATAAATGCTTATATAGTATCTGGCTGCAAGAGGCTCACAACTAGCTTAAATAGAAGTTCTGGACCAAAATTTTCTGAGGACTACATACGATTTGAGAATCAGTTTTGGATCTGGAAGGGGCCTTAGTGCAAACTGGTCCAATGCCTCCTATTAGAGATGAGGAAATGGAAATTCAGCAAGTCAATGAACTGCCCATATTCACAGAGTTAACAAGTTTCACAGGTAAAATCTGAATCCAAGTCTTCTTGATTCCAACTTTATAACTGCTCCATCATTCTGCCTTTCAAGGAGTATCTTGCCTTGAGTAATAACTATAAAGTATGGAAAATACATTTCATGATGCCAAGGAGGAAGAATATGTCCTTTAGATCTACTCACTTTCCCATAGCCTGCCTTTGAAGAACTCTTCCTTTGGACATCAACAGATCTAATAACTGTATCTGGCTACTATCCACTTAGTTGATGAATTTCTGTACTGCCTATAGTATAGTATTGCAAGCAAGATATTTGGAAATAACTTGGTGCTTGCAGGACCAAAACTTAAAGTCTTTCCATGTCTTCATTATTCTGGAAATATAGTACAGGTAGCTTAGTATGGTAGAAAGAGTGTTGAACTTAAAAGTCACAGGTCCTAAGTTCAAATCCTGGCTCTACCACTTGCTATCTTTATGATCTTAAGCAGAGTTAGATTCAGTTTCCTCATCTCTAAAATGAGAGGGATTTTCCCTCTAAGGTCCAGATGGCCTCTAAGGTCCCTTCTGGCTCTAAGTGTATAATACTATGAAAAGATCTTAACAGTTGGGAAACTAAAACTCAAATGAAGTAAAAAGGGAAATTGTTGGCCCTGGTTGGAGTTCGTAGCTTCTAATTCTCTGGACAGGTTATAAATCCTTGTCAGAGAGGAAGCAATGAAAAGTAACTATCCAGGGCATCCTGGAACCTGCCTGAGCTTCTATGAGATGAAGAACTTTCCTGAAGTGCAGGCAGTCCCTGCCCACGTTATATAAGGAGTAGGGCTCTTTGTCCACGGAGAAAGCCTGTTTGTTACAAAGGATTATCCAGCCATGTGGATTCTACAGACCTTCTTCAAAAATTCACATATAGTTTCAATATTTTGTTTCTTTCGCTGATATGGCCTGTCCAATTGCCTGGATTACCAGAATTACCTCCTCTCCCCACCCCACCCCACCAGCCAAGAGCAGGGTATTTCTGTCTTTTTCACAGCCCACCAGAAAGAAAGGTGGCTCTGCTACCCCAGGCACCACCTCCAAGGACTTCAGCAATCGCTCTTTTTGAACCTGTTTTCTCATGGCATAGGTTGCAAGCAGAAAGAAGGCTGCTTGAAAAGTCATCTAATGCCTGCTAGAGAAGTCATCTAGTCTAACCCCCTGACTTCACAGATGAAGAAACTGGACCAGAGAAGGGATGGAACCTGCCGAAAGTCACACAGGGAGTCAGTGGCAAATCCATCATTTGAATCCGGGTCAACCAGTCAAACCATCAACAAGTATTTTTCATGTTTGCTCTTTTTTAAGGGGGAGGGGTTTGTATCCTCAGTGCCTAGCACAGTGCCTGGCACATAGCTGATATTTACTAAGTGCTTGTTGATAAACTGATTGATTAAATACCTATTACCCACTGTACTAAATGCTGGGTCCTCCAACTCCATATTGACTACTCTTACAGTACCATCTCCCCATTCTTGCTTCCTGACTGCAGGAGGTATTTTCTATAAGAGCATCTTTGCTACTTAAGATTCTGAGCTGCTGCTTCTTCCTTAAGATGGGCTGCTTGTCCACAAGGGTGCCACTCACTGTGAGAAAGCCTCTGGGTGCAGAGCTGCAAGAGCCTCAGCTATCAGTTGCCAATGATATGCCAGGCCTCCATCTTCCTCCATCTCTCTTTTCTCCTCTCTGATTCCCCAGCTAGGGCCTCAGCAAGAAATCATTCCAACCCCACCCAGCTAAGCTTAAAGGAGCAGTATTAGTTTAGAATTCTTTTTAAAACCTAGAAAGGTTGGTTCCTTTAGAAAATGTCAAGAACATGATGCTTGAGCAGGGTCAGAATTTCCTGGACCATACTTCTGGGAATTTGGCTGGGCCAAATCCCCAAAAGTGGACAGAGTTTTGCTGTACCCTGTACTCCTTCATCTGATTTTCTCCCCCTCTGCAAACCTTTCCTCTACCCCACCTCTTTTCTTCTTAGGACATTTGCCTTATTCCGTGTAATTTAAATAAGACTGAGATCCAAAAGACACAGCAATTGCATATTTCTCAAACTTATTCCAAGACTATTTTCTCTTTGCAAGTCCTGATGATTTCCTGGCCCAATGCTCATTTTCAGCTGGACGCTCAACAACTCCTTGGTTCTCGCGTTAAAGGTTTTAGGCTCATTAATGCCGGTAATCACAGCTGCCTTTTACAGTTTGTCTGGCTCAGGGCTATATAAACCCAATTTGTATTATTTTTATTTGGGAAGTTTCTCCATTTACCATCTCTCCCTCCCCACAACAGCTTCAGAATTGGCATCTATTAAGGACCGGAGCTGAACAAGCCGGATGAAGACAGCCAAGCTGGAGGTTCTCTTGGCTCAGCCTTTCCTAGCCTCTACCCTACCGGAGTCGTGGAAGATCTCACCTCTTCTTCCAGTTTGACGACCTTGCCTTGAGCGTTGTTCAGTGCCTGGTCCAGGATCTCAATATGTCTTCGCTGATCCTCACTAGCAGTACGTGCTGCTGCTAACTCCATCTCTAACTTCTCCTTTTCCTTCAAGTACTCTTTGTCTGGAATGGAGACAAGAACAAGATTGCTTCTATCATAACCAAGCACTCACTTGAGGCCCCCGACAGTCTTATTTTGTCTAATATTTAAAAAAAGGAAAAGGTTTGTGAAGCAACAGAGGGTTAAATTACCTACCACACTTCCTCTTGGTTAGTAATGGTGGTATGTGTGGGAAAGAGAAACATAACTGAATGGTATAGTGGAGAGAATGAAGGACTTGGAGGCAGGCAGATTTGGACTTAAATCTGTCCTCAGACTCTTACTGGTTGTATGACTCCTGGCAAGTCGCTCAACCTCTCTATGCCTCAGTTTCCTTGTGTAAAATACAGATAATGAATTAACACATGTACAGTACTTTGCAAATCATAAAGCATTTTATAAACTATAGTTATTGTTGTTTGTTCTTCATTCTTGAAGAAGACCATGGCATCAGGAAGGTGATGCCATGAATTGAAAGTGAACTGGATTTATTGGCGGAGGGCTGTGCAAAGTCATCAACCTCACTTTCTCCTCCACAGCCATCTGGGCCCAGGGGCAAGATATACATCGGGATGACTGGATATGGCCCCAGATGCAGTGGGAGACACTGGCCCTTTTAAGTTAAATGTCTTTCCCAGGTCTCAGTTTAACTGAGGAACTGCCCATTCAGTGATTAAGGCTACGTAAAAAAATGAGGCAAAGAATGACTTTTCTACCTAGTTAAAAAAAAAGAATCCATCTGGGAAGGGAAGATCCTGAGGATTTCTAGCCAAAAACAGAGTTCTTATTTACATTCATTCTGAGACCTCAGGGCCCAAATAATGAACAGATGGGGTTTGGGCTACAACAACAGGCCAATCAGTGAGAGCCAGAGTGATTTGGGTTTAAGGCATGGTCCTTAAGAAAGAAATCTAGCAAGAACCCCAGGGAATCTTGTGAGGTTTCATCCATCAAAATTTACATTCCTTTGGGCAGAGCACCCTCATGTAAGGTATATAATATGGTTAATATTATCATTACAAAACTACCACTAATGCATGATTAATCACAGGTTATGATTCTATAGGTTTCACAGATGCACAGTCTGCAAAGAACTACTGACCTTTTCTAACAAAAGAAAAAAAAGAATCTTATGCTTGTACAATTAATCTATGAGCATTCATTAGGCACCGAGTATGATGCTAGGTGCTGGAGATTCAGAGACAAAAATGAAACAGCCCTTTCCTTCAAAGTACTTACACTCTATAAGGGGAAACACAAATGTAAATAAGTGTATGTCAAAGAAATACATCCATACAAAAAAATTTAAGGAAGAGTCATTAGCAGTTGTGGAGATCAGGAAAGGCCTCATATGATAAAATGAATTATAAAAGGTGAAGGTGAGAAGTGGCGTATCCTAGGCATAGAGAACAACCAAGCCATGTTGTGCAGTAGACATAGAAATGACCATGAAGACAGAAAGATATGGGTTCAAAATCTACCTCTGACATACACTAGTTTTGTGACCATGGGCAAGGTATTTACCATGCCACAGGCAACTTTCTAAAACTAGACAGTCTATGGCAATCGACTCGTTAAACTTCTTGTCTACAAGGGTGTGATTCATTTTGAAAATGCCTTTGGGGAGGAATTTCCATACCATAAATTTACTATAGTCATAAAACCACAGGTCTAGACTAAAATATATGTTAAACACATATATTACTACATGTATATGTGTGTATATATGTACATATATGAAAACGTAACTTTTCAAAGCAGTTTTACATCTGCTCTCTTATTCTATCATAATAACTCTATGAGGAAAGTGGATCAGGCATTATTATTGCCATGTATATATGAGAATTTAAATGCCTTGTTCAAGGTCAAATAACATCTTGCTCAAAATCATACAGCAGGAGGATATTTGCAAAGTGCTTTCCTCATAACAACCCCGTCAGAGAGGTAGGGAAAGCATTATTATCCCCATTTTGTAGATGAGGAAGTTAAGGCTCTGAAATGTTAAGTGACTTGCCTCTTTCCATTGACAGCACCATCATTTTTCTGATCATTTTTGACTCTTCTCCCACATCCAAGGAGCTGCCAAGTCTTACTGGTTATACCTTTATAATATATTCTGACTCAGCTCTTTTCTCTGGGATAAGGAGAGTCTAGCATTCACCTGCCCTATTCTGTGCATGCCCTGCATCGGGGACACATGGTGGCATGGAACCAACCAAGACACCAATGTTTTCTCTGCTCATTTAACTCTTTTTAATATCAATATAAGTTGTATGTGTATCTGAATTCCCTCTGTACATTCATATTCTCTGCTTTATATAGGAAACTCTATCTGGAGCACTTGCTTATTTAATCAATGTTATCAAGCAGCCAGAGTTAAATGCTTTCTTCCCATTCTATGCACATGGCAGACTGGAATAACCAACTTGGTGTTGTGAAAACTCAGGTTTGAATCCTTATTTCTTATATTTACTAGCTACATGACCACAGGCAAGTCATTTAACTTCTCTGAGACAGCTCTCTAAGATTATGAACCATAGTTGGCAGGCCACTTGTCTAGAATGGAGGGACTTTCCACCCTAATAAAATTACAGATCCTTTGTATGTTACACTGTGTTATTACACATTAGGAGCTGGGGATATAAAAGCTCATTCTCCTCCCTAAACTTTGAAAGAGCTTATAATTTCTTTAAGAAAACAGAATGTATTGAGGAAAAATAAATAAATACAAGAAACAGACAGTGCTTTCAGGGTGAAATTGCTAGGGAATAGCTTTTGAGTTCAATGTTACCCTAAAGTCTACTAAAGCCTTAGTCTAGGGCCTCACATCATGGAATGGAGGTGATACTGGGTTCTTAATATGCCTGTGCAGCATAAACTCTGGCAGTCTGGCAAATAAAATTCCAGTGATGGGCTATTCTCTGAGGTGCAACCTTGACAAAGTCACAGAAACTAATCAAACTAATCATTAGATCAGCCAGAAGCTGACGGATGTTTTTTAGCCACATAAAATCTGGACAACTGTCTACTCAGGGTAGAATTGTGGTCCAAAGTGGCAGAAGGAACATGTGCTCTGAGGAAATTAAAGAAGGTAGTATGGCATGGAGGACAGGATGTTAAATCTGGACGTTAGAAGACCTCCTGAGTTCAAATCCCACAGCTACTAACTGTGTGACCATGAGAAAGTCATTTCCTCTCTCTGAGCCTCAGTTTCTTTATCTAAAATCAGGATAATAATACCTATAATGACTATTCCATGGAATGTTGTAAGATCCATATGGGATAATCCATGTAAAGCATTTTGCCAACCTCATCACACTAAGTAAATATCAGCTACTATTATCTATGATTATTACTGTAAATCCTACTGAAATAACAGACAGACTTGTAAAGTTAAATAGCAGCTATACTTCTTAATGAAATGGTATCCCTTAAATACAAAAACTGAGATGCCCAGATCTTGCCCTGGAATACTACATCTATTACAAGTCTATCAAACTCTCGTGAGTTAAAGTTAAACTTCTTTCCTCCCTCTTTTCAATCTACCTTATACCTCTGGGTTCCCAGCCCAAAGCCTCTTGGACAATGTATATACACAGAGTCTATATATACAATGTATATATACAGGGTGCCATAAAGAAGAGTCTGCTGTAGCGAACCCATAGCTTTGGGTGCCAATCTCTCTGTGACTGAAACAAACCTCTACATTCCTCTTTTTTATCCCTTTGAAAAGTCATTGAAGTCTAAGGAACAATTCCATGGGCCTGGACAGCATCTCCTCTGGCCAGGTGCCTGATGGCCTTGTCAAGTCTCTGGAGGGCATCCAAACCTCACCACGCAAGCATTCCTGTCAACGAGTCTGGCATTTGAGCCTGGCTAGCTTCGTGCCCAGCTGAGCAGAAAGTTCTTTTTCAACTAAATGGAGGTCACTGCTCGGCCTGCCACAGTGGGGCCATGGGAATGGATGAGGAGCACTTGAAATGTCAAAATTGCAACTGAAACTCAAGAGGAAGGACTGCAATAAAGGTTCCCCTTTTCTTAGGTAACACTATTACTATCATATTGTCCCATTGATAGGCAGTCCCAGACAATGATTGTAATGAGTTAATGATAATAATAGTAGCTCACGTTGACATAGCGCTTTGGAGTTTTGCAAACTACTCTTTATGTACTGATCCTCACAATAACTCAGAGGTAATGAATGCTATTATTATCTCCATTTTATGGATGAAAATACTAAGACTCACGAAGGTGAAGTGATTTCCCAGGATCCCAAGAGCTAGTACGTGTCTTTGAACTTAGACATTATTTACTACAAGTTCAATTTTATTTCTCAGAGGCTTCTAAAACTTAATTCCCCTAATATGTTATTTTTTTCAATGTTGTATTTAAACCTCAACACTGAGCATCTACAAACAACTAATCTTGTTCACTAATTTAAGTGCAATATACAAAGTATCCTGACGCTATGTCAGATATTCCCTCTAAGTTCCCATTAGGATTTTCCATCTACTCTTTCTCATTTACTTTTCTTCGTGTGATCAGAGTTAGCATCTACTCCAGCCCTTTGGGGACGTTGAACCTAGAGAAGAAGAGAAGGAGGATGCCTTCACATTAAACATTCATAAAACTAACATGGAGGAAAAGGATTGAACTTATACTTGTTGATCCCAGAGAAGTTACAAAAAAAAGAACTTCCTGGCATTCAAGCTGTCCAAAACTGGAATGGTCTGCCTCTGGGTGGGGAACCTCTTCCCTGGAGGTCTTCAGGGTGTGACTCAATGATCACTTCTCTGGAATATGGCAAAGAGGATATTTCTTCAACATGGATATCCTTGGAGATCTCTTCAACTAAGAGTTCTTAAAGGAAAACAGTAAAACCTTACATGGGAACCACATCTCTTCAGGGATAAGGGACCTAGTCTGCTCCATGTGCCTCTGAGAAAGAAAAGGGTCAAAACTATTTTTATAATAATAGTTGGAAACTTTAAATTTCTAATATGATAAATGGCAACAGATACAACCCACGTAAACATAAACTCTTTTCAGGGAACCTTAATGATTTTTAAGAGTGTAAGAGGGTTAGAGACCAAAAAGTTTGAGAGATGCTACTGTTGTAGCAACACCATTCCCTATCCAACCCCTCAACTGCTAGAACTTTTCCTTCCCAAAATACTTCATCTTTATGTGTATTTATTAACTATACATTTATATTTTATCTAGTTTCACATGTATTTGTCTCCTCCATTAGGTTGTATGCTCCTCGTGAGGAGGGACTGCTTCATGTTTTGTTTTTCTTCATTCTTGTTTCCTCAGTGTCTAGCGCAGTTCTTCTTACACATAAAAAGGGCTTACTTAATAATTTGTTGATTGATTGAGGGATTCTGGTAGGGGAATGGACTAAACAGCCTTCAACTCCTCCAAGATGTCACGACTGTCTTACTACAATGACATTAACTATGGCGTCTGCAAGGACGTGACTAGCTCTCCCACTGTTTTAGTTCCCCCCTCTCCCAGCTTCAGAGCTAACAGCTGGGGAGTCAGAAGAGGCCAGGTTGTAACCTTGCTGCTCTCAAGTGGGCATTAATTACTGAGCCTTTCATCAGAGCTTTGGCCCTTGACAAGATGTGGTTTCTGATGAGTTGTTCCCAAAGCACTCTGGGTCAGAGGAGCCCAAATCTTCAGAGGCTGCTGCCAGTCTTATCAAAGGGTGACTAAATCCCTGGAATGCTTGGTAGGTAATAAGATAGGCTTTATTCCTCATGCTCATTCTGATGCAACCTGAGAGCCAACTCATAGCAGACGGCTTCTCAAGGGCCCTAGATTTTTCTAAGGGAATGCTCAGTATTTTTTTTTAAACAGGGATGAAAATGGATCCAAACTGCTGTTACCCTGTGGCCCCCATCAATGCCCAAATCTCAAATGCCAGCATAACTGTGCAGGCAGAAACTCTTCTTGTCACTCACACACAATCTTGTAAAAGCACTATAATGTACTCCACGTGGCCAGGTCCCTGGCTAGAGATGCCTACTTAGCATAGATCATAAGACCACAGATTTAGAATTGGGAAAGTCCTTCTTTAGAGGTCATCCAGTCCAACCTTCTCATTACACATATGAGTAAACTGAGGCTGAGACTTACGAAAATTTAAGTGACTTGTCCAAGGTTACACAGAGTCAAAAATGGGATTTAAACTCGGGTCTTCAGAGGGCAGGAAGACTGGGCAGCAGAATTCAACAATTTTTTAAATGCTACTTCCCAAGCCAGTCAACCCAACCGATCAACTGTACTAGTACAACCTCTAGAACTGAAGGAATATTTATGGTGTTCTAAGCACAATTAGATTATAAGGAACCCCAAAAAGGCTTATCAGAAAAGTGGCCAAGGGCCATAAATGGAGCAGGAGAGCTGGGCCAGTGGGTCACTAATGGTAGGGATATACTTCCTGACAACTTCCTATAATCCAGGACCCTCTGCTGGAGCAAAGATTTCAGTGATTAGCATCATTGAGTGAAGCTTAGAAAATGGAAGGACAGCATTGATAGCAAAAGGTATAAGAGGACAGCAAGTAAAAGAACACTGAGATCTTGATTTTGCAATTCCTCTTTTCTTTCTACTTAGTTATTTAACATCATTGATAAACACCTACAAGGGATCTCAGGATCCCTTCATTTTATGGACAGGTAAAGTAAAGAAGTTAAGTGATTTGTTCAAGTCACAGTAAGTCATTCTGGATCTGTCAGGTATTGTCTGTATGACCTGGGGAGGTCAGTCCTTTTCTATGGGCATCTGTTTCTTCATGTGTAAAAAGCAGGAATTGGAACACATGACTTCTGATGGCTTCTAGGTCTAAATCTATGATCTTATGCTCTAACTGTCTTTTCCTTTATGATTTTGCTCTGTCACCACTATCCAAAAGGTAGGGTAGAAGCATTGGGATTCCCTAGAGATGCAGCATAGTACAGAACAAAGAGGATCGTAGTCAGTGGGTTTAGATACCACCTCTAACATTTATTATATATGTCACCTTAAGCAAGTCATTTAACCTCCCTCAAGGGATGTCCATCCACTGGGGAATGGATAAATAAGTTATGGTATATTATTGTGATGGAATACTATGAGAAACACTGGGGATGAATTCAGAAAAACCTAGGAAGACTTGTATGAACTAATTCAGAGTAAAATGAGCAGAATCAGGAAAATATTAATAGTAACAGCAATACTGTAATGATGAGCAACTATGAAAGACTTAACTACTCTGATCAAGACAATAATCCAAGACAGTTCCAAGGGACTCACAATGAAAAATGCTATCAACATGACGGAGAGAATTAAGAACTGAGTGCAGACTGAAGCATACTTTTTTCATTTGCTTTCCCTTACTTCTTTGCAACACAGCTAATATGGAAATATGTTTTACATGATTTCACATGTACAGTTAATATCATATGCTTGCCTTCTCAACAGGTGAGGGAGAGGCTGGAGGAAGGGAAAAACTCAAAATTTTTGGAACTTCGTATTTTTAGAAAATAAATGTTAAAATAAAGTATATTTTAAAATCTGAAAAAAACTGAAAAAATTTGAAAAAAAATCAATTTCTTCATTTACAAAAATAGTAGGTTAGTTTCACATGATTATGATTATGCCATCCCACTTGGCAATACTTTAAGCCTGATGTTGGTCTGTGATCCAAGAAAATTGGTCAATTTCTCACAATTTTCAGTGTTTCATTAGGAAACCGTGTTGCTGGAAAGCAGCCTAGCAGAAACTAGATTTAGGTCAGTATTCACACCATACACCCAGATAAGTTCCAAATGGGTTACATGACTTAGACATAAGAGTGATATTATAAAGAAATACGGAGCAATGAAGAAATTACCTCTCTGATCTATGAAGAGGGGAAGAATTCATGGCCAATCTAGGAACCGATAGGATTGCAGGAGATAAAATGGATGCTTTTGACACCATAAAATTAAGACTTCTTGCTGCCTAAAAATGATTGTAACTAAAATTAGAGGGGAAGTGGGTAAAACGCCAAGGCATCTTTGTCTCAAGTTTCTCTGATAAAGGTCTAACTTCTAAAATACGTAAGGAATAGATTCAAACTGATAAGAATAAGAAATTCTACATTTGATAGTCAAAAGATATGAACAGTTTTCAAAAGAAGAAATCCAAGTTATCAAGAGCCATATGAAAAATGCTCTAAATCATTTATAACTAGCAACTTTGAGGTCCACCTCTGCCCATAGGCTTGACAAGCTTGTCCAAAGAAAGAAAATGACAAATGTTGGAGGGGTTATGAGAAAATAGGCACATTGAATCCTCATTAGGTGGAGCTGGGAACTGGTCCAGCCATTCTAGAAATCATTTGGACCCATACCCTCAAAGTTACCAAACTGTGTGCATACCCTTTGAATAAAGAATATCCACTAATATACCTACACCTTAAAGAGATAAAAGTGGAAAAGGATCCATATGTACAAAAATGTTTAGAAAAACTTTTTTGTAGTGGCAAAGAACTGGAGACTAAAGGAATGTGAATCAAATGGGAAAGGAATAACAGACTTTGGCATATATATGGAATGGAATACTATTATACCATTAGAAATGATAAAAGGAGAAGTCTTAGAAGATATGTATGAACTGATATAGAATGAAGTGAGCAAAACCAGAACAATTTATATAATAATAACACTATAAAAAGTAAAGAACTTCAAAAGATTTAAGAACTCTCATCAATGCAATGATGAACCAGAGGATGGTACCAAGATGTAGAATGAGATATATATTTTAAATATGACCAGTGAAGGAAATTTTTTTGCTTGACTATGTCTATTTGTTATAGGATTTTGTTTTTCTTTGTTCTTCAGTGGGGAGGGAGGAGGCAGGAGGGAAAGAAAAATTCTTTTCATTGAAAAAAGAAAATTGAACTTCAAAATCATTATTCTTTGTTGCTGAGTAACAGAATCCAAGGAACTAAAGATATGAAGCCATTAAGATTCACTGCCTAAAACAAGCCTTCTCCTACAGAGTAGGTGTCCAAATTACTACTAAAAACAAATTTTTTCCCAGATTCATCCTCTGCTTATACTTCATTCACTAAGTTTTGACTGGATTTCCCTGGTGTTTTGTATCCTAAGTTGTTAAAAAGATTTTTGAAGAGAATGTATTCTGGAAGATACCATTTTATTGGGACTGGTAAGAGGTCAGCTATACAACTAGGTTCATTAAACAGTTCCTATTTATTTTTGTAGAGAATTTTCTGAGGGGATAAGGTGGGAGGGGAAAAGAGGGAAGAAGGCTAGTGAATAGATGAGAAAGTAGGAAGGTGGCATTAAATTAATCTCAACATTTAGAAAAATCAGCCTGGAGTAGTAGTGCATATCTGTAATCCCCACTACTAGGAAAGGCTAAGGCTGATGAATCACTTGAGCTCAAGAGTTCTGAGTTGGGCTAAAGTCAGTCAGGTGCTCACATGAAGTTAAGCACTGGCATGGAGAGCCCCTCAGGGGAGAGGGAGGCCACAGATGAGGTTAAAGCTTCAGCAGTGGGAATTGGCTACACTTACAGACTGGGAGACATAGGGAGATACAAACAGTAAATTAGTCAATAAACCTGTGTTTTCTATGTGCTAAGGAGGGGCAGCTAAGTGGCTGAGGATAGAGAGCTAAGCTTAGAGTCAGGAAGACATCCTTCTGAATTCAGATCAAGCCTCAGACACTTATTAGCTGTGTAATCCTGGGCAAGTCACTTAACTCTGTTTGTCCTAGTTCTTCCTCATCTATAAAGTGAGCTGGAGAAGGAAATGGCAAACCACTCTAGTACGTTTGCCAAGAAGACTCCAAATGAGGTCAAGAAGAGTTGGACACAACTAAACAAAACAAGTGCTAAGAAAGGTAAAGATAATTCTCGCTCTCAAAGATCTCACAGTCTCCAAAACAAAAAACACCCTTCAAAATATTTACAAAACTGTTAAGTGATCTTTCAGCATCAAAATAGAGCAGATATAGAATTATCAGTACAATGGAAAGAGGTCCACTGGTTCTTGAGACAGCAGACCTTGTTTTCAAATATCACCTTTGATGTTTACTATCTTTGTGGCTTTTAACAAGGCAGGACTTCTCAGGGCTCAGTATCCTTAACTGTAAATGAGGAGGGGTGAATTTGATTATCCTCTGACATCCCATTCAGAGAAGTTACATCATCCATGGACTCATTCAATACAAAGCTACTTTCACTGGGCCAAATGCAGCTAGGTACTAAAAGAAATCTTACATGGTCATTTGCAGATGAGAGCTATCCAGAGTGAGAAAACCAATACAAAGTTGCCCAATCATTTTGCTTTTTAAATACTGTGACAGTCTCTTCTGGGAAAGGGATCCTTATAGTACCTTGAAAAGATCTTTAACTTTAGTATTATTCCCAAGCCTACAAAATAGGTTGCCATGGTTTCTCCAGGCTTCTCAAGGCTAAGGTTGTGAGTAGGTGGTTAAATGGATCCATTAACAGAGAGATAATCCTGTGAAGACCACAAAGGGTTGAAGTCATGAATTGTTTTTGAAATGAGTTCCTTAAGAAAGAAAATTTTAAAAAGAGATTTAGATGATGAAAAAAAATAGAGATCTTATAGAAAAAGCTGTTTTTAAAAGTACTTGGAAAAGGTGTGTCAAGTCCAGAGACAGATGGGTTACCAAATCTAGGGAGTTCTCCAGGGTTGTTCAAAAATTCCTTCCCTGAGTTTTAGGACTGCTTCAGATATGTTGAAAATCAACCATGGAGACTGAGTATTGGTCAAATTACTAACTATTCTCTTTTATTTTCATTAGTACATGAAGTTGGACTGAGAATCATAACAGGGAAGGGAACATGTGGGTCCTAATCTCAATGTAAGTTTCGGAATGAAAGAGTCCGGAATTTGCAGGCACAGGGCCTCAGTTTGAATTCTGATATTGCCATCAACTACCTGAATTCAAATCTCGTTTCTGCCACTTACTTCCTGTGGAAACTTGGACGAGTCACTTAGCCTCTGTGGGCCTTAGTTTCTACTTCTAATAAAATGAGTGGATTGGACTAGATGACCTCTAAGGGCCCTTTCAGCTCTCCATGAGTTAAGATTAACCCAGTCCCTTTCATTTCAGCTCCCCATCTTAACTACTATGAAAAAAATAAGCAAACTATTAGGACATAAAAATTCCAGGAAATGGATTCCCTGAGTGACAGGAGATAATGATTGGTGATAAACTTTCCAATTCTGGATGCTTTGTTGCTGTAAAACTAAGACAGAAGATGGCCTAATTTGCCATCATGAAATATCAATCTGGAAGAGAAAGACACTTAAAGTTTCCTGCCAGAACAGAAAACACTTGCTATTTATACTCATTCTAAGTCATCAAAACCCAAACAATAAGCCATAGATTCACTAAGAATTAGGAGAAATGATCAGATAAGATGTTTTCTCATAGGTTAGCTGGAAAGCAACTAAATCTGGCCATGGAATCTCACTAAAATAGAGAGGGAAAACCACATTTTAATATGATTTGTATATTTGATTTTTAGCTCCTTTTTGTGTTTAATGGTTTGGCGTTGATTTTTGAGGGGGAGGTGAATGCTGTGTCTTCACTGGTGTAGGGAAGAAATTCAGTATGTAGAAATTTGTCCCATAATGACACACACCATTCTGGGCTGGATCAGAATATTAACAAAATTAAGGAAGGAACTTAGGGAACACAGTTACACACAGATTAGAACACTCTCTGCCCTAGACACGCATAACTCCTTCCATCAGCAGTTCTGTAGCAGATCCTTCATCCTTTTTCCTTTCCTTTCTCAGCCATAGTCTTTCTAAGTAAATACATGCAAACTTAAAATCAGATGAAGACATTATTTTTAACGGTCTAAGACCCATTCTCCCATTCTACCCCTGGCCCCGCTAAATTTCTCTGATTCTATCAACATGTAGCAGTATTCCCGATATATTTTAGGAACCTCTAAGAGTTATGAAACAACTTATAATTAACACCAGATCATTTAGCAAATCCATTAATTTCCTCCAGTATATTTTTAATTCTTTATATAAGAAAATTATATATAAATATATAATGTATATGTGCATATATATATATTATATACTTGTGTATATATACATACATACACACACATATATAGGCATATACTTCTTTTACATTAAATCTTAAGGGACCTTTATGTATACTGGTAGAGCTATTTGAAGTAATCTACCCAGTATTTGAAAAGTACACGTCAGATGACCAACAAGCTCCTTGTATTTAAAACGGCGCTGGTGCCTTAAGATAGAAGAATTCAGAAACACTGAGTATTAATTTAAGGGACAGAAATTAAAATGACTAATCCTAAGAGTTTTGACCAAGTTATTCTTCAATCACCATGTATTCTGCTAATGTGCAAACTGATGGGATGGAGAGAAAAGGCCCAGCAAATATATACTGAATAGTCCCTAAGCCTTTCTTAAGGGCAAAATTATAAGGCCAATAAATTTTGCTCCTAATGTCATTCATTCCCCATTTACTACCTGACTACCTAAGACACCAGACCTGTGAAACAAAGGCCTATCTATGCTCCATCTCCTTCTTAAACAATTTCTCCTGACCTCCCTGCAACTAAACATGCATCCTTAGTCCCATTCCCTTAGGGCCCTATAGCAGTTTTATAAGGTGATGGTTAACTAACCTGATGAATAACACCTACTAACACAGTAATGGGTGATAAAAGATTACACTAAACCCTAATTGTATAAGTGGAAAGAAATCTGGACTTGGACTCAGGAAACCTGAATAGAAAGTCATGGTTCTACCACTAATTAACTGTGTGACCCTGACTGAGTAAACTTCTCCAGGGTTCACTTATTCTCTGTAACTGTAAAATGAAAGGTTGCAATGACAACCCCCTTTTCTGTAGCCCCTGTGTTTGCCAAATCTGTTTCATACATGTGAGATCCCCAGTACTGAAAACCCTCTTCCAGCACTGAACAAGTCCTGTGCAAACAGTTAATAATCCATTTTTTCCTAAGGGGTTCAGTGATTGGGAGCCTAAGGAAATATGCACCCAAAATCACAAGTATGCACGCGCATGTGCACACATACATACATACACACACACACACACGCAGAAAATAAAAGGGTTTTTTAATAAAAAATGCAAGTGAAACTTCACTACCTTTTCATTTTAACTATCTTTCCCAGGCTTCAGACTAGAGAGCTTTCAACCACCTCTTTCAACCACCTCTGACAAACCCTCTCCCTTTCCATTTCAAAAAAGAGGCAGTTGGGTGCAGTGAAAAGGATTCTAGGAAGTCAGAAGGCTTGGGCTCATATTTGGCGTGTTTGACCCATGTGACCTTAGGCAAGTAGTTTAACCTCTCTGGGTCCCAGATGCTCATCTGGGATAAGATTAAGGGGTTGGACTACATGGTCTCTAGGGTCCTTTTTGAGTTCTAGATACATAATGATATTATGATCTACATCTACCCCCATCCTACTCCTGTGTTTTGATGATTTACTGGGAGCCAGAACATTAGATAGCAACTATAAAAGTATAACTGAATAAAAGTCGCCAATAAAAAGTGAAGTTGTACATGTACAAAAATATTTATAGCAGCTCTTTTTGTGGTGGCTAAGAACTGGAAATCAAGGGAATACTCATCAGCTGGGGAATGGCTGAACAATGGATGTAATGGAATACTATTGTGCTATAAGAAATGACGAACAAGCAGACTTCAAAAAAACCTGGAAAGATTTATATGAACTGATGCTGAGTGAAATGAACAGAACCAGGAGAACATTGTACACAGTAACAGTCACAGTATGTAAGGACTATTTCTGATAGACTTAGCCCTGCACAACAATGCAAGGACCTAAAACATTTCCAAAGGACTCCTGATGCAAAATGTCATCCACATTCAGAGAAAGAACTATGGAGTCAGAATGCAGAATGAAGCAGACTATTTTCTCTTGTGTTTTGTTTTGTTTTGGTTTTTCTCATGGTTTCTCCCATTTGTTTTAATTCTTCTATGCAACATGACTGGTGTGAAAATGTGTTTAATAGGAATGTACGTGTAGAACCCATATGAAAGATTGCATGACATCTTGGGGAGGCAGGGGGAGAAAATTTAAAACATATGGAAGTGATTGTTGAAAACTGAAAACAAACTGATAAAAAAGTGAAGTTGTAATAAATGCCTTTGACATTCAAGGAGGTACCTTAAAAATGTCTTATAGGATAATATTCCCTTGACTCCTGAATTTCACACAAGTAAGAGGGTTTCTTATTGTATTTGGCATTCCAGTTTGCAACCAACTCTCTACTATCCCAGGAAAAAGTTGGATTGGGTGACTGACCAAACTCAAAGAGTAGCAATTAATTTATTTTTGTCAACATTTTTATTAATTAAAACTAGTTCACAAAATAAAAAAAAAACCCATAAGATCACAGATCTAGAGCAAGAAGGAGTCATTAACTCTAACTCCTTATTTTACAGATAATGATAATAAGGCATAAGAATGTTGAATGATTTGTCCAAGGTGGTACAATTTGAACCCAAGTCTCCAGACTCCAAAACTAGAGCTCTTTCCACTGTACCACATTGTCTCCCAAGAACTATTTTACAAGAAATATTTCCTTCCCTTTGCCTTTATCCATCCATATCCCTATTCCAACTATCCACTCTCCCCACTGCTACCATCATTTTCTCTTCCACTCAGAGATACCTCTCTCTTTATGGTTCAGCCCTGGCATTTTCCTCCCAGATGAACTACAGCTCATCCAAAGCAGACCAAGCCCAGAAGCCAGAAGCTTAACCACTTAATTCTGAATTCCCTGGGACCTCAATTCCCTCATCTATCTATCCCTGGGCCATTTTCCACACAACCACCAAGAACGTGTAACCATCTCCTCTACTTTCTCTCAGAACCACAATCAAATCAAAACCACCAATACCTCAGGAAAAGACACACCAATGGATTTCCCTATGAACCCACCATCCCTGTGACCTCTTAGACCAGAATACCTTTCTCTGGACCCAGTCCCTTATATGTGTTGACTCCCCCCATTAGAATGTAGCCTTTTTGAGGGTAGAGACTAGTTCTCTTTTGCATTTATATACCCAGTGTTTAGCACAGTGCTTAGCACATGATGCTTAATAAATGCTTTTTTCATTCTTTCATATAGGCATGTTCAATAGCCACTTCCTGATTCTGACTTGTCAGAAAAGGTAAGGCTTCCTTGGTGCCAATTAAGACCCTCTGAAGCTACTCTCAGTCCCCAAAGAGCTTGTGAAGCAATCCATTCTCCATGAGATTTTAGCCTAAGCTCACCCGCATCCCTATCAGAAGAGGGAGAACTTTGTCCAGGCCTCTGGTTCTAAAGATGAGCTGTCGTGTTTCTTGCCTTCTCAATAGATGGGGGAGGAGAGGAAGGAGGGAGAGAATTTGGAATTGAAAAGAAAACTTAAAAAAAAAAAAAAGATGAGCCATAGACATGGGAAATCTATAACAAAGCTTCAGGATTCTCCATATAAGCACTTATCTTGGCGGTTTGTATATTTTTAGTGGGGAAACTTTTAAACTCTGTTACAGTGATATAAAAAAGGGATTGAAAACAAAACAAAACCACAACACAAAACTATAGCCCACCCTGCACTTGTGGGGATAGGAATGGGAGTACGACCAAAAGACAATTTGGCTTCTACTCCATCATGCCTGTATCTTTAGGCATGGAAAGCCACTGCCTACTTCAAGTCACTGGAATTTTGCACTTGGATAAAAGATACATAAGTGTATAAACAGAAGCCCTGTAGCCTGCCGGCTCTTCTGGTTGTCATGAAGGTTTCTGGTTTCTCCAGGCTGCCTGTCAAGGATGATCAAGTGGGCAGAAGCGGTGACAGGCTTCACGCTACAAATTCAGCAGAGCTCTGCATTATGCTCTGGCATTTGGTGGGACTGGGGCCCATTTCTTTCTAGTTGATGGAAAAAGAGAGCTAAAATAGACAGGGAGGATGGGTTGGGAGAGAGAGTGAGATGACAAGTGTCCATGGAAGCATTACAGAAATAGTGTGGAACAGTGGAAAAAGCTCTGGAGCTAGGGGACCTGGATTCAAATCCCACTTTGGACACTAGTTAGGTGAGCAACCTTGAGCAGGTCTCTGAATCCTTTGAGCCCCAATTTCTTTATTTGCAAAAGGGATATATGAAGAAAGACACTATCTGCAACCAGAGAAAGAGCTGATAAATAGAAGTATGTATAAAATTATTTTATATATATACACCTATTTGTGTCTAATGGTAGCCATCTCTAGAGTGGGGGGAGAGAAAAAAGAAAAAAAGGAAATTTACATGATAACTTTACTATATATTTAAAAGGAATAGAAAGTTGTAAGTAATAGATTTGCAGTTTCATGCGCAAAGAAAATGAGGGGGTTGGAATAAATGTCCCCTGAGGTCCCTTCCAGCTCCAAATATATGATCCTACGTGTGCATTATATACTTTATAAACAGAAAAGCAGCATTTTAGAGTGGATAGAGAGTGGCTAGATGGAGCAGTAGAAAAAGTGCCAGGGTTGGAGGCAGGAAGACCCCAGTTAAAGTCTGGCCTCAGAAACTTACTAGCTGTGTGACTCTGGGCAAGTCACTCAGCCTGTTTGCCTCAAGTTACCTCAGTTGGAACCATAACAGCACTTATCTCACAGGGCTGTAGCTGTTGTTCTGTCATTTTCAAGTCACGTCCACCTCTTTCTGACCCCACTCGGGGTGTTCTTGGCACAGGTACTGGAGTGTTTTGCCATTTTCTTCTCTAGCTCATTTTACAGATGAGGAAACTGGGGCAAAGAGGGTTAAGTGACTTGCCCAGGGTCACACAAGCTAATAAGTGTCTAAGGCCAGATTTAAACTCAGGAAGATGAATTTCCCTGACTCCAGGTCCAGTGTTCTATCCACTGAGCTACCTTGCTTCCCCAGTATCAAATGAGATAATATTGTAAAGTTACTTAGCACACTGCCGGGTACACAGTAAACGCTATGCAAATGCTAGCTATCATTATTATCAGCCTTGTAGTCAGGAAGACATTGGTTCACATTCCATCTCTGACTCATACTGGCTGTGTGATCTTGGATAAACCACTCACCCTCTTGCTGCCCTGGGACATAGTACATAGAGCACTACATCTGGAGTCAAGAATACCTGAGTTCAAATCCTGCCTCAAGTACTTCTTAGTTCTGTAACTCTAGGCAAGTCACTTAACCTATCTCTATCTCTGCCTCCGTTTCTTCATTTGTAAAGTGGAGGACTTGGACATGACAGCCCCTTAAGGTTCATTCCATGTTAAACCTATACAATCTTTGACTTGTAGGCTAACTGCTGATCTGCATTATCACAGGTAATTTCCGCACCTGGTAAACTACATCCATGAAATCGCAGGCCCAGACCCCCCAAAAAAGATAACAGTTGCAATGCCACCACCCCTCAGAAGCTGGTAGGTAGAGTAGCTCTGATGCTTGTTGAGTTAGTAGAGAGATAGTTATTGATCAGTTCTCTACACCAATGAAATCACAGGATTGAACTTTCATTACTACTCCTGATAACTCTGTGCGATGCAGTCAGTGGATAGATTTCATTATTACTAAAGAGAAAATGGAGGGGCTGCTCATTGAGCAAATTAGTGGTAGGAGATGAAGAACATTCAGCCCCCAAATTTACTTACTCACCTACGATCTCTTGCTCTGAGCCTGAGCCTATAAGCTCAAGGTGAAAAAACACCCTTAGGGGAAAACGGAATAATAACAGCTATTATTTAGTGCTTTGAGGATGGACTTCCAACACACAATCAGTAACATAACATTTCCTCTGGTTAAAGAGAAACTTTGTCCCTTCACCTCAGCATGGTAGACACTGACTCCAAGAGACTATCTTTGCTTCCCTCCATCACAGAGCCACATCAGGCTGAAATACAAATCTTGAAATCAACATATCTCAGAGAAAGGACCTCTGAGGGTAAATAGTACAATTTGTACCTGAACAAGAATCTCCCATCCAGCATTTCTGATGAATGGAAAGCCTGGTTCACCTTAATTTACAATGCAGCAATCCAACAATTACTGTGTAGAAATGAATGTGTTGGGGTGTGAAGAGAAAAATCACACCTTTGCTAGAAGCCAACACTCTACTCAAAAGTTTACTTGGTTTTCCTGTCTCAGGGAGTTCATATGCACTTTAAGATGAGAAGAAATAAAACTGTTCTGTATCTGATTATTGTTGAGAATTGAACCACATCTCCTTTATCTACCTAGCTGTTTGCATGCTATTTCTCCTTATTTGGATGCAAGCTATTTGTGGGCAGGAGCTAGTTTTTGCCCTTTTTTGCACATACTAAGTGTTTTCCCAATAAAATACGTATTTACTAACTAACAGAGCTAGATCATCTCCTAATCAATGCCCTGAAAAAAAGGGAAGTTTGAGTGATGCTAGCTTTGGTGAGACAAATTTTTAGTTTATTCTTCACAAAATGTCAGACATTAAAAAAAAAAAAAAAAAAAAAAACTTGATTGGGAGATATAGATAAGTAACATCCCACATCCTAGAACAACATCTGCTCTTTTCTTTGCAATGAAGATAGATGGAAGCCAACACAACTTGATGTAATGAAATCCAATGAACCATCAGCACAATCTCCCTTGATCTCCCTATGCTTCAGCTGAGTCAGTGGCATTAGTACTGATGTCTGTCATTTCTGATATGCTTCTCAACTGGTCCTGCCAGGAATAAGAAACTCAGAAGAGCTTTTTATTATATTATTTTAGAATTGTTCAGGCCCCTTGAGGACTCAAGGGATAGCAGAAGAGTAAGTAAGGTATAATGACAATGAAACACATCAATATTTTTTCAAAATTCTGGATTAAAACCAGACCCTAAATAAATCTGGCCTGGATCATTTTTCCTCTTAAGTTTTTAAACCCATGTGGATTTTAAGAGAAATCAAGTCCATATGTTTCTGACTCATTTACCCATAACTCATCAAAATGTTGTTTTGTAAGAATCACTGAACATCCAAGAAGCGCTTGGGGTCTTTTTTGTTGGTTTCTTCTCTTTCGTCCTCTCTTTTGCCTAAGTCCTTTTTTCTTAGAAAGAGAAAAATTACCCTTTGCCCACCAGAAACTAACTTGAAGAGGTCTCAGTCTGTTTGGAAGCTCCAAACCCAGAGCATCAAAGGAATTCCAAGGGTGGCCATATTGGACCTCTTGTCATTGCTTAACTGACAAGAAGGAATGCAAACATGCCAGGACTAATGAGGTCTTTACTAAATCCTAGCAGTTCATTGGGAAGTCAATTTAAAACCCCAATAAGGTGAAATTTCACCCTTCTCCATTTACAGTAGTTACTTTGCATATAACCATTTAGCTTTCAAATGCCTAGCCCCAAAGATCGTAAAGAGTTTGTCGGAGGACTTTGTCCTGTTATTTTTTTCTCAAAGAAAATAATCAGCAAGGTTTAATTCCTTGGAAAACATGATTAAGGCTCCCTTTTCTCAGACATATCTAAGATTTAGCAATTACAATATACTGAGAAATCACAAGAAACAATAATGTAAATAAAGATGGTGAGGTATGTTGGAGTCAGGAAGACCTGTGGTCAAGAAGTTAGATAGATAGAGAAATATACATATATAGAGATATACATAGAAAAATATACATATATATGTATATATATACACAAACATAAATCTTTAGAGAGATACCTCTCTAATACAACAACTTGCAGATCAAATGCTGTTATTTTACTAGAAGGGATCTCCTAACAGGAAATAAAGCAATACAGTCATAGTTCCAGACCAAAAAAAAGAGGACAATCAACAAAATGTGTCTCTTTCAAACATAGTAGGTATAATTCTGATGTGTGTTAATCAAGCAGTCAATGGAGTATTAATGTAAAAAGGCAAAGAAACAATTTTTCCCAGGGTCTGATTGAAGGCCTTATATGTAAGGGGCAAGCTAATATCCATTCTGCCATCTTTACCCTTTAAGTTAGGAGATCACTTTTTCAAAAGAGGGAAAAAAAAATCTCAACTTTCTCTAAAAGGGCCATTGCCACACTATAGAAGGACAAAGTGTGTATTGAAGGAAGGAAAAAATATAAGAAGGAATAAAAATCTTTACATTCAGAAAACTCTCTAATTAGTGGACTACAGAGTAAGAGTTGTACTAAGAAGTACAACTTCTTAGAATTTGTAACTGTATTGTATTAAATATAGGTAACTCCAAGGGGAGAACAGGACTGAACTGCATTCATTTAACACTTTTCAATATGAAAAGAAGTCTGATCTATCTGGATGACCATGTCCTTCTTCAAAGAGTCAAGCCAAAGATTTGATTCACTGACATTTGACTTTTTAAAAGGAAAAAAAAATCAAGGTCTCACTGCGTTTGTAACTTGTGGACCCCAAACACAAAGGTCAAGAAGACTTTAACTCTTATTACTCATGAAACAAGCAGTTCTTTGGTAGAATTCTCATGATCTTTTACCTGACCAGCCCTAAAGGAAATGCTTCAGTAGTATATATACATTTAGACCTAGAAATAAGATGGCCATGATACTTTTTCATTTCCCAACCAGACTTCATTTCCCCACCACCTAAAGTAACTGCCAATGACTGTACAATTTGATCTTATTCGCCCAATGAAGAAATAATAGTCCTAAGGTATTCTGTCCTGGACAGATGACATTAATAATCAAGATAGCATCCAGAAAAGGGTGGTGAAGGTCCCATATAATGACTAGTTGAAGGAACTGGGAAAGTTTAGCCTACAGAAGTGAAGACTTAGAAGAATCCATGATAAAGAACTCAGAGCATTTTAAAGACAGCCATGCAGTAGAGGGGCTGGGTTTGCTTTGTTTGGCCCCTGAGGGTAGAACTATAGGCACATAACCAAAAAAGTACATAATTTTCTTCAAGTGATGAAGAAAGAGTTGTGTTTGCAGAGAGATATGCTTAATGTTAGAAAAATGTCCTAAGAATTAAGCATTATTAAAAAGTGGAAGAATAGAGGTAAAATCAGAAGGTCTGCAAGAAAATCCTGGATGTCCACTTGTACATGTTGGAGAAGGGACTCGTTCGGGAACAGACTGGACAAGATGTGTCTCCAGGCCCCTTCCATCTCTGAGAGTCTGTGATTCTGTTACACATGCTACCATGAGGAGCGGCTGCTTTGCTAGGCTTCTTCTAAGCCAAATGGTAAGATTCAAAGACTCATCTGAAAAGTGTGACTTCTAATGTGACCACTGGGTAGATGTGTGATTCACTCCCACAAAACATGACATCTATAAATCAAAAAAGACCTAACGAAAAGCAAAAAGAGACTGACTGTATAAAAAGAAAAAAAATATTTAAATGGAGGAAGATGAGTTGGGTCCAAGTCCCTGTTCTGACATTTACTAAATATCTGTGATGGCGGACAAGGCATGCAACCTTTTAGAGACTCAATTTCCTCATCAGTGAAATGGAAACGATACGTATACAATCACCTCAAACACTTCCTGTGAGTAAAGTGTTTTGTTAAGCACCACATGATTGTGTTACTATTATTTTGGTTGGGACCTTGTTACTAATGGGTAGAGTAACCGCACAGGTCACAAGTCCCTTTCTGGCCCTCTATGCCTTCCTCTGTATTTTGCAGATTCTGTCCAATAGTAAACAGGACCTTCTTGACCCCTTATTAACTCTGACCAAAGCTCTTTGAAGGGCTCAGGATCAACCTGTTCCTACCTCTCCCAGATCTAACCTTACGGGCCTTCAATGAGTGACCAAAAAGAGAGGCAGGAGTGGGTACATGCACTTCTGTGCTTACAGAAGTGAAGATCAGTACACACAGAGAGCTGCTCACCGTCCTCCCTTCAGCATCTTTGCAACTGCTGAGGAGACAGCTAGGTGGCACAATGGATAGAGCACTGGGCCTGGAATCAGGGAGTCCTGAGTTCAAATCTGTTCTCATGTATGAGACTAGCTGTGTGACTCTGAGCAGGTCACTTCATCTCTGTTTGCCTCAGTTTACCCAACTGTAAAATGAGGATGATAAGAGTACCTACCTCTCAGGGTTGTTGTAAGGATTAAATGTGATAAGAGTTGGAAAGCACTTAGCATGGTCCCTGGTGCACAGTAAGTGCTATAGAAATTCTAGCTATTATTTTTATGCTACTTACCTGCAAACAAAGGACAAACACAACAACTGAAGTGTCAGTAACACAGGACAAGTGTGACAATAAAAACAAATGACACATATTGCTATAAGCATCGCCAAGTATGTTTGTAAATACTTTATTTCATTTGAGCCTTACAATAACCCTGTAAGATAGGTTATGTATTAAAGGTATTGCTTTATTGTTTTGTCTGACTGTTCATGACCTCATTTGGGGTTTTTTTGGCAAAGATACTGAAGTGATCTGTCATTTCCTTCTGCAGTTCATTTTACAGATGAGGAAACTGAGACAAACAGGGTTCCAGGGTCACGCAGCTCTGAGGTTAGATTTGAACTCAGGAAGATGAAGTCTACCTGACTCCAGCCTGGGACTCTATCCATTGTTGCCACCTAGCTGTCCTAAAGATATTTTTAATTTCCTCATTTTAAAGATGAGAAATTCAAGACTAATTTCCTTTTGGAACACAATCAGCAAATATCAATCCCAGGTTTCCCCAAATTCCAAGTCCAGCATTCACCCATATTGCCCCTCTAACAACACTACTGCTCAGTGTCATGGTTTTAACCTCATAACATACTTCCACAATTTCTATTATATTTTCTCCCTCTACGGTCAGAAGAAAAAATATTACTTCCACTGTACAGATGAGAAAATAAAAACATAATGATTTAGGTCAGCCATGCACAGCTAGCTTAAGAGAAATTCTAGAAACTCTGTCCCTCCTTTCTTTTTCCATTTTGTTAAGAATTCAAAGGAATGTATGGGTTCATGACTGCAGACATGTTCTTACCTGGTGATGCAGAGAATGTAGAAAGGACTAGGTAAAATGAGTAGTAGTTGGACGATAAGGACTTGTCTGGCCAAAACATTGGTAAATATTTTTGTTTTGTTTTAGATTTAGGGACCAAGATTTAAAAAAAAGAAAAAGGTCATCTATATGAATCTCATCCACGACATCTCAAAACTTCTCTCAAAATTCAGATACCATGAGTTTTGTTCTCTGATCTTCCTTTCATTTCATCAGTAACTACTGGATTTTAAATTCTTGGCAAAGCCAAGAGAATCTATCTATCAATCAGTCATTAACCAACAAGCATTAATTTAACATCAAACTATACGCCAGACATTGTGCAGGAAGCTTGGGAGCTGAGGCTACAAATACAAAGGATGAAACAATCCCTACTCTCAAGGAACGTACATTAATTATAAGGGGGAGACAACAAGGATGTATAAAAACATATAAAGAATAATACAAACAAAATATAAGGTAGTAAATACAAGGCAGTTTGGAGGGAATTAAGATCCACTTTCTGCTATGCACTATGAAGTGCTATGCATCTTATATGGCACAAATACTTTAGGGAAATGGCCTTGAGCAAGGGTCCTCAGTTTTCCTATCTGTTGAGTGGGAATAATAGTATCTCTGCATCTCGTAGTTCTAATATTGGAAAGCATAAAGTGTACAGCATGAAGGCTAAGTGAGAAAATTAGCCCCACATCAGTTAACCTATTTGCTTCAAGCACAGTGGCTGGATTCAATTTCTCGTCTATCACATCACAGATGAAAACCATTTGAAACACAGCTGAAATAGATTTCTGGGCCCTCTTATATTAAGGGTGTGATTCCGCCTTTGAGACAAAGCAGAGCCACATTTTTGCTGCTACAAATCCACTCTCAGCTAGAGAGGCCCCTTTCCCATCTCATTTGTGCCATGCCTCTAAGCCAGAAGGTTTAAGAGGTGTCAAGAGAGTTTCCATGCTCACAGAATACCAGGCACTGTTGCTCAGTCGTGGCGAGCTAGTTCTAGGAAACTCTTGCCAGAGGTCCAGAAGATGAAACTCATTCTGATGGACTCTTTTGCATTCTGATCCAAAATGAGTGACTCAAACTGTGTCCCCAGGCAAAAGGTCAAAGTGTGAGCCCCATAGGTCCTCTTGATACTATTACAATTCCTCTGCCTATATGCACTATCATTTATAAGTAACGTTGAAACTCTAAACATAGCCCTCACTTAAAGAAAAGGTTCAGATTATGTCAAAAATGAGGATTTAATTTAATGAGCCTGTAAGGGCCAGGCTGATGTTCTGGAGCACTGAACAATTGATGGTGCTAATGCCACATTGTGGACAGACAGGTCTCTAAAACTTATTAAGGATTATATGAAAGGTTGCAGAAAAAGACTTTAGTGGCCTTATTTATACTTTAAAACTCTTTAAAGCACAGATCTAGAGGGATATTTTTAGCATGATAAAAATATATATCTCTAAAACCCAAAGTTATCATTATTTGACCTGGAGAAACACAAGAGGATTTTCTAATCAATAAAGGAGTAGCAAGGAAGTCTCTTTTGTCTATTGTTATTTAACATAGTTCCAGAAAAGCTAGAGTTCGCAATAAGTCAAGGAAAATAAATTGGGGGCATAAAAATAGGCAAAGGAGACAGAACGATCCCTATTTGCTAATTCATGGTAACTTAACTCAAACCACCTCAGAGAACCAGCAAAGAAACTAAATGAGACATTGACATAAAAGAAGTCCCAACCAAAATAACTACAAAATGCTTTTAAAAGTTTTTCAATCAATCTTCTAAGGCACATTTAAGATTTGTGTAGAAAAAAATTACAACACTACTCAAAGAAATAAAGAATGACAATAATTGAAAGTATATTCAGGGTTACAGTTGGGTCATGCCAATAAAATGAAAATTACACAACTATATTAATTAACAAATTTAATGCTATACCATTCAAACTATCAGACTATCTCACATAGCTATACAAAATAATATTATAATGCATTTGAAGAAACAAAAGGTCTAGGATGTCAGGGAAAAAAAATGAAAAAAAAGTAGGATAAAAAAATAGTACTTCCAGACCTTCAATAATAACGTAAGCAGTAATCACCAAAACTATTTCGTACTGCCTAAAAATAAATAAATAAAATCTTTCCTAGCAATATTATTTATCAAACTATATTACAAAGCAGTAATCATCTAAATGATGTCTTATTTAAAAAATATAAAAATGTTTATCAGTGGAACAGATTAGATATACAACTTCAAGGAGCTAATGACCATAGTAGCACAGTATTCAATAAATCCAAAGACTCTAGCTAATGGAGTAATGGGTAAGATCTCACTATTTCACACAAATTTCTGGGAAAACTAGAAAGCAGAATGAAAGAAATTAGGTTTAGACCAACACTTCACAGCATGTACCATGATAATCACCAAATGAATATGTGACTTGGATATAAAAGTTTGCCTCATGAACAAATTGGAGAAGCAAGAAAATCTCAGATCTATAGATATGGGAAGAGAGCATAACCAAACAAGGAACTGAGAGGATCACAGAAGACAAAATGGACAACTTTGATTACATAAGCTAATATTTCTGCACAAACAAAAACAATGCAATTAAAATGAAAAGGAAATCAGTTAAGTGGGGGGAAATCTTTGCAACAAGTTTCTTGAATAAAGATTTAATTTCCAAAATATATTTTTAAAACTTATTCAGATTTATAAGATATGAGCTATTCTCCAATTGATAGTTTTCAAAAGAAGAAATCCAAGCTATTAATAGCCATATGAAAAAAGGTTCGGAGCCAAGATGGCAGAGTAGAAAGACACACATACACTAGCTCTTCCCCCACAGCCTATAAAATATCTGTAAAGAAAAACTCTCAACAAATTCTAGAGCAATAGAAGCCAAAGAACAACGGAGTGGAGATTTCCAGCCCAGAGTGACCAAAAAGGCCGACAGGAAAGGTCTGTCACACCGTATGTGGAGCAGAGCCCAGCTGAACCTTGACTGAGTAGCAGGGTGCTGGGAGGAGGACCCAAGCAGGCCTCAAGGGCAGAATCCCTAGCAGCAGTAGCTAAGGTTTGCAGATCCCTCAACCCACAGGTGCCAAAGGTCAGTGAGAGGGTTTTTTCAGCTAGAGGAAAAGGGAGCAGGGTCTTCCCATAGCTCTGGCCTCAGGCAGTGGTGGCAGCAACTCCCTTGTCAGCCCGCATCCATTGTTGGATCAAAAAACCTCTGGGGGAAATGAGCAGCTGATCCTTACCTCAGCCCTGTGTGGTGGCCCTGCCCCCACCTAATGCTCCTGGAGGAACTGAGAAGTTGATCTTTATCTCACAATGAATGGTGGCCCTGCCCCCAATGAAAGCCAATGGGGGAAATGAGCAGCTTATGTGAATCTCAGACCTCAGTGCTGGCTTGGTGGAACTGGAGGCCAGGTGGTTGCGGAGAAGAAACTCTACTACTCGCAGATTCTGGGCACAAGAGTTTCTGGTTGCCCCCAGACCAATGCACATGCTTGATTGTGCCACCTTGGAGGAATTGAGATCTTACAGATCCCAAGAATATACCCTACTCTTGACAAAGGACCCAAAAGTCAAATAACTGGTTGCAAAACTGCCCAAAAAAGGGAAAAAAATAAGACTATAGAAGGTTACTTTCTTGGTGAACAGATACCTTCTCCCATCCTTTCAGATGAGGAAGAACAATGCTTACCATCAGGGAAAGACATAGAAATCAAGGCTTCTGTATCCCAAACATCCAAAATAAATATTCAATGGTCTCAGCCATGGAAGAGCTCAGAAAGGACTTTGGAAATCAAGTAAGAGAGGTGGAGAAAAAATTGGGAAGAGAAATGAGAGAGATGCAAGAAAATCATGACAAGTGAGTCAACAACTTGCTAAAGGAGACCCAACAAATGCTGAAGAAAATGACATCTTTAAAAATAGACTAACTGAAATGGCAAAAGAGGCCCAAAAAGCCAATGAGGAGAAGAATGCTTTAAAGAGCAGAATTAGCCAAATGGAGAAGGAGGTTCAAAAGCTCACTGAAGAAAACAGTTCTTTAAAAATTAGAATGGAACAGATGGAGGCTGATGACTTTATGAGAAACCAAGAAATCACAAAACAAAACCAAAAGAATGAAAAAATGGAAGATAATGTGAAATATCTCATTGCAAAAACAACTGACCTGGAAAATAGATGCAGGAGAGACAATTTAAAAATTATGGGAATACCTGAAAGCCATGACCAAAAAAAAAGAGCCTAGACATCATCTTTCATGAATTTATCAAGGAAAATTGCCCTGACATTCTAGAACCAGAGAGCAAAAAAATATTGGGAGAGTCCACTGATCACCTCCTGAAAGAGATCCAAAAAGAGAAACTCCTAGGAATATTGTAGCCAAATTCTAGAGTTACCAGGTCAAGGAGAAAATATTGCAAGTAGCTAGAAAGAAACAATTTGAGTATTGTGGAAATACAATCAGGATAACACAAGATCTAGCAGCTTCTACATTAAGGGATCAAAGGGCATGGAATATGATATTCCAGAAGTCAAAGGAACTAGGACTAAAACCAAGAATCACCTACTCAGCAAAAATGAGTATAATACTTCAAGGGAAAAAATGGTCTTTCAATGAAATAGAGAACTTTCAAACATTCTTGATGAAAAGACCAGAGCTGAAAAGAAAACCTGACTTTCAAACACAAGAATGAAGAGAAGCATGAAAAGGTAAACAGGAAAGAGAAATCATAAGGGACTTACTCAAGTTGAAGTGCTTACATTCCTACATGGAACGATAATATTTGTAATTCTTGAAACTTTTTTCAGTATCTGGGTAGTTGGTGGGATTATACACACACATACACACACACAAACACACACATACAGAGAGAGAGAGAGACAGCATAGGGTGAGTTGAAAAGGAAGGGATCATATCTAAAAAAATGAAATTAAGAGGTGAGAGAGGAATATATTGAGAGGAGAAAGGGAGAAATAGAATGGGGCAAATTATCTCTCCTAAAAGAGGCAAAAAAAGACTTTTCAATGCATGGAAAAAGGGAGGAGGTGAGAGGGAAAACATGAAGCTTACTCTCATCACATTTGACTCAAGGAAGGAATAAAATGCACACTCATTTTGGTATGAAAACCTATCTTACAATACAGGAAAGTGGGGGATAAGGGGATAAGCAGGGTGGGGGGGATGACGGAAGGGAGGGCATGGGGAGGAGGGAACAATTAGAAGTCAACACTCTTGGAGAGGGACAAGGTCAAAAGAGAGAATAGAAGAAATGGGAAACAGGATAGAATGGAGGGAAATATAGTTAGTCTTACACAACATGACTATTATGGAAATCATTTGCAAAACTACACATATGTAGCCTATATTGAATTGCTTGCCTTCCCAGTGGGGAATAACTGTTGAGTATTGTTCTTGCATACAACTGGGAAATAAGAAATACAGGTAATGGGGTATAGAAATTAATCTTGCCCTATAGGACAAAAGAGAAGATGGGGATAAGGGAAGGGAGGAATGTTAGAATGAAGGACAGATTGGTAGAAGGAGTAATTAGAATGCTCAACACTTTGGGGTGGGGGAGGGGAGAGATAGGGAGAAAATTTGGAACTCAAAATTTTGTAGAAATGAATGTTGAAAAATTAAAATAAATTTAAAAAAATTTTTTTAGTGTTTCAAGTCACATAAACAGAGAGACGTACAGTAAAACAACTCTAAGAGTTCATCTCACATTCATCAGATTAGCATTCCATTCTACCTCTTACCCTGCCTTGCAACTCCAAATCTTGTTCTCTATCTTCATCATGACCTCCAATTAGATCTCAGTTCTTTCCCAGACTGCACTTTCCTCCCTTACTCTCTTGGCCCATTCAGTGGTGAACCACTCAATTCTACACTTTCCTCTTCTCTTGAGTCCCTTGCCCCCTTGTTATATCATCAATATTTCCTGACAAGCCTCAACCTTAGATCACTACCACCATCCGTTGTCTTTGCTCCTATGTATAGACGGCTGAATAAATTGGACAGAATCATAAAACTGTGCTGACTGGGCACATTGCAGATTTATGTTACATAAACTCATCTACATCTTCACTGTTTTTTAGACCTCCAAATTTTTTCATCCATCCTCAAACTTCTCATGGCTGAAATCCTTGACTCATATTTCACTGAAAAAAATGAGGTCATTCTGCCTTCTGTCCCTATCTCCTCCTTCACTCCCATCTCACACGAAGAGGTTATTCTTCTCTTTACCAAAGTATGTGTAGAAAACTATGAGGGTGGAACACATCTGATGACATCAGACTCAGCTGTTATGCTGGTCAGTTTTGCTGAACTGCTTTTTCCCCCTCTTTCTTTCTTATCCATTGTTAGAGAAGAGTGTTCTCTGGGGAAGGTAGGAAAGAAAATACAAATTTCAAAAAAAGGTGTTATAAAAACAAAATAAAGGTATTAATATTTTTAACTTGGAGAAAAAATAATCTGGAAAGGGATCTTGGAGTTTAAGTACAAATAGCCAAAACTAATGGGAAACAAATGGAGTTTTGACCCAAATGTAAACGTAACCAAAGAAGCTTTTGGCAAAGAAGTTAAGTATGGTAATAGTTACTGAAGGACTTAGCTAATTATGTCCCAGTCTCTGAACTTTAGAGTTCTATCCAGGAATAAATAGCAACATCATGGGATAATTGGTCTTCCATTTTAGGAAGGATATTGTTAAGCTGGAGCTCAGTTAGAGAAAGGTAAGCAAGATGATGAAGAGGCTCAAAACTAGGCCATAGAAAACTGTTTTGAAGGAACTGGGACTGCTTATTTAGCCTGGAGAAAAAGGAAGGAAAAAAAAAGAAAACATTTTCCAGGACTTATGGGGCTGTTACATGGAAAGAAGATTCAACTTATTCTGCTTAGCCCCAGAGGGCAGAAGGAAGTACAATGAGCAAAACTCACAGAGAGACAGACCTTAAGCTTGATTTAAGAAAAAATATTCTAGGCATTTGAGCTGTCAGAAGTAGAATGGACTGCCTCAAGAGGTAGTGAGTTCCCCATCACAGAAGGTCTTAAACCATAAATGCAATATCCACTTATCAGGAATCCTGTGGAAACTACACCTGCCCAGATGTGAGTTTGGACTAGATGACTTCTGATGTCCTTTCCCATTCTGATTCCAAGCATAATCCCTCTCTGCATGAATCTAAACCTTGATCAATAACTTCTCACAAGTCATGTGTATTTCCTACTTGTGTTGATGAAATATCTTCCCAACCACTCCAGGCAGAATAAAGGCATTTTCTAACATTTATTTGGGGAACACAACTTTGTTATGTCTCAAATGCTTTTAAGGGTAGAGGGCCAGGAATTGCTGCTCACTTATGAGAAATAAGTGAGTGCTAGAGAGCAAATCGTAGTAACAGTTGGTCCCAGCTCCCTTTCCACTCCAGACCAACCAAAAAAAAAAGAAGTAAACTTTTAGGGCTGCTTTACATGTCTGATGTCAGAAAGTATGGTAAAGTTTTTCCCCACTCCTCACCTTTAGAGTTTTATCCAAAGAAAGAGAAAGATGATATATCACAGAGGAGAAGTTAGACCTAAAACTAAATTTATGGTAATAATATTTCCCTCTGCTCCACATTTGGCAGCCTTATATGGTACTAGGTCTGTGGTCCAAGCAGGTTACATGCTCCCAAAGTATCTCTCCAACTTATCATAACTCTCTTCCACTGCCCACTTTTGATTTTATTTTTATCCTTTTTAATTTTTGTTTTTGTTTTGTTTTGAGGGTTTTTTTGTTTATTAAAAACATTTTAGAATAAATAAATTTGAATACTTACTCTGAGAAGCATAATGACCTTCTGTTGCTTTATCTTCATGCCCATCATATTCTCTGCTGGCTAGTTGCCTGTTGGCAGTCTCCAGGCGGTCTACACATAAACAGGAAATGCTTTAAAAACAAATACACATAAACATAAAATCATCAGTCTACCAAGAAAATAAGATGGGTGCCAAGAAGAGGGCATGAATCAATGGTCAGGCAGGAGGTAAAAAATGGGGAAAGCTAGAAGGTCAAGAAACTGGGGAAAATGCTATCTTCCTGACCCTTTGGGGTCACAGGAAACTTTTGTTTCCAAGTCATAAAAAGAAGAGTCTCTAGATGTAGGCTCAAGTTGGTGTCTTCTAGCAAATTAATGTAATTCTAGTCTCTGCGGGCATGAACTGAAGTTCCAGGGAAGTTCCCGGGCATGTTTGGATGTTTGTTCCTCCCCTGCACGCCAAGATAGGAAGCCTCCTGAAAACAGGGCCCTTCCAAGGAGACTTGGCCTTCTCATTATGAAACCCAATACCATGGAAGGAGGAAAGGTCCTCTGATCTGAATTTCAAACAGGATTGGTCCCAACATCTCAAGCCCCTAGAAGGCATATATACCATATCAAAATAACTTGAAAAGGAGACAGAGACACAGGGGAGAGACTTCTGCTCTTAAGAGTCATTTGATACATCTTTAAATTTATTCAATAGCACAGCCTGGAGTGAAATGTCTTACTCATTTTGAATAGTTCAGTCAAACAAATGTAGACAAGAGGGACTGTGACTCATACATAGGTGACTGTTGATAAAGGAAAACCTAGAACATAATTGGGGATTGTTACTACCATGTAGTGTGTGTGGTAGGCACCAAAAAAAAAAAAAGGCTTGTTGATGATAAGAAGACAAGGTGGAATTTAGAGGGTGATCTGCTTCCACCCTTCCTAAAATATTCGGAACTCTACAGTAGGTAATCTCCCATTTCTGAGCAGTGAGCCAGTCCAAAAGCATTTATTAAGCACCTCCTAAGACCGGGCATTATGCTAAGTACTGAGGATACAAAAAGAAGCAAAAACAAAAACCAGAACCAGTCACTGACCTTAAGGAGCTCACAATTGGTGAAACAATAAGGAAACAGCTACGTACAATTAAACTAACATAATACAAGGAAATAATCAACAGAGGGAAGGGACTAAAATTGAGAGAGGTTGAGAAAGGCTTCCCATAGAGGATAGGATTTTAGCAGGGCCTTGAGAGGCAGAAATGAGGAAGGATAAAATTCTATCCATGGTAGACAGCCAGTTAAAATACAAATAATCCATATACTCTTCATGGTTCTTTGTTTTGGGGAACAGGTAGAAGAAGAGAAGTAATTTATTAAATTTGGGTTTGGAATCCTCTAGGAAAGATATATGTCATTTGATCTCTTTAACCACATCTTATCAAGTAGTATTATTTTTTTAACAAAAGGAAAGTATATATGTACACACATAAATATATAAATACCAGTGATTGTAATATGTATAGAAATATAACATCTTACAAGGTAGACAGAAATGATTCTGTCCTTTAGCAATCAAAAAATGCAGTTGAAATTCACCAGCTTATCTAGCGCAGGAGAAACCCTTCTTCATGAAAAAGAAAACTCTGAATGTTGGTAAGTAAGGAATACAACAAAGTCCCCAGAACTTGGAGTGGAAAATACACATAGAAGTGAACATGCCTCGTAGGTCTCTGTTGAAATCATGAAGTCTCCTAATCTCTCCTTCCAGTTTGTTCCTCATGGCTTTGTCCAGAGACTCTCGCTTGGTGGTTGACTTGACTAGACTCTCATAGGCTTCTGAAATCCTCTGAATTTCTATTTCAAACTGAAAGATAAGAAGGAATCAATATTAAAAGTGAGCTTACATTATGGACATCTTTGATATTCAAAGGAATACTTGAAGATGGTCTTATAGACTAAACCATATTCCCTATACACCAGGTAAGCATATGATTTCTACTTCCCTCCCTCGCTCTTGAAAAACACTCAAAAGTCCTATCAGGATGATGAAATAAATATTCAAGGTCATGTAGTCTAGCTCCAGGTCTCTAACTTTAAAATTCCTTTTATTCCTTCTATTATGTAGAATCATAGAATCCAAAGAAGGAAACTAAGAAGCTGTCTACTCTGACCTCATCCAAATCATGAATCCTCTCTGTGACATTCCTGACAAGCATCCATCCAACTTCTCTTTGATGTACTCAGGTGATGAGGCCAGTGGCTCACCACTCCATTTCCTTCATATTCAAGATGACCAATTTCCTGTTAAGAAGTTTTTCCTGCCATTAAGCTAACATTTACTTCTATGTAATGTCTCTCAATTGGTCCTGGTTCTTATCTCATCTAAGCAGAAACTGAATCCCTTTTCCACATGACAATCCTTCAAATATTTCCAAACAATTTAACAGCCTACCCAACCCAAGTCTTTTCTAGTCCAAAAAAAATATCTAAGTTTCTTAAACTGAGCCCCCTATGGTATGAATTCAAGTCCCTCTGCCATATTCACCCTCCTGTGGACATGTTGTAGGCTGTCAATTTTTATTTAAAATGTAGTACCTAGGACTGGAAACATCTAAATGTTATCTGAGATAGGAAAAGTACAGTAAGACTATCCCCTCCATCATCTTGGATGCAATGCTTCCATTAACACAGTTATCCTGTTGCTCTATTGACTCATACTGAATATGTAGTCCACTAAAACCCACTAGGTCTTTTTCACATGAACTATTGTCAAACCATGCCTTCTCAATTCTTTACTTGTGCAGCTAATTTTGTTAAAATATAATTTAGGACTTTACAAGTAATCCTTTTATACTTCAATATGATATAGCAAGCATCCAGTCTATTGTGTTTGTCTATCAACATCATTTTGGACCCTGATTCAAAAAAATATTCAATGTGTTAGATCTCTCTCTCTTCCATCTTTAGGCCATTTTCAAATGGTTTAAATATAGTAGACATGGCCCCTATTAGTTCATTCAAATTATTGACAAAAATGCTGAATAGCTAGAGCCATTAATAACAGATCTCTAGGTATCTGTGAGAAATCTCCATCCAAGTTCCCATCAGTTCCTTCATTCACTATTCTCTGGACTTGGTGATTCAGTTAGGAGTTCATTCAAATGTTTTATCATTGAGTCTACCTCTCTCTATTTTATCTATAATTATGTCATGCAAGATTTTGTCAAAAATCTTGATGAAATTCAGGTTTTCTCTCTCTCTCTCCCTATATATATATATGTATGTATGTATGTATACACACACACACACACACACAGAATTCTCCCGAAACACTGATCTATTGATCCAGTCAAAATAGGCAATGTCGTTGATCTAACATGACTTTATTGATGAATTTATGCTGGCTTTAAAGAATCACTATTTGCCTTTCTATGAGTCTTTTAACATATGTGTGCTTCTTACACATATGACATAAGAGCTTCTCACATACACAATATAAGCACCTTGTTATTTTTCCAAAAGTCTTTCTAAAGAACAATTTGCTATTCTGAGCACATCTAATCTAAGAGAACCCAAACAAACCAAACAAAACTTCACCAGTGATTTCCAAAATTTTTATTGAATACCCACATTGATAAAATATTTTTGAGCATGTTTCCTTAATATATGGATAGGAACAGGAACAAGATGTGTGATTTCATCAATACAAGGAACTAAGCTGAGGAAACTTTCTCCCAATATGGATCAGTACCTTCTCTGCAACACATAGCCTTACAGTTTACAAGAACACTTTAAGTGACTTTATATCACCCAGGCAGTTAACAATAGGGTCTGACATAAAATTCTGATATCTATTCTGGTCCAAAGCCATTTCCACAATGTCCCAGACCCTTCCAGACACAGAACTTTCAGAGAAATCATTTGACATGGTTCAAGATTGGATATAGCTCCTTTTTGCTTCTTTCCTCACTTAGTTCCTTCAATTATACATGTATGATAAGAAACTTCCTTGTTATTAGGAGTAAGCATTTAGCAGGTGAGATAACCTTTAATGGTCCTTGTAGCTCCATTCTTTTTCTTTTAATTAATTAAATTTATTTATTTTCAGTGTTCTACAATCACTACCACACAACCTAGGTTATTATTTTTCCCTCTCACCCTGAGCGGCATACAATTTTGTATAGGTTCTACTCGTACATTCCTATTAAATACATTTTCACTGTAGTCATGTTGTATTGAAGAATTAAAATGAGTGGGAGAAATCATCTAACAAACCAAAATGCAATACACATACATACATACATACACACACACACACACACACACACACACACACACACACACACAAATGATCTGCTACATTCTGTGACTGAATTCCATAGTTCTTTCTCTGGATGTGGAAGGCATTTTGTCTTAGAAGACCATTGGGAATTTTTTTTTAAGTCCTTGCATTGCAATGAAGTTCCAAGTCTACCAGAAAAAACTCTCACACACTGTGGTCATTGTCTAGCTCCATTCTTAATGATCCTTTAAATCCCTTTATAAGACAAATATTAGGGGTAAGAATAACCTATGTATAATTAGGATAAGAACATTAGGTCATATTTTACTCTCTATGGTAGTGAGGATTCTAGGAATATTTAACCATTATCCTATATGACTACATAGGAGAAAAAAGTTGTGTTTGTTATAATGGAGTTTAATTATACTTTATAGCAGATTTCGGTAAATCCTCCTCATCACAGATTAGATTATCTTCTGAGATTCCTTCCAGCTCTACATTCTATGATCCTAGAACATACATAGAAATAAGTGATAAAAAGTGGTGTAATGGATAGAGCACCAGTGCAGGAGTCAGGAGGACCTGAGTTCAAATCTCACCTCAGACACTTGACACTCACTAGCTGTGTGACCTTGGGCAAGTCACTTATCCCCAGTTGCCTCATCCTGAGTCATCTCCAGTCATCCTGATGAATATCTGGTCACTGGGTTCAGATGGCTCTGGAGGAGAAGTGAGGCTGATGACCTGCACAGCCCTCCCTCACTCAAAACAAGGTCAAGTGTAAGTCATGTCATTATTTCTCTGATGGCATGGTCTTCTTTGGCAACAAAGGATGAACACTCACACAATATGATGCACAAACTGATGGTCTCTTGCTTCTATATAACATAGGTGATTCTAGAGTAAGAGATCTAGTAAGACATTCTAGAGTTATTTAATCAGCCTTATGAGGTAGATTCAATTAAGAAAGGATCACTTTAAGCAATAGTGTTTAAATGACTTGCTCTGGGATCCTATAAGTAAAAACAGGGAAAAGTAGCATTTGTATTCATGTCTTACTAACTCCAAGCCTATTATTCTACCCATCATGCCATGAAGCAGAAGATACATTTTGGTTTTGGCTACTTCAAAGAATTAACATGTTAGATCATTATCATCATCATCATAGCTAACACATATAACACCTACTATGGACTGGGCACTATGCTAAGCACTGTACAAATATTATCTCCTTTGATCCTCATAACAATCCTTTGAAGCGGAGGCTTCTGGCTCAACATCCAAATTTCTAGTCTTCCAGTTGTTCCATTTAGACTATCTGGGATCATCTGGTCCTCTACCTGCCTCAAAAGGCCATGGTAGACTGTATCAATGGCAAAATGGTTAAGTATTTGGGGCTCTTCTGTACCAAGGTCTCCTTTAGACAAGATCATACAAATACAGAATCCAAGAATTCTGGGGTCAATTAATGCTATGCTATTCCATTTTATACTTAAAGACATTGAGACATAAAGAGGTGAAACTTCTTGCTCCAAATAACAAATAATCTAGCATCATCATGATGTCTGCTCCTGTAAACAGTGAAACTTTTCCAAAGAGAACCCCCCAAATGCAGAATTCTAAAGGATTAACCAGGGTTCTTTTCATCATAAGCACCTTTTTATTTTGTGTAAAGGTCTTCCTACAGCGCAGTCAGCTATTCTGAGCATGTTTCATTTCAGACAGCCTTCTCTGTTTTCTATATTGTGGACTGCTTGTTATGTAGCAGTAGAGGGTACAGCATGTCTTGAAACCATTTTCTAGTTTAACCACAAATTGTTATGCTTCCTTTCATTTTGTTTTCAAAAGAGGTAGCTCCAAGACACATCATCATTTATATGCTAATTTCTTTTCTTTTTTTTTTAAGGTGACCTTTGCTTTGGGCTACATACAGGCATGCCTCACTCTGACCACCTAATTCTAGTTTACTCACTCATTCATCCAACCTTTGGTTTACTAAGAAAGAGCATTGAATTTGGAGTCAGAAGAAGCAGTTTGAATCCAGGGTCTGGAATGACCAACCTGTATGACAATGGATAAGTAATTTCAATGCTCTACACCTAAATTTAACTATCTGCAAAGTGTGGGAGTTGGATTAAAACAAAAACTCTGCGAATCCAAAGCATGATACCAAGCATGATCCATAGGTCATGCAAAGAAACATAAGACATGGCCCCTGTCATCCTCAAGAAGAGCTCAAAAACAAGTAAAACAAAAGGCAAAAATGTTGTAAGTACCAGTAAAGGTACAAACAGAACACAGTTGGAGGTACACAGATTTAGGAACACACCAGTTAAACTACAGAAGAGCTACTTTATAGGAAATAATCATGAAATTCACTTGTAGAAACACAGGTCTAGAATATCAAGAGAAGTAATGAAAGACAAAAAACAGGAATGAAGGGAGTGTAATAACATTACTAGACCTCAAACTATATTGTAAAGCCAGAATCACCTAAACTGTTAAAAAAAATAGAAATATGGATCTATGGAGCAGAAGAGATAGACAAGGCAGAGAAAGAATAAAATACAGTAGCCCATTGTTCAATAAACCACAGACTACAAACAACTAAGAGAAGACTGCCCCATTCAGTAAGAAGTGCTGGGGACATGGAGAGAGCACTTTGGCAAGAAGCAGATTGAGACCAGATTTCTAGCCTGAAATTCATGAACTTATTTTTAAAATATATTGATAACTATATTTAGTTCATTGGTTTTCTCTGTAATCCTTTCTATTTTACTTTATGTATTTAAAAACTGTATTTTGAGAAGGAATCCATTGGCTCAACCAAACCTCCAGGTTAAAAACCACGGGTTTAGACCCTTCCACCACATGCCACAATAAGCTCCAAATGTCCATGTAGCCTCAATATAAAAAGTCACAACATTAAAGAACAAACAAACAAAATGAGGGGAGAATGGAAAGGATTATGTTTTATAATATGGCTATGGTGAGACTTCAAAACAAATGTTGTAAAGGGATAGTAGTCATCCTAAAAGTAAAATGCAATTATATAAATTTAAAATGCTTTTCCACAAACAAAACCAATATGGTAAGAATAAGGAGAGAAACTGATGACTGGTAGGAGTGGAGGGGAGAGAGAAATCTTCACATGAAATATCTCTGATAGAAGTCTAATAAGCAAGATCCGCAGGGAATTAACACAAATGTATAAGAACAAGTCATCCTATGATAGTCAATGGATACGAATGAAAGTTCTAAAAAGAAGGGAAGCAAATTGTCAAAAACTGTATGAAAGAATATTCTAAATAATAAGAGAAAGGCAAATTAAAACAATTTTAATATTTTACTTCATATATATTAAATTGGTAAAGATAAGAAGTTATGGCAACAATCAGTGTTGTAGGAATTATGGGAAGAGAAAACCATTAATATAGTGTTAAAGGTCTAACCTGATCCAATGATTCTGGGAAGACATTTAAAATTATGCAAGAAAAATCACTTTACTATTCATACCCTTTAACCTTGCCACCCCACTACTGGGAACATACTACATGGAGGTCAATGACAAAAAAATAAATAAAGATCCTACTATAATATTCATAGTAGCACTTCATGGGAGCAAAAAACATAACAAAACAAAAAACTGGATACGAAGTAGATATCTGTCAACTAAGGAAAGATCAAACAAATTATGCCTTTCAAATATAAAGGAATCACCGCAGCATGAGAGATCACAACTATGAAGAACTGAAGGAAATATGGAAAGGTGAATGAATGAATAAAGAGTGGAAAGAGTAGAACTACAAGAACAATATTTGCAATTATTGCTATAACGTTAAGCAATCCAAAAATGCCACAAATCAGATTAAATGCAAGGAGTGATCCTGGCCCTGGTGAAAAGAGCTAGAAAAATACCTCTTTTTTCCATGGAGAGATGGAGAACTAACTATAGGAGTGGAATGATCCTATAGTACCAGACTTCAGTCACTTTGTTGGGTGGAAACTGATTAAATTTTTCTTTGTTCCAAGGTAGATTTATATGGAGGGTAGGAACGTATTGGAAAATCATTCTAATTCTAAAAACACTTGAGAAAAATTGAAAAATTAAAATAGAATGATTTAAAAATGCTACTGGAAATCAGAAGCAGAGATTGAGAAAGATGACGAGCAAGCAGAACATAAGCTCTATCTTGAATGACAAAGAACGCTGACAAGCAAAGGGAGAGAGAAAGGGTATTTCAAGGGATAAAAATGACAAGAAAACACAAGAGAAGAGTAAAGCATGTTTGGGGAATAGGGGCAGTCCAGTTTGACTAGAGAATATAGTATATGACAGAGCAATTGGGAGATATGGCTGGAAGGATGGAGGAGACCAAGTCACAAGAGGCGTCCAGTGTCAGGCTAAAGACTTTAGATTTTATTCAAATAGGCAATAGAGAATCAAAGACGTTTTTGTATCATAGGTGGGACGTGGTAGTGACATCATAATGGCTGTGCACTAAAAAGGTCTACCTGGCAACAGTGTGAAGAATGGTTTGAAAGAGGGAAAAACTGAAAACATTGTTTCAGTCTCAAACTGAAGGCAAATTCCTCTACTTACACTGTCTAACTCATTCCCTCTTAGCTACTCCAGGTCCTCACTCCCTTAAATGCCCTTTTATGTGGGTGCTCTGATCAAAGGAATATAAATTTTGATCACTTATAACTCGCAAAATATCTTGGGGTTTGTGGGCTAGATTTTTTTTCTTCCCTATTTATTTATTCTAGCACTAAATTTTTTTAAACTGGGACAATTAACTCTTTTGTTTCATGTATTTTTCATTTATGATTTCTTGAAATATAGCTCTGGAAAACCAGGCTCTAATAAAGCTTATTGGGAGTCAAAAGGCCCTACATGACTATACATTTAAACCCAAACCACTCTGGCTGTCACTAATTGGTCAATGATAGGTCCCAGCCCAAGCCTCACTTGCTCATTGTTTGGGTTTTGCTGGCTCAGAGTGAGTATAAATAGTAAATGTTTCTCTTCTGGCCAGAAACTCTAAGGGTCTTCCCCTCCCAGATAGAGTCTTCTATGAAGGCAAACTAGGCTGGTTTTTTGCGTCAGTTCTTACTGAGCCTCTAACTGCAGACTGGGTATTGCCTCAGACAAACTGAGACCTGGGAAAGACTTTAGCTTAAAAAGGCCAAAGTCTCCCACTGCACCTAGGGCCACTGCCAGTCATCTTAGGCAATATCTTGACACTGGACCCAGATGGTTCTGGAGGAGAGAATAAAGCTGATGATTTTGGACAACTCTGCCTTATGTAAATCCAATTCACTTGCAAGTCAAGACATCACCCTCCTGATGTCACTAGTCCTGTTCTAGAACTAAGAATGAACAACAATGAACTCCTAATTATCAAACCCAAAGATAGGATTTGCCCCTCCCACCCCAAGTCCAAATCCTCTTTGCCTATCTGCATCTTCTAAAATATCCTCCTTGCTGGATCTTCATCTTCTCCTTGAGCCCTTAATGGGTCTCCACCAAATCAGAACTTGATCTCTTTCTCTTTAAACTCTTTCCCTTAGCATGAGATAATTTCCATGCCTTCAACTATCCCTTGCATAGAAAAAATTGCCAAACTGGTATCTCTGGTCTTGACCTGGTACAGAACTGAAGATTCATGTCTCCATATTCCTAGCTCAAGTCCTCATCTCCACCCGGATTTTTTACCAGCACTTCCAATTCAACTTGTCCAAAACTTGAGCTCATTTTTCTCCCTAAGCCTATTCTTCCTCTTTTGACTTCATCTGCGCTCCCATATTCATAAATTTGGAGCTATCTCCTCTACTTCTCATTTCCAAATGTGGGTCAGGTCCTATTGATTCCATCTCTTCAGACTCTCACATATCCCTTCTGCTCTCACTTCCATCACCTGAGTCCAGGCTTTCATGACTGTCTACTAAGACTATTGTAATAGCATCCATAAAGAATTTCCCTCCTCCTTTCTTTCACTCCTTCCATCAGTCTTTATACACCGCTAACAGAATAACTTTTCTTCCCATATACCTAGTACCACTACGCCCAGGGCCATCTCCAGTCATCCTTATCTATATCTTGCCACTGGACCTAGAGGAGAAAGTAAGGCTGGTGACTTTGCACAGCCCTCCCTCACTTAAATCCAATCCACTTGTATGCCATGGCATCACTTTCCTGATGTCATGGTCCTCTTCGACAATGAAGAACCAACAATTACAACAACACCCTGGTAACATCAACTCAAAAACCTTCAATGACTCCCTACTACTTGCAAAGTAAAGCTCCAGCTCTCTTGCTGAGTTGGTGTCTGGTGCCACCTACCTCTCCAGCTTTATCTCATATTACTGTCTCTCAAATATTCTGTGCTCCAACCAAACTAGACAGCTTTCTGTCACCTAAACATGCACCGTCCTGTCTGAAGTCCCTTTGTTCAACACTGTTTTCTACAATGCCTTCTCGTGCTGAATTCCTTCTTATCTTTTAAAGCCCAAATTAAATACCAACTCTTCTTTCTCACCCTTATTAGTTGGTAAAGACCTTGCCCTTCATCCTGAATATAGTATTTTAGGTTTTTTTTTAACTCTTTAATTTACATATCAATACATATATATTGCTTCTATTGACTTGGTCGCTTATCCCCCATTAGACTATAAGCTTCTATAAGTTTTTTTTACTTTTTTATTGATGTTAGCAATTATTACCAACCTCAGCTCATTATTATTTCTGATAATGATAATAGCTAATATTTAAGGTTTGCAAAATGCTTTATATAAATGGTTTCATTTGATTCTTATCACTATCCAGTGAGATAAGAGCTAATAGGATTATTATTCCATTTTTACAGATGAGGAAACAGCCTGAACAAGGTTAAAAGAATTCAAACTTACCAAAATGTCATAGATCAAGTTCATTTTGCAATTTGCAGAATTCAAGGCTAAACATAATTTTGACCTGCATATAAAATGTAGTTCTAATCAAAATCTCTTGGGAATCCTGTAGACAGGGTTAAGGCAGGAAAAAAATGAACAATAAGAAATTGTGAAGAAAAGGAGTGTCTTTTGTGAATTTGGGAGCTTGCTTTCAGTATTTTTTTTCTTTTCTACATGAAAACTGGAATATATTCCACTGAATTCAACTTTCAAAGAGTCTCAGTCATGTCTAGGTGTAGGTTTTTTTTTGGGGGGGGGGTTAGGGGGTTGTCAATATTTATTCAAGACCATATTCTCTTTCTCCTCTTCCTCTTTTATGGAAACATATATTTAGAGCTCAAAGGAATCTTAGAAGTCAATGAGTCCATCTCCCTCATTTCAGAGATGACAAACCACAGAAGGTTTTAAGCATAGGCAGAGTTGTTAAGTGACTTATCCAGGTTCACAGCTAAGTGTACGAGGTAGGATTTGAACCTATTTCCTCCTGACTACAATTCCAGTGCCCTATCTACCACACTAGGCTGTCTCTTCCTGTATAATCTGGAAACAATATGATTCGTAGCTTTCCTAGCTAATTAGAAACTGAACAGAGCACCTTAGCAATAAAGGAGCCAGAGATCTTACACATGTCCTTAAAGTCATTTTATAGCATGCATGTCTCCTAGATAAAAGTGGGTGGGATGAGGAGTTAGAAAGACGATCACTTTGGTCCAAATAGTCAATAACTCGCCAGTGTTGGACTAGAAGACATAGTGGATCTCTTCTAAGATGATCCTGGTATCCTCTAAATTAATCTTCACATCAGTAGGTAATAGAAGTAAAATAAGCAGGGTCAAAGACTAAAATAGTCCTCTTCATTGAAGGTCTTCAAGGGGGAAATGGAGGATTATTTCTTAGGGATCCTATGAAGAAGACACCTCTTCCAGTACAGGTTGGACCAGATGCATGATTTCCAAATTCCTCCTTGGATATTCCAATGGCACTCTCAACCTCAACATGTCCAAAACTGAGCTACTCACCATGTTCCTCCCCAAAACTGTTCCTTCTTATTCATTTCTGTCCATAACACTACCATCCTCCTAATCATCTAGGTGGGTCCTATACTGAACATCTCAGAGGCTTCACTGACTCTCCCCTCTCCCACATCTCCCACATCTCCCACATCTTCATACCAAGTCAATTTTAGAGTCTTATGGATTCTTCTTCTGCAGTCTTTTCCCTTTCTGACTCCACCTTCCTATTCGAATTATAAACCTCCTATTTGATGCTCTCCAAATAAATTCTGTAGTCTACTAAGCCTACACTTGATTATATACAGTATTGTGTTTAGAGTCAGAAAGAACTGTAGACTAATTAGTTCTCTAATTTAACCTTCCTGGGCCTCAGTTCTGTCACCAGTAAAAATGAAGGGGTTGGATTCAATGACCTATAAGGTCCCTTTAAGCTCTAAATCTATGACCCCATGACTTTTAGGATGACACTTCTCATGCAGTTCTGAAAAGGGGAGGGCTAGAACTAGAATGATTTCAATCCATTGGAAGCTACGTAAATGACAGGCTAGGAAGAGCTCCAGAGCCTCTGGCCTACAGTTGCTGACAGCAACAACACTAGGCCAAGGACAAGTCAAAACTTGACTTTTAAAATTCAATTTGGCCCATGTGCCGAGTCAATGAAATACAGGCATCTGGAACAGGCAAGAAACTGAGAAAGCTTGGGAGAGAGGACAAAAGAACTTATTAATTTCATAGGAATTGAGAACTAGAAAAAGCTTTCACGATCATCTAGTGAACCTCCTTAATTTCTAGTTTAGGGAACTAACACTCAGAGAGAGAAGGGACTTATTTACCTAAGGTAAAAGCTAAGAAAGTATAGGGCTAAGATTCAAACCAGGTGATCTGATATCAAATCCCATCTTCTTTCCACTACATCAGACTGACTAGTCAACATATTCATCATCAGAGGCTTTCAAAACTCTCTCATCAACATCTGTCCCATTGTCCTGTATGGGGAAACTGAGTTACCAAGAAGTTAAGTGAGTTGCTCAGACTTGTATTGTGAGTCATAGACCAAGGAAGAAATAGTGTGAAGCTCTCTCAACACCTGGTCCCTCCCTATAATCATTCAACCACATTCCATGAGCCAGATTTTACCCTCAGATGGGTCTATGCAAGGCCTATCTGCCACAGATTAGGGGAAAGAAAGAGATACTTGGAAAATGCTGAGTCAATCCATCACTAATCTCAGGCCACACTAAATGAAGGCCCTACCCCAAAAGCTTTCAGAGGCAAGCTGAAGCCTGAAGAGGGAGCTGACTAAAAATCATGTGACAGCAACAGCATTTACAATACCATATGACTATATCTAAGTATAGTAGACTATATCTACTGTTATCTGATGCTCCATATTTGCCTCTGGATCAGTAAGTATCTTCCTCTAACCAAAGCTAGCCACAGTGACAGGAGCCAAGCCTGGCCTTACCACACTCACATGGCAATCCCAGATACCCTAACAGTCATGCTCATATGAGCATGACAAGAGCTTACATGGGCTGCGAATGCCTAGATTGGACCATCAGTCATGGGGAAAGCTCCAGTCTCTTAGTATGCGGCTTCTGAGGGCACTCAGCACATACCAGGCTCTTTTGTGAAAGTCCTGATCAGAAAGAAACAACCTCCTCAACCAATACAAGTTCGTAAATGTGCAATAAATGTCCAGCAGGGAAAAAAATGGGCAAGTTAAATGGATTAACTGTCAAGGCACTCATTTGACAATGGTTCTTGGAAAGGTAAAGCCTGTATTGGCCTCCGTCCTTGTCTCTATTTACAAATGTCTTTTTCCTTCCTAAGCCTAGGGCAGGCACTCAGTAAGACTCTTAGGTCTGCTTGATTATCTCATAGTCATCTCCTGACCATAAGGTCAATCCTTCAGCAGGGAGCTTGAGTGATCTCTCCTCTTTGAAGCTGTAAACGAATACCTGTCTACCATTCTAGACCTATGTCTTCCCTTAACTTCTCCAACGCCACCTGCAACACATAAAATGTGCTACCCACAGGGGTCAAAGTAAAATCTCAGTTTGGCAATGGCTTATTCAAGCAAGAGAACATTGCATTAGGGGTTAGGAGACCTGGTTTTTAGTTCTCTCTCTGTTACTAAAGAATTATATAAACTTGGGTAAATCATTTTACTTATCTAGACTTCAGTTTCTCACTAAAATAACCCTTCTTTGCAGACATGGGGAATCATGGGTATGGCACAGTGCATTTACTATCAGACTCGATTGAAGTGTTGGTGGGTTGGAATGAAATGCTTTTCTCGCCTTTTTCTTTCTTATTCTTTGCTTTTCCAAAGGATGGTTCATTGGGTGAGGAAGTAGATTTAACTGGAAATGAAGGTAATATTAAAAATTAATTTTTTTAATGTAAGCTGCTTAAAGTCAGGGCTTTTAAGCTTTTGTGTTTGTGTTAACTAGTACCTAGCACAGACTTTGCAAATGGTAGGTGTTTGACAAATATGTGTTCAATTAGGGGAAAAACTGAAATGTTTGACTTCTCAGGTCCCTTCTGGATTACCAGTTCTCTGAATTTATAAATACCTGCACACACTGGACAAGAAGAGCTAACACAGATACAACAATTGCAGCTTTACAAGAGTTCCTTCACAACTCCAAGAGGTATGCAGTGTAAAAATGACCATCGCATTTTACAGAGGAGGCAGCTTAGGCTCTGAGAAGGTTAAGTAATTTGCCCAAGAGCCTAAAACTGATGAATCTTTAAAATGGGATTTGAATCCAAGTCTTTTGATTCTTAAGACCAGAACTGTGGTCTCAAGAAAAAAAAGTGAGGGTCCATTTAGGAAGAATGACTGTTTAGGGGAAGAACCTTAATATACTGGAAGGAAAGAACACTGGACCTGGGTTTGAGGTCCAACTCTACCATTTACTAGCTGTGCTAGCCTAGAAAAATCACCTCACCTTTCTAGTCCTTAATTTTCTCCTCTTTAAAATTTATGGGTTGAACTAGATGATGTCTGAAGACCTCTTCTAATAAAAGATTTGCAAAACACTTCACATAATTTATCTCCTTCAATCTTCACAACAGCCCTGTGAGATAGATGCTATTACTCCCATTTTACAGATGATGAAACCAAGGCTCAGCAAAGTTAAATGACTTGTCCAGGATCACACAGCTAGTAAGTAACAGAGGAAGGATCTGAACTCAGGTTTTCCTTCCTCCAAAACTAACAGTCTAGCCTTGATGCCACTGAGCTCAGACAGTCTATAATTCTGAGAGTTAGCCCATGGAACCAGGGACAGAAAGAAGGCATTTGCTTCAGATCAGCTGACTGAAAACTTGAGGCTTTAGGCACCAGATGACTCTCTCTTGGGACTCACTAACAATTAAGTTTGGGAGGTATGGTTTTCTAGTATTTAGAAAAACAACTGATCATCTTCAGTAATAATGGCTGGCATTTCTTATAGGGTCTATAAAGCCTTTCCCATAAATCATCTCATTATCTCATAACAGTTGCCAGGTGAGATGAATATCACAGGTATTATTTTCCCCATTTTACAAAATGAGGAAACTAATGCCTAGAGATGTGAAAGGATTTGCTCATAGTTACACAAGTAATAAGGGCAGCTAGGTAGTGCAGTCACCTGGAATCAGGAAGACCTGAGTTCAAATCCAGTCTCAGACATTAGCTATATGACCCTGGGCAAGTCACTTAACCCTGTTTGCCTCAGTTTCCTCATCTATAAAATGAGCTGGAGAAGGAAATGGCAAACCACTCTGGTATCTTTGCCAAGACAACCCTCCCCCCAAAAAAGGCAGTCAAGAGGAGTTGGACATAACTAAAATGCTTAGACAACAACAACACCACACAGGTAATAAGTGTCAGAGGTAGGATTTGATTTATTCCAGTTGTTCCATTACACCACACTGTCTCTCAATAAGAAGATAAATAATGCCCCACCCTCTCAAATTCTCATGCCAAAGAATATTTCCTCTCCCCTTCCTCCCCAAAGTCAGATACGTACCTTCTGAAGTTTGTCAGCTTTGTCATAATAGCCCTCAATTTCCTGGCGGAGCACCCGGTTCTCCTCAGATAGGATTGCCACCATCTGCTGTGCGCGCTCCACAATGGCAAAAGCTTCGGGGCCAAGCTGCTGGCCCGGGGGAGTGGCAGGCGGAGGCTGCTGGGGCAACATTGCCAATGGGAGGGGAGGGGGCATGACTGAATGCAGCGGGCCACTGATAGAGGAGGCCTGGGAGGACATAGGGCTGTGCTGCTGCATCGACGGGTAGGGGAGTTGGCATGGCCGGCTGAAAGCAAAGGAAAAGAAAAGCATTAGTCAGCCCCCAGAGGAAATGGTGGGAGCAGGAAAGCAGAAATCACAATTTGTGCCCTCCCTATCTCTGGACATCAAAGCATTGCTGAATGCTAAGGGAGACCACACTAGACTCTCAGTGGGAGAGAAGGAAGGACAATCATCTGATAGAACAGAAGACTGCCCAGAACCTTAAGGGCAACCTGGTAACTGAGCCCAGGAATTTCAGGTCCCAGTTGAGAATCATTCCTTCTATCACTGCCTTTTTTTCTTCTTTAAAAAAAATTATACTGATTTTTTTTGGTTTTTTATCAGTATCTTTTTTTAAAAAAAATTTCTCTTCCTCTTCCCTCAACTCAGAAATCCAAGCCTTGAAACAAGAAGAAAAAAGGAGAAAAAAAAAAGCAGTTCAGTAAAATTAACAAACACACCAACTGAGTTTGACAGTTTATATGACGTTTATGTGATGTTCCAAACCCATAGTCCTCCAATTTCTGCAAAGAAGAGAAGAAGGTTCACAATCTTTTCCATAGCAAGGCTCACATATTGTCTCATTATAACAGCATCTGTGTCCTTCTGCCCATCTGCCCCTAAATAACCAACAAGCATTTGTCAACCCTACCATGTATCAGACACTGTCCTCGGTACTGATGACATAAAGACAAAAGCAAAACTGACCCCTCTTCTCAAGAAGCTCATATTCTAACAGAAGAAACAAAACAGAAGTGGATGGAGAATATTGACAAAATAAATACAAGGTAGTTTGGGGAGGGAGGAAGCTGTCCATCGAAGGAAGGAAAAGGAATGGACATCAGGAAAGACTTCCTGTAGAAGCTGGCATTTTGGCTGAGTTTTGAAAGAAAGTGGGGATTCAAGAGGCAGAGGGGAAGAGGGATGGCATTCTAGACATATGTCTATGCCTCTTAGAACACTCCTGGGCTCAGTGCAAGAACTATCTCTTCCAAAAAACCTTTCCTGATCCCTGCAATAGAAAGCATAATCTCTCTGCCACCCAAGTCTTTGAAATGACTTTACAATCTTTGAACTGACTTTACATAAGATCATAGATTTAGAGCTAGAAGGGACCTTAGAAGTCATTAATTCCAACCCCTCTGTTTTACAGATAAGGAAACCGAGGCACAAAGTGACTTGTGCAGGGTCACACAGCTTATAAGTGACTCCAAATCCAGGGCTTTATGCACATATGTCACCTAGCTGCATTTGGTTTGTATTAACTTGCATACAGTTTCTCCATAGATGAATGTAAGCTTTTTCAGAGCAGAGACCATTTTTGCTTTTGTCCTACTTATTTAGTTGATGTATACCAGACTCTATAAAGACCAGAAAGTCCAGGGTATTGGAGACAAAGAGCTGGGAGGGACCTTAAAAGTCATTTTGTTCAGCCTCCACATTTTACAGTTCAAGAAACTAAGGCCCCCAAAGGTTAAGAGATATACTCAGCATAAAAAAAGGTTAACAAGTAAGTAGCAGATAAAGGGTATATGCTGTGTCCCGCCAGAAAAAAATAAGCTCTTTGAAGGTGGGGACCCTTTTTTTGGAAGTGGGGGGAGTCTTTGTAGACCTTATACTAACCATGGTAGTAGAAATTTAACAAATATTTGTTGAATTGCACTGAATGAATTACAGCCAAGTTTTTTTGCTGGTATGGTGTTAACACTTCACTGCAGTGTGGAGGAGGCATTTCCTTGTGGGGTACCCTTCCGGAGCAGAGGGAATCTTTCTTTAGTCTGCCTTTCCTGTCAGGCCAGCTCCCATAATCTTTACATAACTGGGATACAAGGTAGCCAGAAGAGGTAGAGAAAAGTAGAATTTCTTGTTTCCTTAGGAAGGTCCAACCCTTCAAAGAGTCCTCCAATTGTAGAAAGGAATGCTATCAACAGGAAGATTCATAGACTGGTTTTCCATATTGCATCACTACTTGGCTTTTCTTTGGGAAATCAAGTGTGTCCATATTCTAGTGAATGATGGACCATGTTCAAATGAGGAAACATGTTTTTGTCCATGAATATACATATCTGTATGTTCATATGTATCTGCAGAGACATTACATCTCAGGTCAGAAGGGCTGAGATATCTTTTTCTTGAGCCCTCTTTAAAAGAGCAAGCCGTCTCTCTCATATATTATGGGAACTCTTTGGAGGAATGAATCAAACCTGTCGGTTCTGTAGACCTGAATAAGCACATTCCTGAAGATTGTCTGAATCTTATAATAGGGTGTGGGATTTTTTGCAAAAGAGGCTACACCTGGCAACCCATTTTACTACTACCTTAGGTTTAAAGGCAAAGAAAGGCCCCTTTCCCAAACCCTAGTGAGTAAGCTTGCTGTTCTGGTAGTATGGGATCCTTTCCCCATAAAGAAGACGTGAGGGATGGTGCTGTTTCCTGTGGAGGATGATAGAACAACCCAGAATCTGAACTCGGGGCTGCACAGCATGCCTGAGCACATTTTCATGGATCTGCCCCATGCTTTATCCAGGCCCATTTCACCTAGCTTTGACTGATGACCTGCGGCTCTGGTATTTTTATTCATGAATATTTTATTTATGGACAAGTTGGATACTGCTTCATTGTCTGAGGAATCCTGTCATTCACATTTGGTTACATGGCAATAAAAAAAACTAATCATGGGCACTGAGACAAAAATAAAGTTAATTCTTTAATCCTAAAGTAGTTCCCATGCCTCTTGACTGCAGAGACAGGGTCTTCAATTCAGCAAACATTTGTTTGGATTATAATAAGTGCCTAATAAATGCCTTTTGCTTGACTGATTGATCTATCTGGGTGTAGAGCAAGGTGCTAATAACCCAGGAAGATATAAAGTTTGAGAGGAGAGTTGTCTCTGCCTTCAAAGAGGATATAGGCCAAATCCAGGTTAAATCTCATACACAAATAACTAAAGTGCTAAGTACATTACAAACACATCAGGGGGGTCCAAGTAAGTGCCCCCTAAAATGTGAGGGGGAAAAGGGTCATACTGATGAAAGATGAGGGGAATCAGGGAAAATCTTAAGGAAGTGGCATTTGAACTGAGCTTTAAAAGACAGGGAGGAACTCTCCAAGAAGCAATTTGAATTGGAGGCAGACCACCCAGTTCCTATTATCTACTCAGCAAAACCTTGACGTTCTCACCAGACAGAATAATGAGAGATAAATACAATGAGAAACTACAGTAAATGACTTTTTTCTGACATTAGCACTACATAAAAAGTGACCCAGAAGTCCATGGCCATCAACCAAGGCATCCTAAGTGCAGGGTTGTCTTCCAGTGTGACCAGATTCAGTCCAGGGACATAGTTAGACTACAAGTATTTAGACTATCAACAGGAAGATTCATAGACTGGTTTTCCATTTTGCATAACTACTTGGCTTTTCTTTGGGAAATCAAGTGTGTCCAAATACTACAAGGTTCTGTGTCTGGAGGAAGCAAGAGTGGAAGGCCCCTGAGAAATATTCAGAAGGGTCAGAAAATCCAAGGGGGGAGACTTTGGGAGCTCCCCAGCATTTACAAGTGAATAATAGCAAATATGTAAAAAAACAAACAATTTCTATGCTATATAAATGGTTAGCAAAATCATAGAAAACCAGTAGCTTACCAGGCTCATTTTGTGAGACACATAGAGCTTGATAATCAAAGAGGGTAGATATAAATCAATAATAATAATACATACAGATAATCATATAACATCACTAATAATAACAAATAGTTATAGAGCTTTAAGGTTTTGCAGAGATGGAAAAAATTAGCAGTGACTATAACAATATATTTCTAAAAGTATTCCTTTTGACTGTGTTGGATTTTTACCAGGAATACAAGGATGGTTCAATCTTGGAAACACTAAAACCATAATCAATCTTATTAGTAACAAAAAATAATAAAAATAGCATGCTCCTATCAGCAGATAGAAGAGCACTCAATTATATAAAAACACTCAAAAGCTAGATACTATATAAAAGAACTTTTCTTACCATGCTAAAGAGAATCCACCTAAATTCAAAAGCCAGCATTATTTGTATGGAAAAATACCAAAAGCTTTCCCAATAGGAACAGGAGTAAATCAAGGATGTCCACTATCTGCATTATTATTTTATAAATTACTGAAGATGCTTGGAGGCATCTAGGTGGTACAGTGAATAGAGCTCCAGGCCTGGAATCAGGAAAACTCATCTTTATGAGTTCAAATCCGGCCGTAGACATTTACTAGTTGTGTGAGCCCGAGTCTCAGTTTCCTTATCTATAAAATGAGCTGGAGAAGGAAATAGCAAAACACTTCAGTGTCCTTGCCAAGAAAACCCCAGCTGAAAAGCAAATGAACAAAAAATATACTAGCTATGGCAAGAAGACAAGAAAGAAATAAAAAAAATCAATAGCCTCCTTGAAAAAATTTCAAAATCACTAATAATTAGAAAAAAAAGCAATTTAAAACAGCTAGCAAAGAGATGCTAAAAGACTGGAAAACTCATCATTAGGGATATAAAAAGGCATGTTAGTGTTAATGTTCACTGTTAGTAAAACTAGAAAACAATTTGGAATGATGCCAGAAAAGTGATTAACCAGTTTATACCTTTTGATCTAGAGATTACTTACTGGGTTTAAATCTTAGAAGCTATTGACAGCAAAGAATGACATCACAGGTACAAAAAGGTTCAGAGTGGCATCATCTGTGATAACAAAATACTGGGAATAAAACATGTGCCTGATGATTGTGAAATGGCATATGAATGTAATAGGATATTACTGTGTCATGAGGTATGATGAATATTATGAATAAGAGAAACATGGGCAGAAGAAGAGATGCAAGATTACAGAAAGCAGAGCCAAAGAACATTATATACAGTGATTAAAGTAACATAAATCAAGGATAAGCAACAAAATTCTAATCAAATACAATATACACTCCTTTCTATTAACAATCAATAAACTAATTTTTGCAAGAATTTACTTTGCAAGGGAGGGGAGAGGTCTTACAAGGTGGGGAAGGTATTGAAATTTTCAAATAAAAAAAAAAGAAATTTTCAAATAAAAAAAGTCTCAATTAATTTAATTCCTTCTGAGCTTGTTTGAACACATCTTCTACCATCTCTTTATCAAACTGTGGCTGAGTCAATTTAATGTAAATTATTTACATCAAGAAAATTATACTTAAATTACTGCTGAAACTGAAGTTTGGTATTTGTAATTCCATTAGATAATTACAATTTCTTAAAATTTAACTCTAAAAAATGTGACTTCAAAAGAATCTGTTATTCTGCTCAGATTCTCAGTGAAGAAAATGAGTATCCATGATGGAAAATGCTATCCACATCCAGAAAAAGAACTATGGGGTTTGAATGTAGATCAAAGCATATTATTTGCTCTCTTTTTTGTTATTTGTTTCTTCTTTCTCATGGTTTCTCCCATTGGTTCTAATTCTTCTTTACAATATGACTAATGTGAAAATAGGTTTAATATGAAAGTATATGTAGAACCTATGCCTTGGGATGAGGGAGGGGAGAGTCGGGGAGAAAATTTGAAACTCAGAATCTTATGGAAGTGAATGTTGAAAACTCAAAATAAATAAATTTATTTTAAAAAAGAAAATGACTATCATTTTCATGTCATATTTGTATGTGATCCTTTTTTAAATAGCTTGGCACATGAGAGAAGACAAACTTAGTGGCATATATGAAATGATCCCAGGAATCACATTTTATAAACTTCCCTCACAACTACCCTGTGAGGTAAATGGTACAAATATAATCACCTTCATCCTACAGATGAGGATGCAGAGGTTAAAAAGCATACATTACTCATCAAGGTCGCACAATATGGAGAATAGAAAACATGAGTAGAATTTAAATGTAAGTCCCCAGACTCCAAGTCCAGTGGTGTCTTCATTACCTCAGTCCCTGACTCAAAAGTAATTACCACTTCTTCTGACAATTCATTGGCTACCTGATGGACTGATTTTTGGTACAATGAAAAAAAAGTGCTAGACCCGAAGTTAGGGGTTCAGATCCTGCCTTTGACTCCTAATGCCTCTGCGATCTTGGGCAAGTCATAATTTCTCTGGGACTCAGTTTCCCCTTTTGTAAAATGTGGGGTAGGACTAGATGGTCTCTAAAGTACCTTCCAGCTGGAAATTTAAGACCTTGTGATCCTATGCTATTTAAATATTTTACTATTTAACTTTCACATGTTTATGTTATCTCTCCAACTAGATTATTTGTTCCTTAAGGATAGAAATTCATTTTTATTCTGTACCCCCAACAGCGTTATGAAGGAACCTGCCTTGTTCCCCATAGTAGTTCTACTACTTTATTTTGTTCTTCTTAACAGCTTTGTTCATGGCTTCTATTTTTATGTCACAGTCATTGCTGTATCTACTCCTTCCACAATCACCCTATAAAATGTTCCCAAAAACAAACACTGATGCAAAATGAACCAATACAGCAACCAGATCTGACAATGTATGTAATATTCTACCCCATTTCCCCCCACCTATTCCCTCTAAAAACAGGATGCTACATTTCCTCTTCTCTTTTCCAAGACCAACTCTGATAACTGTAATTGTATCTGGAGATTTGTTTTATCCTTAATTCTGAGAATAAAGGTTGGCAATCAGGAGATAAAGCAAGCCTCCATTAGGAAAACTCTCCATGTTTTTTGCTAGGAAGATAGTTAAATATAAATAAATAAATGCAATTCTTAGGCTCCTGAAATATAGAATTGCCTTTATGTCATTCTCAGATCAAAACCCTAGCCTTGGGTTTTCTCCATCTAGATTATAAAACGGCGAAGAAAAGGTAGAATTACTGTGTTTACATCAAGAGAAATGCTCAAAAGATCACCCCAAAACCAAGAATCCAGTTCCTACAATCCTGCCCACCCCCTGGCCCTAAGGCACAACAAGCATTCCTAAAACAATCCCTCAGCTTGTGGAACTCCCCTAATTATACAAGGAAGGAGTCAGAATGTCTCCTCTTCATCTTCACTAGGCATTTTAGCTACAAAGATATGTTTGGCCACATAACACATGCCCAAGGCCAGCCCAAAGTAAAAACTGTGAAGGGAGAAAAACTATACTGCTGTTGTTGCTTTAATCAAAGTTGGTTTTCATTGATCCTAGCATCCAGGAAAGCTGTCGTCTGGGTGCTGAGCACTCAAGTCTTCTAGTTCTGGGGTAACAACTAATTTAACACTCCATCAGACAAACTTTGAATGGGACAGATAAAGGGTAAAGTTTGGAAGGAATTGGATAGATTCACTTTCCTCTCTCCGGCAATGTATGTATGTATATATAATATATATGTGCGTATGTATATGTGTATATATATGGGGGTATGTATGCACATATGTTTGTATATGTGTACATGTATATCTGGTGTGTATGTGTGTGTGTATATGTGTGTATATGTATATATATATGTAGTGTGTGTATAATTCTACATAGATTCCCCATTGGATTAAAGAATAAAATACACACATACATATCCCTATATGCACACACGCATATATATTAAATATGTGTGATATATATGTACTATGTATATCTGAACATACAGGACACCTATATCTCTGTGTACAGTATTATATCTGCATATATAGTATGTATGTATACACATTTTATGCATACATATGTATACACATATGTATATGTATATATATGTATATACATGTATACAATTCCAACAATGTATTTCATTATCAAATCCAATGGGGAATCTATTATGGGAATGATACACCACATTCTTATGGCCTTTGTATATCTTGATCCAAAGCTTCCCCTAGGACAATGAAATTCAAACCAGATTGAAGAGTTGGAGGGGACCGCAGACACCATGAAGTCCAACCAATATCTAAATGAAAGAAACCCTTTGACAATACCATCACCAAGCACTCCTCTAGCATTTACTTGAAGGCCTCCAGTGATAGAGAACTCATTTCCCCTGAGATACTTCTGGATATCTCTTTTAGGAAGTTTTCCTGATATCAAACCTAAAACTGCCTCTTTGAATCTTCCGCCCAGGGCTCTTAGTTCTTTCCCACAGGACCATGCAAAAATAAGTCTTCTATATGACAGGCCAACAAATAAGCCAACATAAGCATTAAGTTCACTCTGCCCCTAAGACTTTTTCCCCTCAGGCTAAATGTTCCCAGATCCTTCAATTGATCCCCATTGGCATGAAGTCAAGGACTTCAAAAATCCAGCAAGGTGGCACAGTGGACAACATGCTAGATCTGGAGTTTGAAAGACCCATCTTCCAGAGTTCAAATTCAGCATCAGACACTTACTAGCTGTGTGACCCTGAGAGCAAGTCACTTAACCCTATTTGTCTCAGTTTCCTCATATGTAAAATGAGGTGGAGAAGGAAATGGCAAACTGCTCCAGTATCTTTGCCAAGAAAACCCCAAATAGGGTCCCAAAGAATCAGACACAACTCAAATGATAAAATAACAAGTATTTCAATAGCATCTTGGTTGACTTCTTCCAGATGCTTTTTAGTTAATGAAAGCTTCTCTGAAAATGTGGCCCTCAGAAGTGAGCACAAGCCTCCAGATGTGTTCTGATGAGGGCCGTGTTCAGCAGCACTCTCACTTCCCTGGTTTTGGACACTCTGACTATTAGATCTTTTGGTTGCTATATTACACAACTGACATATTGAACTTACAGATTACTAAAACCCTCAGGATCCCTGGGGTGGGTATCCTCAAAAATTTTTAATAGTAAAAGGGATTCTAAGACCCAAAAGTGTGCTATCTGCTGGTTTAGGACCTAACAGCACAGTGCTGAAGAGGCAGTATGACACAGTAGGTAACGGGGCCAGCAGGACTTAGACTGAGAATACCTTGCAAGTAGAAAAAAGTCAGAGCACCTAAATTTGAATCCAGACTCTTTTACGTACTGGGTAACCTTGATTAAACACTCAACCTCTCTGGGCCTCAAGTTGTTCCTCTGTAAAATGAAGCTGTTAAATAACACACTTTCTGCAACTTCTTCCAACCTTAAATCTACAATATTACAATTTCCTCCTCTGATATAAACCACTCTGCCTCCCCTCAAGTAAAACAATGATTGCAGTTTTTGAACAGCCCAACTCTATTTCCTCTCCCTATCACTTTTATCATACAAATCCCATCACACCATGAGTTTCCTGAGGACAGGAACTATTTTTTGCATCTCTTTGCATCCCCAGCACATCAGATAGTGCCCAGAACGTATTAAGTGCTTAATAAATGTTTGTTGAACAATACACACATTAGAATGGGCCCCATTTTGGGAAGGCTAGTCTTCCAGAATTCTGTAACTCAAAATGATGGCTATGAGATGAGAGTATCATGCCTTTAACTATCAAATTTTAATGCCTGACTTTCATCCTGCTTTTCCCACGTAACAGGGCCAATATCAATGCACCACTGGCCATGTAAATTTTCACATTACTAACTCAGCACTTTGGTGAATTAAGATCAAATCACTGTCCTCCAGTGTAGGAGTGGATAATCTTCCTGTTTGGAACTGTTATTCATTTAAATGAAGTTGTGCAGGTTCCCTGAGAAAGTAACCTGGACCTGACCTTAGCCTGTTGAACTCATTTGTAAAAGTTGTTTCTTAGCCAGAGAGTTTCACTTGACTCAGGAGACAAATTTTCAGCTGAAAATTAAACTAACTCCTCAAGACTGATGTTAGTATTCAAAATAAGCATTAGACAGCCAACTAGTATCTATTGTGTGCCAGTCACTAGACTAAACTCTTAAAACACAAGGTGGGGGGAAACCCAGCCCCTGTTTTTAAGAAGCTCATTTACATGTGTATGTGTGTGTAATATAGGGAGAGAGCACTACAACTAGGGGTTGGTTAGGAAAGTCTTCCTATGAGATGTGGTGCTTGAGCTGAGCCCCAAAGGAGACTAGGAATTCCAAGAGGCTGAGATGAGGAGGAAGTGAATTCCAGACATGAGAGACAGTCCATGAAAAATGCCCCAAGATGGAAGACAGAACACCATATGTGGGGAGCAGAAAGAAGTAGGTTGCAGTTCATCCTTTGTCCTCAAAGAGGACCAATGACACTACACGGGTGATGTCTTGACTTGCACATGAATTGGATTTTAGTGAAGCAGGGCTGTGCAAAGTCTAAGCCTCACTCTCTCCTCCAGAGTCACTGGAGTCCAGTGGCAAGACAAAAGTCAAGATGACTGGCTCAGGATGCAGCAGATGACTCTGGCTCTTCCAAATCAAGGTGTTTCCAAGGCCTCAGTCTCTCTGAAGCAACTGATTGGAAAGCAAAGCAGGTGAAGGGAAGTGATGTTTAATCAACCTAGCAAAATAGGGGAGGCCCAGATCATGAAGGCATTCAAATGTTGAGCTGGGAAGTCTGTATTTTATTCTGGAAACAATAGAAAGAGGCTCTAAAAACCAGGGAGAGATGTAAATAAAAAAGAAAATTCTGTCGCAGGGAGTAAGACATTGAGTCTAGGAGCTAACAGTGACATGGACTTCTGGAATGTCCCCCCCATCCAACATTTCCACCTGCCTGAAATCCTACCAGCCCTTCAGGAAACCAAAATTCAACACTGTCTCTTCCTTGAAGACTTTCATCAATCAATCAAAAAAATTTCATAAGCAATTTAATCTACACAAACACACATTCCAACTCTCACAGCACTCTGTGCCTTTCTGGGGCCATGTTTTAGTCTGTAATATTGTTATTGGTACATATAGCTTATCTACCCTTGCTACTGTTGTTCAGTCATTTCCAATCCTTTATAACACCATTTGGGGTTTTCTTGGCAAATATACTGCAGTGGTTTGCCATATCCTTTTCCAGCTCATTTTACAGATGAGGAAACTGAGGCAAACGGGGTTAAATGATTTGCCCAGGGTCACACAGTAAGTGTCTGAGGCCAGATCTGAACTCACAAATAGAAGTCTTTCTGATTCCAGGCCCAAAACACCAACTACTTCACCACTAGCTGTCCCCATTATCTACCTTACTAGATTGTAAGCACTTTGTGGGCAGAAATGGTCTTATTTTTCTTTGTATTTTCCCCAGAGTCTAACAAAGAAGCACTTTAAATAGCAGGCACTTTAAAATGTTAGCATCAAATTAAACCATTCTCAACAGCATTAATTAAATCATTCTCATCTCACCTACTAGCCTTGTAAGCAAAACCCATACGTTATATACCTAGGGATATTTTTTTGGGAAGTGTGATTTCATCAGTGTTGGAAGCTCCTAGCAAGGGAATTCCTCTTCCTATGAAAATCAACATTATCTCTGCTACTTAGGGATTTAGCAAGCTAAAAGTATAATAGTACTGAAGACCACAGAGCCAGTGCGTCTGAGTTGGGATTCAATTCCATGTCTTTCTGACACGAAGACATCACAAGATAATTTTCCTGGTTTGGCTATATTGCTGCCATTTTCTTAAGATGGTGAGTCTCATAACTAGCTAGAACTTGCAGAATTTAGCTAACATCAAACCAGCTCTATCAATTAACCGGTTAGTGACAAGAGAGTTTCTGGCTCAGCGTCATTACCTCTATTGACTTAAGATGAGCATTTTTCACTAACTAGAAAGACTTCTGATGTTAATAGTTAGTCTGCAAATTCCAGCTGTATCCCTAGTGTTTATTACCCAATTTATTATTTTACCTGTTTTACACATCCCACCCACCCCACCTAGTTTTTGATGTGTAAATCGTTATCTTCCCCTTCTGCCTTCCGTAAAATTTCATCAAATTGGTCCTACCTATGTAAATAAAACCTATATAAAGTTGCTGAAATACCTGCTCATGGCCCACTGGTTTTCATATATTGTGGGTCTATGCTGAGAATATAATAAAACCTCTCTGCATGTTGACATACATGATTGGCAATAATGTCTATCAATGAATCCTTGGACAAAGGATCAGCTCTGACTTCACTATAGCCTCCATCCTCTAGAGATATACACCTAAGAATGTGTTTGCATGTTTCTATGTGTGTGTGTGTGTATGTGTGTGTGTGTGTGTGTGTGTGTGTGTGTATTGCTTATTAATTGTAAGGCCAGATTGAAGAGACATGAGTGGGTGCTTTCTGTATCACACTGAGAAGCTTGAAGATTCATTGAAGTTTTAAGGATTTTTGAAATGATAACCTTATGGAACTTCTCAGATTTCTGCAACCATATGGATTCATATGTGCCTATTCATTAGAGTCTTCTGGCTTACATACATTTCTTTCACTACATAGACTGTTGGAGGTCAGGAGTCATGACAATTTAATGTGCCTCCCTCAATATCATATATTTCTAGACTGTCGCTCTCTCTCTCTCTCTCTGTCTCTCTCTCTCTGTCTCTCTCTCTGTGTCTCTCTCTCTGTGTCTCTCTCTCTGTCTCTCTCTGTCTCTCTCTCTCTGTCTCTCTCTCTCTGTCTCTCTCTGTCTCTCTCTCTGTCTCTCTGTCTCTCTCTCTCTGTCTCTCTCTCTGTCTCTCTCTCTCTGTCTCTCTCTCTCTCTCTCTGTCTCTCTCTATCTCTCTCACTCACACACACACATATATTTACACGTCAGTTAAAATGCTATCAGTGAATTCCAACTAATTTTACTACTAGCCTATGCAAAACATAATCAGAAAGGTAAAAACATTTGTGGGGAAAAAATATTGAGTGTTTTCTAAGGCTATACACACACACACACACACGTATACATATATATTTAAATAATTAGCCCTGTATGTACTTCCTAATATCCAGTTGAAAGTAGATTATACTAATTGGCGATAATTATGATGCTAGTGAATGGCTGGGTTCTCTCCCGTGATAAGAAAGGTAAAAGAGGCACCCACTCTAAAGAAGAAAACTCAGGACACCTTTGCCAACAACTCTTGTTCTGGCCGCCTCAGCTGTGAATAACCCCAAATTCTTATTTTATGTTCTTTAAAGTACATCTATCCAAAACAAAAACAAATCAACCGAACCCTTTACAAACAAAAAGTTAAAATAAGGGTCATCATCCCCTCTTCCACTTAGGAACACGTAGCTCATCAAAGTCCCCTTCTGCTGACTCAGTAAGACTCAGCAAGATCCATTTGATAAGGGATTGGAGAAGGCAAGTTCAAGCAGGCTCAGAAGGCAGGAATAGAAGTGTTTAATGTACCCATTTCAGGAGAATGGTATTTATGGGCATGTGGAGCCCCTCTTCATGAGGTCTTCTTGACTACAGGGGATTTTCTTTGGCCATAATTCTCACGCAGTTTTTTCTTCTACCACCACCCACCACCACACTACCACCACTATGGACAAAAAATTGAGTGTTTTTCCTGCAAAATAAATGACTAATTCTAAACATTCACACTTACTTATTCAAAAATAAGTATTAAATACCAACTACGTGAAATGCAGTGAGTAAGCTATGGGGGAGGGTGATATAAAGATAAAGGAGACCCAGTCCTCACTTGGAAGAAGCTTCTGGTCTAATAAAAAGCTCAGACATCATCACTAACCTCATAAATACTGAAAGACCTGTGATTCTGACATTGTGAGCACACCCTCCCACGGGTGCAGCTCATATATCCCCCTCCAGGACCATGTGAGCAGACATTCTTTCACTACAGAATTTTTGTGGTTAAAAAAAACCCATCTCATCATCCTATCACCCATCTAGTAATGAGCATCTCTGAACTTGGCTGTGCTGGTCCTCTGGCATCGGACACGCAGTCCATTGCCTGTATAGCTTCATACGACCTGTCAGAACTTGCCCTACAATGGCATGGAGAGCTTGGGTCATCTCCAAGCTAAAATGAGGCGATGAAGTGTAAATGTTAGTGGTGAGTCATAATAAGAAATGACATGTATCAGTTGTAGCATTTTAGGGTTTACGAAGAGTTCTACATAATTATCTCACTTCATTCTCACAAATCCTTTAGGAATGCAGGTATTATTATCCTCACTTTGCAGATAAAGAAAATGAGTGTCAAAGAGGTGAAGGTGACCCGCCTACAGCCCCACAGCTAAGAGAAGTCAGCTGGGTCCCAGGACTCATGACTAAATCTAGTGTTCTCACTACACAGATGTGAGCTATTAATGACTAAGTATAGGAGGAAACAATCCCAGGACTGGGAAAGTAATGATAATAATTAATAATAATAGTTAATACTTGTATAGCCTGACACTATTAAGTACTTTAAGTACTAACAGCTAGCATTTACATAGTACTTAAGGGAAACTAGGTGGCACAGTGGACAAAGTTCAGCGCCTGAAGTCTGGAAGACTCATCTTCCCGAGTTCAAATCTGGCCTCAGACACTTACAAGCTGTGTGACTCTGGGCAAGTCACCTAACCCTGTTTGCCACAGTTTCCTCAACTCGACATGGCAAACCACTCCGGTATCTCTGCCAAGAAAACCCCAAATGGGGTCATGAAGAGTCAGACATGACTGAAATCACTCAACAACAAGAGCGAACGTTGGAGAAGGAAATGGCAAACCACTCCAGCATCTTTGCCAAGAAGACTCCAAATGAGGTCATGATGATTTAAACAACAAACATGTAACAAGTAACGTGGTGCTCACCATGCGTCAAAACTGTGCTAAGTGCTTTACAAATGATTCTCACAACAACCCCATTTTATAAATGAGGAAACTGAGGCAAAGAGCAGTTAAATGACTTGCCCAGCATCATACAGCTAGTACATATCTAACACTGATTTTTAACTCAGGTTTAACTCGGGTCTTCCTGGCACTCTATCTATCTACTGGGCCACTTAGATGCCCCCATCAGAATCTGGTTTATTTTGGACTACTTTTAAAAATCCACATTTAGACTAGATGGCAAGGACTCCCACTACAAGAATCAGTAGCTGAGGTCAGCAGACAGATTGAAACATATCGGAACCAACTGCCCAGGAATCTGTGCAGACAGCATGGATAAAATGCAAACACTTCTTCCAGAGCACAGAAAACTCATATGTCAAGACATGCTTCATTCAGTTCACTTTTTCAAAGATCCATAGTGTCATTTCTTCTGTCATCTAGCCCTCCGTGCTATTCATTATCCATGTCCACCACACACACACACACACACACACACACACACACACACACACGCCTCTAAGGAGCAGTAGAAGTGTACTTGACTGGCCATCTTGGCTTTGCCACTCCCTCAATTTGCATTCTTGAAAAAATCATTTAAATTCTCTGTGCCTCAGTTTCCTTATGTGGGAAATGAGGGGCTTGGACTAGATGGCCTCTCAGGTCTTTTGCAGTCCTAGATCTGTGATCCTAAAAAATTATCTTGAGGGTCCCTTCTAACTAATATGTTTTGGTTCCACAGTTCAGGCCGGCAGAGATTTAAGGCAAATGTAATATCCTGAGACTTTCTCCATGATCTACTGGGAGTCTTTCTTAGTCCCCGTAATTTCTAGTGCCTTCCCTCTATTAATTAACTCCAACTCTTCTGAATGCATTTTGTCTGTACATGGTTGTTTGTATACTATGTCTCCTATTATTAGAGTGGGATCTATTTCAGAGCAAACGCTGTTTCCATCTTTCTCTATTTCTCCAGCATTTAACATGGTGCCTAGAATATTGCTGGCAATTAAAAAATACTTATTGACTTTATTTAACTTTCCCTAGAGTTTCTGACCATCTTCCTGTGCTTAGTGTGTTGGTAGGCCTTTCCAACTCCACCAAAAGCTATGACTGTACTATGACCTGTCACAATCAAATGCTTGGCCCATGGTAGGTAAAGACAATCAACGCAGGCCTCATTAGTCATAACAACACCAGCCCTCTGGCATGTTCTTTTCTTTTTTTTAATTAGCAAGGATTTCTTTTCTCTCCCTCTTCTCTCCTCCTCAGTTGAACAATAACAAAAAGGGAAAAAGTTTAATAACGAGTATGGCATGATCCTTTCAAAAGACTTCAACCAAATATCTAAGGGAGTTATAACAACTATCTCCATTTTCCAATGGAGTGGGTGGGTGGGTAGACTTATTAACCATAACCTGTCAGTGGCCAGGAGCAAAATGCATAAGTCCTCACTCCTTTCACTAAATTAAAGATCACAAGGACGTTCTAGGGAAGAAGCAGTGAGAGTTCAATTATCTGACTCATTTAAAATGACAAAATGATGCTGGACAAAACCTTTTAAACATTAACTATATCCATGCAGGAAGCAGGGAGATGTGCTAGACAACCTCACTCCAATCTCTCCATTTCTGACCCTAGCAAAGTCTAACATCTATTCACTCAAACAGCCTATGGGGAGTTACTGAGCCATTACTATTAATGATAAACTATTCAGTAACCAAACCTCAAAGCCCAGAGGATACACTGGTGGAATTCAAAGGAGATATCCCTGACTCTACGATCAAAGACAGTTCCCTCATCCATCAAACACAGCTGGTTTTGGACCCATCCAACTGAGTTCCCGCTAAGTTAACTGAGTCTAAAACAAGGGTCCGTGTGGATGCCACTTTGTTTATACAGTCAGCAAGGGCTGCCTGGCTGGAGCCATTCTGGCTGGCCATAGGGAGGCTTACAAAGAAGTCTTTGAGCTCCGGAGCCCCTTACCTCAATGGCCTGTCTGTAATATCAAAGGAGTTTGGCTCTGTCTTGTCAATCTAGCTGCCAAGCCTGGCAATCAAGTCACAGACTAATACAAACTCCTTACACATTTAATTTAATTTTTTTAAGTCATAACTTCCCCACAAATCCCACTTTCCAACAAATTACTTGATAGACTTTGAAATACTTCTCCCCTCATTTTATTTTTCCTCCTTAGGTATTCCCTTTTCTATTCCCTTCCTCCCCTCCCCCAGTTTACTAGAAAAGTAATGAACTACAACAAGCAAAATTTTTGACTTTCTATCTTCTCTACAATGATCCCTCCTTTTGGCAGGGAGGACGGAGAGGGTTCAGATCTATTATTTCAATGGTATAGGAAATTCATAAGATATAAACACCTTACCTACTGATTCAGATGAGCAAGCTTTCAGTAATGTAGGCTTAAAAATTTTTCTGGGGTAGAAAATTTAAAGGGCTTGTCACACAGCCAGAAGGTGTCATGGCAGGTCTTAAGTTCAAGTCTTCTTTGATTCTGGGTATCTGTCATCTGTTCCAAGGCCAGACCTCTACTTACTACACAATAGTACCTCTCATCTCCTCCCCTTACTGAACTCAAAATAGCAGAGTTGAGTTAGAGGAAACATTTTTCAATCATCTTCAAAGTGAAAGATTTAATTCAACCACATTATAGTCACACTGTTAAGCACCTGAGGCTGAATTGAATTGAATAATTACGGAAAATGCAACGCATCATTGACCAACCATGACATTATGCTAAGCTGAACTGCACAGTTTCTTTTAATACAACTTAAGTAATTTAATGAAAACCTAAGGATTTGAGAGAGGAAGATCTTGACTTCAAAAAAAATGCCATCCAACTGGTTTGTCATTGAATTCATTTTTCCTTTTCATCTCAGGGAAGCCACACAACAGAAGGAAAGAAAGGCCTCTTTCTTGACACCTTTAGTATTGTCCAACAGAACTTGCTTGTCCCCATTTCCAGGGAGAATTAGGCCCCTTATTGGTGGCAGATAGGTTTACCTATGCTGCTTCCTAGTCAACATTATAAAACTCCATAGAAAAGCCTTCTGATAGCCCCTATGACAAAAGCAGAGCATGGTTTTGGAACTGGAAGGTGCCTTAGAGATAACATAATTTAGTCTGAATGCTTCATTTTTCAGATGAGACAACTGAGGGGAACTGACTTGGCCAAAGTCATACGGGTAAAGCTGAGATATGAACCCAGGTCCTCTGACTCTCCCTCCACTCAAATCCAGTATTCTTTCCATTGCACCACAGAGTAGAGTCACTGTTTCAAAGTATTCATACCCATAACTTCAGTGGCACCCACTTGAGTTTCCCCAACCATGATAAGCATAGCCAGCAGGCCTACACGAAGACTTCTTCTGTGGAAGAAGGGGAGAGAATTTCTTGTTTTATAAACCCAGTCTCACCATGACAGGGATAGAATCAGGTTTCTTTAGTTTGAAAGACAAACAGGTAAACAAAATACTAGGGACAGTTAGTTTGGTGGATACAGTACTAGGCCTGGAGTCAGGATTAGACCTGAATTCAGTTCTAGACTCAAACATTTACTAGTTGTGTGACCCTGGCCAAGTCACTTAACCTCCGTTTCCTCAGCTGTAAAATAAGGATAGCAATAGCACCTATTTCCCAAGATTTTTGTGAAAACTAAGTAACATTTATAAAACATCTGCCACATAGTAGTAGGCACTGTGTTAGCTATTATTATTGTATCTATTAATAAAATATGGTTGGTCAGTTGTTTTTCTATTATCTCCAACTCTCCATGATGCCAGCTGGAGGTTTCTTGTCAGAGATTTTGGAGTGGTTTGCCAGTTTCTTCTCCAGTTCATTTTACAGGTGATGAAACTGAAGTAAGTGGGATTAGGGGACTTACCCAGGGTCACACAGCAAGTAAGTATTTGAGGCTAGATGTGAACTCAGGAATATGTCTTCCTGACTTCAAGCCTGGCACTCTATCCATTGCATCACTCAGCTGCCCCCCTTAATAAATATTATTACATAATTATATGATATGATATTATAGCATATTATCTAATACATACCATATTATTATAAATATTGCCATAAGTGTCATAATAATATTACAATATGCATTAATAAATAAATTACATCGAGTGTGTGTTCGTCCTTCATTGCCAAAGAAGACCATGCCATCAGAGAAATAATGACATGACTTGCATTTGACTTTGTTTTGAGTGAGGTAGGGCTGCGCAGGTCACCAGCTGCACTTCTCCTCTGGAGCCATCTGAATTCAGTGACCAAATATTCATCAGGATAACTGGAGATGACTCAGGATGAGGCAAATGGGGTTAAGTGACTTGCCCAAGGTCACACAGCTAGTGAGTGTCAAGTGTCTGAGGTGATATTTGAACTCAGGTCATCCTGGCGCGTGCTGCACCACCTAGCTGCCCCAGATTACATTGGGTATTACATAGGGATCACTTTTTATGTCCTTGAATGTTCCATTGGGGGTAATAATTTACCCCTTTAAGATAATAGTTTAACAGAAAACTTGGTCAGTCAAAGGATTTAGAGATGGGGGAAGATTTCTACATTATTCAACCTAACTTTATTATTTTACAGATGAGGAAAGTGAGTACCAGCTATGTAATATTACTTTTCCAAGGCCATAAAGGCAGCATAGGCAGGATTTGAATCCAGACGCTGAGACTCCAAACCCAGTACTCTTGCTGCTTCTCAAAAATATAACGCTTTGTGAAACATAGAGGTCTAGACTCAGCGAAGACAGAGAATATTTATACAGTGTTATCCCTCACAATTACTCTGTGCTGTAGCTATTCTCAATTCTTAAAGATTATTTTATAGATAAGGAATACGAGGACTGGACAAGTTGTAGGAGCTGGTCTCTTAATCACAGTCTTCTGACTCCGAGAACAGTATGCTGAACCACAAGGACTAGAAAAGGATAAAATGTTAATGCTAGGGGCTGATAGGTGGCATGGTGGATAGAGGACTGTGCCTGGAGTCAGAAAGACCTGAGTTCAAATCCAGTCTCAGGCACTTACTTGCTGTGTGACCCTGGGCAAGTCACTTAACCTCCTCTATCTGCCTCAGTTTCTTCAACTGTAAAATTCGGATGATAATAGCATCTGCTTCCAAGGTTGTTGTGAAGATTGAATGACACAATGGTTATAAAATTCTTAGTATAGTAAGCAATATATATATATATTTTTAAATATATATACACATATACACATGTGTACATATATGTATAATATGTTAGTTAATATTTATTATTAAAGTCATTTCTTTAGTACCTCAATTTTATTCTCTGAAAACTGTTTAAAAGGAAAAACAATAATAGCCAACATAAAACTTTATAACAGTCCTGTAATCTAAATATTATAGGTATTATCCCATGCATTATATAGATGGAAAACCTGAAACTCAGAGTGATGACGTGACTCATACAGAGTAAGATAGCTAGCAAGTGTTAAGGGACAGGATTAGATTCAAGATCCGAGGTCAAATCCAACACTCTAGCCAATACACCATGCTGCTGCGCAATCCATCACCTATTTTATCAAGGTTTAAGTCATGTTTCTATTTGCACATAGAACTTTCTCAATGTTGTTTAACAAAGTAGGCTGAAACAACACTTTTGCCTTTTTCCTCATACAACAGAAAACACACACACACATACACACACGGGCATACATGTGTGGTCATATCCTCCTCCCCAAATACCCTCTATCTAAACATAACTGTATTTCAGTCCAAAAAATTTCCCAACTGATTTTTTAGACCTCTTTGAAAAGCCCATTAATGTATGACTCAGGTAACATTTGACCTTATGATTAGTTAGTCTGAGACGATTTGGTTTATGACAATATTATTTTCATAAAGCCTATCTCCTGTTGTGTCCTTCAGTAATGAGGAGTATGATCTATATCTCCTCAGATCTCAGGAGGCTTCCTAAGAGAAGATCTAGGAATCTCTTATGAGATTGGGACATCAAAGAAATTTAGGAAGTTGTCCAAAAACCCTTAAAGATTAGGTTAGGAAGCCTAGAAAGGGCCTATAAGGAAACAGGATAAGAGTGGAGACAAGGGGTCAAGGAGCCTTGACTTTGCCATTAGCTATATAACCTTGGACCAATCACTTTAACTTTCTTAGACTTTCCTAAATGGATAAAATACCAGAGATATACTAAATTATTTGAATGCTCTTTTACAGCCAACCAATCAACAAATATGGATTAAATATCTACTATGCATCAGGAACCACTCTAAGTCCTGAGAATACAAAGACAAAAATGAAACAGAGCCTGCCCTCAAGAAGCTTATGTTCTAGTGGGGGAGAAAACACGTCCATAAATAAGTATGTCAAAAATATGTGCAAGGTAAGTGGAGGAAACGGGGATGATAATAGCAACTGGAGAGAACTAGAGTTTAAAGTTTGCAGTAGAAGGAACATTCTCCTGGGAGTCAAAAGCCCTGCAGACCAAGACAGACCTGTCCCTAGGAGCAAAGATTAAAAGCAGGAAGGATCTATGTTGTCCAACACTATCATTTTAGAGATGAGGAAACTGAGACAAGCAGAGGTTGAGTGGCTTGCCCAAGATCCCACGGCTTATAAGTGTCTAAGGCAGGACACAGATCCATGTAGCCTATCCTATACCATGAGCCTTCTCCTAACTATTTAGCTGAGTAATTATGGGGAAGGCATTTAGTTTCTCTGAGCACCCATGGCCTCGGTAAAATGAGGGAATGGAACTGAATGATGTATAAGGTCCCTTTTATTGCCAATGTTCTTGTATCCTATGATCCATCCTTGTATCCTAGCTCCATCCTTTCCTTTAAAATTAACAGAATAGTGGAACTACACTGATTCTGGAGTCAGAGGATATGGGTTCAAATCTTAACTCTGAAGCTTATTTTCAATCCTATAGAGTAAATCCTTTAAAAGTCTTACTACAAGTAAGTCCTTCAACCTTCCTGGGACTCAGTTTGCAAAATGAGGAAGTTGGATTAGATGATCCTTGAGGTCCCCTTCCAGGTCTTTTTTAATGACCCTATGAGCCCATGATACCATAACTTACCTCAGTAATGCATTCCAGCAGGTCTGATCTATTTCAACTGTCAAGGAAAGGTCCTTCCCTTGTCAGACAATCACTCAGAGTTCTCAGAGGAAGCACGATACTGCTACTCCCTCTTTAAACTCTTAATATGTAAAAAACAGAGGTTACTACCATGCCCACTGAGCAAATTATACACTATCCTATGAGATAGCTAGCTACTGCGTGCTACAATGGAAAGCATGCTGGATTTAGAATTTAGAGGACCTAGATTAGAATTCTGTCTCTGTTACTTAATACCCTTGTATTAAGTCACCTATACTTTTCAGGTTTCAGGTTCTTCATCTGTTAAAAAATAAAGATACAAAATAGGCAAGTTGATCTCAGTGGCTTCTAAGATCCTGTGAACTAAAAACATTTACTAAAAATAATGGAAATGGAAATTGACAATAGTAACCCAAATACCCCATAATCACCTTGTTACCCCATATTCTGGGGGTGGCTGATACCTCACGACAGCAACTTCTGTTCTTGCTGGCTGAGGAGGTGGATAGGGTTTGACCATCTCATGGATCATCCCAGGGTGCTGGTCATTGTAAAAGAGCCCATGTTCCTGGGTCTTGCTGACTGGAGACATCATTGGCTTAGCCTTGAAGGGATATTCAGGTGGAGGGCCTCGTGGGTCCATCACTTTGCCTGAAGGCTGGGCTGGGGGAGGTCCCCCACCGGCCTTAAACCCTTTACCATTCCCTGAGCTAGGGAGGTGTTGCTTAGCCCCATTCCTCTCCAGTGACAGCTGCATGATCCTCTCGCTGAGAGAGCGGACATGGCCCTGCTTGAGTTCCTTGAGGGCATCGTCCTTATGAGCTTGGCCACTATTGGCCCGATTCACTGTGGGCCTTCCTTCAGTCCGGGACTTCTGACTAGTTGTACTGGGCACATAGTAACCATGGGCAACAGCCCCCTGCGGCTGTTGCTGCTGCTGCCCCCTGAAGAACTGAGACTGGGCTTTGGCTTCCTCATAAGTGGGTAGCTCTTCATTGTTCTGCTGAGGCTGAGCGGACCGGACCTGTTTCTCCATCACCGTATTGTCCACCTGATGTTCTTGCCCCTGAGGTTCCTGCCGTGCTGACTGATGGACCATTTGTGGGTCTTCTTGAGTGAGGTTTTCCGTGGAAGAAAGGGTGCTTGTCGTACTGTTGGACGGTCCCGCACTCCCGGTGGCCTGGTGCTGAATGGCCAGCAGATTCATGTTCTCAGTCGGGGTGCCATACCTGAGTTGTTCCTGGATCAACCTCTGTAATACTGTGCCAGCTGCCCCATCCTCTGAACCTCTCATTTCCACCTCTGAGATCCTCAGGAAAGTTGGGGAGTAGAAGTTACAAAAAGGGTCCTCAACTGGAAAAAAATGAGAAAAAATGTCAGGCTTTTATACAAAAAGATGGGTGTCAGTGTGTATTTGTTTTGCCTAGGGGGTAACATTTTAGCTAGACCATCAATGACCCTCAGTTATCTGTACCACCACTGCAAACCTTTGGACTAAGCCCTCACAAAAGATTTTTGAGTAATGAAAAAACTGCTACAAATTTATGTGCATTACTACATAGCAGAATTGTAAGGCATGTCCACACTTATACAAAATTAAAATTATTGCCTTAATAAGCTATATTCCTAGGTTTCAGTGGGTAATCTTCAAGTCTGTCTCCATTTTTAGTGGAAAACAGACGAGGGTGCCAGCCAGAAACACCCAATAAGAGTATAATCAAGTCAAGTCTAATCAAGTCAACAAGCATTTATTAAGTACTTATTGTGTGCCAGGTGCTATGCTAAGGATTAGGGATACAAATAAAGGAGGGCAAAAGATCCCTAAACATGCAAATAATTATGTCCAAACAAGACATATACAGATAAATTAGATATAGTCTCAGAGGGAAGATGATAGCATGAAGGGGGAATCAGAAAAGATTTCCTTCAGAAGATAGGATTTTAGCTAAGATTTGCAAGAAATTAGAAAATTTAGGGAGTGGTGACAAGAAAGGAAATAGGCATTGAGGAGAGCCCCTAAAAATGCTCAATCAGAAAGAAAGAGTAAGGAAGCCATGTCATTGGAGAGCAAGGTTCTTAACCTGAGATTTTGGAACTTTTTAAAATATATGTTTTTGACACCTGTATTTGATTAGAACCGCCTTCTGCTGAAATCATGCATCATTTTGTTTTGTGCATCATTTTAGAGATGAGGAAACTGAGGCAAACAGAGGTTGATAAGAAATGGGTAAGAATCCCTGGCATAGAGAAATGGAGGATATACAGTAAGAAGAAAGACAGAAGGAACACTGGGAGGGAAAAAGTCCAGGGTCACTCAGGATAGGAAAACTCAATAATCCAGATACTTTATTCCCTAGCAATGCTAGACTAATGATGAAATATAATACGCTTAATGAAGATTACTTCTGCATTTGAACTTTGTGTTATTCACTCTGCATGGAGGAAAGCAAGGACTACAGACTGTCAGACACTGAAGCAGGGTAACTGTCTAGCTCTGATTCTCTGGAGTGGTATGTGTAGAAACCTAAGGTCTTGCTTAGAGCTATGCAGGTATAAATTTTCTATGCACAGAAAATCTGAACCAAAAAGCCCATCCTGTGACTACTGGAAGTGATATTATTGTTAGGCATTTGAGGCATCACACACACTCTCAACAGGGGGACAGTGATAAGAAAAAACCAGCAATTTTGTCATTTGTTCACTAATTGCTTCTAAACAATCCTTATTCACACTTCAAGTCACAGAAAGCCTAAAACACATTCTGGAAGGGAAAATCAAATATTTACCGAGTAACTAGTGGGTCCAAGGTCTCCCACTAGGAACCTTAGGGGAATAGAAAGGTGATTCTTATCCTCAAGAAGTTTAAAATACAAGTAAAACTGGAGAGAAAAATCCCTTAATGAGCATTTATTAAGCACCAGACATTTACCTGGTGCTGGGGATACAAAGAAATTCCAGAAGTCCCTGCCATCATGAAGCTTATATTCTATAAGACAGAGATTCTTATTCTGGAGTTCATAAGCTTATTTTCAACTTTATAGTGCTATTTCAAAATAATTGGATCCCACTGTAATACTCTATGTCTTCTTTTATGTATTTATGAGAATGGATCCATAGGTTTCACCAGACCATCAAAGGAATCCAAGATGCACAAAGAAGTTAAGAATCCTGGGCTAGGGAATAGAATGGAAACATACAAGTATATACCAAAAAAAAGGTAAATAAATACAGGATAATTTAGCAAGGGGAAGACATTGGCAACTGGGAAAGGGGCAGGAATCAGACATCTTAAACAGCAGTGGAGAAATTAAACAAGAGAAAGTAACAATAAAACAGATATCACAAGATGACTTTTGGGAATGCTTCATCAGGAGGCAACTTCCATTAGGAAAAAAATCATGCCAAAGGAGATGATTTGCAGTAAAGGAATCACTGGCACAGATCTAGATAGGGGAATTAGAACTCATCTGGTCCAAATCCCTAATTTCATAGACAAGGAAACTGAGGTGTAAGGGAGGAGAAGTGACTTGCCCAAGGTCACATGAAGAGCATGGTACAGTTGGGATTCAAACCCAGGTCTTCTGACTGCATCTAAACCTCTTTCTAAGCAATGGTATGTGGTTTTTCCCTAAACAGCTCTACAGAAAAAGAAATCAATGAAATTCTCTGAGCTCTGATAAAATAAAGATTCCAGAATATTTAAGGCATATAGTAGGTGCTTAATACATGCATATTGATTAACTGATTTAGCCCAAGGCAAAAGACCTACTTCCCTGAGTTGACTTTAAAGCGCTCAAAAGAATTATATGTGATTACAGGAATAGCAGGCACACTGAGTCAGACAATGTTTAGAACCAAGGAGACTGCTTTCTTACCAAACTAAAGTTCTGAACTTGAAATACTTAGGGAATTTCTGTTAAAAAATCAATCAATAAGCCTGCTGGCAATTGGAAGAAGACAAAAAGAGGGATGGAAGAATGGAGGAAAAGGGAGGAAAAGGAGAGGGGAAAAAAGGGGATAAAGAGACAAGAGAAGACTTAAGGAACTAGAAAGACGAAATCAAGTTCCTAACTTGCCTAAAATGAAAACAGGAAATTACAGTAAAATCAACCTGCCTACCATAGCCCATGAGCCAAAATGAGGCACTTTTTAGGGAAAAGGAAAACAAGGATCCAATATGTTAGTTCCTAAATGTATAAATGGGGGAAAGGGAAAAGAGAGCCAGGGAGGACACCTGAAGAAATCACCTCATGTACAAAATCAAAAATGGGAAAGGGAACAAGGCTTAGCTTTTCTGACAGCAGCACCAAGGAAAAGCGGCTTACCAGCTTTTTCTCTGGTGCTACTGCCTGCCTCTACTGTCAATGGAGAAGCTTCATGCCTTCCAGAGAAGAACTGAAGGTCCGGGAAAAGATAACTCGTGTCTTCGAGTAGCTGGGCTGGGCTACTTGGACTGCAACACACAGGCAGGGGACCTGGAAACAAGAAATAGGGGATGTTAATGCCAATAAATCCCACCATCCTTCCTGCCATGACTCACAATAGCAGTCTTTGAATCATGCCTCCAAAACAATTTGAGTTGTAGTAGAAGCTTGTTTAACTCTGTTATATTTTGATTCATAAAATTCCAGACTTACTATGCAAAATCATCACAAGGTCAGCCACCCACTAAAATGGCCCATGGGGGCCCAAATTACAATACCCAAACCACAGGAAGCTGAGGCAAAGGCTTTCCTACCAGGCAGCTGAAAGATTAAAACAAGAATCAAATCCTCTACTGAATGACCCAAGCAAGTCCCAGAGCACGAAATGGGACAGTGAAAGGAAAGGGAAGTGGGGGCGAGGGAGAGGGGGAAGTTGGGGAGAAGGAATTGGAGCAGGAGAAAGGGGGGTAGTATTTTTTAAGGGAAATAGTAGCTGCCTCTCAGAACAAGGAAAGGAAACAGAAAAGAGACATAGTTTCAGCAGACCATGCGCTAGCATGAGAACATCCCAGCACAGGATGGAGTCAGGCACTCAGCCTTGATTTCAAACTGTGCACACAAGTCTTTGGAGTTTCATGTTGCTATGTGTAGCCAGGATCGTGGCCCTCTGCCAAACTCTGGCCTTTCAGCTCTGGTTTATCTGCTTCACACACAAACTGGGGTGCATTTCCTGTTCCAATTAAATGTGACATTTTCCTCAAGCCTAGAGTCACTAGACATGAAACGCCACTACAAAAACACTGATAAAGCACATGCAGAGTTCACAGGAGCATTCTGCAGCACAGGGTGGGCTCCATTCTCAGGCCTGGGATCCTTTCTATAGGGGAGCCTACAGTCCAACATTCACTTTCTACCCATTCCCCTCCCTCGAAAAATAATATGATCTACTCTGGGGAAATAGAATCTCACTGCATATCTCACAAAAAAAAAATTCTTTCCAAAAAGAAAATTCCAGTGGTAAGAAAATTATTTTTCTCCTTAGCGCTAGAATAATATTTAATGATAGCTAGTAAAATGTATGCTTCTTGAAGACAGACACTGTTTTGCTTCTGTTTATATGGCACATAGCATAGTGCCTGGCATATATTGGCCACATGATAAATATGCTTTGATAAATTGAAATCCACTCTGTAAACAACCTGATGATTCATTTTTTACCTCTCTTAATAAAAGTAATTGACATTTATAAAATGCTTTCAATTTATCCCACTTTTTCTAGCACATGAAATGATTTGATCCACATAATCACATGAAATAGTTACTATGTGTATTAATCCATAGGTGAAGAAACCAAGGTCCCAAGAAATTAAATAACTTTTGCCCAGTTTCACAGAACTAGTAATGTTCCCTGCTTCATCAAAGATAGAGAACTGTATTTGTTACCCAGAATCTGGGTTCTAGTCCTGGCCCTACTACTAATTAGTGTGAACTTGGGAACCTTGGTTTGCTTAGTTTGTTCATATAGGACATGATCGATATGACATTACTTCTAAGATCCTTTCTGCTTCTTTTGTTGTTACTCAGTCCTTTCAGTTGTATCTGATTCTTCGTGACCCCATTCCTTGGCAATGAAACTGGAGTGGTTTGCCATTTTCTTCTCTAGCTCATTTTACAGATGAGGAAACTGAGGCACAGGATTAAGTGACTTGCCCAGGGTCACACAGAGAGTAAGTGTCTGAGGTTAGATTTGAACTCAGAAAGAGGAGTCTTCCTGATTTCCTTCACGGTATTCTATCCACTGCACCATCTAGCTGTCCCAACAAACCCCATGCTTCATGACAATCTTCAACAGAAAGGAGTAAACTCCATTCAGAGGTTTAAGGAAAGTCCAAATGATTATAACAACTCAGAGTGATCTTCTACATACAATGAGAGTTTTCCAGCATCCTGGTTGGGAGCAGGGCTAACTGCACAAATAGTCAAACTTGTCATCTACAAAGTTCAAAGTAAGGAGTACCGTATGATCTCTACTCACCTGTCACTTATACATGAAATGTCACCATGATACATTTGTTCCTTTGGGTGATTAGCATTAGCCATCAGAAATTATGAAAAGGCCCCTGGGAGCCACTGGAATACTCTCTAAGCCATTAACATGTTCATCAGTTTATCAGATCCTATCTCATTAAATACAACCTGAGTACAGATACTCTTCCCATGGGTAGAAAACAAAGAATCAAATCCAGGGTATCGGGTAGTGTCTAGGATGTGTAACAAATAAAATCTGAAAAAAAAATTCTTTCAGAAGGACACATAGAGCAATGAGTGGTCTGGGATCTGCTATACAAAGTCAAATTTTAGCTGAGACTCAAAAGAAGCCAGGGGGCAGAGATGAGGAGAGAAAGAATTCCAGGCTAGTGAAAATGTCCAGAGTTGAGACAGAGAGGATCACGTGCAAGGAACAGTGAGGCTCTGGTGTTACTATATCACAGTGGGAATGAGTAAGAAAAGTGGAAGAGGGAGAGGGGAAAGGTGCCAAGTTATGAAGGATTTTGAAAGCCAAAGGACGTAATATTTGATACTAAAAGTGACAGGGAGCCACTGGAGTTTATTGAGTGAGTGTGTGTGTGTGTGTGTGTGTGTGTGTGTTGGGTGACACCTGCGCTTTAGGAAGATCACTCTAACAGCTCAGCGGAAGACGCAATGGACTGGGGGAAGACAAGGCTGGTACACACAACAGCAGCTATTGCAATAATCAAAGGAGGCAGTGATAAGAACCTGCGCAAGGGCGAGGGCAGTGTCAGAGGAGAGAAAGGGTCATCTACGAGAGATGTTATGAGGGTAAAATAATCATATCCTGGCAGCCAATTGTGTATAGGAGATAAGAAAGAGTGGGGAACCAAAGGTGATGTGTAAGTTGTGAGCCTGGGGGACCAGGAAGACAAGATGGTGGAATTTTCAACAATCATAAGAAAGTGAGGAAGAGGAGAGGACCTGGGGGGAAAGAGGTGTCCAGTTCTGGACATGTTAAGCTAAAGGCGTCTGTGAGAATCTGAATCTTGTCCACATTGTTTCACCTAACTTCCATTAAAGGACTGCACAACATGCCAGAAGCCTTCTTCTAGCTCTTTTAATATATCACAGATATCAATGAGAGCATGCCAGTTATCTGTCTGCTAGCTCTGTCTCTTGTTAAATGACCAGCCCACCTCTTTTTCAGGTCCTATAGAGGATTAGTGTCAAACTCAAAAAAAATGGGTGCCACTATAAGGTATGGGATGGAAAATCAATATTCATATTCTCTATATCCTATTGTAGTTTCATTTATTTTGTTAAGTATTTCCCAATGACATATTTATCTCATCAGGGCCATGCCTAGGAGTGTTAGGGTTGAGGGAAGCATGCCTGATACCTCTGCTGTGTCCTTGATGATTTCTATTCTAAGTCACTTCTAAGGAAAAAACAATCACCTGTATCAGTCTATGTGTCTTCTCAATGCATTTCTCCCTTGCCCTTTGGACTACTTTCAACATTTGTGTTCATGGGGGGTAGGGGGGAACTAACTAATTTACATGTTCACTGAAGACGCAATTCCCCATCTGGCTCCACTGCGGTTCATTGCTCCAAATCAAATCAGAGTCAGATGTGAATTTGAACCTAGGAATAAACAGAATGAGCAGCAATGACGTCACCAAATCACTGAGGTAGGGGAGGGAATCAAAGGATCACAGATTTAAAGAGAGAAGGAACTTTAGAAGTCATAAGGTTCAGCTCTCTCATTTTAAAAATGAGGAAAGTGTGGTTCCAAGGGGGAAAGCAGCCTATCCTAGATATCTAGAGCTTATCAAGGTGCCTGGCACATAGTAGGCCCTTAATAAATGCGTGTTGATTTGAATGGTGAAGGAAGGGACGTCAAAGATCATCTAGTTCAACCCTTCATTTTACACAGAGGAGGAGACTTAGGTCCAGGGGGGTTAAGTGATTTGCCAGAGGGAATACAGCAGCCTCTCCAACCTACCAAATGAACAAGCTGAGTGACCCTGTCAGAAGGCTGGCAGTAATAGCCTAAAGTCCCTTTTCTAACCAGCTTTGAATATCACCTAGCCTCCAATTCCCCAAGATTCTTCCTTCTGCTCATTAACACAAATCAACACCCTAGTCCAGACTCCTCTTTCCCTTCTCCCAATTCCTGGTCCTGCTAGACTCAGATAAGAACCTGTTAAAACCCACCAGACTGGACTGGTTTGGAGGGAGAGCATACCTCATTCCCCACAGAGACCCAGCAATACACCCAGTTCCTCCTGGGGGCCTAGAAGACTTGTTCCTATCATTCTTCCTTGACTGTTCTACATTTTGTGGGTATCTTCCCTAAATTCACACTGGCTTGTTCTATTGTCTTGTTGTGAGTTCTGTATTTCCTTATATTGGACTTTGATATTTCCTGAACCTTCTTGAGTCAATCTTAATACATTTATCCAAGGTCAAATGGGCAGGATGTGAACCCAGATGCTCCAACTCCAAAATCAGTGTTTTTTCCACTGTAGAAAATGGCAAACACCATTAAAACCCCAGTCCTCTGACTCCAAATTCACTCCCATCATGCCATCCCCAAAGATGGCATAAAGAAATCACTTCCACTCACAGCCACTTGTTCTTAAAACAACCTACTTGCAGATGTGTTTCACTGAACTCTACTGTGAACCACGGATGAGGTTGTGAAACACTTAACATTGGCCTAGGTCAAGTCCTAACCTCTAGGAATCTGAACCCTGACCCTAACCCTGCCCTGCCTACCCCATGAATGTCTCTTCTCAGAGATCTTATACTTCTCTAGTCTTGCACATGAAAACTCCCTGAAGGAAGTGAACTTGCATTTTACTTCTTCTGTATCCTCCATAATGGCTAGCATGGCCAGCATTCAACAAACAGAATAACCAGATTTCAGAGTTAGAAGAGACCTTTGAAGATATCTAGTTCAGGCCCTCCCCATTTATGACCTCCTTGATTATATGATAATAATATATGTTAATATAGTGGTTAAAAACCTCGACACCAGGCTTATACCACAATATTGTTCTACAAGCAGTAAGTACTATTAGCCCCATTTTACATTGGAAGAAACTAAGACCTGGACAGATAAAATGATCCCATCATCATTCAGCTGATAACTGTTGGAGGCCAGGACCTGAACTCAGGTCTCTAGACTTGGGAGCATTGTTTTCCATTTCACCCTTGTCCACAGTGAACAAATGAATGAATGAAAACATTTATTAAATGCTTACTATGTGCAAAACACTAAGCTAACTTGCTAGAGATACAAACAAAAAAACAAGATAGTCCTTGCTTTCAAGAAATTCACATTCTCATCACAAGACATGACATGTATAGAGAGTTTTTTTTTAGCTGCAAGTCACATGGAAAGGCACAGAAATCTCTAGGGTGGAAGAGCAAAGCCGATGATATCTTCTTTAATGTCATTTTCACTGATAAAACTATCATCTATTCAGTAAGGATTAGGAAAGTCATAAAGAGTTTCCAAGGAGTGTGCATGTTACTGGGGGCAACACAACATGCACACAGTTAAGTAAAGACAAAATCTTACATAGAAAGTAAAAACAAAGAAATTGGGGGGAGGTGGCGTTCAGAAGGCTGATACCTGGGGGAACCAGCAGAGTACTCTTGTAAGAGGCGTACTTCAGCTGGGCTGGGGAGAGAGCCAAGGATTACAAACGACAAAGGTAAGAAGAGGGAGCACTCCAGGTACGACAAGCCAGCCTGCGCACAGATGCAAGAAACAGAATTTCACATACAGGGCACTTTGCCTGGAACACAGAGTGCATGAAGGGGAATAAGGTGAAATCAGTCTAGAAAGGGAAGCTGGAGCCAGATTGGCAAGGGTTTAAAATGCCATCTAGAAGCACCAAAGCTACCATTCAACAATTAAGTGAAAGCTTTGGGGTTCAGAAGAGTAAGAGCTCAGACATAGACCAACCCTAGATTCTTTATCTATTTATACAGAGTTTGTTGATTCAGCAAGTCCCATGCACAAAGTCTCTAAGTCTTGATGAAAATATCCTCTACAGCATATTTGAATTTATAGACATTAATAAATTACATTTACACAGAGCTTTGTGTATTATCTCATTTGGTCGTCAGGAAAACTCCAGGAACTATATTATGAAGGAACTAAACTGAGGCTGGAACACAAGGTCTTCTGACTACAAATCTAGAACTGTTTCCACAATATCATGACTCCATGTCTACTTTAGCTAAACCCTGTGATCTGATCTGAAGGCAAAGGCTAGGAGTCTGTAAGGACTCACATATCTTTTAGTCTACAAGGAGAACGTACCAAAAGCAAAGAGAAAACATGTTGAGAACAGGCTCAAAGGAGACGTCTTGAGACCATAGATTGAGCTGGAAGAAACCTTAGGGATCATTTTCATCCAAGGGATTCATTTTACAGATGAGGAAACTGATGTCCAGTGACATTAATGGACTTTCACAAGGTCAAATGGGGAAAAAAATTAGCAAAATCAGAATTTGAAGCCAATCCCTCTGACTCCAGGGCTTTTTCCTAGAATAGCTCCTTCCCCCATCCCCCCCAATTTCCTTTTTCTTCTTTCATTGGTACAAATTCTTAGCAGTTTGTGAATTGCAGGAAGACTAGATATCTGCTTATTTTGCAATTTACAAAGGATAGGGGGTGGAGCTACTAGAAATATATAGGGTAAAGGCTGCAAGTTTCTGCCAACCTACCAATTCTATTTCATTTTTTAAAAAAAAGTTCCTCCTCTCCTGGTAAAACCTGCCTATCTTTTGTCAAAATGAAGAATACTTGGCTTTTCTCTCTAGGATCATGATTTTTTTTTTTTGGCTTACTTCTGAAACAGTAAAAACTTCCTTCCGGTGACAGTTCAATGCTTATTTTCTTTGTTACAGGCCCAGAAGCCTTTAGGCAATGTTACCCTAACTGGGCTCTTTTTCCTTACTCATTAGTAGTATAGCAACAATGGGCCTCATCTTTCTCCCAACAAGGAAACTCTCACCCAGGGAGACAATTAACTTTTCTGCACTCTAGACAACCTCAGAGGGGGCCAGAAAAAATAAAAGACTCTCAAATAGCCTGATGACCTTTTCTGACCTTCTCTCCCACTGCTGACTGGTTTGACTCCAAGATCTTGAAAAAGCAAACAAGCCTGAATATTTCCTATGATCAAAGACTGATGCAAAGCTGGAAGTGACCCCTCAGATGCCATCTGGTCTACCCCTCTAATTTTACAGTTAAGGAAAACGACATACACACACACACACTAAAAAATAAAAAACAATTGACTTGCTCAAGTTCACACAGGCAGTACTCATCAGAAGACAGGATTTGAACTCAGTTCCTCCCAGGTAAGAACACTTTCCACTGTATCACAATGCTATTTCAGATTCAGCTCTGAGTGGGTCTCCTTTATGCTCAATTCTGGAAGACAGAATCTACCAGAAAAGTCTCCTTCCATATTTGTGTGGGGTACTAAGATTTTGCTGTTTCAGTCATTCAGTCCTATCTGACTCTTTGTGACCTCATGGACAAGTCCGTGGGGATTTTCTTGGCAAAGATACTGGAGGGATTTGCCATTTCCTTTTCCAGTGCTTACCCATTTTACAGATGAGGGACTGAGGCAAATAGAGGTTAAATGACTTGCCCAGAGTCACACAGCTACTAAGTGTCTGAGGCTCACATCAGAACTCAGATCTTCCTGATTCCAGGCCCAATGCTCTATCCACTGCACCACCTGGCTGCCCCAATACCACTGCTAGACTTTATTAATAAACACTGCTTTCATCCTGTTTCTCTCAATCCTTAAAACTTTACAATGACTCCCTATAGCCTACCATATTAAGTACCAACTCCTCCATCTGGATTCCAGAGTCTTCCATAATCTGGACCTTCCCTACCTCCTTCACATAACAAAACTCCCCACACACCCTACGTACAAGTGAGACTATCTCAAGGACTCACTGTCCCTGGCAATATGTGACACACAATCATACCATATGCTTATTTTCCCTAAACAGAACACCTACTACCATCCTGTTTTAGCCAAAAATTCACAAGCAAAGAGAGTCCCAGAAATGGAGACCCACATTCCAGCTCTACCCTCATTAACTGTGTAATGATAGGAAGGCCAGAACTCAGAGCCTCAGTTTCTTTATCTGTAAAATGAGGATATAATATTTAAGCTGTTTAATTCTCACAGTTGCAAATAAAGGGCTTCATATATAGAAAGTACTTCTGTCTTACCTCTACCTCTTAGAATTTAGAGTTTTCTTCCCGGCCCTACTCGAAGGCCAACGTCGCTACTTGACCCCTCCTTTTCTGAGGCCTTCAGCTACTCATTCCTTCTTTATATACTTATTTTGTATATTCCTATATCCATACACATCTCTCCTGACTAGATGATCAACTCCTTGAGGATAAACCCTATTTCATGCATCTTTGTATTCCCGACTTCTAGCACAGTGTTTTTGCAGAAAGGCTCAATAACTGCTTCTTGAGAGATTAATCAATATCCATTCATCAAATCCTAGGTGCTTATTTTATATAATAACTATGCTAGTCATTAAGAAAGATACAGGAAGGAGTAACATTAGCTACCATTTATATGACAACTACTATGTGCCAGGCACTGTGTTAAGCCCTTTACAAAAATTATCTCATGTGATCTTCCAAACAAACCTTATCCCCATTTCACAGAGGAGGAAACTGAGACAAAAAGAAGTTAAGTGATTTGTCAAGGGACACAAAGCAAGTGTAGGAAGATGCATATGAACTCTGGTCTTTCAGATACTAGGTCCAGGAATCTATCCACTGTACTACCTAGCTGCCCCTAGGCCCTTAAGGAGTTTACTCCATTCCATTCAACAAGAAAACAAAAAGAAAAATCACCCCCAGCCTTGGGGGTGGGGGGGGGAATTTCATTTTTATATAGTTATGCTGTGGTCTAAGTTTTCTTTCAGCTCTCTAATTCTGAGATGACAGTGCCCAAACACCCCAGCAAACCACCCTCCCTTCCCCCATCAGCTTCCACTGCTAAAACCTAAGTGGAAGTTGGAGGTCAAAAACAGATCTGGCCAGCTGCTGCCCCCTTCCACTGCCCTGGGGCCACGAAGCTCTGGCTCTTCCCTCCTTCCCAGCGGATGCTGTGCTCCAGGAGGCCAGGAGGCTCCATCGCAGCCCCTATCAATTGCAAAAACAATCTCCCAGGTGTTATTTTGCCAAAGTGCAGGAACTTCCTGCCAGATGCATGTAACATAAACCTCCTAGCACTGAGAAGAAAAATCACAGCCCCAAATTAGAATGGCCCTCAGTGATTTTAGAACAGATTTTAACCACAACAGCAAACCCTGGGTGGTTCAGACCTTCCCCTTTCAAAGAACTGAGGAATTTACATACTGTGCCAGAGGGCCCAAAGTTCAATGAAAGCAACCAAAATCTTTTGAATTGACTTAGACCTGGAGGGTTTCCATGGGAGCTGAGTACCCTATTCTGGAGTATGAATGTCCTGAAAATGATGCCCATTAAAGTTGTTCATACCAGAAGAGGATCAGTGACATCAGATGTTGGGGTCAAAGTATAATGTGTTTTAACTCTAGATGATCATCCCAATATGAGCTCCGACGGCTCTACCACACATCAAGCACAAATAGTTCATCAGAACATTTAGTATGGAGATGTCTCTATCTCATCTTTGCACATCTCATGTTTCCTTTTTGCTTCTGGCATTCTGCTTTGTGCATGCCATGTGGTCCTGTGCCTTCATCTCCATGTCTCGCAATTGACACTAAAGTTCTTCAGAGAGACCCTGAGAGTGTCTTTGTATCACTTCTGGCCTCCATGTGAGCACTTGGGTAGGAGTTCTCTGTAAAATAGTCTTTTAGGCAAACATGTTTGGTATTGGGCTACATGGATAGCTAGGATTTGTTCTGTGAAGTCTGGATTCAGTCAAAGGGCTGCACTTGAGGGCCTAGAGGGCCACATGTGGTCTCAAGGCCATAGGTTCCCCACCCCTGGGCCAGCCCATTGGAATTGTACTCTCTGCAGTAGAGTTCGAAAGCTTGGCAGCTCAGCTTGTGAGAGGACCCAGTATCAGCTACCTTATGTTGCCAGGGGATTCTCAGAATCCTCCTACAATAATTCAAATGGAAACAGTTCAGTTTTCTGGCATGATACTGGTAGACTGTCCAGCTTTCACAGACATACAATAATGAAGGTGGCACAGCTACTCTGTAGACCTCCAGTTTGGTAGGCAGCCCAATAACTCGTCCTTCCTACACTTTCCTTTGGAGCCTCCCAAACATTGAGCTAGCTCTGGCAATGCCTGTGTCAACCTCCTAATCTATGTGGACATCTCTGGAATGTATACTGCCAATGTAAGTGAACTTTAATGCATCATTCAAAATTCCTCCATTTGCTATACCTAATAGTTCCACATACAGAAGGTGTAATGCTGGCTGGTGGAGAACCTCTGTTTTCTTGGTGTTGGTTGTCAGGCCAAAATTGGCATAAGATTTTTCTGGGGAGCTGAATAGCTTGTTCTGGAATATGGATGTCCTGGAGATGATATCTATTAGAGTAAATGGGAAGCCAAGGCCCAGTTACTTTAGAGCAGTACCTCATGTCTGCCTGCTCTGAACATAATGGATTGTTCTTTTTCAAAGGCACTTGTACCAAAACTCAACTGGCCAGCTGTGCTTAGCCAAGTTCAAGTTTTAGGAACCTAAGAAATATACATGAAAGGTACACACATACTGTATCTCCCTACTATTAGAAAATGACAGAATTTCTACTTTTGAATGAGATGGCAGTCAGAATTTCTATTCCCTACTTTCCTTCATCAATTACTCACCCAGCAAACCTTTATTAAAGTGTCTATGCCAGGCATTGTACAACTGTCGGGAATTTCTCAACCAGAAGGAAGTAACCTCTTGGGAGAATTTCACCCTCCAAAGGTTTGGACAAACTGTAGGTCACGTAAAGTGAGCCGATAAATTCAAATGGAGAGAAGTTTATTAGTGTGCTGAGAGAGACTGCCCCCTCGTAACAGTCTCCCCTTCTTATTAAACAGAATGGGCACTGATACCTTTTCCAGCTCCCGTAGAGTACACTGCCAATCAATGGCATCCTATGGTGAGTAAATGAAGCTTATCTAACCAATCAGTTGTCTCCATATTTGGAAAGGTCATTACGAGAACCTACTGCAGCTGCCTTCTACATCTGAGAAAAAGCAGACAAGTGTCCCATCGCAGACCTGGATTATTTGACTTCATCAAAATGGAGGTTTGCAATCACATACATTTTTAGAATGAAACTGTTATGCTTCCACACTAAGTGAAGAGATACAACGACACAGATTAAAGCAATCTCTACTTGAACAATTCCTATGTACATGTACCATTATCTTGGTGCTTGGGGAAAAGTAAAGGTGGTGAGTCTCTCAAAACCCCATAAAAATACAGGGCACTAGCATTCATCGTACAATAAAAGTTCCCAGGCTCAATATGAGTCAACGCTGATATAACAGCCAAGAAAGTTAGTGTAGCTTTAAATTTATTTTATCATTATGAACTCAATAAACATGAACAAACATTAACTTTTATGTACAGTGCTGGGACTAAGGACTAATCCCATTGTACTGTGCTCTAGAGTTATCCTTTTCACATTGCAGGGGTTAAGGGCTAGTTGCCCTCATTCTCCCATCTGGAAAATTTTTGGCCTTCCCTTTGTACCAGAGAAGTTTAATTTTTTTTCTTTTATGGGATGTTAACACTACCTTATTGTAAAATTTGGGTTAAGTATTTGGTCACAGGCCCTGGGTCATCTGCTGCCCTTATCATGTTGCCTGTGGCGTCCACAAAATTCCCCCAAAATTCCCATTTAATTTCTTAAGTTGATCCGATATATATCAAAACCACTTTGGAGCAAGTCTCAATGTGGAAGGGATAACTGTGGTGTTCTGTTCAGGATGCCACATTTTAGGAAAAAACCTTAATCAACTAGTTAATATTTGGAGTAAGGCAACAGGGATGGTGAAAGACCATAAGATCATGCCATGTGAGGACTGATTTAAAGAAACAGAATGATTTAGCCTGGAAATGAAAATACTTTTATGGTAGGGATATAATAGCTGTTCTCAAGTATCTTAAAGGCTGTTTTGGGCAGAGGGATTAAACTTGTTCTGTTGGCCCCAAAAGGCTGAACAAGGAACAAAATAAAACTATAACTATAACAGGGGAAAACTGAAGATTGATATCAGGCAAACTTTCCAACAATTAAAGTTCACCAGACATGCAAAAGGTTGCCTTATGAGACAGTTCCTCCTATTAGAGACCTTCAAGGAAAGTTGGATAACCACTTTGCGGGTAGACAGGGTTCTTGTTCAGGTGTGGGTTAGACTGCGACCTCTACGGTTCCTTCCAACTCTGAGTTTGTGATCTCTAATTCTGTGTCAGCACTTTAGCTATCTGACTTTCAGCAAGTCACTCAATGGCTCAAGGTAGTTTTTTCCCATTTTTACAATAGGATAATAATGTCTATCTCATGGGGTCATGAGACTTAAGAACAACTACAAAACTCAATAGAAATAAAAGTTATTACTGTTATTATTGAAGCCAAGCTTAGAAAGGTTCTTATCATTGAGACATAGATCTTAAACCCTGCAAAAGGCTTTAAACCAATCAATCAATAAGTATTTCTTAAGTGTTTAACATGTACCAAGGTAATGTGCTAAGTGTTGGGAATACACAAAAAAAGCAAAAAACAGAGTTCTGCCCTCAAGGTGCTCACATTCTAAGGAAGGTAAGGATGAGCAGAAAACATACATAAATCAGAATTAAAAAGATAAATATAGAAGATATAAAATATAAATATAGGAGACATAAAAGGTAACTATGGAATTAAAAGTAATACAATCCAACCTTCCACAGAATCCTAGGCAGATAATCATTCATTCAAATGCTGTTCATCTCCATTAACTGAAGAGTTCAAAAGCAACCCAGTCCTTCACTGGACCACTCTAGCTGTCAAACAGATCTTTGAATGGTTGAACTTAACTTCTATAAGTCATTAAAGTTGACCTTAAAAAAAGATATATTTGGAAATTTTTGTTGACATAAAGTTCAAGTTTCCATATGAGTACTGAACATATTTCTTTGTTAAGTATTGTATAATTTTGTTGTGTGACTAACTTTATACTGGCCTCCTTCCATGAGTAGAGTTACTAAGTTGTCACTCTTGGTAGTGGCATATGCTGGAGCTAGTAATTGGCTGTCACTAAAACTATTTTTTGAAGTATATTTAAACTACCATCATAACAAAAATGACTCACTAAAATAAGGCAGAACTTCCTAGTATCTATGGCATTTCCTAATTAAAATCCTTTCATTCAGTTCTCCAAAATGTCTAAATTAAAACAAGAATCTAAAATAATGTTAATAATGAAATACTTTACATATAAGCATCTTGTTGGGCACTGAAAGAAGAAAAAAATTAAAGAGAGTCCCACATCATATCCACTGTCTGACATCATTATCAATTCTCTGGAAGGAAACATACCAAGTTTCCCACACAGCCTTCTAATGAAGGACTTGGCCAAGGAAAGGAAAATTTTATCACATTATAAAGGCTAAATCACACCTAGAACATACTGTCAAGGATCTGCCCCTATTTTTGACCACCCACTCTCCATTCCAAGCAAGGGAAGCTACTTTTTTTATCCTAATGTGATACCTACTCCTCCTACCTCTCACCCTATGGCAGCTAAACCCTAGAAACTCAATCACTGATTTCTTCTGTGGGACAAAGCCTATATAAAAGGTTTCCTATCTAAGACAAAGGTTGCTCCAATTCCAAAGTCTCCTTATAGCTAATGCACTGTGTTTACTTCTTTTCTCTAGATTCCTTTCGCTACATTTACTTTGTACTCCCTGGCTCTAAGATGGCCTACCTCCATCCACCTTCTTAATCTCTGCCTTCTGTGTATTTCCTGAGTCTGGACCACATTCTCAAAGTGCTGTGCCCTCCTTTCAGCCTCCATCTTAGCCCTGTTGGTCTTACATTAGAACTTTCTCTCTGAGAGCAACCATCCCCAAAAGCCTAGTGTGAAAGACCCTAATGAAATCCTTAAGAATAATAAATTCAGCACCAGCACAGACTGAGTCATAATCGAAGTTCAAGACAGTCTCTCCCTAAGATGAAGAATAACCAGCACCTACCTGAGAGTGGTTATGAAGATGCAGTGACTCCCAGTCATTTAACTCTTTAAATTTAACATTTAACTCAGTCACATTCACTCTTTTAAGGGCAATGAACCCGATTCTTCAACCCACAAAACCCAAAGAAGGAAGTCTTTACTAAGGAGAGGAGGCAATTTGGCACTCCTTACAGGAACAGAAATGCTTCTTATATGACTTTCTCCTTATGTGACCATACGGGGCATTTTCTTGTTCCCTATAGAGCTAAAATAGGACAATTGGGCTGATTAGTTTGGAAAAGACTAACTTAAACAAGCTCCCATTTTATTTCCCTATAAGCAACAAGTATGTACTTAGAACATAAAATATCTACCCTTTTCTCTTTTTTTCCACTTCATAATCCATCCAGTGTATTAAAATAACCCCGTTTCTACCTCAAGATTTCCATGCTCCTAGATCCTCTTGGAGCTGATTAAATCTTATGCCTTTCTTAGTAATCACTAGCTACTATCAAATCTGAATATCCAATTTATAACAATTGTATCTAGAATGATTTTTTTAAATCAACTTCGAAAAAAGTTAGGAAGACATGACTGAATCAATCTGGGGAGGGGGTCAAATGCAAGCAACTCAAGAAAATGCTGTAAAGTCTGAATGTATGAACTTTTTTAAAAACTAAATCATCTTTCTTGATAAAACCTTAATGTAAGCAGACTATTATCAAACAAGTTCTTGCCAAAGAAATAAATCCAGAATTTGTAATGTGATTTGCGCGAAATGCATCATATCAGCTCAATTTAAGTATTATAGATCATAGATTTCGAGCTGAAAATTACATTAAACGTCATCTGGTTTTACCCTCTTGTATTTTGCATATGAGGAAACTTTGGGCAGAGATAGTTTATTGGATAGGGACCTGGACTTGGAATCATGGATTGTTATTATTTAGTCTCTTTCAGTTATGTCCAAGACTTCATGACCCATTTTGGGGTTTTCTTGGCAAAGTTCCTGGAATGGTTTGCCATTTCCTTCTCTAGCCCCTTTTATAGATGATGAAATTGAGGTAAACAGGGTTAAGTGACTTGCAGAGGATCATACAGCTAGTAAATGTCTGGGACCAGATTTGAACTCACAAAGAGTGCTCCTGATTCTAGGCCCAGTACGCTACCCACTGAGCCACCTCACTGCTCCTTTAGCCAGGATCCCTGGTCTCTGAAACCAGTACTTTTCCCACTGCACAATGGATTTCTATGGGTTGGGTATAGTTATTTGTACTTCATAAGAAAGGATTTCAGGCAGCTAATTTGCCAGTCACTTTCAAAAGGAATAACGACGGATAAGCAAATCACTCTATTGTTTAAACCCTAACAGCTAAGGTTAGCTCAGAGGAATCTCACAAAGTCACAAAATCACAAAATTTTAAAGCTGAAAGATTCAAGATCATTTTACATATGAAAAAAATTGGGGACAAGGGCAATAAAGTCTTAAAACTCCTTTGGTATTCACAACCCTCCATGTTGGCACCACGAAGCAACACCATCTAGTGCCAGATTCAGAATCAAGAGAATATGAGTTAAAATTCTAACATTTACTAGGTGTGTAAGCTTGGGAAAATATTTGTACCACCTACCTCATAAGAATGTTGGGAACAAACTTAGTTTGTGAATAAACTTAGTGCATCTTACACTTTAACAAATGTTAGATAGCTATGTTACTAATTACTGAGGAAGTCCAGCATGGCACGGTGAATGGCCATTGATGCCAAAATGGCCCCAGTTCAAATCCAACAACAGACTCTAAGCAATAGCTACATAAATTACAACGCTTCAGTTTCCTTGTCTATAAAATGAGAACATCTAATTCAGAGGGTTATTGTTAGGATCAAAGAAGATATGTAACAACGCTTTGCAAACTTCAAAGACCTATGTAAAGCTCTTTAAGTAAGTAGTTCTTGTTTCATACTATTCTCTTCCACTCTATATTTTTGTCAAAGCAACTATTCACTATCCTCCATACACATGCCATATTTTCCCCACTGCTACGGCTTTGTATACACTGTTCCTTTCCATAGCCTTTTCCCCACCCTACCTCTCACCTGTTAAGTTAATAACATTCATTAAGCACTGTAGTGCTGAATAAATAATTGGATTGAATTAGACTATCCATGACTTTAAAGTCAAATTCTTATGAAGTATTATTTTGCATTTCAGTTATTTGTATGTGAGTCATATCTATTCACTAAAGTATAAGTTCCATAAGGACAGTCACCATGTGTTATTTAAACTTTTTATCTCAAACAACTGTTGGCATGATGTTCTTTGTGCACTGGGCACTTAAGAAATGCTTGTTGAAGCAGCATGATTTCAAAAAAACCTGGACTTACACGAACTGATGTAAAGTGATGCAAACAGAACCAGGAGAACATTATACAAAGTAACAACAATATTGTACAATAAAGAATTGTGAATGACTTAGCTATTCTCAGCAATACAATGATCCAAGATAATCCCAAAGGACTAATGATGAAGCATGCTATCTGCCTGTTCGAATACAGACTGAAGCATGCTATTTTTCACTTTTTTCTTTCATTCTTTTTTCTATTTGAGTCTTAATATGGAAATGTTTTACATGATTGCATATGTATAACATAACTAATTATGTATCATCTCAAGAAGGGGGAAAATGGAAGAAGGGATAGACTTTGGAACTCAAAACTTTAAAAAAATGCTGAAAAGTGTTTTGACATGTAATTGGGGAAAAATAAAATATATTTTTTAAAAAAGAAATGTTTGTTGAATTCAGGTAACCTACCAAGAGCAAACTGTTAGATATTACCTCTCAATCCATGACCATTCATTTTCTGTTTACTGTTGTCTACTGTTCACAGACCTATATCCAATTCTGGCTCAAAATTTCTCCCAACTGGACCAGTCAAAGGAACAAAGAACATTGACATAACCACAGAAGGTTGGTGTTGAAGGGCAAGAGAAGATCTATGATGTTTTATAGCTCAGTTTCAGTTATACAGGGCAGTTGAGAAAGCAGAGCAATTTGCCTATCATTTTCCAAATTAGATAAAATCAACTTAGTTGGAGGAATATGAACTTATTAGCTAAAGAACAGTTTCCATTACATTTCCTGAAGCACTTAGCTTCAAAATAAACCATAAGGCTTAACACAGAGCAATGCCTGGGCAGAAAGGTATGCTGAAAGATCTAATCTACAAATGGCCAAAGTAACATATCTCTGAAGCAATGACAAGTGACTTTCTTTCTAAAATATCTAGAAAAAAATACTTTCTTTTTTAACCAGACTTGAGATTTTGTTCGGTATAGAAAACTACCAATAAGGAAACCCCCTCTACCAGTGCAGGTCTGTAATCTATTGTCTTAGTTGCCCGAAGCACCTAGGGGTTAAGTGACAGACCCAGGATCACACAGTTAAGACACAGCACACAGGTGAGACTTGAAGCCAAGTCTTCCTAATTCCAAGGACAGCTCCCCATTCACTACACCACTCTAGCTCTGGTTCGATGAGTTCTTATCCTTCCATATTGACCTTTAGACAACTCTCCTTTTCCTCTTCATCAGAATTATTTCTCTTTTTATATGTAGAATTTAGTTCTTGAGATCTTGTCATCAGTTTAATCAATAAGATCCTACACGTCCTTCCTTTCAACCCTTTTAAATCTGTTCTCCAAAAACCTAGGGTAAATTTAAGAATATTCTCAGGGTTTCTCTTTCTGGAGAGACCATCACAGGATGATCTCTTCTATTTCTTCATTCCCAGACCAAAAATCAACTCTTCCTTGTGGGTGACAATCAGAGCTATAATAGTAGTTCTTCTCATTGGTTCTTCAACCTTTTGAAGGACAAAGCTACCATTAAGGCAAACCAAGAAATTATTAGTTAACTCTGTTTTTGGCAGAGAACTCCACCAGATAGTCAAATAAGGAAAGCTCCCCATCACTACTATCTAATGCCTCCATGCTAGGGTTGTGATACATTTTTCAGGCTCCTCATTTATTTCTTCTTTCTATTTAGGTGGTCTGTTGTATAATACCATGATAATATCATTTCTGTTTCTGTCTTCATTAATTTTCAATCAGATGTTCTCCACCACACTTCCTGGTCCATTTACTGGATTTCTTCATTTGAATGTATCTTCTTAATACATAATACCGTGCCCTTCCTTTTTCTTTAACCCATCCTGGGTTTTTTTTAAATAAGCATATCTTACAGAGCTATATTCTGATCATGGGTCTAATCCCAACAAATCTCCAAGGAACTTGGTCAAAGTATCTATTTGTATCAAAGTATCCAAAGGTCAAATGTCTCTCCCTGCATTAGAATCTCTAGTTCATTGTGCTTTTTCTCATACACTACAAATATGCATATTGATATCCAAGGCCATAATGTTATCGTAGATTCTTTTCTTAGATTTTTGTCCCCTTTGAATTTTGGGCTATCTCTGATGCTTTACCAGTTCACTGGATTTTCTCATTTGAATGTATCTCCTTAATCCGTAATACCCTGTCCCTCCTCTCGCTTTTACCTCTGCTAAGTATCTCTACTGTACTTTTTTTCTTCTATAGTTATGACTATTCTCTAAGTTTCTAGCTGGATGAATGTATATGGATGGTTTTCTCTCTACCACTCCCTTTCAATATCTAGTTTAAGGTTCTTTTGATTAGCTCTGTAAGATTGCAGGCAAGTACAATCGTATTACCCCTGTTGGATGCATTTCATTTCCCAAATAGAAAGTCAGCTGTCCTTTATTTCAAATCAATATCCAAAAATTTAAATCAAACAACTTCTTAACCAATTACTTATTTCTGAGTCTGATAGCCTCTCCTCTGAAGCTCTTGGCTTTGATGGGTAGCAATGATGGCCATCATGTGCCCTTAAGCCTTGAGTTTCCCAGGAGTCTGTAATCTGGCTTGTATGGTTTTTCTGCCCACATAATTCATCAGATGTGGGTAGTAGGGTCATCTAGTTTGATAAATCTTAGAAGGTTGCCCCTTTCATCTTGGATTCATAGTCTTGGGAAGGTGGCAAACTTCTCTATTATTGCTATCAGGTTAACTACCTTATTCACCTTATTTATGCCTTGTCAGGGGGGTTACTCAACACTGCTACTGATCTCTCCTTCCTTAGATGCTTACTAAACAGTTCCTGAAGTGACAGGATCTGTGTATCTACACCATTTTCCAGAAAGCAAACAGTGGCATCTTTTTCAAAGGGCCCATCTCCCTTATCATCAGAAAGAGCTTCATAGCTGCTACTTAGCTCCAAGTGATGAGTGACCATAATTCCCTTTCTCCTCTGAGTCCCATTTTTCCATCTTCCTGACACAGGTCAAGACTCCCCTCTGCCTATTGGGTTTTTGTATTTTTTGTTTCTACACTGAAGCCCTTCTATTGTTTTTAAAAGAAAATATTTATTCTCCCTGATAACCTAGAAAGAAGAAAGGAATTCTTTGATCATCTATCAATCACTTTGAGCATAGATAGCAGTCATTTACTCACGTCCAAAATATAAAGACTGAACATTCTATGCAGGTCCCTGTAAAATTCACCTTGCTTCCCATACTTAGTCCTTTATCTTTCTTCCTAGTATTCTCCCTGGACAATTGTTTATGGGCATCTTCTTCCCCAAAGTTACCAGCTTCTTAATCATCAGCTCCTTGACAATCACATGAAACTTCCTTTCCTTTCTCTTCCTTAATGATTATCTTGTCTTAATAACTTTCAAATTTTCTTCACAATTCTCTTCCTCTTCCTTCAGCTCAAACTTGCTCCTTCCCTGGTACACTCTCATTGCATACTACACTGCCTCTCATTTGAAGGATACAGTTATCCAATTACAGTGTATGCTATAAATATAACTCATAAAGTAAAAAGAACACATGACAGGAATCTTTTCTACTGAGCACTGATTCCCATTTGGTATAGTGACTTTCCTTCTAAAAAGTCCAGAGGAGAGCCTCTAGGAAATCCGTAAGACTGGGCCCATAAGAAAGTCTGTGTCAGTCCAGCAAGTAAGTGAATATCTATCAAATGTGAATTTCACTTCTTCAATTTTCTCACCTATCAAACAGAAATAACAATACCTATCTGACCATTCACAAAGGTTTGGGTTTTTTATTTTATTGTAAAATTAGATAATACTTGTAAGAAAACTATACAAAATCAAAAGTATGGCATAAAAGTTTTTTTGGAAAACTTTTCCTCAAAGGTTATCTGAAAATAATAAATTACCATCTCATATAATCACAAACTATAATTAATATTCCATGATATCTTTGATATGAACATGTATTAGTTAAAATTATTTTCTATAGGATTCTTCCCCCAAGTGGATTTTCTGAGCCTATTTCAATATGCTTTTAGATAACTAACTGATCATGCCACATATCTAATTCTTTTACCTGTTAGACTCTGAGGCCTCTTCATTATATGGAGATGTCCCTTGGGTTCTCAAAGGCTTTGCCAGTAGAGTATCAGCTCTAGTCAGTTTTTCCAAGTTGGAAAACTCATCTGAGGCCAAAGCTAGCTAAGGTCAATGAGGTTTATTATCAGGCAGTCCTCGGAGTAATTAATGTTTTGGTAATTCAATTCAGCAAAAAGAGTGGCTGAGAGGTAAAGAGGTTATGATCTGCATTGGAAGACTATTACATATCTTTGAAACTCAGTGTGAGTTGATAAGGGCTTGCACCAGGGTAGTGGCAGTGTAAGAAAAGAGAATGGAATTCATTCAAGAGATGTTGAACAGGTAAAATCAAAAGGTACTGGCAAGAGACTGGACATGTGTGGGGGAGAGGTGGTGAAAGATAATGCAGAATCCAGGATGACTCTTAGGTCACACCTGAGGGACTAGGAAGATAGTCTTGCCCTCCATATTAATAATACATTTTTGCTTATTGTCAATGGAATTTTGCTTCTTCATGGGAAGATCTTTCCCATCCATTAATAGGCCCATGTGATCTGCTTAAGTCACATGGAAGCCTGAGTCACATGAGTCAAGTCACATGGAACAGGAAAGGGTGGAACAGGAGCAGGCAGAGCTAGAACAAAGACGAGAGAAGTTAGTTGGAGAGTAGTCAGAACTGAAGGATGCAGGCAAGTCCACAGCTGGCCATGAGTGAAAGAAGGGCCTTTTGTTTAAGGGAGCTTGTTTGTGATTTGTTTAATGGAGCTGCTTTGTGGGAAGTCTAGCAGGGGGAAGGCTTGGGGATGGTGCTGCCTTCTGCATTGCTATTTTGTATAGATGTCTTTGTTACTATGATAGATTTGGTTTTTGGTGTGTGAATAAGTGTTTTGGTTCTGTCTTCCATGTGGAGAGTCTGTTGGATTTCATGATTCAGAACTGTGCCTGCATATTCATAGCGATGAATATCACATTGGTACTAAACCCTCAGCAGTAATAGGGAAAGCAGGAGAGGGGAGTGTAGGAGTGGGAAAGATAATAAGTTCAGTTTGGGACATTTGTAGAAGATGTCTACTAGGTATTCAGTTCAAGATGTCTAAAAGACAGGCTGGAAATGTGATATTGAAAGTCAGAAAAGAGGTTGGGGAAGAATAGGTAGATTTGAGATCATCAGCATAGAGATGGTAATTATATCCATGGGAGCTGATGAGATCACCAAATGAAGTAGGGTACAGAGGAAAGATAAGAGAGCCCAATAAAGAACCTTGTGAGATACTTGTGGTTAGAAAACCAGACCTAGATGAGAATCCAACATAGGAAACTGAGAAGGTGCAGTCTGATAGGTAGGAGGAGAACCAGGAAGTACATTTGGAAATAAAGGTGATACAAAACCAAAACATATGAATAAAAGGTTTTCCAAAACATATGCTTCTATGCAATGGACATGCTTCTGAAAAATCTGCATGTAAACTGAATTTCTGTAAATCAAATTATACTTGAAATGCACCAGGGGAACTAGCAACTTTATTTTTGTTTATTTATTTATTTTTAGATTTCAACATTCATTTCCACAAAATTTTGAGTTCCAATTTTTCTCCCCATCTCTCCCCTCCCCCCACCCCATAATACCTTGCATTCTGACTACCCATTCTCTCAATGTACCCTCCCTTCTATCACACCCCACCCTTCCCTTATCTCCATCTTCTCTCTTTTCTTGTAGGGCAAGATAAATTTCTGTACCCCATTACCTATACTTCTTATTTCTCAGTTATATGCAATAATAATTCTTAACATTCATTTCTAATACTTTGAATTCCAACTTCTCTCCCTTCCTCCCTCCTCATCCATCCCCACTGAGAAGGCAAGCAATTCAATACAGGCTATCTGTGTGTCATTTTGCAAAAGACTTCCATAATAGTCATGTTGTATAAGACTAACTATATTGCCCTCCATCCTACCCTGTCCCCCTCTTTTTTTTCCTATTCTCTCATTTGATCTTGTCCCTTCCCAAGTGTTTGCCTCTATTTACTCCCTTCTCCCATTTGCCCTCCCTTCTATCATACCCTTCACCCCACTTGTCCCCTTCTACCCTACTTTCCTGTAGTGTAAGATAGATTTTCATACCAAATTTAGTGAGCATGTTATTGGAACTAGCAACTTTAAAGGAAATAGCTGTAAAATAAATATTGAAAGAATCCACCGATCACCTCCTGAAAAATATCCCAAAAGGAAAACTCCTAGGAATATTGTAGCCAAATTCCAAAGCTCCCAGGTCAAGGAGAAAATATTGCAAGCAGCCAGAAAGAAACAATTCAAGTATTATGGAAATGCCATCAGGATAACACAAGATCTACATTAAGGGATCAAAGAGCTTGGAATATGATATTCCAGAAGTCAAAGGGAGTAGGATTAAAACCAAGAATCACCTACCCAGCAAAACTGAGTATAATACTTCAGGGGAAAAAAATGGTCATTCAATGAAATAGAGGACTTTCAAGCATTCTTGATGAAAAGACCAGAGGTAAGTGGAAAATTTGACTTTCAAACACAAGAATCAAGAGAAGCATGAAAAGGTAAACAGGAAAGAGAAATCATAAGGGACTTACTAAAGTTGAACTGTTTACATTCCTACATGGAAAGATATTTGTAACTCTTGAGAATTTTCTCAGTATTTGGGTAGTTGGAGGGATTATATCCATATAGACAGAGGACGCAGGGTAAGTTGAATAGGAAGGGATGATATCTAAAAAATGAAATTAGGGGATGAGAGAGGACTATATTGGGAAAAGAAAGGGAGAAACAGAATAGGGCAAATTATCTCTCACAAAAGAGGCAAGAAAAAGTTTTTTCAATGGAAGAGAAAAGGGAGGAGGTAAGAGGGAAAAAGTGAATCTTACTCTCATCACATTTGGCTTAAGGAAGGAATAACATGCACACTCAATTTGGTATGAAACTCTATCTTAGACTACAGGAAAGTAGGAGAGAAGGGGAGAAGTGTGGTATGAGGGGATGATAGAAGGGAAGGAAAATGGGAGGAGGGCATAATTAGAAGTAAACACTTTTAAGGAGGGATAGGGTCAAAGGAGAGAATAGAATAAATGGGGAGCAGGATATGATGGAGGGAAATATAGTTAGTCTTTCACAACATGACTTTTATGGAAGCCTTTTGCATAACTACACATGTATAACATATATTGAATTGCTTGCCTTCTCAGTGGGGATGGGTGGGGAGGGAAGAAGGGAGAGAAGTTGGAATTCAAAGTTTTAAAAATAAATGTTAAAAATTGTTTTTACATGCAACTGGGAAATAAGATATACAAACAACAGGGTATAGAAATCTATCTTGCCCTACAAGAAAACAGAAGGGATGGAGATAAGAGAAGGGAAGGGTGTGATAGAAGGGAGGGAGGATTGGGGCAAGGGAAAATCAGAATGTATGCTGTCTTGGGGTGGGTAGAAGGGAGAGATGGAGAGAAAATTTGAAACTCAAAATTTGTGAAAATGAACGTTGAAAACTATAAAAAAAATAGACGAATGAATGAATGAGTAAACTGTCAACCTTAAAAAAAAAGAAATAGTTGTGCTTCACTGCCCAGTGCCAACTGGAATCCTTTGGGATCTAAGAAATGATGGTTTATTACCCTTTATCTCTGATGGGGAGTGAGGCAAGCTCTCTGCTCTTAAACTCCCAAACCTAGAAAATAATCAATGATCAGCTTAATATTTTTAAAAAAAATGTTCCAAATATTCTACTCTGATTGGCTACCACAATTATCACACTACATTATTAGTCATACTGCTCACACCTACACTTTCTCCATCATTACCAAATTACCATCCTAGCAATGCAATATTTCCTCCTCTGATTCACCTTTCACCCATATAGTATCACTCTCCCTTCACCAGTATATTTTTTCCTTCTGCCCACACATGGGATATAAGCATTTTTTGTCTGTGCATACTCAATTTAAGGTTTACATCTTGCCTCAGCTTCCTATTTTTTGATTTTAAACAATCTGCCTGACCTTAATTTCAGGCATTACTACTAGATTTATTAGAACAAGGGCTATTGCAGTGTCCTATTTTTTTGTTTGTTTTATTTGTCCTTAATGTCTGCATAAATAATTAGTTCTCAATTTAATAAATGTTTAATGTGTGAAAAAAGGAATACATGAATTTGGTCTTTATTTTTCCTTTCTATCAGTACACTGAAATTTACTCTACTGGCACAAGCCATGGCCAAGTTGTGGTTAGAAAACCAGACCTAGATGAGAATCCAACATAGGAAACTGAGAAGGAGCAGTCTGATAGGTAGGAGGAGAACCAGGAGGTACATTTGGAAATAAACCACTGCAAGAGAAACCTGGAAAACTGAATAATTCTGTATTAAATAAAGCAAATTAATCCTTAATTTGTCAGGCTTTTAAATGTCAATTTTATAAAATGGGTAAAATGCCTTTCTAACCACAAGGTGACCCGACAGGATGTCCCAAAAGTCTTAGTGCAGCTTTAAGCTATTCATGTTTAAGCTATTTAAGTTTTCATAGCTTAAAGTTACATTAAGACTTTTGGGACATCTGTGTTTTATTAAGGTTTGATCTCGGGCAAGTATTAGGTAAGGGTATATATGACTTCTTGATTTGGATCCAAAATACCTATCACTGGACTCACAATGCAGTGTTAACAAGATGGTATACTCAAAATTAACAACTAGTCACTCTGCCAAACACAACCTCACAGCTTTTCATACAAGCATAGAGATGTAAAGTTCTCTTTTAGCTCTAGATATAGGATGCTATGATCTGGTTTTACCAGTGACTGGGTAAAACATGTAGAGTAAGAGAAAACTGCTCATTAGAGACTGACATTTCATTGAACTAGTTAAATCTATTTGAACTATTGTGTTTTAGACTACTTGTAGGGGGCTGGTACTGGGAACTCCTACAAATAGCTAAAATTGATTAAGATACACACACACACTGCAGTGCATTAAGGGACCAACTTTGTGCCTTCTGCCTTCATCCCTCCCTTTCCCTGTCACTCAGCCTTCAGACTAACCAAGATGCCAAGTGGACCTACACTGGCTTAGTAATGCCTCCACACAATCAATCAGTGATAGCAACAAGAAATTCTAGGGGAGCAAGGGAAGCTTAAGAATGGAGGTGGGAAAGAGAAGGTGGAATGAAAAAGTCTAAACATCACTGATTTATGTGAAGACATGCTCCACTAGATGTGAATACAAAGAGAGATGAGATCACACAGAGGAAAAGAAAATTTTATCTAGGTATATATCATATCCTCTTCCCCCACTACCACATCTTGCCTCCCCTCCATCCCAACACTGAGATAGATACACAGACACACAGACACACATAGATATAAGCCTCTTAAGGTGACCACTCTGAGTCTTGTCTTTACGTATGCAGGACATTGTGCCCAGAACAGTGAAGGATTGGTTGGTTTGCATATGGTAAAAGCATAACATATGACAGTTGAATTTTAAAGCCTTTTCAATGCTGAGGCACCCCCTAAGCTTTAGTTAATGATGAGACCCTTATGAAGGAATCCTTTCAGGGTTAAAGAAAAATGGCCAGGCATCAGAGCAGCTCAAGGAGAATACATATGTCCTGAAGACTGTATGATCCTTCTCTCTTCAGGAATTTTTCTATAAGGAGATGGAGTCATCAGTGGCAGTCTGTCTCTTGGGAGGAGGTCACTCACATGATTCATCTTTGTGGGGCATAGTGGGGAGTGGAGAGAGAAATAAGTGTAATAACAAGCCTAGCAGGGAGACACTCATTACCAGCCAAGATTATGAGCCAGACCATCACTGGAGTGAAAGAAGGATAATGTGATATGATCCTTCAAGGAGGGAACAGAATGATGCTATCAAGCTGAAGACCAGGGTACAATAAAGGTTGTTTTTAAAAGAAACAAAGCTGGAAGGTGGGAAAGACATCTACACTGTCAGGATTGGGTCTCCAGTGGATTTCCTAGTCAATATGATTCTTAAACAAATGCTCACTTTTAGAGACAGAGATGGTGGGTACTAAAAACTTCCTGAAAAAAGACAATGATCAAACCAAGAACACATTTAAAGAAAAACAGGAAGAGACTCTGACATAATGAAGATTTGGGGGCCCTATCTGAGTCAGTCAGTCTAGTAAACTAGGTGATGCACTGGATTGAGCCCTGGGTCTAGAGTCAGGAAGACCTGAATTCACTTACCAGCTCTGTAACCCTGGACAAGTCATGTAAACATTCCCTGCCTCAGTTTCCTCAATTGTAAAATACGGGTAATAATACCTCCCAGGGTTGTTGTGAGGATCAAATGAGATAACAATTTTAAAGTTTTTAGCACAGTGTCTGCCACATAGCAGGTACAATATATATGAGCATTCCTTTCTTTCCCCTTCCCAGAAAACCACTGAATGAAATATATAGGTTACACTAAAGTTAGAATTTCATATTCCTTCCAGGCAGCTATGCTATGACAACAGATACAGGAGGTATTTAATTAGAGAATGGCTAGACAAATTGTGGTACATGGATGTAATAGATGTTGCCTCAATGTAAGAAAAGAAACATATAAAGAAAACAGTGTACAGCAGAGAGCAAAAGAAAACTCACAAGGAAGCAAAGAAAAGATGGACAGCTTTCAACATAACGCATAGTATTTCATATATAAGCTTTCTTGAAATGATAAGTTATTGCCATATATTCTGAATCTTCTCCTATGTTCTACTGTGCAAATGACATGCTTTTTTCTTTTCTTATTTTATATTTAAGTTTAATGTTTAAGTTTGTAATGTTTCTTTTTCTTTTCTTATTATTTATTTAAGTTTTGGTATTTGTCTAATTTTTTTTTTTATTTTAAAAAGAGAAAATAGAAGCATGGGAAACTTTACATGAACTAATAAGTAAGAATAATCCAAAAAAAATATACAATAACTGCATCAATATAAATTGCATTAAAAAAACAACAAAAAACTGAATACAGTATAATTATAATGACCAAGTTTGGACTCAAAGAGATGTCAAACTGTACCTTCCTCCCTTCTTTGCAAAGATGAGGAACTATAGCTACATCGTACGTGTGTTCATCCTTCATTGCCGAAGAAGACCATGCCATCAGAGAAATAATGGCATGATTTGCACTTGACTTTGTTTTGAGTGAGGGAGGGCTGTGCAGGTCACCAGCCTCACTTCTCCTTCAGAGCCATCTGGATCCAGTGACCAGATATTCATCAGGATGATGGGAGATGACCCAGGATGAGGCAATTGGGGTTAAGTGACTTGCCCAAGGCCACACAGCTAGTGAGTGCCAAGTGTCTGAAGTAAGATTTGAACTCAGGTCCTCCTGACTCCTGCACTGGTGCTCCATCCACTGCACCACCTAGCTGCTCCTATAGATATAGAACACTGCGTGTCAAACTCAAGTTAATTTGTTAGTTTTGTTCAACTGCTTTCTCCCTATCCCTCTTCTTATTCTTTGTTATAAGAGATAGCTCTCAGGGTGGAGAAGGAGGGAAGAATCTATTTGTAACTAAAAGTGATATAAAAAATAAGAGATAGCAATATAATTTTTTTTACAAAGCTATCCAGAGGAATTGTCAAGTAGCCCTTTTATAAATTAGGTCATGAGCTTTGAGGTAGAAATGAACTTAGAGGCCATCTAGTCCAACCCCCCAAGGAAATTGAGACCCATGGTCACATACAGCTAGAAAGTATCAAAAAAGGCATCTGGACTTGTTTTCCTCATTCTAAGGTCAGTACTCTATCAACTATGGCATACAGCTTCTCTTTTAATATTACTTTTTAAAATGCACATCTATTAATGCCATAAAATCTACAGTCCATGGAACAATGATTAATTTTATGAAAAGTCAAGGTATGTGTTACTATGAATGTTCAATACCTCCAGTGGGCAGTAATATTAAAGAGGCATAATTTTTTAAAAAGTGTATATGTGTATACATACAATTGTCCATTAGAATGTCCATTAGAAAATAGGGACTATGTTTTTGTACTTCTTTGTATTCCCAACATTTAACATAGTGTCTGGCACATAGTAATAGCTTAATAAATCCTTGTTGATAGATTGACAATTGTTGACTCTCACCCAAGCCACACAAATGTTTTGTATTGGCTCTACCCCCATCCCAGCTGGAAACTTCAATAAAATGGTTCTAAGATAATCAGACTGACTGAGAGTTGGAAGGAGGTTTGGAGGCTATCTCTTCGAAACCTTCAATTTTACAGAAGAAGAATCCAAGGCTCAGGGGACCAAGAGTTCCTCCAGGTTCATGGAGCTATTAAATGTAGGAATCCCCCATATAAAACTTATGATTCCTATTACAGAAATGTCTTACCTTGTATTGTAGTTATTTCTGTGTGTAAATGGCCATGAAATAAGAGAATGAGAGATTACTTTGGATAAAGACAACATCTTGGGGGCAATGACATTGGAACTGGGCCTTATAGGATGTTCAGGAATTGAACTGGACTTGAGTTCAAGGAGGGTGAGTGCATTCCAAACAGAGGTTAGAGTGAAGGTAGGAAAGTAGAAAGTAGCCATTTAGATGATGTTGAATGTACATGAAGGAAGGGTATTGGGAGATAAGACTGGAATGGTAAAGTCAGCCCAAAGTGTTGGGAGATTTGAACGCCAACCTAAGAACTTTGGACTCTATTTTTTTCTTCACATGGTACCAGAGTGATATTCCTAAGGTTCCAATCCAAGCACTCCTCTGCTCAAGAAGTCTCAGTGGCCTCTAAGAAAAAATACAAACTCCCATTTGGTATTTAAAGCCCTCACACTCTGGATCCAAACTTTACTGTCTTTCCAGGCTAACATATTACTCATCTAAAGGCAGTCCGTGTTCAGTCAAACTGTTCTGCTTAAGGTTTCCAATGCACTCCATTCCATCTTCCATCTAAATAGCTTTGCACAGGCTGTCCTCAGTGTCTGAAAGGCTCTCCTTCCTCACTTGTACCCCTTGTAACTCCTGGTTCCCTTCAAGGCTCAGATTAATTTCCTCCTCCTCCCAAATCACTGTTTTATGTATTTTCTGTAAATTCTTATCAGTGAACAAAGTGTATCCTCCTGGTAGGATGTAAACTCCCCAAGGGCAAAGATTGTCTCACTTTTGTATCTATAGCCCTTATATTTAGCTGAGTGCTTCGAAGGCACAGACTAAGTGTTTAATGAATGCTTCTTGATTGATTAATCAATTAATATATAATAAAAACACTATACATGATAATTGATTAATATGTCAATAATAGAAGACCATGGAAAATTTTTGAACAAGAAGATAACATGATTAGAACGAGCTTTAAGAAGATCAGAGTAGCAGCAAGTGTGTAAAGAGGGATTGTAATGGAGGAGGGGAGACTAGCCTGAATGCTACTCTCATCTCATATTCAGAGATTATATTAGTGCTAGAAGGAAGCTTTAGAGCAACATACAGCTCAATCCCTTCATTTATGGGGAAACCAAAGCAGTCACGTGAAATCACTTGTTCAAGGTCACACAACAAGTCAGTGGAAGAGCCACTGGCAACTCAAAATTATGGCCTCTTACCTCCCAAGTAAATGATTCTCCACTATATCTTACTGCTAAGAGAAAGGTAAGGAGTGGATCACTGAATCTGGAGTGGAAAGAATGACAAGAGAGTTTACACTGATAGAAGGAACAGGAATTAACGAATATGTGCAGAGGAGTAGGACTGGGGGAGATGCGGAACCCTCCAAAAATGAGCTCTGGGGTCCCACAAGAAAATAAATGGTTACTAATAATGAAAGGAGAGGACCTGAGTTCTTCTCCAGAAGCAAAAGATAAGGGGACAAATCCAAGCATATTTTCTCACACACAAAAAGAGGGTGTGGCAGCCTGTAAAATATAGCAGTAAACAAAGGGGTGAATAAAAGAGGATGACATCACCCCAAGATGTGAAACTTTTTAGTAATTAAAGACACAGCAGATATTTTTCTGAGATTTGCTGTGCAGCACACATGACTACCTCACTCATATTGAAACTTCGTAGCTAAATTAACATAAGTTAGTAATCATTGGCAAGCGACCCATTTATTTCCCATGACAGCTTGTGAGGAAAGTCTGAGAAATGGTCCACTTACTGAGGTAGCCCAGTGGCACAATGGATAGAGGGGTCTGAAGTCATTCTTGACCTGACTTCAAATGAGGTCTCAGACACATAATACTTCTATGACATTGGTCAAGCACTTAACCTCTCTGTTTGCCTCAGTTTTTTCATTTGTGTTTATATGTTTATATCTATATATACACATACATATATACATATACATATATACATACACATATGCATATACACACCACATATACATATATGCATACATCTATATATACACCTGTGTGTATACACACATATATATGTGTATACATATACATGCATGTATACATATACGTGTGTGTGTGTGTGTGTGTGTGTGTATATATATATATACATATATATATATATATATATATATATATATATATATATATATATATATACATGATAATAATAATAGACCTACTTCCCAGAGTACATATAAGGACCAAATGAGAAAACGTTTGTTGGCCTGTCACACAGTAGGTGCTATATAATTCCTAGCTATTATGAAGGTGTTAAAACAGAAGCTAGGAAAGACTCTTCAGTTACAACACCTAGGACCAAATTCACTGAAAATTCCAACAGATAGCATGCTAGCTAGTGGTTTTAGATTAAACTTTCTGCTTAGTCTTTTCCCCAAGGTCTACGAAGTTCAATTTTCCTGAGCCCACTGGGGTGGTCAGGCATCAAATATTGGCCTTTGGATAAAAGTTTAGCTTTTTCAGGGTTTCCCCATGTTGTCCTGTTGTTATAAGGATGCCTGTGATGTACTGTAGGCTGTCCAAGTTGTGCCTTGCTCACTAGATGACATGTCAACCTCTTTTGTTTCACCTCATCATAAACTTGTCTTCAGCTGGTTCCAAATATAATACTAAGCATCGTTTCTAAGGCACTCATACATATTTCATAGGCCTCATCTATCCTTGGAAACCGAAACATAGTACTATGCTATGAGACAGACTTTAGGCAGATGGGTTTCACCCTCCACACAATCTCTTTAAAAAGAAGACTGACTATGGGCAATGATCAAGTCATTTCACAGTTAACATACCTACAATGTGCCAGATACTATGTAGGAGCTAAGAACAGAGAGACAAAAATGAGACAGTCTCTCCCTCAAGGAGTTTACATTCTATAAAAGAAGAAAATATGCCTATACATAATTATGTACAAAATAAATACCAGGTTAATTACAGGGAGAGGAGTGCACTAGAAGCTGGGGTGGGGGGATCAGGAAAGGCTTCAGGTAAAAGTTGAGCTGAGTTTTGAAGGAAACAAGAGATTCTAAGAGATAGTGGTAAAAGGTTGGGGGGGGGGGGGTGCCTTTTTAGGAACAGAACATTCAGTGCCAAGGCACAGAACTTTAAGAGGGAATGTCATGTATGAAGGCAGCTTGGCTTGATCCACAGAATGTGGAAAGAGGAGAAATAAATATGGCTTATAAAGTAAGATTAAAAAGAGCTCAGAAAGTCAAACATCATTGTTTATACTTGATCCTAAAGGCAATGAGAAACTGGAGTTTACTGAAGAAGTAATGTGGTCAGACTTGCACTTTAGGAAAATCCCTTTAGCAGCTATGTGCAGGGTGGATTGGAATGAGGAGAGATGAGGCAAGGAGACTAATTATCACAATCATTTAGATGAGAGGTGATTAGGAGCTGAACAAGGGTGGAGGCTGAGTATGAAAAGAAGGTAGATGCAAGAGATTTTGTAGAGGTAGAAACAAAAAGATTTGGTGACTGATTGGATAGGGAGTATCTTCCCGACATGCCTGGGCTCTATATTTTCTAAGATAATACATATTTTCTAAGATGATAATTAAAGAGAATTGACAAAGTTTAGCTTTCTTTGGCATCTAACACATGGGAATTCATGTGACCCATCAGGCCTAACTAAAGGTAAGGTGAGGGGAATATAGGTTTTGATAAATAAAGGTATTATAAAGTGAATATTCAAATGCACTGAAATTATAAGTAACTTTCATTTGGCATGCTTTTGGATAATCAGAAAGTCTAGTTAGTAAAATGTTATATGCATCATAGGCTAGACTACCAGTTTTCAAAATATTAGAACACAGAAGGTACCTGGCATCCTTTTCCAAGTCATTCTCACTAGAGATTGGAGACAAGTAAGAACTTGGTACCATACGTGAGTACCCACAGAGTCTCAGAGTTGGAAGGGACCTCAGTAGAGTCTTCAAATCCAATATGTACCTGAATCCCCACTACAATATACTCAATAAGTCTTCAACCATCCTTTAATGAGGAGGAGCGTATTACCTCTGAAGGGGACCCATTCTACATTGGGACAGCTCTGTGACTGCCCAGACTAGCCCAGGACCCAATTACAGCCACCACCTAATAATTTTACCAGCACAAGATGTGCCCTCAATTCCCCCCAACACACCTACAGATCAGGAGGACAACATTCAGGACACAGAAGCCCAGACGTCTCTCTCTTTGGCCAATGTCCAAGGTGTGAACATATACATACATACATACATACATATATTCTTTCTCTTTTTCTGTCTCTCCTTCCTCCCCTTCTCCTCCTCTATAGTCTCAGTTTCTCTCTCATACTCTTTTACTTCTCTCTCTCTCTCTCTCTCTCTCTCTCTCTCATTCTCACTGTCTCACACCTTTTGCTTCTGTCTTTATCTCTGCCTCAGACACACAGGCAGCTAGATAAGTCAGTAGATGCAGCACTGGACCTCATCAGGAAGATGTAAGTTCACATGCAGACACTCATTAGCTGTGTGACCCTGGGCAAGTCACTTAACCTCTGTTTGCCTACATTTTCTCAAGGGTAAAATGAGATAATAATAGCATCCATCTCAAGGGTTGTTGTGAGGATCAAACGGCTATGAAATACCCATCACTGTGCCTGATACACAGCAGGAACTTAATAAATCCTTGTTCCCTTCCCATTTTCACTCTCTATTTCTGTCTGTCTCTCCCCCATGCCCTTTATCTCTCTCTCTCTGTCTCTCTCTCTCTCTCTGTCTCTCTCTCTCTCTTTCTCTCTCTCTCTCTCTCTCTCTCTCTCTCTCTCTCTCTCTCTCTCTCTCTCTCTCTCCATTTCTCTCTCCTCTCAACACACAAGAGCATGGTTGCTCTGATTACTGTACATTACTTGGGAAAAGTTTCTTGGGGTAGCAAGTCCTACACAGGTAGCAGAAGCAGAAGACTCAAGATTCAAACCTAGGTCTTCCTTTGAAATCAGAACTCTGTCCATGGTATCTATCACACCCTCATCCCTAAAATAAAATCCTCCATCAAAGCCAAGAAGGTTCAGGAAGAATCACCAGTTGGAGAATTTCTCTGCCATAGGCCAAACAAATATAATAAAATAATTTCAACACTAAAATTACATTGAACATATGTAGTATTCCAGTGATGACTCAGAACTTGGTTATACCTGGAACTCAGAAGTATGCATATGAATTTTTTTCACCTTATTATTGAACTTGAATAGAAATAGTTTGAATTATTCAATTCAATAGAATTGAAAATAAATAGAAAAGTCAGGTTGATAAACCATAGAATGGAATGACTGCTTTTACTGCTTATACGCTCAAATGTTTCCAAGCTGGTTTTCCTTCCTAACAAACTGGGAGAGCAATCACAATAACTTACACTTAGCTCTTTAAGGCTTCCAACAAGCTATGCAATGAGACATCTCACAGACAATGAATCCCATCACTTCATGGGGTTCTTAAATAACTTCTCAAACATTAAAGACAAACCATATTTGCCAGCAAGAAGTCCCAGTCTGTAAACTTTAGTCAAGAGTACTCACATCAGACTTTGCAATCTCAGTCAAATCCCTAGAAACGTTAAACTTGACACAAAAGACCAACCAAACCCACTGGAAACACTGATTAACCACAGACCATATTTCCCACAATCCTTGGCCTTTCCCAAACTAGCATGTAATTTAAAAGGGAGCCCCTACCCTCACCTTTCAAGAATCTTGCCCATGAATCGGTCTCACAGTCACCTCCAAGCAAGTGCAGCAGATGCTGTTAGCCATGCAGAAGCCACTGAAGAAAATGAGGAAATAATCACAAAGTGATACATATTTTCTCAAGGAATTTTTTTTATCCCCTTCTAAACAAGGAGAAGGCCATCTGCTCAGGAACTAGCAGCCTCCTCCCCCATGGGTCTGCTAAAGACAGAATTTTCTGACCTGTGCATACGAAGAGAATGTTCCATTCTCATTGTCTCAGTATCTCACTGGATTAGAGACACAAGGAAAAGGGGGGAGCAACAAGCTTTCGTGGTACCTATGGGAGTGGCAGTAGGTTTATATACACAAAATTGCATGTATCATCATGCTCTTTCGAAACTAATCCAGTAACCACAAATGGGGGTTTGCTTTAATATTTTAAAAAGGTAGCTATCTTGCAGATGCAATCATATTTAAGAACAATTCCTTAATTTCAAGGAAACATGCCAGAGTAAGTGGCAGAGCTGGGACTATCACTGGGTCTCTCAGCCCCTAATCTTATGCTCTTTCTGTTAGATCACACTGCCTGGAGAGAGTACCCAGCATTTTCCTTAGTCAGAGAGTCATGGGTGGGGCCAAACAATGCCTCTAAGGTATTGTTGGCAGCCTAGACACAGGGAGGAAAGAGCAAGAGAAAATGAAAAAAGGAATGAGGAAACAAAGGAGAAGGTTGGGTCGGAGAAATGGATTGAAGAAAGTGATAGACATATCAAGAGTTATCTCAATGCTTCCTACTCCTGGGCACTTCACCAAGAAAACAAGTATGATTGTGTGTGTGCGTGTGTGTGTGTGTGTGTGTGTGTGTGTGTTGATAATTCAAGAGATATAGCCAGACAGCAGTTCATCTGCGGGGAAAAGATCTGGGGGTTTTAGTGGCCTACAGTCTCAATATGAGGCAACACTGTGATATGGCAGCCAAAGAAAAATGTTAATGCAATCTTAGACTACGATAAAGAGGCATAGGTATCCAGCACTAAAGAAGTACGAGAACTAATATAGCCAACTATGATTAGAATGCAGCTGGAGTTTTGTGTTGCATTTTGTTTGAGAAATACACTTTAGGAAGAGCATTCTTTCTTTAAAGAGAGAGTCCAGCAGAAGGTGGTCAGGATGGTGACCAGTAAAATGTGTGCTGTAAAATAACTGGTTTCTAAGAATTTGAAGTGGAAAAGAGAAGACAAAAAAGGTAACATGGTGACAAATCTTAGTCCTGAAAAACACCACATCATCATCATAATTAACATTTATTAAGCACCTACTATGTGCCAGGTACTGCGCTAAATACTTTACAAATATTATCTTATTTTCTCCTCACACCCACTAAGGGAGGGAGGTATATTATTATCCCCATTTTACAGCTAAGGAAACAGAGACCAACAGAGGTTAAATATCTTGTCCAGAGTCATACAACCAGTAAGTATCTGAGGGCATTTAAGGACTGCACTTAAGGACCTCAAGGCCACAGATTCCCTACCTCAGAGGCCCTACCTAGATGCTATGTCTTTTTGCTTTCATGCCAGATCCAGGCCCCTCCAAAATACCCTCCTCCTTTTTACCAACTTCCTGCTCTTTCTGTTTTAAAAAAATGTCACTTACCAACTCCAGCAACTGTCTTTTCTCGCCTTCCACCATCAGCAAGCCATGGTCTCTTGAGACCCTGTTATAGAACCATGGCTCCTACCTAGGTCATGGGGCAATGCTAATGGATGATTGAGATACTCAATGCATATTTTTCATCTTTTTCTTCTCCATCAAAATGAAAAAATATTCAGGATTGGAAAGATGGAACTAAATTGGCTAAATTGGAATCCCAAGAGAATCTAGCTAGGTGGCACAGTGGACAAAGCTCTGGGCCTGGAGTCAGGAAGTTGTTGTTCAGTTGTTTTCAATCATGTTCAACTCTTCATGACCCCATCTGGGATTTTCTTGGCAAAAATACTGGAGTTGGTCATTTTCTTTTCTAGCTCACTCTACAGAAGAGAAAACTGAGGCAAACAGAGTAAAGTGACTTGCCAAGGGTCACACAGCTAGTACAAATTTGAACACAGGTCTTCCAGACTCCAGATTGACCATTCTATCCACTGAGCTACCTATTTGCCCTGGAGCTACACCTATCCCAATCTCAAAATGACTTGCCTAAACCATAGTTATTTATCTGCTGGTTCTCTTATTATAAAATCTCTGTGGAAAGAGTATTCAACGGATTTGGAGTCAAAAGATCTGGATTCAAGTTGTGGCTCTCCCTTGCTTACTATTTGTATGAATTTGACAAGTCACTTCTCCCTTTCTGGATATTAGTTTCTCATCTTTAAAATGAGACGACTGAACTGGCTAGTTTCTAAGGGCCATTTCAGCTCTAACCCTATAATCATCCTATGAGCCAACACGCTGCTATTCCACAAAAGAAACTGAACCATATCCATATTGACTTTCTCATTACAAATGAAACCAGAAAGGATAAACCAATAGCAGTTAAATAGAAGGATGGTATCTAGGTTCTCCCCCAGAGAGGTACACAAAAGAGTTGGACCCAACACTAGTGCAAAGAATTTCACTGACATTCTCTGAGGCTAAGAGAAGTTTAACTCTTTTCTCTTCTGATGGGCAAAGAAGTGAGTCCAAAGGGAATAAGTTCGGGTGCGCCAAAGACAATATTAGTTGGCTATTTTCATTATATATGTGTGTATATGTATATGTATATGAAAGTATGGCTAAACAGTAAAGAAACAGGTGTCTACCTTTGGTTTATGAAATTAGTCTCATTAACTTCAGGTCAGATCTCATATGATAAAATCACAGATATGAAGTGATATAAAATAAAATGACAATATTAGGGTGTCACCATTCCTAATACCAGGAAAACCAGCTTAAAATACAGGAGTTTCATTTCTATAACAGGAGATAAAGCTGTACCAAAACTGTAATTACCTAGAAAGCTTGGCTCTAGAATACCAGAAAGACTGGTTCACAGGAATTTTTGCCTTTACTATTGAAGTATTGAAGAAAAACAAAGAACCTAGGCAATTCAACCCAAATAATTTTGAGCTGACTAGAAATCACTGAAAAACAGGACTAAATGATTAACCAATTAAACAAAAGTAAAGGCTGCTAACATGCCAGTTTTCATATGCCAATTCTTCCCTGGTTTCTACAATACTGAATTCTCCATTGGAGTAAGATTTAAAGGAGTAACTACCCACAGGCATTATTTTAATTTGTTAACTTAAACACTGTCATGCATCAAGAGAAAAAAGCTGTAGCTGGGTCAGGGCAGAGGTCTGTAAGTTCCCCATACTCAGTATCAGTCTGTTTTGATTAGTTGAAGAGCATAGGAGGAGAGCCACAAGGTGTAAATGACCTTGAACCCATGCCTAATCAGGATCAGTTGAAGTAACAGAGGCTATTTAACCTGAAGAAGAGAAAGCTTAGGAAAGGCACACTAACTTTCTTCAAGTACTTAAAGGGATGTCATGGTGAATTCAGTCCCAGAAAACAGAACTAGAATAAATGAGTATAAGTTGAAAGAAGGAAAATTAAAGTTTGATGTAAGAAGAAACTTGCTTACAATTAGAGCTATCCAAAAGTAGAATAGCTTATCTTGGGAGCTAGTCCATTCCTCCTCACTGAAGGTCTTTAAGTAAAGGCCAGATGACCATTTGTTGGGTGTGTAATAACAAGGATTCTCTTTTGAGCATGGATCATCAGACTATATGGCCTCAGGGATCCCTTCCAATTGAAAAAATCTGAGAATCTACCAAGATATATAATTTTATTTCCCTTATAAGTATAAGGAATTCTTAAGAGTACGATCTACTATCTGTCCCTCCTTCTTAATGCGCTCTCTTAATTATTATATCTGTACATATTTATGTTCATAATACACAAATCACTTTATTTCCAATAGTTTGTGGTGTAAATTCCCATCATAATAGGCCACTGAGCAGAATGTTCATGGGCTGCTTCCTCCCACCAAGAAAAAGTACAAATATTGCTCATTATTCTCACAGGAAGCAAACAATGCCTGACAGACCTCTGGAGCTTCTGACCCTGACTTTATATTTCTGCTTTGAGAGCAAAAATCCTATCTAATCTTTACCACATACCCCAAGCATTCTTTAAAGACTCAATACAATACCTGCTGACTAAAGGAGGCCATAGTAGCTATTTTCACTCAGAGAATATGGCCTTATCTCAATGTGGCTCCTCTGGGCCTGGCAATAAGACAGCAGGAAAGAAATGCAGCAAAATCTCCTTATAAAGTAGGAGCATAAGAGCATGCATTTAAAACTGGAAAGGAATTTAGAGAGCATCAAATCCAACTTTCCTATTTTACAGATGAAGAAAATGAAATCCTTTTTAAAAAGTAAAGTGCTTTATCCAAAATCAAAGAGGAACATGGCCATCAAAATTCAAACCTACATCAGTATTCCTTCCAATGCCCCAACCCCTGACAAATATATTCTAAAGAGAGAGTTTAAAGGTCCTGTGCCCTTTGTACATAGTGATTGTCCATTGTACATGGCGGACAATAATGCCACAGTGTGAAACTCAAATAGAAACACATCTCTAGAGCTTCATATTGAATTAGAAAAGCACAAATTAGCATTATCTATATTTTTTATTTATTGTTATATATTTCCCAATTGGCTTGGCCCACAGATAGACACAGGCCTTGAGTGTGACACCTCTGATATACAATACCTCTCTGTCACTGTAACAGGAGGAATAGTTACCAGGAGTCCCCCTAAATAACTTCCTTAGATATTCCTTAAAAAGCATTGAAACTATTCTGGAGACCTGATTGACTCAGGGGACTATAGGATGTTGATGTAGGCCCCTGATGTCCCAGTTACAAAAGCCAGGTCACAAACAATCACCTGGATCCTCCTCAGCCTTTTTACTAGTAGCATGACCAACACAGGCTACTGAAAACTATTGAAAGCTGAATCAATGTTCTGTTGTCATTAAAAATCCTCCCTCTGATACAGATAAGTAAAATTTATTTTTGCTAACTGTTAGATAGACTACATAAGTGTCTCATTTTATTTAAGTCTTAAACTGGAGCCACCAGACTGACCTGAGAAACCCTGGCCTACTAAAATCACAATACATGAAAAGCTTGGACCACCACACATTTAGAGTAGGGTTCTACTTCGTTAAGAGATAGCTGTTGTAAAGAAAGAAATGAAAATCACAGGTGGAAAATATGTCCAAATACATAAGATCCAAATAGCTTCTTCAGAACTTTCCTAGTTAATTCAGTTTATCATGAGGGACCATTTTAATCAAAATGTATCTATTAAGCACCTACTAGGCTCCAGACACTGTAAATTCTGGGAGTAGAGAGATCAATTAGTCATACAGCACCAAGCATAGTGCCTTAAGCCAACGAGTTCAATAAATTTGGTGATTACTAAATCAAAGTACAGACATACTAGTCACCAGAGCCTCACAATTCAAAAAAAAATTATTATGGAGAACAGAAATGGGTCAAATTTCTCATTATGCTTTTTGAATGATTCTGACAGCTGTAAAATCTTAAATGGCAAAGAGAATTACCAAATCTTTTTCACAGCATGACAGATTTAGAGTGAAAAGGAACTTCACTAACAAAGTGCCTAGTTTTGTGTAGGCACTTAATAAATGCTGACTGGCTGGCTGACTGGTTAACTTCAGAGGTTATCTAGTCCAGCTGTGACCATATATTGATTTAGAAAACCACAGATCAACATTATCTATCTTGTGTCATATTTTTTATTTATTTTGTGAAAAATTTCCCAATCACATTTTAATCTGGTTCTAGCCAGCACTGGGGAGTTTTGCAGGCTCCCCTGAGTGTGACATCTCTGATCTAGTCCTCTTCATTGCACAGATGGAGAAGCTGAAGTAAATAATGGTTGCCTGAGGTCATGTAGGTATTAAGTGGCAAGCTGGGATTTTAATCCAGGTTCTCTGAGTCCAAATTCAGTACTTTCAAAGAATGTGACTGAAAACACACCTTGAACCCTTAATATGAAAGGTCATATTCCAAGACAAGCAAAAGTCAGCCAGTCTTGTCCAGGGAATAACAATGACTATGAATGGTAGACAAGAAAAGATGGTAAAGTCTATGGATCCCTTCTCAGAATAATGTTTTTAAATGCATAAAATAAAATACATGACTTACAAAGGAAACCAAACGCTCCTCAGTATTAAGAGCGCACTATGTGCTAGGCATTACACGAAAGACTGCAGATACAAAGGTGAAAGTCAGTCCCAATTCTCATGGAGCTCAGTTTAAAAGGGAAGTCAACATGCGAACAATTGTGTCATTTTTCTCCCTTCCACATTCACAGACTTCTAAAAGCTATCCACAGACCTTTAACTCTAAGGGGTCCATGGATCCCTAGTTAAGAACTCCTTCCCTATAGTGGCTATTTTCCATCGCAAATGTGTCTCAGTATCTTCCTCACCTTTAAAAGGTGAGGATTAGACTAAATGATCTCCCTTCTAGCATTAAGTCTTTGATCCTAAAGAATGCCTCATTTGTGTACTCACCTGTGCAGAAACCACAATTCGGTTCTGCTCCAGTACATTTCAAAATGCTCTACAACTTTTTAAAGACAAAACTCCTTTAAAAAAAGGTTTAGGAGGCCTAAGAATTGCTACACTGTTGAAAGAACCTTTAGTAGCCTATGCAAAATAACTTTAGACTCAAGATGAGCTTCAAAAGAGGCTGGAATGAATGAATAAAGTCTGGCTGCCAAGGTCACTAGGAGCCCGGAAGATGTGACCTTTTGCTGCTGACAGGAAAAAACCGTCATGGAGTTCTTACACAGATACTTAGGCCTAGATTTTTCCTTCCTTTCTTTTTTCTCAATTATAGAAAACCAAGACAGAAAGCCTAGAGGACGTTTTTAAAAAGAAAACCATGAGGTAGTAAAAAAACCCTACTATGTGCAGGAAAATACCAAGTTTCTCTCTGGGGAGATAAATTAATCAATGAAAAGCATTCATGAAAGACTCTGCTTTTGTGACAGGCATGACACGTATAAAGATAACTGGAAAAATAGCTAGCTTCAAAGCCAAGATCTTTGCCCAAATAAGTTCCGCCTCAGACAAATACTGGATGTGTGATCGTGGGTCATTCACTGAACTTAGTGTTCTAGGCAACTGTAAGACTATAAATTTGTGGAGGTGTGTGCCTGCATTATTACAGTGCTTCCTCACCTGGGAATTTCCTATACCAGCAAAAACTGCAGTCCTTATCTCCTCTATTGGAGGAGACAAGATATACATTTATAATTATATATACTATATAAACGCAAAAATAAACACAAGGTAATGGGGGAAAGGGGAAAGGAAAGGGCATTTTAGAAGCTAAGGAGATCAGGAAAGAGCTCATGCAGGAGCCTGAACTGAAATGTGAAGGAAACTAGGAATTCCAAGAGGTGAGGATAACTAGAGTGCTCCGATGTTTTTGTGTGCTAAGGAAGGAAACAAACACCTCTCGGACATGCTATAAAGTAGTAGTCACAGGTATACGAAGCTGAAAATGGTCTGAAAGCATGAGACCCCAACTGTTACAATTAGGACCAGGCAATGATGAGTAAAATCTGCAAAGATCTTCTGAAGAATCTCACCCTATGAAAGGGTTCAGTTGGAGCTACAGATTCTTTTTCTTAGGCCTGACAGAAAGTAGTAGAAAGAGAACTGGACTAATGGATTACTTCTATTTTCAAAAAAAAGATGGTGTTCCCAATTCCAGTGGAATCATTAAATCAATCCATTGCTAAAATTTGTTAAAATTATTTGTTAAATATTTGCAATTAAAAGTTTTGTCAAAAATAAAAAATGAAAAACAATTGACAATGACTTTAGGATTGCAAAAGATTTTTAAAAAGTTGTATGTGTGTGTGCACACATGTATATGTGCATGCAATTGAGATTTATTCAAAATGTCCATGTACTTTTTGTCAAGGGGGAGGACAAGGAAGGAAATAACACAATAATATATATTTTAAAGAAAATTTACAATTTCTAAATATCCAGATATTTTTCATCTCTAGCCAGGACCAGGTATCTACAGTCAAGAATAACCACTTTCGGGGTAGGACAATACTTCCAATACTATATATTCAAAGTTTATTTCTAAGTGATCAGTAGTGGTGGTGGTGGTGGTGGTGATGGTAGTAATAGCAGTCCCAATATATTAAGGTTCACAGAGCACTTTATATTCATCTCAATTGATTCTCACACAGCTTCGTGAGATAGTTGCTATTATCCATTTTGTAGATTTAGAAATGAGATTAAATGAATTGCTTAGTATCACACAGCTAGTATCTTATGTAGGATTCAAACCCAGGTCTTTCTGACTCCAAGTTATTCACTAAACCATGGTAATTAAAGAATCCTGAATATGGAGGGTTATGTTGTTCCCATACTATGAACTGATGCATCTATTATAGAGGACCAAATTTGAAGCAAAGTCAAGACAAAGGATATTTGTGGCTTTCAGTTAGTCTGGGAACACTGTTACTTTGCCACAGAATGAAATTCGATTAGTTTGCAGGATTTTATTCCTTACCAAAGACATTCCGGGCATTATCTAATTGCTCTGTTCTCTTCAAGGTATTTGAAAATTGATTTTGCATTCATTCCTGTATTTTTTTCCAAGCAGAGTTTGCTATGATTTCTAAGGTCATCCTATTTAATTCTAATATATGCAATATATTATCTCTTCTCACATTACTTGGCACTGTCCTAATTTTCCCTGAATTCTAAGACACTGGATTTCCTAGGCCTCATAACAGAGGGCACATTTTTCACTCCCCTGTCCCATGCTTACCAAAAAAATATTATATGACGCCAGTGAGCCAGAGGAGCTTATATGATGGAATCCAGACTTCAAAGAAATAGTTCAGATTTGAGGTAGTCACAACCATAGCAGCTTGCTTATATTGGAGGCAAGAGGAAGATCAGAGAAGGGACTGCAAGGTCATGAAGACAGAAAGGAATCAGATTTGCCAAACTACTATCTTCAAAGATAACAACTTTCCAATTAGAAAATATAGAACATAAGTGCTAACAAGGAACAGAAATTAAAAGTTAAGTGATGGTAAGTAGGAGAGCACCCAGTTATACCAAGTGTCTTCAGGTCTCAAGGTAATAAAAGAACCTACAGATATGCTGAGTGTGCTATTGCTGATAGAGAAGGGCCACAAAACTGGAGTTGGCAATCTTTGTCTAGTTTTCACAAAAGAAAAAGGCTGGATACTTCAAGCTACAGACCAGTGAACTTGACCTCAATTCCTGGTAAGATTTTAGAAAAGATAATTAAATGGTCAGTTCATGAGTAAAGAGAAAGGAAAGATATTATCAAAAAGAGCTAGCACATGTATTCATTAAAAACAAATCAGGTCAGATAAAGCTAGAATCCTTTTTTGGACAGAGTAGTAGAAGAGGGAATACCACCACAGGCTGGCAAAACAATTGAACAAAAATCTCTCATGATGTCTTTGTGAACAAGGAGATACTTGGATGGGATCAGTTTAGCGGATCAGAAACAGTGAGCCAATTGGACACAAAATATATCAAATAATGGACTGCTGTTCATCTAGGGAGGTCTCTACAAGTACTTTAGAGTTGAATTCTTGGTCCCTCAAGCTGAACATTTTTATCAGTCATTTGGATGAAGGCATGGATGTCATGCTTATAGAAGCTGTGGATTCATGAAACTAAGAGGAATAGTTTAGAAATTCATTAATTTTAAAGTTAGAAGATAATGCAATAGCTAACAATATCTAGATCAAAAAAGATCTCAACAATCTCAACAACCTCTAAACATCAAGGGTTACAAAAGGCATAAATCTGAAGTCCTATTCTTGGGTTCAGGTAGCTAGGTGGTACAATGGGTAAAGCCTCTGGCCTGGAGACAGGAAGAGTAATCTTTCTGAGTTCAACTCTGGCCTCAGACACTTACTAGCTGTGTAACCCTGGACAAGTCACTTAACCCTCTTTGCCTCAGTTTCTCAATCTATAAAATGAACTGGAGAACTGGCAAACTGTTCCAGTACCTTTGCCAAGAAAATACCAAATGTGGTCACATAGAGTTGAACATAACTGAAACTACTCAACAAAAAAAACTGGAGTTCAGAATTTCTGGTTAGGAAGCAAGTCATAAGAAAAGACCAAGGAGCCTTAAAGGACTACAAGCTCAAAGTAGATCAATACCGGTTATTTAACAGATATGAGACTCTCTAAATACAATGAAGCTGAACCCTCTGAGAAAGCAACTTATCTTCCAAGGAACACTATGAACCCATAGATACTATCAGATGAGGAATCATCCAACAAAGATCAGTCAATCAAAAAACATATTATTCTAAGTCTGAAGGAGGAAGAAATGAGTAGTAGTTATTGGTAACTCCTTAAGCTAGAGCATACAGAAGTAGCTTTTCTAAAGACAGTCTTTCCAGGGTTTATATCCAAGCTGTAAAGGATCCAGTCCCTACACTTGTCACAACAAATGACTACTACCTATGTCTGGTGATAAGTGTGGCAAAAATGATACTGTCAGAAGGAATATATAAAGTATTTCTAAAGGCTATTAAGTCCTAGCAAGAAACTAAAGACCTTAGGGTTATATTTGGTATATTTGTCACGGCTAATGGTCCAAGATTGGAAGATGTAGAAGAGAACTGCAGATCTAGTAAAGAAAATGGTTCTGGAGAACAGAAACTAGGCTTCCATGCCATCACGTAAAACATAGGAATAATAGGCATTTTGCTAAGGATTGTACCTAACAAGAGTTGGTAAGAGTGTATTTGCTTAAAGTATAAAATACTTGAAACCAAAAAGAAAGGGCAGAAAATGAAAACTGGCTACATTTCCACCATGCTAGATGACCTAGAGAACAGATACAATGTAGAAAGTTGAACAGCGATAGAGATGCCAGAAATTCATAGAAGACAAACTCTAAGAAAGGAGTAGACAAGATAAAACTCAGCCAAGGATATCTAAAACACAAATGCAGTCAAGATGAAACAGATCCTAATGAAAGCAATTAAATTTGACTTCATAGGTATTATTGAGATTTGGTGAGATAAGAATCACTAATCAATCAACAAGTATTTATTAAACACCCATTACGTACTGTTCTAGGCACTGGTGGTACGACTACAAAGAATAAAACAATTCCTGCTCACAAGGAACTTTAGGTCTAATAGGAGAGATGATATAATTGTACATTAAGAAAATATGCTTATAGTGGGCGAGCCATTCTAGAAAGCAATTTGGAATTATACTCCAAAATTACTAAACTCTGCAAAAAATATTTGTAGAAGCAATTTTTGGATTGGCAAAAATTGGGAATACTGGAAAATATGGAAATACCCATCACTTGGGAGATGGATGAACAAATTGTGGTATATGAATGTAATAGAATACCATCGTAGCATAAGGAAATAACAAAGGTGAGGGTTAGAGAAACCTGGGAAGGTTTACAGGAACTCATGATGCAAAGTGGAGTGAATAGGACAATATACATAACGTTATAAAGAGAGCAACTTTGAAAAATTTAAAAATTCTGATCAACACTGTGACCAATTACATTTTGAGAGACCTGATGATGAAGTATCCTAACCATTTTGTAACAGAGAAGTGATGGATTCTAAGGTGCAGAATAAGATATATATTTTTGGACATGGTCAATATGGAAATTTGTTGTGCTTGACTGAGTATTTGTTATAAGAGGAGTTTTGCAAGGGAGTGGGGGTGATGAAAAGAGAATAATTTTTGTATGTTGAAAAAATATAATTTAATTTTTAAAAAGAAGCCATATTCATATAAAAATAATGGGGGGGACATAGTAGAGAGCATTTGCATAAAAATGGAAACAGAAATAAATGTAATATTGCCATTGGAATCAACCATGATAGAAATAAGAAATGGATGAGGAGTCTGAGAAACAGATCACAAGCCTGGTATAAAAGAGTATTGACAGGGATGTTAATTGTCCGGGAATCTTCTGGAGTACTTTCTCTGCCAAAAGCAGAGCAACCAATAAACTTCTTAACTTGTCTTACTGGTAATTCATCCTTCAAAAGGTAAAGAAGGGGTTGGATCTGGATCTGGATCCAATCCTCAGCAACAAAGAGGGAGTGGCTAATGATGGGAACCTTAGGGAGAAGTGATCACTCTGTAACACAGAGGAGAAGGAGGAGAGTCAATACTAATTTCATTTCCAGTTTTTAAAGAGTAACTCCATTAGTTTATCTGGGGAATGCTATAGATATAATTTACCTACATTTTGGAAAGTATTTGCCACTTTAGCATGAGATATAGTTCACCCAGATTCTAGTAAAGCCCCTCATGTGTAAAAGTCAGAGATTTAGAGGTTTAAACAGGTTTATAAGAGTAGTTATTAGCGCTAGAACATACCTAACTGTACAAAACTCTAGACAATAGTTATTCTAGAAAAAACAAAACTCCAAGATATAGTTATTCTATAAAGAGGAGAACTTAGAGGAGTCACAATAGTTGGGTTTTTGTTTTTTGGTATTTAAAGGGGTTATCAAATGGAAGAGGGATTGGACTTCCTTTGATTTTCCTTGGAGGGCAAAGCTAAAACCAATGAGTAGAAGTTTCCAGAAATCAAATTTCAACTCCAAAAGGGGGGGGGGGGAATTAATAATTAGAGCTAGTTTAAAAAAGAATGGGCTTCCTTGGAATATAGTGAATTCCCTATCACTGGAGCCTGGATGACCACTTTGGGGGCATGTTGTAATAAAAGATTCATGCCTTGAATAAGGGTTAGACTAAATAACCTTTAAAATACCTTTTGCACCCCTGCAATTCTATGATTTATGATCTAACCTTTACAATTTACTTAATTTAAGTCCAAAAAAAAGTTCTAAAAAGAGAATTGGGCTGGAAGATTTCTTTCCAGTACTTCACAGTCCCATGAATTCTTGTAAATTCCCTTCCCAGGCTCTCCCAAATCAATAGTGCTGACTCATAGGAAGCCCGGTTTCCAGAAGAAAAGTAGGTAGCATTTAGAGTGAGTCAGAATTCAGCATCAAGTCAGGAAGGGAAAGGCACCTACATTTGACTGGTAACATGTCCAGGCCATGACAAGCAAACCCCTCCAAGTCAGCTAACAAGCAGGGGTGCACTCAAACAATCATTTGCCAAACAATTATTAAGCATCTACTCTGTACCACTATTGGGGGGGGGGAGCAGAGGGAGGGAGGAGGGAAGAAGATGGCAGGGGGGAGAGGGAGGGAGAGAGGGAGAGAGGGAGAGAGGGAGAGAGGGAGAGGGAGAGAGAGAGAGAGAGAGAGAGAGGGAGAGAGAGAGAGTATGCAAAAAGAAAGGTTGTATGTCTTCATGGATAGAAAACTGGACTTCGAATTAGTAAGACCTGGCTTTGAATTCCATCTCTGAAACCTATGAACTGTTACTATAGATAGACCAATTCACTTAATCATTCTCAATCTCACTTTCCCCTTCAGTAAAATGAGGATTATGACGTCTGTAGCACATCTACCTCACGGGATCGTCGTGTCATTCAAATAAGATAGTGCCCAGTTCTTTGCAAACCTTAAAGCACGACGTAAATTAATTATTACTTTCCTCATTAAAAATGAGGGGGAGCATTGCTTAGTACAAAAAGGACCTGGCCTCAGAGATCGGAAGACCTGGATTCAAGTGCAGTCTCTGCCACATAGAGGCTAGATGGCACCAGGCTAGTCGTTTAACCTCTTGCTGCTTTAGGCAACTCTCTCAGACTGTAAATGTCACAGAAGGCACTGGTAACTGCATTGGCAGGGGGACCTTCTTCCTCCAAGAGTTTTATCTATGAAATCATAAGACTAGAATCTCTGAATGAATGAACTGAGCCCTGCACAGAAAGGGAATCAAAGATGGAATTGTGAAAGACCCCAGCAAATTAATCACCTCCCTTTATAAGCCCAGGACCTGGGTAGCAAGAGGTTTCACAGCAGGAAAGAAACCCGGGACCCTAAACTTCAACTCTTGTTCTACAAATGAGAAACTAAAGCCCAGATGGTGGAAGGGACTCATCCAATTAATCAAGGGCTGAGTGGGATCCAAATCCAGGTTGTGAGATTGACTATGCAATTTACCTCTCTGGACCTCAGTTTCCTCAATAATAGTAATAATAATAGTAGGGTGATAATATTCATAGTTTATATTTATAGTTTCTTTCAGCTTTAAATTCTAATCATACACAGGTGCAGAGGGCAAAACTAAGAGCAGCTGGTGGAAGTTGCAAAGAAACAAATTCAAGCTCAAAATAAATAACAATTCCTAACAATCAGAGCTCTCTGGTGGTTGGACTGCTTCAGAAAGAAGTGGGTTCCACCCACTGAAGGACCATGAAGCAAGGTACATGGTCCACCCTCCCCTCCACTATGTTTTAGAGGGGTATTAGTCTTCAGTTTCAAGTTGGTCAAGATGGCCTCTGAGGTCCCTTCCAATTCAGAAATTCTTTTGTTCTGTGTCCTGCCCAAGGTCATAAAGCAGAGCTGGAGTTTGGGACCCAGGTTTCCTGGTTTTCAATGCAAAGCTCTTTCTGTGGTATTGCACAAATAAATGTCTCTAAGGTAGGCTTTCAAGGACTGTAATAGGTTGGAGAGGAAAGTGGATAAGAGCACTAAAGTTTGGCCTCAAAATCCAGGTGTCCTGATTCCCACACTTTTATAATACCCCACTGCCTCAGGATTCCATTTGAAATACTAGCATGACATTCTGCAGCTGGAAAATGTGGCTCCCTAGATACTGTCTGGCCTGATGGTCACTTTTCAGCTTTCACTATGTCTGAATAATCTAAGGTCCTAGTTCCAGGTGGTATAGTACAAAGAGGTTGTTGTTGTTCAGTCGTTTCAATTGTGTCCAACTCTGTGACCCCATTTGGGGATTTCTTGGCAAAGATACTGGAGTGGTTTGCCATTTCTTTCTCCAGTTCATTGTACCAATGAGAAACTGAAGCAAAGAGGGTTAAGTGACTTGACCATGGTCCCACAGCTAATAAGTGTCTGAGACTAGATTTTAACTCATGAAGATGTCTTTCTGATGCCAAGCTCAGCACTCTATCCACTGCATCACCTTGCTGTCCTGATTCAAATCTAGAACTTGGAATTTATTAGCTGCATCATAACCTCCTCAGGCCCTGGTATCCTCATCTGATGAGGCTGGCCTAAATGATCTCAGAGGTTCTTTCCAGTTCTAAAAATCTGTGGCCTTATGATCACAAGGTGATACAGCAATCATCCTGTTTATTTACAACTTGGTTAACAAATCTGAAACTTTACCTGATATAAGCCCCAATACTCATTCCCAAAAAGGCCCCATGTAGCCCTCTGATGTACCAAGCCCTGTAGAAGGTAAATATTACAGTAAAGGGTAACGGAATCCTACAAAAGTATGGGGCATAATCATCCCAAAAGATAAAAGCCATTGGGGTTCCTCAGTTGGGAACTGCCCCTGGAAAGGATTCAGGGCTTTTACAACAAACCAGATACCAAATAACTGGGTCTAACTTGGCATAGACTCATAATCACAAATCAGACTTTGAAGCAACCTCGTTTCTCAGGGGTTCCTAACAGACAGGAAATGGACAGCGTTCAAAGTGAGAGGTGTTGATGGCTATTCCACACCAGGGCAAGAGACTGCAATGTAGATTTCACTTTCCCCCAATCCAGTTCAAATTGGACTCTGAATGAGAAGCAAAGGACCAAATGGAATTTATAGGACATTATACTACTAGGCACATACCCAAGGAAGTCAATGGCCAGAAGGTCTCATATTCATGCAAATATTTATAGCAGTACTTTTGTAGTAGGAAAGAACTGGAAACAAAGTAGGTGCCCTTCCATCAGGAAATAGCTGCACAAAAGAATGTGATGGAATATTACTGTGCTTGTAAGTAATGATCATAATAAATACGGAGAGGCATAGGAAGACTTATGAGAACTGAACCAAGCTGAAGTAAGCAGAACCAGGAAGACAATACGCATCATGACGACAATCATGGAAAAGGAAACAACAAACAATCAAAACTGAACGCTGGGGAAAGACCAAGATTGGGTCTTAAAAGAAGAGACTTGGGAAAGCACTTTCCCACCTTCTTTGCCAACGTAGGAGACTCTGGGTACAGAACACTGATTATTATACCAGACTTCTTTGATGTTTTGGTTAGTTTCTTAATTTTTTTCCCTTTGATAAAGGAAGGCTCTCTGGAAGGGGGGAGAGAAGGGATATATTGGGAAATGAAGATAACATAAAACAAGATATAACAATAAAACTTATTTTTAAGAAAAAGAAAATCATAGGGCATTAAACTTGTGACTTTTGCTACCATGTCAAACTTCCAGAGGAGGGAGGAGGCTCTAATGTGGTCTGTTGCAAAGTGAGGCCTGCCATCTAAAGCAAAACTCTGCTGCTTTGAGAAAAATGAGGCTAGCTTCTCTCTCCAACAGCAGGAAACAGATGGAAGCCAGATCACATCTGCCTCAAGCTGCCAAGGAGGAAAAAAAAGTTACATGGAATTATATTTCTCGACGGAGAGTCCTTAAATTCACCGAGCGTTTCTGCCAAACCACAGACCATTTTGTAAGTCTAACTTCTCTCCCTATGCAAATAGTTAAATACACATCAGGTGTCCTCAAGACCATACATCATTCAAAAGCAGCCTTCCTATAGAGGATGTTACTCAATGAGTCATATCTCCCCAAAACAATAACAATTGTCTCACAACAAGAACTTAGAAGTGGGCAATGAACAATGGACTGGAATGATTTCCCCAGGGCTCCAGTCAGACAACACCCACCTGCCATTTTGGGGGGGAAGAAAATGGAATATGGATGCTAAAGGGAGAAATATGAGCGGGGAAAGAAAATTAAAAGAGTAAAAATGGAGGAGGGGCAGAAGGGTATAAAAGACATTCTAGAATTTTCCACATTACTAAAAAAGCTGCTAAAGCTGGAAGGAAATTTAAAGCTCATCTAGCCCAACCCCCACATTCTGTGAATGAGGAAACTGAAGCCCAGAGCAGTTTTGTCTTGACCAAAGTTACAGAGCTAGTTAATGACAAAACCAGAACTAGGCTCCAGGTTTCCTGATTCTCAGTTCAGTGCCCTATTCCACCTTACTCAATGCCTCCATTAACTAGTCACACATTCATAGTGAAGTAGTCCCTTAAAAAAAGTAGCCTTCTTTTCCTCTTCTTCCTTTCCTTCTCCCCCAAGCACTGTTCTGAACCTGGACTTGTTGAATGACTATCCCTTCTGAATCTAGGACAACACGTGCTACATAAATCAAGTGCCCAACTGCATCAAGACATGTAGTCAATTGAAAAACAACCGAAGTCTCCAGTAACAAAGATGTCCATTGATTAATAAGTATTTATTGAGCACCCACTATGTGCCCAGTGCAGAAGATATGAAGACAAGAGTGAAAACAGCCCCTGCTTTCAAGTAGCTTTCATTCTATGGGGAAGACAACATGTATTCATTAGAGGAATACACAAAATCAATGCTGGGTGGTTGAGGCAGAAAACCAGGAAAGACCTCATGAAGAAAATGGCCTTGAGCTGAGTCTAGAAGGAGGCTCAGAACTCAAAGAGAAGGAAGATAGGAGGAAAGTGGATGTACAGCATTGAGATTAGTGACAGTGTCCTTTTTAAGGAACAGTAAAAAGGAAGAAAGCCAGTCTGATTAGACTTTAGAATATGTGGAGCATTGTGTAATGAGGTTGGAAAGGTAAGATGGAAACATTTTAAAGAAAAACAACTTTGAAAGACTTAGAACTCTGATCAATGCAATGGCTAACCACAATTCCAGAGGACCAACGATGAAACATCCTGAAAAAGATGATGGCCTCAAGATGAAAAAGAAGACATGTTTTTGGACATGATCAATAAGGGAATTTGTTATGTATGAGTATGCATATTTGTTACTAGGGTTTTATTTTCCTTTTATTCCTTTTATTATTTATTTTAGGAAGAAGTAGAAGGGAAGAGGGAGAAGAATAGGATTCTCCCATCTCTAAAGAAAGAAAACCACAGAAAGGAAGCCAGAAAGAATTATAGACAAGCTGGACAGCTTTGACAGTTACACTTTACACAGTTAAGAAAGAAAAGTCACCCCTATATAACGGAGATTTTCAGTTTCACACACATTCTCTCTTATTTTGTGATGTACATGGAAACACTCATTTATTCTGTGTTTGTTAAGTTCAAAGTAAAAAATAAAATAAAATAAAACTTTTAAAGGAAATAAAGTTGAAGCCAGGCTGTTTGAAGAGGTTAGAATGCCAAATAGACCTTTTTGATCCTGGAGGTAATAAAGAGTCACTGGAGTTTACTGATTAAGGAAGTAAAAAAATCCTTCCCAAAGACACCAAATTTTACTTTTTTCCACCAAAGTTGGCCAGCACAATAACGGCAGGATCTTTTGATCTCCATTGGAGGTGTGAACACCTAGGATCAATTCCAATAAATCAATCCAGTTACTCAAACAACAAGCACTTGTTAAGGGCTCCAGTGGGAGGTGCTGGGGAAGCAAAGCCATCCTTACCTCAAACAGCTTATATTCTAATGAAATCTGCAAAGACATTTATATAGAATAAATATCATTTGAAACAGTTCAATATAAGGTGACTTGAGAGGCAGGATACTAGCAATTGGAGAGCTCAGGAAAGGCTTCACTTCATGGAGAAGCTGAGGAAATCACAAATCCATGTACTATTTTAACACTGCAATTTCACCTGTGATCTGAAAGGTCCTAAGCACCTCACTCTACCTAAGGGTCTCAAAGGCTAAGCCAGGTCCCACCCAGCTAGAAAATCTTCTGGTGCCAAGCCTAGTAATGGACTATATTTTTTGAGGACCAACCTTACAAAGTTCCAAGAGGCTCATGACCAAAAAGTTGACCATGGGGTCATACATGTTTCACTTTCAACAGCTCAAAAGGGCTAGGGTGTTAAAACCCTCAGATGGCAAAAGTACCTCTACTAATGCAAAACATAGATCCAAGAAGTGATATCCCAAATATGAGGGTTTTTTTTTTAAAGATATGGTTAAACTCCAAAATTGGACTTCTGTTAATTGTTCATTTTTAAAAAAATAAAAGGCAGGAGGGGGACACATTACATATAAAAAGGGAGAACAAATCTAAGATCATAGATTAAGAGTTATAAGGGACCTTGGGGGCAATCATGTCAAGTACAACTCTTCCTTTTAAAGGTAGGAAACTGAAGCAACAAATAATCAGGGTCATACAATTAGTAAACATTTGAGGTAAAATATGAACCCAGTTCTGACTACAAGTCCAGTGCCCTATCTGCCCTTGCCTATTCCTGAGGGATATATTTCCCAGCTCCTTCTCTCTTGTATCCACAAAAAAAGAAAGAATGAAAAAGTAAAAAATCTGAGATCCTCTAAATATACCACCCTGAGAGAATCTTAAATTAATATGCACTAGTATTATACCAGGCATTTCTCAGGCAAACAGAAGCCAGAGTCACCTTCAATCCTTATTTACGAAGATAAAGGACTATGACTATGAATTGTTACACATACTATCAGACTCATTTGATGTTTTGGTTAGTTTTGCTAGGATTTAGTCCCAGGTTTTTTTATTCTGTGTCCATTTTCCCACACTATATCACCAGCTTCAATATATCTTTCAGGGATTGATAAGTAACTAATTCATTCTGAGCCATCAAAATGGCCAACAATTTAAAAAAAGAGAGAGAGCTAGAACCTCCATGAACCTAAAGAGAGGATGAGATGAAAAAACAAAGCAAAAAAACCTACCACTCTGTAAACAGCTGAAATCCCCTGTCTTAAATCAGAAAAAGGAACATGTATTGGAGAGTAAAAGTCAGAAGATAATATAAGTGAAGCATACTGCAAACCTTAATGTGCTATATAAATGTCAGCTGTCATGTTATTACAAACCAGTCTTCTTAGATAGGGTTTAAGAAAATAGCAACTTAGAAAAGTCATTCTAGTTTATAGATTTTTTCACTAGCTTTCCTCATGCTTATGTAGTTAAGGACAATTACTACCACTAGTCCAGAAAAGTGCAGTACCTCTATTTATAGAATGTACTTTCCACGTCCATTAACACTGTTATCTGCTCTGAGCCTAATTTCTTTCCGTTTGTTCCGATTTCCCTCAAGCCCTTAGGTCCTAGCTGCTTCATGGTTGGGGCAGAGATCACAAAGAATGAGCCCAAGGCTATAAAGCCTTTGGTTTAATTGGCCAAGGGCAGACATTCTCTAAGTAGAATTCGTTCCCCTATAAAATCACTCACATTTTTGCATTCACGGGCTTTTCTTAACTACAGCATTTTAAAATCTCATTTAAACTGAAAATCCTCCATTAACTTTCATGAAAAGATGTATTTTAAATGATGTTTGATCTTCACATGTCCTATGAACATCAGTATTCTGCTCCTTCCAAGTGCAATACAGAATCTTAAATACCAAGACTCTTTGAACCAAAAAAAAAAAAAAGTAGGGATGGGTAGAGGAAACAAATCCATGCTTTTCCTAATGAATTTCTGATGAACTTTACTATACAAAAAACAAAAACAGATATTCAAAATCCAGACTGGAACCAGAACACTGACTCATCTTACCCAAGACCTGCAAATCAATTCTGATAATTTTCATTGTTTAAATTACTGATCTCCTCCTGTCTTGGTGCTACAAAATAAACAAGTGACGAATTGCACCTCCCTTCTATTTGGAAGACAAGTGGGACATTGGGCATATATAATGCTGCTCACACTATCAGACAGTCATTCACTCTGTTCTTTTGGTCTGTTTTTCTTTGGTCCCATAGGAACCTGGGGGGGGAGGGCGGTGACAATCTGGAAACAACTGATAGAAAAACAAAAGGCATCGAAAAACATTTTAAAACATATTTCATCTAGAACTTTAAGAATTTTGAGGATTGATCATTTGCCATCGATAATAATAATTACTGCTCACACTTATAAAGCGGTTTCCATAGAACACTCATTTCATATTCACAACAACCATGTGAAGGAAGTAGCAAAATTATTATCATCCCAATTCTAAAGCTGGAGAAACCATGACTCCAAAAGATTAGTGACTTTGCCTAAGGTCACGTAGCTAGTTTGTTAAAGAGGCAAGACTCGAAATTTCTTGTTCTCAGGGCAGTATATGAAAAGCTACCATAACTGTATTCAAATGATATTCATGTACATATAACATGTATGCTTACCGTACAGTTAGGACAGTTACAGACATTCTCAAAACTTTCCATTAAAAATGTCTTAGTGTTACACAAGCCCTATACAGGAATTGTGTACAAATGGTAATCCAGAAGATGATGGGGCACATACAAATGTATGTGAAGGTGAGGACTGCCCTCCAGGTAGGGTCTCAATGTCTACATCTGGGGCAATCCCCCGAATACTCCCACTACACTTAGAACCTTCATTACTACTTACAGTAGTGCTAAAGACATATTTTTTTCTCTTTAGATCTCAGAAACATCCTCATTAACCTAAATAAATGGGGGGGAGGGGGCAGGAGACTAGCAAGGAAGCCACTCAGAGAAGTCGGAACCAGCTGACTATTCAACATTTATCAAGCATTCATTTGCTGCGTTCTGGAGAATTGCTGGAGCATAACCATTAATATCACTTTAATCACTTTCATTCATAAATGTTTACTGTGACTAAAGCGTGAGCAATTTAACATGTCGATTCCATGAGTGACCCAAACCATGCACAATTATCTTGTTCAATACATACGTGCCTGGCACATAGTAAATTTTTAATAAATGTTTTAATCTATCTGTCCTCCTACCTGTCTATCTGGTACTTCTGAGCTTTTTCCTAGAAACTCCAGAAAGTTTGTAGTCATGATACGAACTCACGTATTTTCTCAACATTTCCATTAGTGAGGTAAAGGACAGTTATAAGCCTTACGTTTAAAGACAACAGCAACAGAAACAAATAACAAAAGACAAAGTAGTCCGCCAAGTCATAAAAAGTTTGGGGCTGGAAGAGACCTTAGGAATTATGTAGTGCAGGCCATCCATTTTCCAGATGAGGAAACTAAAAGCTAAAAGGTATATTATTTGCCCAAAGTTAACCAGGGTAGTAATTAGTAGAGGTGTAATTCAAACCCAAGTCCTCAGACTCCAAAGTCAAAGCTCTTCAAAGAAGTTAGGTGGGGTGCAGTGAATAGAGTGCTGGGTCTGGAATCAGGAAAGCCAGGTTCAAACGTGACTCCAAATACTTACCAGTTGTGTGACCCTGGGCAGTCATTTAACCCTGTTTGCCTCAATTTCCCCAACTGTAAAATGGGGATAATAGTAACACTCACCTCCCAGGGTTGTTATGAGGATCAAATAAGATAATGTTTGTAAAACACCTAAGCACACACTGACAGGGCACAAAATAGGCACGATATAAATGCTAGCTATATTTTATTCTCTTTCCAAATCAGCATTTGTTAAGGGACTACTTGATTTTTAATGATTCTCATGGTATAGTGGAAAGAGCCCTGAATTCAGATTCAGAAGATCAAATCTCAGATTTACTACTTACAACTTTTGTGACCTTGGGCAAATATATAAACATAAAAGTAAATGAGCCACTCATGTAGTAGGAACAGGATAACAGAGAAGCAGCTTGAGTGTTGTACTGGCATCCACAAAAGTTAGCAAGTCCCTGAGGCAGGCCTCCAGCACACTGAATAGATTCTCTACAGATGATTTATTGAAAGACACGGACCAGAATAGCACAGAAGGAGCCGTATGAGGGGAGGGGGAGGGTAGAGGTTTAACTAGTTGACCTCTGAGGTCCCTTCTAACCCTATGATTCCTTTCTTTTGGCCTCGGTTTCCTTAAAATGAGGGAGCAAAACTAAATGATCTCTGAGACCTTCATGTTCCAGTTCCTAAGGGGTAGCAGAACCAACACCAAAGTACTTGGACTTGGATGGTCTCTGAATTTTCTGGAGTGTGTAGTCAGGGACACAAAATGGGAATGAGAGCAAGTAGAGGAGGAAGAGAAATCTTGGTAGAAAAAAAATAGAAAGGAGGCCCAGCATCGTTTGGATGCTGAGGAAAAAGGTTTTTAGGAGAGAGACAGACTGAGAGAGAATGAGAAAATATGAAGAATCTACTTATATTGGCTCGGGCATAAGGACTCTGCCTAATATGCCCAGATACGCTGTTTCATTATCAAGCTCAACTTAGTTACAGACACGTTATTAAAAGAAAGGGAGGGGGGAATGCAGGAGAAAATCAGACAGCAGAGGGTGAAGGCATTAACTCATTTCTAACGCTATCCCAACTGCCCGCGGGCTGTCAGAGAGATGTGCCCTTCTCTGCCATGTCACAAATGTCATATTCCAAGAAAAGCCAGTTCCACTTAGAAAGTGAAATCGTTCCCCTCCGCATCATACCCTTTTCCACCTCCCATCACACACACCCCGGATTATTTTAAAGCCACTAACATGCTGGGGCAGGGCTTTATCTAACTCTCCAGTTTCTGGATCCCAGGCTGTATGGGGAGAACAAAGAAGGCACTTCAGCTCGGGCGATCTCCGCCTCGGGGTCCAGGGCACGTCCCCTTCGGTCCCGGGCGGCGTAGCCCGACACATCCCACCGGAGCGAACGGGCGCAGTTCCGTACTCCTCCCAAACAAGAAGGGTCCTGCGCGCCGGGGTTCTCTGCCCCTCGGGCTGGGTGGAGTTGGGGTGGCTCTGTGTGTGTGTGTGTGTGTGTATGTGTGTATATATGTGTAAATGCCTTTGTCCTTCGCAGCGGGCACCCCCCTCCCGGACAGACCCTCTACGCTTCTCTCTCAGCCAGCGTCCCTTCCACTCCTCCCTCATCCCCACCCCCACCCCATTCCAGTCTAAAAGCAGTTTTCCGCGAAAACTCTGCTCGGCCTCCGCCAAATAGACTGCCCCCAAAAAACTAGAGCCATATGGCAGTACCTCCCTGGGAAAGGCAGGTTCCTCTGCCTGCTAGCCCTCCTCGGAGCGCGCTCGGTACCCGCCTTCGGCCGAGGGCGGATCGCCAGGACCGCCGCTGCGCACCAGTTCGGTGGCGATACTTTTTGTTTCCAAAAGCGGGGAGCGCGGATCCCGAGAGGGGGGAGCTTCAGGAGGGCGTCCCCCTCCTCCGGTAAGGGTGGGGGACCACAGGCACCTCCTCCCTTTCTCCCCATCGTACTCTCGCTTTTCTTTTAAAAACTCGGGTGCGAGAGAGCGACAAGTTGTGGTCTGGGTCGTGGCTCCAAGCCCTCCCCAGCCCTGATGCCTCAGTCCCTGCTCCGCGAGCCCAGGCCCCCACGCGCCCCCAGCTCTGAATCAGCCCCACCAAGGCAAGGGAAGGAAGCGGGGGGCGGGCTGAACTAGCCTGGTCGGGTGGTGTGATCGGCGGGCTGCGAGGCAGACACGGAGCCGCCTCCTCTCTCCACCCGGAGCCCGAGCCTAGAGCGAGCTGGGGACGCTCTTTACCTCTCACTCCACAAGGCTCGGGAGTTCCCTGGAGAAACTTTGCCGTCCACATGAAGCCACCATGGCTAGTTCACTTCCCGGGGCTGGGGAGAGCAGCGGCGGCCGCTGGGCATCCTGCTGGACATGATGTGTGCGAGACTGGGAGAGACGCGGAGGGGAGAGCGAGGATCTGCGACCCAACAATCAGCCCCATTCACACTGGAATGAGAGGAATGTCAGGCCTTTACCTACTGCCCAAATCATAGCAACCTCTGCTGGGTCCTAGTGGTGCACCATGTACTCGCCGCGGCTCCAGTCCCCAGCGGCCCCGGTCGAGTAACAGGGGGAGGGGGCAGGCGCTGGAATCCGTCAGTGTAACCCTACACTTTCAAACCCACCCCTACCACCCCAACCACAGCTGCTGGGCCCTAATGCCCGCCTGGTCCCAAAAAACCTTTCTCCTCCTCCCCCATCCCAGAGATTGACTGACAGCCGAACTCCTCGGTCCCTAGTCCATATTTAGTGCGGGGTCCTGGAGGTGCCTAAGTGGAGAGAGCTCTCCCTCGGTGACTCTCTATAAGAAGCCGGCCTCAATTGTTTTATTTAGAGCCTTTGCATAACTACCGACCCTGGATTTTCTCTTTTCCTACCTTCTCCGCTCCCTCCCCCATTCTTCCAACTCACCGGAGCCAAGTCGAAGCAAAGAAACAGAAATCGAGATCCAGATTTGTCCCTGGGGTCCAGGTGGGGTTCTGCCTAGGGTTTTGTTTTGGAAAAACAAAACAAAAAACCCTTCCAGGTTAAAAGGTTGGGGCGTTTGATGAACAGAATTCTATTGTATTTTCCTTTTGGTATTCTCCCTCACACTTCCCACTCCCTGGTCACACGTGGTTAGACTTCAAGCATCAACATGCCCTCTTGCCAACAAGAGAGTTAAAATAGTCTTGGGATGCTTAGATGTTAGACATACGTGCCACACAAGGTATCTACCAGCCAACAAGAAATTCTTGGCCTGAGAAGAGGCAAAGTAAATGACTAGAGAAAAAGCTTCTGATTCCACTAGGGATTCTTTGAAAGGACTGACAAATTCTCACCCTTTCCCCAAAGATTTAAAGGTGGCAATTGGTGGTGACAGGGGGGCAGGTTGAAAGCACCACTCCAGTGCCCATGCATTCCAGCACCCAAGAAGACTCTCCAGATACTTAGAGGAAAGTGTGGGCTACAAGGAAAACTCAGAGCTACAGTAAACAGGAAAGGAAAGGTAGGGAACACCAAGGAGCTACCTCTCCTTTCCCATCTGCCCTTTTCCTTCTCCAATGCCATAACACTAGTCCAGGCCCACATCCTTTTATGCCTGGATTAATTCAGTTCTGTCCTAATTGGTCTTTTTTTTTTTTCACCAGCTTCCCTTCTTCCCATTCCCAAAAGCCAGGGGACACTGGCCTCAAATTAACCATTCAACATTCAACTTCCATCGACTCCTTGCCTCAAAAAATTTCAGAGTATCACAATCAAAGAATAAAATCCTAACTCTGTGATTTGTTCATTCATTCATTCATTCATTCATTCATACTTTCATTCATTTAACAAGTATTCACTAAAGATCTTTGAGAGAATACTCTGTTTGTGAGGCAATGTATTAGATGGACAGGGTGGCCTTAGAGGCAAAAAGCCCCACATCCAAGTCTTGTCTCTGATACATACTAACTGATTGAACCTCTTTTAACATTTAATGTTTCTGTCAGTGCCCTACCCAACTCTTGGATCTGCCTTAGTGTAGTGAGTTTATACTGTAGTAATTTTCTTTCTTTTTTAAAAATCATTTTCTTTGTTTTCAGTGTTCTATAATCACTTTCATATATTTTAGATTTTTTCCCCTCCCTTCCCACTTCTTCTCCAAGACAGCGTGCATCTTATATAGGTTCTACACATATGTTACTTTTAAATACATTTTCACCTTAGTCATGTTGAATAGAAGAATTAAAATGAATGGGAGAAACCATAAAACAAAACAAAACATAATACAAAAGTAAATGGTCTTCTTCATTCCATGATCCAATTCCATAGTTCTTTCACTGAATGTGGAAGGAGTTTTGCCTCAAAAGTTCATTGGGAATTTTTTAGGTGCTATGAAGGACTAAGTCTACCAGAAAAATTCCTCATACACTGTGGTTGTTGCTGTGTACAAAGTTCTCCTGGTTCTGCTTCTTTCACTCAGCATCTGTAGTAATTTTCTACAATGATAAAATTGATTAAGTAGGCCCAGAACTTCCCTCAAAAAAAATTGCTAAATATTTACTGGCCAAGAAAAATCTTACTCTCTTTCTCATATATAACCCATCTTCAATCTCTTGCCAAGGTCTGCCAAATTTTGCTTTTGTAGTATCCCTTGAGTATATCCGACTCTCTCGGACACTGCCACTAGCCTGATACAGGCCTTTATCGTCTCACCCCTGAGCTACTGCAATGGCCAGCTGGTGGGTCTTCCGACTACAAGTCCATTCCAGTCCATCCCCCAATTAACTGTCAAAGTAAACTTCCAAAAGCAGGTCTAACCATCACTCTTCTACTCAATAAAGTACAGTGGCCTCTTATCACCTAAAGAAAAAGTATATAAAATCCTCTTTTTGGAGATCAAAGCCCTTCAGAGTCTGGTATCTTCCTGACTTTTCCATCTTCTTATACCTTGTTTACTCTCTGCATCTTTGCTATTTTGTTTGGTTCGTTTGGTTTTTATATTTTATTTTTGGACCAGATCTGTGATGTCATTAGCATGGAGAATTAATCTAGAGACACTGTTCCTTGAACAAGACAATTCATTGTTCCAGCTGTCCCCTATGCCTGGAATGCTCTCCCTGCTCATCTTAATCTCCTTAATCTTCCGTGTCTTCCTTCAAGTCACAGCTAAAATTCCACCTTTTACAGGAAGCTTTTCCCAGTCCCTCTTAGAGTGTCTTCCCTCTGCTGAATATTTCCAATTTATCCTGTATATAACTTGTCTGCACATAATTGTTTGCATGCTATTTCCCCCATTTGACTGTGAACTTCTTGAGGGCAGAGCCCATCTTTTGACTTTCTTTGCTTTCCTTGTACTTAGCATAATGCCTGACCACTGGTAGGCAGGTAAATACTTAAGAATTGTTTATGGCAGGTTCCCCATCCCTGGTTTATGGACTAAATGAAGAAAGGAACTGGATGCTGATGAAAATAGAAAAAAATAAAATATGATTCCTTCCCTCCAGAAGATTACCTGTGCAAAAATTTCTAGATGTAGAGACAAGATATACACACAATGAAACAGTTAAGCAGCAACAGCATTTATTAAATGCCAAAATAAGTGTTAAGAAGGAGTTTCTAGATGAAAGAATGAAGGAGAAGGAATAGTAGGAAAGTAGGAGGTGGCATTTGAGGATGAATAAGATTTGAAAAAGCAGCAGAGAATAAAAGCATATAAGCTTACATGTGCCCAAAATGTAGGAGTCCAAAATCAGCATGATCTGATATGTTTGGGAGAAAGTATCTGGAGTGCAGCCTTTGTGTTAGGAAGTGGTATAAGGTAAATTTTCATAGGTAAAAATAATGGGTTCATAGACCTGCACAGTGTAGGAAGGGAAGGGACCTTAGTGATGATCTAATTCAATCCCCTCATTTTACAGATGGAGAAACTGTGACCCAGATGCAAAGTGAAGTTAGCTGGCTGAGCTAGGACAAAAACTCTTTATGGCCTGTCAAGTGGCACTCTGTCACTGCTTAATTAATTAATTAATGGTTTAATTAATCGATAATTAATTAATTACCCAAACTCAGATTAACAGCTCTAATCATTTTTGTATTGTTTCCCAAAGGCATTGCTATGTCAACCTATTCTGCCCTATGAGAGGGTGAGGCTACGTTGTCTCCAGAGAATGCTTTTGTTCCAGTCATTTCCTTTGCCTGGCAAATCCTCTCTCCATTCTCTTTTTCACCTGTTAAAAGTCCTAAAGCCCAGCTCATTTTTGACACTTTCCATGAAGCTTTCCCTGCACACACTTTTTCTGACCAATCCATCCATCATTGGCCTGAATGTCCAGTCATTGAGAACCTGTCTCCCCCAAAAAAGAGCACTTAGACTATTTTATATCCAGTGCCTTTGTTTCATACGTGTTAGACATCTTTCCTCAACTAAACTTTACATTCTTGAAAGGCAGGAATCAGTCATGTCTTATATTTCTGAATTCCCCCACTTTCTAGCACAGTGGTGACCCCATATCAACAAACCTTTAGGGAATACTGATTGGTTAATTGTTTCTAGAATGCTTATTAAAATGCAAACCTTGGGGATTTCCCTGGTAAGATGGCTGGCAAAGAGATTGCCTCTGTAGTGGGGTCTGATCTACTTGCATACTTCATCAGCATGAGGACAGGGTGAGACACAACAGATGTCATCTCTCCATGTAGACAATGCTACAGAATTGCTTTCCAGGAGAATCATAGTGAAAGGTAAATGTAGTGTCTTGGAGAGACTGGAGCATGCATGGACATTCTACTGGTTTTGATTGGCAAGAATCTTTTTCTGCTGGCTGTATAGCCAGAACTGTCAGTGTGTTTTTAAAAAGACCTGAGTCAGCTCCAGACATTTCTTCATCTCACTTGTTATTTTTCAATTATTGTTGCATGCTGGAGGAATGACTGTCATTGGGAGAGAGACTGAAAGGAAAGGGGCTATGGGCTCTTCCCTTTCTGAGGCCATCAGCCCTTTAAGAAATGGGTCTCCATGGTCTTCTCATTCTTTTCTATTCTAGGTACAGAGAATAGACACTAAACATGGGAGAATAAGCCACAAGAATACCGGAGTCAGAATCCAGTTTTATAGTATTCATGCTCCAAGGAGCAAGGATCTGACTTCAGGAGTGACCTTCAGGACTCTAGCCCAGTGAGAGGATTCACCCAGCAATCATTCCATAACTAGACATGAACTTAGCGGAACTAATACTAGGTAGGCACTGAGTTAAGTTTTAAACCTGAAACCCACCCCAGATTAAAGTAGTATAGGGTAAAATGTTTGTACATTTGTTCCTGCTTTGAAGTAAATATCCCCTAATAAAACTAATTGATGTTAAATGATTATTAGATGGAACTGGGGTCCCCTGAAAATGGGGGAACATAGTTGCTTGAGGGCTTGAGCTTATGGCAGAAAAAAAATACTTCACAAATCCCACAAGGTCCTGAGAACACTAAGGGAGAGATATAGTCTGTCTGACTCTAGGAGAGTGAGCTAGAATATATTTATTATAGTTACAAGCCCACATCTTCCTCACCATCTAAAAACATCTAGAAATGTGCAAAGGAAACTAAAAGCACAACAAGGTGACAGGAAAGAAATACCTACAAGGAAGCCATCACCAGAAAAGCCAATATACCATTATCCTACTGCAGAAGAATGAAATAATTAAAATTAGAACCCCCGAAAAAGAGAATGTAATGGTCACAATCCATATTAGTCTGCCATTCTCCTACTCAGAGCGATTGGGAGATGTAAGAATAGAAGGAGATGAAGAGTGAATTTCAATTCAATTAAATAAAAAGTGATTAGTATGCAACTATGCTAGATGCTTGAAATATAAACAAAAAAATATCCTACTCAAAAGGCATTAACATTCATTCTACTGAATGAAATTAAAATTCTTTATGAATAACTCAAAAGGAGAAAAATTAGACAAATTTACCTAAAATTAAAAGGGAAGTAAATAACTAGAGAGAGAAAAAATCTTTGCATGAAGTTTCTCTGATCTCTTTCCCAAGATACATAGGGAGCTGATCCTTATAAAAATAAGAGACATTCTCCAATTGATAAATGGTCAAAGGATATGAACATGCAGTTTTTCAGAGGAAGAAATCCAAAATTACTAATAATTAGAGAAACAAAAATTAAAGCAACTCTGACGTTCTACCTCATACCCATTCAGTTGGCAAAGTTGATCAAAAAAAAAAGAAAAATGTCAAATGTCGAAAGGATTGTGAGGAAACAAGTATGTTAATGCATTGTGGGTGGAGCTAAGAATTAGTCCAGCTATTCTGGGAAGCATGTTGTAACTATGCTCCAAAAGTCACCAAACTCTGCATACCCTTTAAACCAGAGATTTTTACTATTGGGTCTATAACACAAAGATATCAAAAAGAAAAAGGACCCACATGTACAAAACCATTTAGAGATGCTCTTTTTGTAGTAGTAAACAACTAGAAGCTAAAGGAATGCCCATCAACTGGGAAATGGATGGAAAGACTATAATATATGAATATAATAGAATATTATTATGCCACAAGAAAGATGAAAGGTTCCAGAGAAATGTAGGAAGACTTGTATGAACTTGTATGAAATCTAAGAATTTATATGATGCACAGTGAAGTGAGTGAAACCAGGAAAACGATTTATGCAACAATAATAATAACACTGCAAAAACAAACAACTTTAAAAGACTTTAAGAAATCTTATCAATGCAAAATGATCAAGCACAATTCCAGAGTACTCATAATAAATCATGCTTCTTACCTTCTGACAGAAAAGCGATCTCCTCAGAATGCAGATCAAGGTATATATTTTTTGGATATGGCCAACATAAGACTTAGCTTTGCTTGACTATGCATATTTGTTATAAGGATTTAATTTTTTTAGTTTTTCCATTTTAGGAGCAAAGAGGAGTTGGGAAAGATAGAAGATAGATTTTTACTCATAGAAAACAATATTTAAAGTTAAATTTTTTAAAACTCAGAATGAGAATATATGGCTTAGATGCAAAGCTGAAAAATCTAAAGAAAGCAGATTACCCTGAAAAAAATGGAAGAAGAACTAAAAATGTTCAATGACCCAATAAGAAATATTAAAGTAAAAAATTGAAAACTACCTAAGATACCTACTATCAAAAACAAGTGACCTGGAGAACAGGGCTTGGGGAGAAAATCTAAGAATCATTGGTTTCCCTAAAGAGTATAATGAAACAAAAAACTGAAACACCATGTTTCTGGAAATCATAAAAGAAAACTGCCCAACAGCACTGGAACTAGAAGGCAAAATATAGATCGACAGAATCTGTCAGCCACCACTAGACTGAAATCCCCCTCTTTATGAATAATTTTATGATTAACTTATCCAGACGTGGATTTTCAAGTTCTACAATTTCCAAGTCTGTGAAAAAAATATTGCCATTGAGAAGAAGACAGATTTCACACTAAAGAAACTCTAGTTAGAATCCCATAGGACTATTTATCAGCAACAAGAAAGGAAAGAAAATAGCAGAATATGACCCACTAAAAAGCAAAGTAAATTAACCCAAGAATACGTCAGTTTTCTCTCCTGTAAAATTAGGGAATTGGACTAAATGATCTCTGAAGTCCCTGTTAATGGGACCTATAAACCATGATTCTGAGAACTGACAAAAGAAAATTATGGAGAACACTGAACTTGGGGTCACAAGACCTGAGTTTAAATCCAAGTTCTGGTGCTGTCTTGGTGACTTTGGGCAATTCACCTAAATTCTCTTGGTCTCAGAGTCTTCAACTATAAAAAAAAAAAAAAAAAAAAAAAAAAGAGTGAGCTGGAAATGACAACCTCCAAGGCCCTTTCCAGTGGAAGATATAGGACTCTATGATCCTATGACTTAAGGTAAACAAGCTTGACTTAATCGAAAGGTCCAGGGGATGATCCAGTGCTTATATTCTTCTGAAAGGGGAAGAAAAGAAATGTTCGGAAAAGAAATAACCTAGAGAAAGAAAAAAAGGGAAGGGAAAAACAGTATTCATTGTAACTGGGGTTTAATAGGTGAATGTCATTCAAATAAAGGGATGGGAATGAAGAAGGAATCTCACACTCTAATCTGGACCAGACAAGGAAAGGTTTTTAATTTCTTTTTTTTACTAGTTAGGTACATAGAGAGATCAAAACTAATTGAAATTCATCTATATTTAGTTCTGTGCTTTTTATTTTTAAAAAATTAAATGAATAATAGTAAAGTTTTTTTTTAAATAACTACTTTCATGAAAATTTTTTAAAAAGTAAGTAATCAGAGACCTGTCCTGGAATTGGGATGGGAGACAGGGAAGAGAAGAGGCTACACTCCTCTGCCCCTCACCACCACCACCCCCATTTGTATGACTGACCACCTGAAAAGTGTTCAAAAATCTTTGTTAATCAGAGAAATGGACACTAAAGCAACCTTGAGAGATCAGTTTACATCCATTAAACTAGAAAGGATGTCAAAAGATGAGAAAATGTATTGTTGGAAGGGTTGTAAAAAAGATAGACACACCAACTCTCAACTGGTTAAGCCATGAATTGGTTCCACCTTGCTAGGCAACAATTTAAAAGCTTGCTAGAAAAACTACTATATTGTTTGATTTCAGCTGAGAGATATTACTACTGGGACTAGATCCCAAAGAGACTATTGAGATCAAGAGCAGGCCTAGAAGTGTTCATAGTGGCATCATTTGTGATAACAGAAAGCTACAAACAAAATCTGTGCACAAGGATTGGGGAATGACTAAATACACTAAATGATTGTGTAATAATATAATGGAATATTGCTAGACTGTATGAAATTAGGATTATGAGGGGCTCAGAGACACATGGGAAGACCTGTGTATGAAATGATGAAGGAAGAATGAAGCAGAGCCAAATGAATATAGATAGATAGACAGGCAGATGGATAGATGATAAACATTTATATACTTCTTCAAAACTGACAAATTTAAATGTATAATTGACAACATCTTACATATGTTGCCTTATTAGAGCCTCAAACATCCCTGTGAGGGATAACAATAATAAAAATTGTTGCTATTATTATCATTATTACTATTAATCTTCATTTTGCAGATATGGAAACTGATTCTCAGGGAGATTAAGTGATTTTTCCATGGTGTCACAGCTAATAACCTATCAGAGGCAGTACTTGAACCTAGGACTTCCTGACTCTCTGTCCAACCCTCTGACCACTACCAATAGCAATGTCAATAAAAATAAAACAAACATGTTGAATCTTAATACTCTTCTGTCAGAGCTAAAGAGCTCATCCTTTCTGAAATGCCATTAAACAATCTATTCCAGCCACTTCACTGGGACTCAGCTCCATCATCCATAGAACGTCGAGGTTTAAACTAGAAGGTCTCTAAGGGATCCCTGCCAGCTCGGAATCAATAGTCCCATGAGTCAGTAAACTAACTTATTTTTGGTGAAGGCATTTTGTTAGGAGGGAGTTGTTTGAGGGTTCATAGGAAGTCTCTGTTGTGCCAAAACATAATATATCAATAAATTATCCCCCAAAACAAACAAAAGGAATATGAACCTTTCCATGTCATTTTTCTGTCACCTTTAGAAGAGCTCTTCTCTGGCTGACAGAATCGAACTAGGAACAGATTCAGTTGTGGTGGAAAGAACAGGAGGGATGTTCTGCCCTGGCTCCAGCTTTTCAGCTTACAAAGAACTTTCACATACATAATCTAATTTGATTTTTTTAAAAATTAAAGGGCACCTCACATTTATATAATACGTTAAGGTTTACCAAGAGTTTTTCTCACAAACACCCTCATGAAATAGACATAGGGCAAGTGTTATACTCATTTTAACGATGAAGAAACTGAAACTTAAAAAGGTGATGTGACTTGTTCTTATTCACCTATCTCACCTATCCCATCAGAGCCAGTATTTAAAGTCAGAACCCTCAATGCCAAGTTAATCCTTCTTTCTGCCATATTTTAATGTTTCTTGAGTTTGAAGGTGATGAATACTCAGAGCTGTCTGCCATGTCTGCTGTGGCTGTGAGCACATGGCATATAACACACATGTTCTGTCTAGATGAGCCTATCTGAATTTTTTTCATGGTTTTCCCCCTTGATTGTAAGTGAATAGATCTCATTTGATTTTCACAACAGGTAGGTATTTAGGTTGAATTATCCTTATTTTATAGATGAGGTCAAGTAATTTACCCAAAGTTACACAGCTAGTAAAGCAGTGCTAGGAAGGTTTGATAGGATGCTACCAAGACAGGTAAACCTGGGCAGCCAGAGTAACCTAGGAAAGCAGGAGACATGCGGAGTTACAGAGACATTGAGCAGAAAAAGTAAGGGCATCTAGATAAATTCCACTTGTCATATGGTATATTCTAAGATTAGCCCCCAAGGGAAGTCTTTATGAAGATTCTCAACTGGAGGAAATAGGAAGGAATCCCCAGGACTGCTAATGCTAAATAGAGTCTACCTTGGGCAAAACTGTGTCATTCCATTCATTTATTTATTCATCAAGTTATTCAATTTGCATTTCTTAAGTTCCTCCTATATTCAAGTCCTTGTGGTAAATGTTAGGGAAGATACGAAAGTGTGCTAATGATAAGCTTTCAGTCAAAGACCAGATGATTTGCTAACAGGCATGTAGTAAATGGTATTTTTATTGATACGTGGGTTTCTGAGGTCCTTTCCAGTTCTTAAGACTGTTAAAGACACTGCTCTGAAAGAGTGAAAAATTAGTCCTCTAAATGTATCTCTGCTACCACCCCTGTTGGTGTTTCTCTTCATCCCTTATCCTCCCTTCCCTCAGCCCCTCAATTTTCCTTCTGATGTCCAAAATCCTTGAGTACAATGGACTTATCTGAAATTCCCTAATTTAGTACCCCATTAAGACCTACTCTCCTGAGGTGGTGCCTCCAAATTAGAATAAATTATCCTTCTATCCTCTTTTCCTTTTCCTTAGTACAAACCACTCAGCTAGATATTAGGAGAAAATGATGATGATGATGATGATGATGATGATGATGATGATGATGATGATGATGATTCATATTCATATAGAGCTTTTAGGTACAAAGTCTTTTCCTCATGTGATGGAGGGATTGGATAATGGGGGTTCAGTACTTACAGCATGTTCAATAAATAGCTATTGCTTTTTATTAAGCTGTTGAGCCTTGGTCTCTGACACTACATATGTGACCCTTGAGCAATAAATATGAGCTAATTGATTGACTGATTAGAGCAGATCTAGAAATCCAGAGAATCTTCCAAGGGAGAATCAGTTAAAGAGCTGAGCATGGGGGAAAGGGGAGGGAGAGGAGAAGAGAAGTAGAGGCTGAAAGGAACCACAAGGACCAAAGGATCATAGATATAGAGTTGGAACGGAATTCAAAAGTTATCTAGTCCAATTCCTTCATTTTATAGATGAGGAAACTGAGGTACCAAGGAGCAAGTGATCAATGCTGAACTTGTTAATCTGTTCCCTCTATCCCTTCCAAAGAAGGTAAATCCGATAGTGATTTATTTATTTTGCCTTCTTCCACCCAGAAATGAGAAATTAGTTTGAGTTCTCATATTTCTGATGATGTTTCAGACAGATGCTTTGGTTTATAAATTTGGAAACATACCCAGGCTTTAAAACAACAACACAAAACCTAGATTTTTTTTAAAGAATCATCAAATAACTGAAGGAATATGTAAGTCAACTTGTTCATAACGGAGATCTCTTACAACCTGTTTTTAAGTGAAGCTTGTTTGGATTTTTTATTATTGTTATATCTTCGACCCTTTGCTTCACAGCAAGATAGAATATTGGCCTAGATGGGCCACTGTTCACACCCATTATGGCAATTCCACTGTTTTCAGATATTCTGAACATTTCTTATCTTCTCTTTCAGGAACAGAAATAAAATGCACAGTGACAGATCTTGAACATACACATACATACACACACACACCAGCCATAGCTCATAGAATCACATTATTTAAGAACTTGAAACCACAGGCACAATTTTGTCTAGCCCCTACCTCAACTGCTCAGTTATAGGTGCTGATGTAGGGAACAGCTCTATCCATTTCTTGTTGGTTCCACTGCTGAAAATAGTTCCAGGAAAGTACGATTGGGTTCTAATTCTGACCCTGATCCTAACCCTGACCCTTGGGAAGCAATGTGATGCTAGGCAAGTCAATAACCTCTCTGGGTCTCAGTTTTTCCATATGTAATAAAATGAGGGGGCTGAACTAGAAAGTCTCTAGTGTTCCTTCTACCTCTAACATTCCATGATGCTCAGTGATTCAGACTTCAAAAATCTTGTACTTTTTGCTATTTATTCATTATTGAATTAGGAAGAATTTATTGAGTATCTCCTATGCCCCAAACTATGTCGGGTCTTTGGGGACAGGAGTTTTCTAATCTATAAAAAGCACCTACTTCACAGTGTGATTGTGAGGATCAAATGAAATATTTGTAAAGGGTTTATGCAAATCTTCAAGTCCTATATAAATGTTGATATTATTATAACTGTTACTACGTACTACTACTATTATTATTGTGTGTGATAGTTATTAGATGTATGACTATAGACAAGTCATTTACCTCCTTGACTCTCAGTGTTCTTATCTTAGAAATGTGGATAATAATCCTTGTAGCACTCTAACTCCCTGAGTTTTTGTAAGGCTCAAATGAAACAATGCATGTAAAGGATACTGCAGCTTTGAAGTGCTAGAGATATTTCACCACTGTGTAGCACTGTAACCAGTATTCTGGTTACAGCACTGTAACCTCTATTCAAGAGGAAAGAGTCAAATCTGGGGAGAGAGGGAAATCCTCATGCTTAACCTGTTGGGCAGAAGGGTGATGATGTCTCAAGTTTTCTGTGGTTCTCAGAAACTTGTAGATAATCCTCTATTCCTCAACTCTGCCTCTCTCCGTGGGGCAACACAAACTCATTATCGAGTGTTTGAGGGGCATTGTGTATTTACCAAATCAAAAGGCAGCTTTCAAGCTCCCACCTCTGGCTATCTCCTCCCTGATTTTGCTGTTTCCTGGGTTTTTCTCCATTTAGCTGTCCCATCAGAAGTAAGGACCACTAACAGCTTCTCAACTTGGGCAAGTGGATTCATAACTTGTTCTGGCAATGAGAAACCTACCATCACCACACTACTCTGGTGTCTCTCTCATTGTCGATGTGGAATTCCCTTTTCATAGCTGGGTCATGCCATTTCCTCTTTCAGTCCCCTCATCAGACACTGAATTTGACCACTCCCCTCTTCCTGGTCTGGTCCTATAGCTACAGAGAGTGGTGGCAGAGTAAGGTTATTTACCTAAATGTCAGTTATTATTTTACAGAGTAGGAAACAGAGACCCAGAGGGGTTGCTTTTGCTTTAAATAATTGGAACTGTGCCAACATTATGGTAGGAGTCATCATTTAGATGACTTTTAGGTCACTTCTAGGATTAATTTTTAATCCCAGAGATTCTCTCTGATTTAACTTCTAGCCACACCAGGTTACTATTTACTGAATTATGTGGTGACAGTAATACTGTGTAGCTCTACTGTGGCATAGTAGAAAAAGCTCTGGGCTAAACTGTCACCTCCTGTGGGCAGACTTTATTCATCCCCACCAACCTCCCACCCCAAACTGAAAGTATTTTTTCTCTCCTTCCTCAAATGTCCCTAGAACACTTTGGATATTTTTTTTCCATCAGTGCCTATATTATTCTTGTGAGAGTACTTATTTCAACTACTTCCATCTCCTCATTAGAATGTAAGCTCCTTGAGATAATCTATCACTTTTATTTTTATATCCTTAGCATGCTTTTCTGCCAGTAGAAATACTTGAAAAACATTTGTTGTTTGTTGAATTAGTCTGAGAATCAAGATACCAGGGTTGTAGCGCTAACTCTGCCACTAGCAAGATGGGTGACCTTGGATTAGTCACCTGTCTTGGACTCAAGTTACACATCTGTAAATCTAGGGGGTTGGATTACCTTACCTCTAAGGTCCCTTCTAGATCTGGATTTGTTTTATTCCACCCCCCCCAGCCCCGCCCAGAACACCAATTACATGTTTAATTTAGTGAGCAGGAATAACAGGAATTGGAACATGAGAATTCAATATTGCCCTATAATTGGAGAGAAAGAACATATGGAAAACTCCAAAGGACATTCTTCTACAGTGGAAACAAATATCCCCATAAGAGTAGGAGGGTTTGAAAAACTTCCATTCAAAGGATACACTCCCAGGACAGCACAGACCAGTTTAGAGACTTGCTGGGACTCAGAAAGGGGTGGAGGCAATAAATTCAAAGCCATACCAATTGTGTCCTGATGTTCTTCAGTTCCCTTACAACCCTTGAGTTTCCAGATTTCCGTGTGCTGAGTTTTGGTACATACATGGAACTCTTTCTCAGGTATTTCAGTAGAAAAGCAATTTTCAAGTCAGCCAGAAATAAACATAATTGCCCTTGAGAATGTAAAAGGCAATATAAAGGGATGTAAGAAAAAGGATGAAAGACAAAATATCCAGTAGAGAAAGGCTGAATATAAGCCTGGTTCTTAAACGTATAAACCAACAGCAAGATTAATAGTGATAGAAGAAAAAATTAGTAAAAAAAATTTAAGATAATGTAGTAGACGAACATTATGCTATGTAAAGAAAATTTAAAATTCCCAACGAGAAAGAAAATTCTGTGGATACCACAAAGATCATAAAATAACAGAAAGAAATTTCAGAAGAGTTTAAAAGAGAAATATAATTTCTAAAAGAAGACATTATTATGGAAAATGATTAAGAAAGTAGAGCCCTCAAAGTGAAATTAACCAAGATAAACAGAGTATAGAATTTAGAGAAAATATCTGAGATGAAAATACTCCAAAATCAGTAGAGATACTGAAAAAGATAATGAAAAATTTAGAATTCAACAATATAGAAGAAAATTTGGCAGAAGAGAATAAAAAGACATTAATTTTGAAAGAGTACATGAATTCTATATAAGTAAAAGAGATTAGCCTTGAAGATTTGATGTGCAAAGATAATAAGATCATAAGTCTCCCAGAAGAACATGATAATTTTTTAAAAATCTGGATATTTTAAAATAATCTGAAAAATAATATGAGAAAAAAATGTCCTGAACCTTTACATTCATGCAACGAAGTACTGATCAAAATCATAGATCATCTCCAAAGAAAAATCTGCACATTAAATTCCTCTGCAAGATAAACATCCATAGCCCTACGCCCATTTCTTCATCTATGAAAGAATATCAGTTGAAATAATTCAGGATTCCTCTACAGTCACAATAAATCAGAGAAAAGAATAGATATAGGCCTATGCCTATAGACAGAGATACACACATACACATATACATGTACCTATTTATTACTGCTGAAAATCATCGATAAAAATATAGAAAGTCCTTCAACTAAAAAGATGTATTTGAGGCACTACACAAAAAGATTTAAAAAGAACATTGAGTTTACAATGATTCTAAAAAAGATAAAACTAAAAAGGCGAGTATAGCTATTTTTAAAAAAGACTGATCAGTGAAATAAATTCCCTCATTTTTATATATAGGCTATTGTTTAAAAAATTAGATTGATGATTAAAGGAGAGAGGAATCAGGCCAAAAAGCACCTAAGGAACTAAAAATTTAAGGGAAAGAACTGAATTAATATTATTTAAACTACCTCCCACACTTACCTAGAAATTATTCAATAACTTAAGTAGGGAGGACGACACATTGAAAGCTTACTTGGGGGGAGGGGGAAGAGACAACTCCCAACCTACCTTATAAATGAACAAAGAAAGGATGGTAAATCCTTCAGTCTTTCAATAAAAGCAGATACTGTGAGAGAACAAAATGAAAAGAGTGAATGGGAAGAACTGGGATGGGGGAAATGACAAGTCTCAGCCTCAAAGGAAAAATGAAAAGGAGTCATTTAACACTCTTTCTTCCTTTCTCCCTTTGCCCCTGACACCATCCCTTCTCCTCCTCTACAGAAGTTGCTCCTTCAATTATCCTCTGTCTTTCCCTAGTTTTCAACCTCTTTTATCCACTAGCTTCTTCCTTCTTGTCTACAGATATACCCAAATTTTCCCTGTCCCAGAAAGCCTTCACATGGTCCTACTGTATATTATATAGTATATTATGTATAGCATATTATATATAGTATATTAGTCATATATTTTTTCTTTTATTTAACAGCTAAATTCCTATTTTTAAAAAGCTGTCTATTCATTGCCTCAGCTTTCTCACCTACTACTTATTCCTCAAAGCCTTGAAATCTGCTTCCCATCCCCATCATTTCATTGAAATTGCCCTTTCCAAGATCATCAGTTATTTTATTGTTAATCTTATGACCTTTCCTTGGGTCACACCCAACTTGGCCTCTCATTGGCATTTGATGCTGTTGTCCATCCTCTCTTGATGTATATTCTCTCCTCTCTGGATTTTTGTGACATTACTCTGTTGTGCTTCTCTTATTCTATCTGTCTGATCAATCCTTAGTTTCTTCTGGAGTATAATTATCCATATTACTACCCCTATGCTTAGCCTCTCCTTCCCCTTGATATGTGTGGGTGTACACCAAAGTTCTGTCCTGAGTCCTTTCCTTTTCTTTCACTACAATATCTCTCAGTGATCTCACAAGGTCTCAGGATTCAATTCTCATCTATATGCAGCTAATTCCCCAAATCACAGGTCCAGTGGTCATCTCTCTCTTGAGTTTCAGTCCCACATTGTGAATTGCCTATTAGTCATCTCAAGCACATGTTCTAAGCAGAACTTATCTTTCCCCATAAACTCACATCTCTTAACTTCCTGAATTGTCACAGTTGCCACCATTCTTCCAGTTATTCAGGTTTAAAACCCTGAAGACACCCTTAATATTTCCTTCTCCCTCACCTACCCATATCCAATCAGCTTCCAAGTCTTAATCATTGTAGTTCCTCAGCATCTTTCACACTCACCACCTTCTCTCTACTCACTCCACAATCACTATAGTTGAAGCCTTCTTCACTTCTAATTTGATCTCCAATTTGGTCTTCTAATTGATCTATCTCTGCAATTAAAAGAGCTGCCAAATTGATATTCCTAACTAGCAAGTCTAATCCTGTGATTCCCTAGTTCAAGAAGTTTTTTCTTTTATTTTGGAGGCAATCAGGATTAAGGGATTTGCTCTGAGTCACACAGCTGGTAAGTGTCTGAGAGAAGTTTCTTTTTTATTTAAAAATTTTTGTTGATATCTTTTGTCTTTACATGACCAAATGTATCTCCCCAGCCCTGACAACAAATGAACCTGCATAATGAAGAAGGTTAAAAAGAAAAAAAGCAGTTGCACAAAATTAACCAATGCATCCATTGAATCTGATGTCATAGGGAATGTTCCACATTCACAGTTCCTCACCTCTGGGAGGTGCATTTTCTTATCTCTTCTCAAAGCTAAATTTTGTCATTACAATTACAAAGCAGTCAGTTTTGTTGGGTTATATTGTTGCGATTTTAATTTACACTGATGTAATCACTGAATATACAGTCTTCCTGGTGTACTTAATTTTGTATCAGTTCATATAGATCTTCTCTGTATTCTTCATAGTCATCATTTTTTATGAAGTAGCAACATTCCATTACATTCAGATGCTACAATTTGTTTAGTCATTCCCCAATCAATAGGCATCTATTTTTTAAATCTTTTTGCTACCACAAAAAGTACCACTATGAATTTTGTGGCATATGTGGAGCCTTTTTTCCTGTCTTTGACCTCCTTGGGGTACATGCCTAGCAACAGGATCTCTGGGTCAAAGGGTATAGACATATAAATTACTTTCTTAGTCCAATTCCAAATTGCCTTCCAAAATAATTGGACCAATTCACACACCTACCAATAGCATATTTTGGGTGCCTGCCTTTCCACAGTTTCTCTGTTATTGAGGATTCCCTACTTTTGCTCTCTTCTAATTTGCTTGGTGTGAAATGAAACCTTGTTAACTTGTTTTCTCTTAGTAATGACATGCAGCAATTTTATAAGGTTGTTCATAGTTTATAATTCTTTTGAGAAATATTTGTTCTCCTTTGGCTCAGTGGGGAATAGCTATTGATCTTAAATATTTGTATTAGTTCTTTATATATCTTAGATAACAAGTCCTCATCAGAGACACATGATGCAAAGATTGTAATTCCAATTGATAGCTTCCCTTCCTATCTTGGTCAATTTTGGTTTCTGTTTGTTTGTTTTTGCTTGAGATGAGGATACAAAACCTTTCCAATTTCATGTAATCAGAAATATCTGTTTATCTTTTGTGATTGCCTATATCCTTTGTTTGATTAAGAACTCTCCCCACAGACTTTTCATATGAAAGGTATCAGCCCTTGCTCTTTTCTAATTTTTCATGATACGGCCTTTAATATTTAGGTTGCTTATCTATTTTTGTATTATTATCATGAATGGTATAAGATATTTTTCTAAACTTAAATTCTAACAAATTTGTTTTCCCAGTAATTCTTTATAAAAAGAAAGTTCTCCTCTGAGTAATTTATATTCTCATTTATCAAACACTGGATTACTGAGTTAAATTATTCCTGATTCTTCCTTACCCACTTTTCTATTTTTTAAGCAGTACTAAACAGTTTTGAGACATTTTATACATAGATACCTGTTAAATTATAAAATAGTAATGGTCAAAATTCCAAAAGTTAAAATTATAAAGCAGGACAACAATGAACAAAATGAGTTTGTGGCTGCTGCTGCTGTTGCTGGGTCCCAACGGGTCCCAATAACAAAGAAAGAGCAGTTACTCATCTCTCTATTGCAGGCAATATTAAGATAAATAAAATGTGGTCTCAAAGAATCTCAGACTGGAGACTTTTATGGCATAAGAAAAGTCACAGTTCATTGACATGATTGAGAAACAGGATTTCTTGTCTTCTTTCCTTTGGCTTTTCGCAGCTACTTCCCAACACACATCCTTTACTCCAATTCAATGGTCCCCCTACTGGGAGAAGAAATGAGACTGGTGACCTGCACAGCCTTCCCTCACTCAAAACAAAGTCAAGTGCAAGTCACGTCATCATTTCTCTGATGGCATGGTCTTCTTCGGCAAGGAAGGATGAACACAATGGTCCCCCTACTGCCAAATACTCACTCTCATATCTTTGCTCTTATGTCTCCCCCAACCATTACCCTTGTCACTCCTACCCAGAATGCTTTCCTTCCATTGATTTTGTCTCATCCATCCTTAAGGCCCAAATAAAATCTTATTCCTTCCTGAAAAATTCAGCTATAACTGTTCTTGACTGCCCTTTAAATGAACTTTTAAAGCATGAATCATCTGTACCTCTTAGCACTTAAGTATACACTGGCTCAAACTGTTTTCTATTTGTTTTCTTCCATGTAGATTAGTCTTGTCCTTTCAATTAAAGACTCTTATGAGTTCCCTATCTCCTTTATCCCCCATAGCACCTCATAAAGCCCAGGGCACAGAGACACACTCAGTAAATACTGATTGGTTCATTATACAGAAACCCAAAGTAGTATCTCCCAGGGAAGAGTTCTAGATGAGATAATTCAGGGACATGATAGCTTCTATAAAATTTGAATCAAAATGATCATAAATAACTACAAAAGTCCAAGATGAGAAAAACACATGGATAAAATTCTGATCTCTTACATATGGGTCCTAGATACCCTTAGCACCAGAGCCTTCTTAGTGAGGATAAGGAGCAAAAGCGGTTCATAACTCAATTTAAGGCAATATTTACTGTGTACTAAATGCAAGGCATTGGGCTTTTGGGTGAGAAACCTGTGACCTCCAGGCTACATGTGGCCTTCTAGGTCCTCAAGTGAGGCCCTTTGACCAAATCCAGTCGGAGGGCCATACTAGAGGGTCATATATGGCCTGGAGGCCGCAGATTCCTCACCTCTGAAAATATACCCTGAGGATACAAAGGCAAAAAATGGAAAACAGCTACTGTCTTCAAGAAGCTTGCATTCTACTGGGGAATAATGGGATATAATAGGACTGGGCTTGTGATTTCATTGGTATAGGGAACTAAGCGGTGCAGTGAATAGAACACTACACAAGGGTGTGGACTTAGAGTCAGGAAGACCTGAGTTTGAATCTGACCTCAGATCTTTACCTTTTCTTTCCCAAACTTGGGAAAGTCACTTAACCTCTTCCTGCCTCAGTTCCCTCTTCTGGGGGGTAATAATAGCACCTGCCTGACATGGATCAAATGAAAAAACACATGTAAAGCACTTTGTAAACCCTTCCAATAAGGGAGAAGAAGTGGTCAGGAGGAGGAGGAGGAATTCTAGAGTGCCTATTGTGTGCCAGGCACTATGCTAAGCACTTTCTGAAAATATTATTACAATATTAAAAAGATAAATAACCCCACATAATTTGGAGATCGGGTGACTTTCCCTTCTGGTGGATGTTATATAGAAGAGCCCTACTTTTAGGGCAAACTTCCAAGTATTTTTCAAAATGAGAGTTACAGAACTACCTGGTCAATGTCTGAGGCTGCATTAGGGAAGCAGACATTTCTTTACAGTCACTCTAGTCAATAAATAACAAAATATTGGAAGGAGAATAGCACCTCTAACCATTTGTGCTGCCCCACCAGATGTAAGGAATTCCCACAGCAATTCCTAATCAAAGGCTCCATCTGTGTCTTATGCAGGATTTATTTCAGGGTAGGCTCCACCCCCAAGGCAGCATACTTATAAAGTGAATTTCAGTGAAATGCTTCATATTATGTGAAACCATCTATCTGGCTTCAGTGTCCACTCATCCATTTTGGAAGGTGCTGAAGAATAAATTATGTTACCAGATGGTCAATATTTTTTTTCAAATTTGGGGTTTATGGAAGGAGGGTCACAGGAGAAGAGAATTTAGGTTCCCCAAAAATATATGATAGCATTCAATTAACTACAAACCTTTGCTATGGTGACAAAAGCTCATATTTATCCAGCCCCATACAAGGTGCAATTCAGCAGACAGCGAGGCTGTTGGAGAGAGCAAAGCCATACCTTCACATCTGTTTTCCCTATTTTGCCAAGAAGCACTCATTTTTCTTCTTTTTAATAATTTGACCTGTTTTACTTTCTGGCAGAGGACCCTGGGAAGCTGAGCACTGGCTTCTCTGGACTCATTCCAACTCAAGGAGTCAGAGGGAAGTGAGAGGAGGAAGAGAGGGTGGAGGGAAAAGGCAGGAGAAGAGAGAAAGAGAAGGAAGGGGAAGGAGAGAACTGAATATGTCTTCTTGCTTAGCTGAATATCTAGGCAAGTTTGTTTGTGTTTCTCCTACACAATCCAAATCACATAGGATTTATTCCAGGTCGTCCAGTTAGAAAGTGTCCCAGAAACTGTAATCAGGGTAGCCTGACTGCTCCAGGAAAGTTCTGCCGTTATTTACACAGCTCTCTAAATGTTCACAGGGCTGCAGAAATGACTAAATGTTAGAGTTTTGCATAGACTGTCACACATGTTAACATTCAGCAAATAAGAGAGACAGTGTCAAAAGATTTCCACCAGCAACCTATCTTTCAGAAAAGGAAAACATGTTAGCCCAAGTCCCATGGATTTTCTTTGCCATTTTCTTTTATCTTGTTTCATCAGACTCCATTTCTGCTTCTCCTTCCTTGGTTTTGTTAGCCAGGGATATAACTACATTCCCTTCTGTCCCACATAGCCCAAGGCAGAGAGAGTATTTTCCTTTCTAGAATATTTCCAGTATTACTCTCTGTTTTAGAGCAGGAAGCAGGGCTGGATCTCAAAATCAGAGATGGTGGCTCAGGTGCTTCTGAAAGACTTCATCTTTGGAATCATCCTTTGACAATTCAAATGGAAGTATTTCAATTTTCTGTCATGGTGCTGATAGACGGCAGACATTGGCACAGGAGCCACCTTGCATGGCATGCCTTCATCAAAGAAGGTGCTATGCTCAATGAGCAAAGCAGAATTTCAGAAGCACAAAGGAAATGTCAGATGGCCAAATCTAGAGACATCTCCATCCCAAATGTTCAAAGGACTATTTGGACCCAACCTGTCGTAGAGCCTTCTGATCTCAGTTGTATCTGATCAGTGGATTGATCAGCCACAGTAGAACACACTGTACCTTGACCTCAACATTGTGATGTCATTGACTGTCTTTAAGCATGAAGGACAAACAACTTTCATCCACCTGCTACTGAACTTATAATTTCCCCCCAAAGGTGATAGTTTCCAATCAGATTCCGAATTGTGCAGACAGCTGCAAATATAGATGAAATGTTCTTTTGTTAATGATCATTGTTACATGAAGAATATTGTAAGAAGATCCAGAGTGCAGAAAATCCAAGACAGCAAAATGCAGAGCTGGGAAAACAGCAGGGATCTTCTGGTTCCTATTTCAAATATGGTTAGTGAAAGTTCCTCAAGGGGACACTAACTACTATTAAGCTTGAAAAGGTACCAATGTGATCCAACCATTCTGGAGAGCAAATCGGAATTATGCCCAAAGGGCAATCAAGCTGTGCATACTCTTTGATCAGCAATACCACTTCTAGGGCTGCATCCCAAAGAGATCATAAAAAAATGTAAAAAGTCCTACTTGTACAAAAATATTTAGAAGAGAGAATTCTGGAAAGATGGTAGAGTAGGTCAGAAAATTCCAAACTCTGACTTCTCAATGAGGGTGGGTGGGGAAGGGGGAAGGGAGAGAATGTGGAACTCAAAGCTTTAAAAATGAATGTTAAAAATTGTTTTTACATGCAACTGGGAAATAAGATATATGGACAATGGGGTATAGAAATGTTGCCCTACGTGAAAATGGAAGGGAAGGGGATTGGGGTGGTGGTAAAACAAGGGAGGGCAGATTGAAGGAAGGGGTAATCAGAATACACACTGTCCTGTGGTGGGGAGAGGAGAGAATTGGAAAGAAATTTTGAAATTCAAAATTTTGTGGAAATGAATGTTGAAAACTGAAAATAAATAAATTTAATTTAAAAAAAAAAGAAAATTCCAAGCTCTCCAGATTTCCCCCACAAACAAGATAAAATAGCACTTCAAGACATATATAAGAGTGATGAAAATAAACAAGAGTTGGAGCAGAACAGCAAAAGATCTAAAGAAAAATCCCAGGACCAAGGTTTGGTCCCTACAAATAGTAAACACTTCCAGGCTAATTCTATTGACACAGCAAACTCTGGGGCTAGCTAGTTTAGTAGGTAGCTTGAGCCACAGCAACTGGAAATTACACTTCCTGGACGGTTTCAGGATCAAAAAGAGAAATCAGTAAGAATGACTGGACTACCTGAAAGCTACAATTTAAAAAAAAAAAAGGATCTTGATACAATCGTACAAGAAATAATTAAAGAAAAGTATCCTGAAGCATTAGAACAAAAGGGGGAAGTGGAAATAGGGGAAAAAATCACCAGTTTCCACCTAAAAGAGATTCTACCAGAAAAACCTATAGGAATATCATAGTCAAATTCTGAAACCCCCAGTTCAAGGATAAAATATTACAAGCAACAAGAAAAAACTATTTAAATATAGTAATTAGAATCACACAAGACCTAGCAGCTACCACACTAAAAGACCGCAGGTCTTGGAACACTATATATTAAAGAGCAAAAGAAGCTGGATTACAACCAAAAATATCATACCCAGCAAAGGTAAGCATAATCCCGAACCAAAAAAAAAAATGGACATTACATGAATTATCAGACTTTCAGGATTTTCTTTAAAAAAATACAATCAACTTAATAGAAGGTTTGACATATAAGATACAAGAAAAATATGCGTGTGTGTTTGTCCTTTGTTGCCAAAGAAGACCATGCTATCAGAGAAATAATGACATGACTTGCACTTGACTTTGTTCTGAGTGAGCTGTGCAGGTCACCAGCCTCACTTCTCCTCCAGAGCCATCTGAATCCAGTCATCAGGATGACTGGAGATGACCCTGGATGAGGCAATTGGGGTTAAGTGACTTGCCCAAGGTCACACAGCTAGTGAGTGTCAAGTGTCTGAGGTGAGATTTGAACTTAGGTCCTCCTGACTCCTGCACTGGGGCTCTATCCACTGAACCAGTGCTCTCTCCACTGCACCACCTAGCTGCCCGCAAGAAAAATATAAGATACATATCAAAGACTAACTACAAGGGACTCAGTAAGGACAGACTGTTTACCTCTTATATGAGGAAATATAAAACATTACATCTAAGGTTGTTATTAGTAATTGGGTAGTTCATAAGGAGGATTGGGGTAGACCTGAGTATGACAGGATTTGAAGAAGTAAGACCATTTAGGAACAGGTCAAAAGAGTAATTACTTTATACAAATAAGGTGCAAGAGGAAGATCCGACACAGAGGAATTAGATGGGGGCTGCTAATTCTAGAACCCTACTTCCATCGAAAATGGATTTGAGACAACAATACATACATACACACACATACACACATATTTATGCATAAAAGTCTTCTAAATTCAGAAAGAAATAAGAGACTAAGGGGATATGGAGTGGGGAGAGGATAAGATAGGGATTTTTAGAGAGGAGGGTGAGGGAATAGGGAAAGGGGGGACCTAATAGAAGGGTGCTTATATTAATGAGAATAAGGGAGAGACCCTAGAAGGAGGGTAGATTAAGTAATAAGAGGGCAAGCATATAGAAGTAAAGTAGAGGAGTGAGGAGGGATAGGAAATAAGAGATACATGCAAACATAAAGATCAAGAGTAGAATTTATTACAGGAAAAAAACAGAGGTAGTAATCAGGATCTCACACAAAGTTAAAGCTAAAATAGATCTAATCATAAGAGAAAAGTAGGGAAACTATACTATATGTCAGCCATATTAATCAATATTGTCTTAGACTATTTAAAATAACTAGGCAGGACAAGACTAGAATATTGCTGTGGTGTAGAAAATGATGAGTTGCTGGATTTAGAAAAATAAGGAAAGATTCAGATTTATGAAGGAAGAGGTTATAACCCACCCTCAGAGAAACAGAGGACAAATAGGTATAATATGGTCTTACATAGATGCACATGAATGTATATGTCTATATAGGACTATGATAATAAATATGTAAGTATATATATGTAAGTATATTATGTAAGTGCACTTATGTATGTGTACATGCAAGTATGTATCTTTTTGTGTATATGTGTATATATGTATGTATGTATGTTTGTAAGTGTATACATATATGTGTGTACATGTATATATGTATATTGTGTATGTATATAAAATATCTGAGTTTAATTGTACCTTCTTGGGGGAGAAGACAGGGAAGAAGAGGGAAAGGAACAAAGTAAAAAGGTACACAGCAGAGAACAAAAAATATCTACAGGGAAGAAAAGAAAAGCAGACATCTTTAAGCACAAGTGCAGAGTATTCTATAAGCCTTCTTGAAATGGAAATTTATTGCTGTATATTTTGAATCCTCTCTTGTACTCTGCTGTGCACATGGCAATGCTTTTCTTCTTATTTTGTATTTAAGTTTTAATATTTAGTTTATAATATGTTTCTTTTTCTTTTCCTATTGTGTATTTAAGTTTAAAATTAATTGGTTAAAAATAAATAAAATTTAAAACATTTATAGCAGTTTTTTTGTGGTGGCAAAGAATTGGAAATCGAGAAGATGCCCATCAATTGGGGAATGGATGAACAAGTTGTAGTATATGAATGTAATGGAATACTATTGTGCTATAAGAAAAGATGAGCAAGCTGATTTCAGAAAAGACATATGAACTGATGCAAAGTGAAGTGAACAGAACCATTGTATTGTACACAATAACAGCAACATTGTATGATGATCAACTGTGATTGACTTAGCTCTTCTCAGCAACACAATGATCCAAAACAATTACAAAAGACACATAATGAAAAATTCTATCCACCTCCAGAGAAAGAATTGATGGAATATGAATGCAGAGCAAAGCATACTATTTTCACTTTTTTGTGTTTTTTTCTTTTTTTCTTCTTTCACAACATGACAAATATGGAAATATGTTTTACGTGATTGTATCTATGTAACTTATATAAAATTGCCTGTCATCTTAGGGAGTGGGGAGTGGAAGAGTGAGGGAAAAATTTGGAATTCAAAATTTTATTTAAAAAAGAATGTTAAAAGTTATCTTTACGTGTAATTAGAAAAAACATAAGATAGTATTTTTTTAAATGCTGATTTAAAAAAGATACCAGTGTACACTGGATGAACATCTGGATGAATGACTCCTTAATTTCCTCACCTCTGGAGGTCAGTTTCATCCTGACCCAGGCTCCAAGGAACAAATCCATAGATCAAAGTTCTAAAACTGGAAGAAATTTCAAATGCCACTGAGTCCAAACCCCTCATTCTACAGACAAAGAAACTGAGGCCCAAGGAGGTTAAGTGACTTGCCTGGGGCAGGTACAGAATGACCTCAGGAGTAATAGCTCATTTAGAGGGCTGTGGACCTTAGGGAACATGAAGTAATGCATATAAAGTGGGTGGTGAATGTCAAAGTCATGTATGAAATATCAGTTTTATCATGTTATGATCATACATTTAGAACTGAAGAGGACCTCAGAAGTCCAACACCTCAATTTTATTGATGAGAAAATGGAGGCCCATCAGTTAGGGAATTTGTCTAAGGTCACATGCTTTTAAGTAACAGAGCTGGGGTTTGAGCCTAGGTTCTTTGATTCCAAATCTCTCTTTCCACTGAGCCACAGAGCTAGAAGAGATCTAAAAGAGTATGTAGTCCAACCCTCTCATTTTACAGATATGTTCACATCACTTTGAGTAGAAGAGATCCATAGAGCCCTGACTGAACCATCTCCCTAGGCTGTAGTTTCCAGGGGGGCAATTGGGGTCTATTAGCCTGGAAATGCTCTATTACGCAGGCTGGTCCTAGGTTAACATGATGTATTCAGAGATAAGTACTGTCCTACTTTGAGTCCCTCTTTTCTTCTTCCATCTTTTCCCCTTCAACATCTGGCAACATCTGAAGGTTCCTCCCCCTCCAGAACCCCAGACTCTACCTGAGAGCATCTTCACCAGTGTCATCTGTGAAACAGCCCTTTCCCTCTGTAACATCAAACTGTGCCAGTCTCTTATAAAGGAAGAGCTAATTGGATAAATTAACTGGTGCTGATGTGATAATAATTTCATCTTGCATTTTCAGCTTTCTCTCCTCACCTTTAATTCTTACAAACTTCCTATGAGGTATGCAGGGCAAATACTGTTATTTCCATTTTACAGATGAGATTATTTGAGTGACTTGCTAAAGGGACACACAAATTAGTAACAGAAGTAAGACTCATAATTCCCAGGTTCGGTGCTCAGCTGTTAAACGGCTAATACCTTAATCTTCTCAGCACAGAGCAACAGCATTTAATTTTCAGAAAACCAGGTGCTTTCAGTAAGAAGAGTAATACTAAATATTGAGCAGTACTAATTGTTAAGAATTGCAGTCACTTACTGGGTAATGAAAAGGCTGCTTTTAGATAGGCAGACCTCTTCCTTTCCTTTCAAATCTAATTAGATATATCAGTCTAGCTCATTTTTCCTTTCCCCAAAGTTTTCTCAGGATGTAGTTTCCTAGTGTAATGCAAAGGAAAGACTCTTAGATTCAATCAGAAGATCAGGGTCCCAGTCGAAGACTAACTAGCTACCTGTCTGACCTTGGGCAAGTCACTTAGTCTCTACCAGGGTTCCACCTACCCAATCTGTAAATGACGGGACTGGACAAGAAATCTCTCAAGTCCTTTCTAGATCTAAATCCTATAATGCTGCTCTTTACCTGGATATAAATGTGGAGTTAAAAATAGTGATTTGTCTTAGCTTTCCATGCCTCTTTGGGCTTTCAATTCAATTTAAAAATTTTTGAAGTATCAGATGTATGTAAAACAGTGTGCCAAGTTCTGGCAAGGTTTAGCTAAGGTAGGTTCCCTGACTTCAAAGAGTGTCTAGATTAGATCGGGGAAATGACGCATACATAAGCAATTATAATACAAACCAACACATAAAGGACCAAGAGAGGTACAAACGACATGCTGCATCAGGTCTGAGGGCTTCCTGGATGGCTTACCGTTTGACTCGAATGAACAAAGCATGGATGTGGGAAAATACGGGGCATATATGGGGGGGTCAGTGAGTCATCCAATTTGGTTAGAATGCCAAGTATAATGAAGAGACAAAGTATGAGACAAAGTTGGAAAAGTATACGTGATTGCAAATTACCTCAAACACCAAACATAGGTGTTTATGCTTTCCTTGTTGGGCAATAGAAAGCCGGTGAAAAGTTTGGAGTAGAGGAATGGCTTATAAGTTGATCTGTGGATAAAAAGGAGAGATCTCATTCACCACCTTGAACTTCCCGATCGTCACCTAGGCTAATTAGGCTAACAATGGCATCATATGATCATGCAGCTGTAGTTTAAAAGGATCTTCGAAGTTATTTAATCCAACCGGATCCTAGGTTAACATGATATATTCAGAGTTAAGCATTGTCCCACATTGACTTCCTCTTCTCTTCTTCCATGTTGCCCAAAGTCACAAAAGTAGTTTTTGGCAGAGCTGGGACTAGAACTCAGGTCCTTATGACCCCAAATTCAGCTCCTTTCCCACAGCACTACGCTTTGCAGACACTACTCATGAGAAATGTTCTTATCACAGACTACATAACAAAAGTAGAATCCTTCTACAGAACTGGACTGCCCTTGGAGGTATCTGGGCATTTGTCCAGTGGTCTGAAGGGTGGCTCATACTTTACAGGATGAAGGGTGGGTAGACAGTACAAATATCCTGTTGTCCCACCTCCTTCCTGCATCCGAGATATCTATCATCAATGCCTCCTAACTTTCCCTTGGCCTTTCAAGCTCCACCCAATGACCTGGCATCACAAAATTAGCCTGGCTTTCTGGGTTCAGGGGAGGCTACTCATAGTTTTCCACTAATATTAAAGAAGGATGCCACCTGGTGGGAGAAATGGAGCTTATTACATACTCTAATTAAACAAGTCCAAAACCATTCCAGAGCTTCAGTGAAATCATAATCCTTAACAAAGATGGAACACACTTTTTTCCCCTTATTTTGAAAGAAGTTACGCAAATACTATGTTAGTCTTCATTCTAATGAAGGGCTTGCTCTCTCCCAGAATGAGGAAGTCAGGAATAGCTTTTCTCATGGTATATCTGGTCCCATTGGAAGTAAGCTTGTGTAATTTTCCAAGAGCAAATATCCTCATGGGACACCCTCCTTCCTCATTCCTCATACAGAGGACAGCTCACAGGGTTTGATTGGATTGGACAGGCAGCTGAACTTTGGGAACTCCTGATTGTCAATTCCCTCATCACTGTGTGGTAGGAAAGCAAACAATCCCATAGGACCAAAAGAATAGGAGAAACTAAGTGAGCAAAACATGGAAAAAGGAACTAGGATTTCTGGTAGTGGAACCAAGATATCAGAGCAAAACAAGCACTCAGTCAAGCTTTCCCAGGATTCTTCTCCAAACAACCTCAAATCAAATGTGGCAGAGACAACAGAAGGTCAGGGTGAAATATTCTTTCAGCTCAAGATAACTTAGGAGATCAGAAAGAGAGATCTGTGACCCAGGGATGGAGGCTGATTCAGAATCCATGCGGATGAAACACCAGTCATGGGACTAGGTGTATTGAAAGGTGTATTGAAAGCCACCACAGAAAATGAAGTAATAACAGTATTAAATATATAGAACTATATAACAAAGCAGCAGAAATTTCAGGAGCTCTCAAGCCAGAGATAGGTTGGGGACCTGGCAATTGGTCGGAAAGAAATTATAAGGGACCCCTGTGCCAGCACTCGACACAGGACTAGGCACTATTTGGCAGCTCCACTGCCTATACCACTTCTGGATCATAGTACAAGGGCAGAAAGGAGCATTTTTAGTCAGCAGGGAATGAGAATCCTGAGAACCAGTATTGCTTTTGTTTCCAAAGGAATGAGGGTCCTGAGGAGCAATCCTAGTTACAATCCCAAGAGATCAGAGGTCCTTTCCAGGGTAAGGACCAGAGTGGAGACCAGGAAAGTAGTGACCACAACTCTTCTCAGATCATACAACCTTGGAAGGACTGAAAACTCCCAAGCCCCCAGAACTAGCTCTGAAAACAGCAGTGTAAAAAAAACTACAGCTTGAGACAGTCTTTCTCCACTCTCCATGCCAGAAACAGAGTCCAAATTTAACATAAAGTTCTAAGTCAGGAATGTTGTTGAAAAATGAACAAACAAACAAAGAACCTGATCATAAAAAAAAAAAAATCTATAGTGACAGGAAACATCAAGACACAAACTCAGAAGAAGAAAATAAAGTTAAAACACCTTAAAGCAAAGCCCTAAGGGGAAAAAAATGAGTTGGACACAAGTCCAAAAAGAATTACTGGAAGAGCTAAAAAATTATTTTCAAAATCAGAATGGTAGAGAAAAAAATTAAGAAATGAGAGCAAAGGAAGAAAATTATTAAAATGCAATTTACAGCATAGTAAAAGAGGCACAAAAATACTGAAGAAAATAATGCCATAAAAAAAAAAAAAACAGAATTGGCCAAATGGAAAAAAGTACAAAAATCTCACTAAAGAAAATAATTCTTTAAAAATTAGGATTGGATAGCTGGAAGCTAGTGACTTCATGAAACATCATGAAACAATAAAACAAAGTCAAGAGAATGAAAAGATAGAAGAAAATGTGAAATATATCATGAGAAAAACAACTCTCCTGGAAAACAGATGGAGGAGAGATAATTTAAGAATTATTAGGCAACATGACACTATATTTTAAGAAATTAGCAAGGAAAACTGCCCTGATATCCTAGAACTAGAGCATAAAACCCAAGTTGAAAGAATCCACCTGAAAGATATCCCAAGATAAAAATTCCCAAGATATTATAGCCACATTTCAGAGCTCCAAAGTCAAACAGAAAATGCTTCAAGCAGCCAAAAACCACTCAAATGCTGTGGAGCTGCAGTCAGGATAACACAAGATTTAGCAGCTTCTTTGTTAAAGGATCAGAGGGTTTGGAATATGGTATTCCAGAGGGCAAAGGAACTAGGATTACAATCAAGACTCACCTACCCAGCAAAACTAATTTTAATAATTCAGGGGGAAAGTGAAAATTTAATGAAATAGAGCACTTTCAAGCATTCTTATTGAAAAGACTAGAGCTAAATAGAAAATTTGACTTTCCAAGACAAGATTCAAGAGAAGCATAAAAAGGTAAATATGCAAGGGACATCATAAGATATGTGACAAGATTAAACTGCTTACATTCCGACCTGGGAAGATACTTGTAACTTCTAAGAACTTTATGATTATTTGGGCAGTTAGAAGATATATACATAGATAGAAGATGTGATATAATTATGCAAGGATGATATAAAAAAATAAAATTAAGAGGTGAGAAAGAAGGATGTACTGGGAATAGGGGAAAGGGAGAGATAGAATGGGAAAAATTATCTCATATAAAAGAATTGTGAAAGAAAGAGCTTTTAAAGTAAGGGGGAAGATTGGGTGGGGTGGCAGGCAGTGTTTGGACCCTACTCTCATCAAAATTGGCCCAAAGAAGGAATAGCATACACATCCAGTTGAGTACAGAAATCTATCTTACCCTACAGGGAAGTTGGGAGAATAAGAAGAGTGAGGAGCTAATAAAGGAGAAGATGGATTGGGGGAGGTGGTGGTAAGAGGGAAAACACTTTTGAGGAGAGACAGGGTAAAAATGAGAGAGAAAGAAGGATAAAAAGGGGAAATATAGTATGGAAGGAATACTGAGTAGCCATAGCTATGAATACAAATGGGATAAACTTATCCATAAAATGGAAACAGAGAGCAAAGAGGATTAAAAACCAGAATCCAACAATATATTGTTTACAAGAAACATACTTGAAACAGAGAGACATACACAGAGTTAAAATAAGTGGCTGGAGCAGAACCTATTACATATTAGCTTAAGTAAAAAAGGCAACATAGCCATTGTGATCTCAGACAAAGCAGAAGCAAAAATAAGCCTCATTAAAAGAGATAAGCAGGAAAACTACATCTCACTGGAAGCCACCACAGAAAATGAAGTAATAACAGTATTAACTATATATACACCAAATGGCATAGCATCCAAATTCTTAAAGGGAAAGTTAAATAATTTACAGGAGGAAATAGACAGTAAAACTACACTTATGAGGGACCTCAATCTTCCCCTGTCAGAGGTAGATATATCTGACCATAAAATAAATAAGAAAGAAGTTAAGGAGATGAATAGAATCTCAGAAAAGTTAGATATGATAAACCTTTGGAGAAAATTGAATGCAAAGGGAAAGGACTATATCTTTTTCTCAGTTGTCCATGGAAACTTCACAAAAATTGATGAAGTATTAGGGCATAAAAAGCTCATGACCAAATACAGAAAAGCAAAAATATTAAATGCACAGTTTTCAGAACATAATGCAATAAAATTATATTCAATAAGGGAAGCAAGGATTCAAAATTCATTGGAAACTAACTAATCTAATCCTAAAGAATGAGTGGGTCAAAGAACAAATCATAAAAGCAATCAAAGATTTCATTAAAGAGAATGATAACAATGAAACAACATACTAAATTTATGAAATACAGCCAAAGCAATAATTTGAGGAAATTTTATATCTCTAAGCATGTACATCAATTTCAGGTTGAAGCATGCTTTTTTACGTTATTTTTCTTGGGGTTTTTTTCTGTTTTCTTTTGTAACATGGCTGACATGTAAATATGTTTTGTATGACTTAACGTGTATAACTGATATCAAATTCCTTGCTTTCTCACGGAGGAGGAAGAAGTGGGAAGAGAGAAGAGAATTTGAAACTCAAGTTTTTAAAACATTAAATGTCAAAAAAAAATTTTACATGCAATTAGGAAATACTTAATGAAATAAACATATTTTTTAAAAGAAGAAAAGGAACTACATATGCCAAAGAAAAGAACCATGGAGAGGGACTTTGCGAATTCCAGCAGAAGGTACAGTCCAAGAGGCAGTGCCATTATCAGCAGAAGTAAAATTTATTGGAATCTCAGAATTGGGATGTCAAAATTTATTGGGATATCTAACTGGGATCTCAGAAGAACTGACAGGATACCTTTAGATCTTTCCCCCTCTATCCCATCTCTTTGTTGTTGACAGGTCAGATCTCATTCAAGCCTTACACAATGGGAGTAAGGGAAGGAAAATGAAGAGGAGTTGAATTGTGGCTACTTTTGCACACTTTTTGTTCTTAAGCCATTGGTGAGATTGTTCTTACTGCCTGCGAATGGAAACTTTTCAACCCCCTCCCTGTTCCCTGGTGATGGCCTATGGTTAAATCTTCATCATAACTCTCTAACAATGTCACTGAGGGTAAGATCATAGAATCAAAAAAGACGTTAGACAACATCTTTTTCCAATCTCTCATTTTACACTTGAAAAAACTGAGACACTGGGAGGTTAAATGACTTGCCCAATGTCATACAGGTAGAATTAGCACTGGATCCTATGACTTCAAATTCTTTGACCTTTTCACTAAACAATGCTGTCTATAAATTTATTAATCTATCTATCTAATCATCCATTTATTTATCATTTGGGCAGCTAGGTAGTACAGGGATAGAGCACCAGGCCTGGAGTCAGGAAGACTCATCTTTCTGAGTTCAAATCTGGTCTCAGACACTTACAAGCTGTGTGACCTTGGACAAGTCACTTAACCCTGTTGACCTCAGTTTCTCATCTGTAAAATGAGGTGGAGAAGGAAATGGCAAAAGTCTCCAGCATCTTGGCCCCAAACTGAGTCATAAAGAATCAGACACAACTGAATTGACCGAGCAATAACAATAACATTTATCATCTATTATCCTTCTTTATTTCCCTATTTATCTGTCATCTACCTATCATCTCATTTCATCTCTCTCTGTCTCTCTCTCTCTCTCCCTCCATCCCTGTGCCTGCCTCTCTCTCTCTCTCTCTCTCTCTCTCTTTTCAATAGCCCAAATGGGACATTCACCAGACTGTGGTGGAAGTGTCTCCTTCCTGCCCCTCTCTGTCAAGTTGGGCAGTTGCTGATTCCAAAGAATATTGTGTTCTGTAAAATTGTTTTTAAATTTCCATTTAAATAGTTTGAATTTCTTTTGCCAGTTAGATAAATCCAATAAATTTTACTTCTGCTGATCTGTAGGGCTATAGCAGGAGGGCTATAGCAGGAAGAACAAAAGTTTTCGGGTTTTCATACAGAGATACAGAAAGGACCATGGTTCTAGCCCTATCAGGCCTTCTCTTGGCTGGGGGCTAAGCCAAATGAGGGAGAGAGAAAGAGAGAGAGAGAATCTTTTGGTTTTTATTAGTACTAATCTTTTATAAATTTTTGAAAAGGCAGTCCTAAATTGGATGGGAATTTTTCTTCCTTCACCTCAGGCTAAAAATGAATCAGAGCATCATTTTGATATCTAGACAAGGTTGGGCTGTTGGGACATGCAGACTCATTTACTCCTCCTTCCCCACCCCCCCACCCCCAACCCCTGGGGTGGAGTTGAGGCCAATGAATAAGGAGTAGGTATTGCTTAGTAGGAAGAGAAAAAGGTGTGGTTGGTCCTGGCTGGCAAGGCCCACATTCCAGAGTTTGGGGGGGGGGGGGGGGGCAAATGAAAGAGGGAGTATTTTTTTTTCTCTGTAGGCTTTACTTTTTACCTCAAGCCTATATCCAGACAGGTACCAAATGAGATACTGCATCGATGTATTTATGTTAGTATATATATAATATAGCTATGCAATCAAATCTATTTTCTACCCATCTAGTTATTACCTCCTCTCCCTCTCCCAGCTAAATTTAAGCTCCTTGATGAAATAAACTCTTTTTCCCCTGGTATTTGTATCATTTCTACCTAGGACAGTGTTTTGCCTTGAAATAGGCACTTAAATTTTTTTATTTAATTGAATTGCAACTACCACAAAAGACATTTGGGACTAAAATTATTTCATTTGCTCCACCAAGAGAAATTGGAGAAGGAATACAATTGATCCAGTACTCACACATTTTCAAAGGTAAAATAGTCTGCAGAGAAGTGTCAGCTGAATCCTAACATCTTATGGCCATCAACAGGCAGAACGGCAAGAACTTTCCTATCGCATTCAATCTGGTTCTCCCCTGCACGCATGCAAGCAGGTGTTTCTTGAACAATGAAAGAAGAGGAACCATTTCTTTATCTTCTTTTGATGCTTTGATCTGAAATGAGTCTGAGCTGATCTAGACTGAGGAAGAACAGCTACCAGTGGCTGGAAGGCTGGTCAGCTACTAGTGAGACACTTTGTGGGTGCATGTGGAGGGAAGGACAATGCCTTAGAATTGTGCCCAGAATGTCTGAGCAGGTCCTGAGGGAACATTTAATCACTTGCTAGGATGGCCACCAGTCTCTAGCCAATCTAAAGATGTTTCTTTGTGGCTTGGACACAGTAAGCAAAATAAATGTTTGTTGAATTGAATTGAATCAAAGAACTGTTGAGAAGAGGGGTCTCAGATGGGGGGAGAATTAGCCCTTTAGAGCCATCATTCCCTCAGCCACTGAATGGAGAAATTGATTCAAATACCCAAATACTCAGTAGTTGCATAATATAACCATGGCTTTTGTTACCGAACAACCAGGTCCTACCTTTGTTCACAGCAATTTCCTTTTTAAAATTATGTTCCCTACTACAACACAACACTAGTTCTTTGGAACGGTGAAACTGGGTACCTGCCAGTTTATCTTCATCGGTAGAAATCCAACTTCTCCCCAAAAGAAATCACTGAGGAGATGACTAGCAGGGCCCTCCTCAATTGGGGAAAGCAGGGAAGGACTCCTATTGAAAGGTGCCCTCCAGCTAGGCAGGAGGTAGACTATGAATCTTTAAAGCTAGTCTATTCTTTTAATTCCATTGGTATTTACCAATACAGAGTGATACGAGAAAGCTGGAACACAAAGACCTCACAATTATGGAAATCATTCTTCGTATGCAGATTATGTAGAACTAATACCATCATGTTTCCCAGAGTAAATAATTCCCCCCAATCATTGATTATACTTATAATTTATAATTATTAATCACTTTTGTGCAAGGTGGAGAGCCCCAACCAGGAATGATTAATAATCAAAGATCAGCTGAACATCTAATAGTTGCCCAAGAGACTTTTCCCTTTCCCCCCACCCCCATAGGATTGTTCAACATGAACACAATTTGCCCAGGGTCAGAAAAATCTCTAGCTTTAGCCTTTCTCCTCAGTAGCTCTGAAAGAAAGCTACAGGTATTCTCCTTGTTATACAAACCAAAGACAAAAAGATCAAGGATGATTATTTCACCTGCAGATTTATCCCAAGTATTCCTTTTAAAGCATGTTTTTCCTGGACATGTAAATTTTTTTTTAATTTGCAAACATTTGATTGATCCTCAACTTCTCAGACAGTTAATGAATACAAGATTCTGCTCTGTACTGGTCTCTCAAAATGCCTGTTTTAACCCTGTTTTGTGTGCCTTTCTGTCGGAGAAATGATTAGAAAATCATCCCCTGAAGTGAGATTCCACTAGGTGATGTCAGGATAAATAAAGGCCATTCAAACAGAGCAAGGGGTTGAAAAGAAGTGGATGGACATGGAAAGCAAGGTTTTCATCCTCAAGGAAAGTGAGTAGGGAGAATATTCTGAATAGGCCAGCTTGTTAGCAGTTAAGGTTTCCTGAAGGGCAAACACACACACTCACACACACACAATACCCACTAGGGACTCTGATAATGAAAATACCTTTGCAGTTAACACCGGAAAGGCTCAGCTTTTGACAATATTTCATTCAACCACACCAAATCTCAGTCCAAAAAAAAAGACTGGCACAAAACAAACACAATGAGAAATAAGCTACTGGAAGACATAAGAACATCACTTTAGGATTGCAGCGCCTGAATTTGTACTTCAAAACTCTAGCCTATGATGTCTTCCTTCACTCCTCTCCAATTAATGAGTACCTATACGTCGTACACCTGCCTACAGAGCGGGCTTAGTACTGGGTAAGGCAGCTGCAGAAAAGACATGGACAGTCCCTGCTTTCTAGGGCAGGCTCAGCAGCCAACGATAGAGGAAGTTCTTGTTTGTTTTGTGTTGAGCTGGAAGTGGATTCTCTAAAGAGTTGCAACATTTGCATTCTCTCTAACACACACACACACACACACACACACACACACACACATCCTGACACTTTAGTTCAACCACAAAAGCTACATGCCCAAGAAAAATGCCACCTCACGTCACAATGGAAATATCTTAGCTAAGTCAATGTGATTGACATAAACGACCGGGACATGCCAACACATAGCAAAGTATTCCCTTCAGTCCCAACTCCTGACCTGGCGTCTGGAGTCCTTGCAGAGTGGCTCTTCGCTGGAGCTCTGGAGTCAGTAACCGGGGGAAATTAAAGCAAGGAAGGAAAAAGACAATGCCTTCATCCAGCAAGGGAAGAACTTACCCAACTCATCTGGGTTGAACTGCACTGTTGGGGATTCCTCAAACTCATTGTCTGCAGAAGGAAGGAGAGAGGAAAATAAAAATAAAATAACAATTTCTCAAAAAGACTCGCAACAATTCAAGTCGGTGATTCGGTTAAGCAAGCATCAGTACAACTGCTTTGGGTTCTGCCGAGAACTGGCTCTGGTTTCCCCGCCTTTTGGGTCGCTGCTACCCAGGGCACACCTGGCTCGGACAGTCTGATCTCCCAAGAGTGGACTCTTGCCAGTGAAACTTCGGGTCAGCCAGAGGAGAGACTAAAGCATCCTCCTGGCGCACAGAAAGACGCTGCGTGCCTGCTCCTCTCTGGTCTCCGCAAACTTTCCAGGAGTCGATTCGCCAAGCCAGGGGTAGGGCATCCAGCAGCTTGGCTACTTCAGGATCTGCCCCTCGCCCACTGGCATGGGGCGGGAGTCCTCACATCCCACCCAGGAACCCCATGATGACATCGTCCAGCTTCTCAAAGCCCCAAAGTTTCATCCTCCGCGACGGGATATCGTCAGCGCGTGGGGTGAGCAGAGAGCTCCTACACCACCTGCCCACCTGGACTCACACATATAGACGAACACATTCCCCCGCCTGAGTGTGACGAGGGAAGGAAGGTGGGAAGGGATGGAAGGATGGAGCCCCTCTTGCCTCACAGACCCGCCTCCTCCTGGTTGCTAGGCGACCACAGCAGTCATGTTCTGGAAATGCATTAGGCATTACCTCCCAGAACCCTGTCGTAGGGTTTTCTTCCTCTCTTTTTTTCCCCTTTTTAATTATTTATATAACAGGAACACAGTCATTTATTTTATTTTTTTTAATGTGCCCTATTTGTTCTGTAACACAAGTCTGTCTTCCTATTTTATGCTCAGTAAAAACCTCGATTTCTTTTTTCTGCCCCCACCCCAAAACACACAACCTTTCCAAAGGGATCTCTTTCAGAGCTGGGGGTGAAGAGACTCTGGAGAAATCCTTGCTGTCTCCCTCATATATTGGAACCAATTTTGAAGGTCAACAGTCTTACTCCTGTAAATATCCCCTGGAAGAGACCTCAAGAGATCTTTTGGCCCAGTCTTTCTGACATTAAAACAGGTTATCTCTGTTATATCTCTGAGTTACAGATGAACTAACTCAGGCCCAGGAAGGTTAAGTCAAACTGGGTAAGGATCTTGTCAATAAATGTAATAGAATTCTATCATCCCATAGAAAATGACAAATAGGACGAATTCAGAGGAACTTGAGATGATTTGAATATAACATAGAACATAAGCTCCTTTGTTTCATTTTTGCCTTTCTAGTCTCTAAGCCTCTAAGACAGTGTCATGAACAAGAGATACTTAATAAGATATTTGTTGAATTGAATTCAGCTAGGTTGACTTAATCTTCCAGCTAGAAAGTAGTAGATTTGAGACTAGTTCAGACCTCCTGAACAGTGCTCTTTCTACAATATTAGTAAAGGACCAGCCTCAAATATTTAGATTATAAAAATAATAGAGGAATGAAACATAAAATTCCACTAAAGTCCTACTCTGATGCTTCATTGTGTCATGAAGCTTTTCCTGGATTATATATTATGACATTAGTTTATATTGTTTGGCCCAGTGAATTATATAACTAAAGAAGGTCAAAGATGGAAGGTCCAAAATTACCAAAATATTCAGAACAGCAATTTTTGAAATTATGAAAAACTGGAAACAAAGTATATACTCTTTGACCAATATATTAAAGTAATGGAAATTTTCAAGGACTTTGGGTGCATCAAGATGGGTACATAAAAAGTGTGGAAGAGCCCATTTCTCTTCTTTACTCCAGTAGTGCTCTAAAAAGAATTCCATATTGAACAATGATCAAAAAGTCCAAAGATAATTTTCAATAATTTCCTTCTTTCAGTTAGGGAATGAACAGAAAGATAACCAGAAGAGGGGTCTTGCCAATAAATGTAATAGAATTATATCATCCCATAGAAAATGGCAAATAGGAGAAATTCAGAGGAACTTGATAAGACTTGCAGGTAATATAGAATTCAAGGTTTCTTGGTTCCATTTTTGTCTTTATAGTCTCAGGCCCTAAGATAGCGTCATGAAAATAGGAGATACTTAAGAAGGCTGAATTTAATTTAATTGAATGAATATAAGATGTGATGATAAGCAGTACAGAAATCAGAACTAAGAGAACAAGACACTCAATGACCACAGTAATGCAAAGGAAAACAACCACTAAGATCATCAGAATTCATTATTAATGTAATTACCATGACATGGATGAAAAATGAAATATACTTGTCACCTCTTGATAAGAAGAGGGTAGACTATGAGTGCTGAATATTGAGTTTACAGTCAAGGTATCAACAATGTATTGGCTTGTTTTGCTTAACTGTTTTTCTCTGTTTCAGGGAAAGATTCTTTGGAGGAGGGAAGTTCCAGTTATGTAAAAATCATAAAGCAACATTTTTTTAAATGAACCTATGTCACTGCACCACAAGTTTGGTAGGTCCTATGAAGATGGGGAAAGTGTCAAATGTGGTCCCTAAAGTATCTGTCATTCACAGACCAGTCCAACTAAAACTGAGCACTACGTAACGCTTTGGGGGGTGCTTTTTTGTTTACTTGTTTTGAGTCATAACAACTTGTGAAGAGCACAGAAAAATTGGAATGTGCAATGCTGAAAATCTACTCACCCCGATGAAAATATGAATCCTCAATGTATTAAAATATATGCATCCTGGGGGTGGAGCCAAGATGGCGGAGTAGAAACACGCACATACACATAGCTCCAAACCCACAACCCATAGAACATCTACAAAGAAGTAACTCACGGCAAATTCTGCACCCAGAGGCCACAGAACATTGGAGCGAGGGAGATTTCTGTTCCAGAGAGACCTGCAAACCTCTCACAAAAGGTCCTTCGCGCCACGGACTGGGCGCCGGGACTGGGAGCTGAGTACAGCCCTGCCACGGCCGTGGCACCAAGAGGAAAAGATCCGAGCGGGCTTCAGGGACAGGATCTCCAGTGGCCACGCAGGTCCCTGCACCCACAGGTGACAGGGGTCGGTGAGAGGGTCTCTTTGGTGGGTCGAGAGGGGAGTGGGGTGCCCCCATAACTCAGGCCCCCTCGGGAGGCAACAGTGGAGGCGGGAGCAGACTGGGGCTCCCCAAGCAGGCAGGAGCCTGGATCCATCGTTGAAGGTCTCTGCATAAACCCCCTTAAGGGAACTGAGCCCGTGAGGTGGCCCTGCCCCAACCTGAGCATCTGAACTTAATCTCACACTGAAAGCAGCCCTGCCCCCGCCCAAAGCACTGAGGCTGGGAAGCAGCATTTGATTTGAGGTGGGTGTGAGGAGAATATTCAGAGCTCAAGTCACTGGCTGGGAAAATGCCCAGAAAAGGGAAAAAAACCAAGACTATTTAGGGTTACTTTCTTGGTGAGCAGGTTTCTCCTCCCCTCCCTTCTGATGAGGAAGAGCGGTGCTCACCATCAGGGGAAGACACGGAAGTCAGTGCTTCTACATCCCAGCCCACTCAATGGGATAAGTTCTGGGAAAAGGTCTTAAAGAGCCCAAACAATTTTCAAAATCGTGATAGAGAGGTGGAGGAAAAACTGGGAAGAGTAATAAAAGACTTGCAAGCAAAGTATGAACAACAAATCAGCACCCTGCTAAAGGAGACCCAAAAAAATGCGGAAGAAAATAACACCCTGAAAAATAGGCTAACTCGATTGGCAAAGGAGGTTCAAGAAGCCAATGAGGAGAAAAATGCTTTCAAAAGCAGAATTAGCCAAATGGAAAAGGAGATTCAAAAGCTCACTGAAGAAAATAGTTCTTTCAAAATTAGAATGGAACAGATGGAGGCTAATGACTTTATGAGAAACCAAGAAATCACAAAACAAAACCAAAAGAATGAAAAAATGGAAGATAATGTGAAATATCTCATTGGAAAAACAACTGACTTGGAGAATAAATCCAGGAGAGACAATTTAAAAATTATGGGCCTACCTGAAAGCCAGGATCAAAAAAAGAGCCTAGACATCATCTTTCATGAAATTATCAAGGAAAACTGCCCTGAGATTCTAGAACCAGAGGGCAAAATAAGTATTCAAGAAATCCACAGATCACTGCCTGAAAGAGATCCAAAAAGAGAAACTCCTAGGAACATTGTGGCCAAATTCCAGAGTTCCCAGATCAAGGAGAAAATATTGCAAGCAGCTAGAAAGAAACAATTCAAGTATTGTGGAAATACAATCAGGATAACACAAGAACTAGCAGCTTCTACATTAAGGGATGGAAGAGCATGGAATAGGATATTCCAGAAGTCAAAGGAACTAGGACTAAAACCAAGAATCACCTACCCAGCAAAACTGAATATAATACTTCAGGGGAATAATTGGTCTTTCAATGAAATAGAGGACTTTCAAGCATTCTTGATGAAAAGACCAGAGCTGAAAAGAAAATTTGACTTTCAAACACAAGAATGAAGAGAAGCATGAAAAAGTAAATAGCAAAGAGAAGTCATAAGGGACTTTACAAAAGTTGAACTGTTTACATTCCTACATGGAAAGACAATATCTGTAACTCTTGAAACTATTCAGCATCTGGGTACAGGGTGGGATAACACAGACACACATGCACATGCACACGCACGCACACACACACACACACAGAGACAGAGTGCACAGAGTGAACTGAAGAGGAGGGGATCATATCTTAAAAAAAAAATGAAATCAAGCAGTGAGAGAGAAATATATTGGGAGGAGAAAGGGAGAAATGGAATAGGGCAAATTATGGCTCATAAAAGAGGCAAGCAAAAGACTTTTTAGTGAAGGGAAAAAGAGGGGAGGTGAGAGAAAAACATGAACTTTACTCTCATCACATTCCACTAAAGGAAGGAATAAAATGCACAGTCATTTTGGTATGAAAACCTACCTTACAATACAGGAAAGTGGGGGATAAGGGGATAAGCAGGGTGGGGGGGAGGATGGAAGGGAGGGCATGGGGAGGAGGGAGCAATTTGAGGTCAACACTCATGGGGAGGGACAGGATCAAAAGAGAGAACAGAAGTAATGGGGGACAGGATAGGATGGAGGGAAATATAATTAGTTCTTACACAACACTACTATTATGGAAGTCATTTGCAAAACTACACAGATCTGGCCTATATTGAATTGCTTGCCTTCCAAAGGGAAGGGGTGGGGAGGGAGGGAGGGCAGATTGGCAGATAGGGGCAATTAGAACGCTCGGTGTTTTGGGGTGGGGGAGGGGACAAAAGGGGAGAAAATGTGGAACCCAAAATTTTGTGAAAATGAATGCTAAAAGTTAAATAAATTAATTTAAAAAAATTGCTTTCAAAAAAAAAAAATATATGCATCCTAATGGGCTTCGTACCACATTGTGGAAAATTTTTCCAATTAGCTCTTCCCCTAACCCCAGGTCCAAGGCCCAAATTATTTGGGCAAACATATCCTGTAGCTTTTGGTTTTTTCCCTGGTTACTCGACTAATTGCTATGTTCCTGTCTAGCTCTGGATGCCCTGGCCATGGTTCACTGTGACCCAACGTGAGGACACCAAATTGAGTGATTAGGAGGGTAAAAGCTGAAGGAGCATATATAGAAAATACCATTCCCCCATCTCCTCCACCCTTTGGAGATCACTAGCCTGAGAGAGTCAATGATCTTTGCTACCACCTGTGTCTCTAATATCAAAAGGGTTTTGGGCACCAACTATTGCTGGCAGCCCCTAGACATTGAGTTAGTTCCTACTCTTATCTGTGATACTGTATATCATGTTGGTAGATCTAGAGTCAGTGCCCAATTGTCCTACTGTAAGACTTCTACTTTTTAAATAACTCATGGAAAACAGAAAAAAAAGTTGATCCATAAAGGAAAAATATGACCAGGGACTCTGGACATGGGGCTGTCTCTGTCCATATCCATATCCATATCCATTGCTGGGCTCTCTTTTTTCAAACACCTTCCCCCTTCACCTTTTTATTCTTCTTCTACAGCATAAAGATCTGACATAAGATTGAAAGCAACTGGATAAATTTTGATCATATGGCAATCCATTCCTTACTCCTATACTCACTGAGTTATACGGACTCTAGAATGTAGGTCAGACAATATCTGGCACATAGAAGGTATTTTATTTGCCTGTTGATTGATTGGCTATCTCTGAGGAAATCAGATTCTATCCCAAAATAATAGACCTGTATCCCTGAATCAGTCCTGAAACCCAGGTAGTACTCTGGACCATATCTAGATGATGTGTGAATAATTCTTATATCAAATCTACCAGACATTGCTTAAGTATCCTATTTACCTAATGACCTTTTAGAATGAGATATTCTTCCCCTTTTATTTTGAGGTAGGGAAGAGAGATAATTGAGATATTAAGGGCTATTTGCTCCCACATTAATGATAATAAGGGAAGATGATAAATATAGTTGTTTTGATTTTTTCCCCAAGCTGAAAAGAGGGATTTAAAGATGATGGGAGGAAGAAATTATACAGAACAAGGGCCCTTAAGAAAACCCAAGAATTTTGGAGCTCCTAGGAAGGGAGAAGAGACGGGCAAAGATTTACATTATCAGCTGACTGATTGCAATTGTTAACCCACAAGGAACATAATTATGAGTGGCTAAAGCTTTGTCTGGCTCACTGACCCACTTAAGGAGTGATTTCCTAGGATACCTCATAGAATTTTGTTGTTTCCCTGATTGTGGCACTGCTATTTGGATCTGGTGAATTTATTCCCTTTCTACTTTTTCCCCTTCCCCTGCCTCATCACTGCCTGGTGAACTGGCATCACTAACCTTTAAATCTTGTTTATTTATTGTCTATATTTTTAATAGGTTTTGTCTCAGATAGGGATAAGTTGATTTTCATTGCATTCTGAGCAAATGTTTACTATAAAGGATTTAGTTGAACACACAGCTAGGAAAGGACCAAAGTGAACTCATGAATCCAGAGCCCTAGACTTAACCCCAACTTAACTATCTTTCTCTCTCTGTCTTTCTCCATCTTTCTTTGTCCCTGAGTCTCTGTCTGTGTGTTTGTGTCTCTGTATATGTGTCTGTCTGTCTTTCAAATTACTACTGGAGTTAGGAGAAGAGAGAAGAGAGAGAGACAGATACAGAGACAGATAGAGAGAGACAGAGACAGACAAACAGACAGATAGACAGACAGACAGAGAGAGAGAGAGAGACTTAATGGGCACAGGGAGACAGATTTTATGATGGCCAGAATACAACACAAGATTGCCCAAAACACTGAGCAGTAGACTGTAAAGGAAGCCAGTTTAGGGTTAGGGAAGTTGTTAATGACAGTTATACCTAATAAAGGCAGGAATGTCAACCAAGGAATAAACAGGTACCTTTGCTTTCCTTCTGTTCTTTCTCCACTTCATTTGCATGTCAATCAGAGAGGATCTTGGGAGCAGAGTGTGTTTGGTAGCTCCAATCTCTAAACAACTCCTGGCAGTTTGGGAGAGTCTCTGATTTGGGTCTGGGGGCATAAAATCTTCATTGGGCAAGTCAAACATGCTCTCTGGGCCTTAGTCTACTCATCTGTAAAATGAAGAGTTTGGACAAGATGGCCTCTGAGGTTTTCTTCTAGGTCTAGATTGATAATCCTATGATTTGCTTTGCCATTAGATTAAATGTCTTTTGTTTTAAATGTATAAGTCTTCTGGGTGGTTGGTAAAAGTAAACACACCAGTGGGGGTTCATGAACTATGTTTTTTAATAGCTCTTCAACATTACAATGCTACCAGCTCTCCTGGAGTTATATGAAAGGATCGGTGCCTCAGACATGTGTGGGTTAAATGGGCTTAGGGGGGCTAACCTGGGAACCTAACTACTCTATATCCACATTGCTTCTATGGAAAATACATTTTTCAAATTCCAAATGAACCTTTGTATGCAATCTGTTCTTAATGTGGTGATTACTTGCATTCTGTTTACTTGTGAGAACCCTGGGGGTATAGATGCTGAGTGGGGAAGATGCAGCATTTGTGTGATTGCTTGTAATTGCTAATTATCTCCTGGACTACACAAGAGTGTCAAGACATTCTTGTGGTGTTCTCAAGAGTGTTTTGACAAGGTGGTAGCTCCTATGTGTTTGTAACAGAGCACTTTGATAGCAGGTAATCAGGAGAATGGATCAAGGAAAAGGTTAACATTTTTGTTCTGAATGATTGAGTTGATATAAGATTGGGGTCTCATGTCAGAGAGAGATGTTACAGGACTGAGTCAGTGCATAGGAGTGAAAATGTGGCTGTGCCCAGTGTGGGACTCAGTGATTTGGGGACTCCCGAAGTAGGGCATATGTACCTTTGTGAAAATATAGAAAGTATTAGTACTGAGAGAGTATGGAATGCTTTGCACAGGCTTCAGGCTCTTGACTGTGTGAGACTCTGGGTTTCAGTGTCCTCCTATGCATCAGTATCAGAATGTAGGAAGCCACGAGGACAGAGATTTAACAGATGCTAAATCTGACTGGGAAAGTTCTAAATGCCCAGGAATCTCTGCTTCAGAAAAGAAAATGACCTGGAATAAGGACATAGAAATGGCATTGGAGAATGTTTGATATCAATGGGAGTACAAGTAAGTCAACAATATGAATGAGCCATTGAGGTACATAATGCATTTTTGAAAAGATTTTTGTCCAAAAATAGCTATTTTTTTATTTTTAAAAATTTTTGGCATGTAAAGGATTAAACTTCAGTTACTCTTTTAGAACACCTTATTCCCCAGTGCTAAAGGAGATACTGCTTTATCTAGAAGCATTGGGTATGTCTCTGGGACCAGATTATTTGTACATTTAATTCTTCTCCCCAGAAGGTTGAACACTTTCCTCAAGTGGAGAGAGAAAGAAATGTGCCCCTTCCCTAGAACCTCAGATTACACTCACCTGGTCTACTGACTGCCTAACCACTGATTCCACTCCCAAAGCTTTTGTTAGGGCAAGGCAAATAAGGCAGTGGTCAGCATGTACTTCTGTTCCAGGAAAATACACACAGGTGGCTATGCCTTCTGGAAAATGTTCCTTCTCTTTCCTACCTCTCACTATAGCAATAAGAATGCCTGCTTTGGCTTAGAACCATGAGGTCAGAAGACCAGATAATAGGTCAGACTTCTATTACTCCACACCCTTTATACATTACAGATATGAGTGCCCCTCTGGTTATGAGACATATAACTCTGAACATTCGGAGCTAATGCAACCCCTTCATCATACAACTGAGGTAACTGAGGCCCAGGAAACCCAAAGATCACAAGGTGATAAGTAGAAGGTGCACAGAAGAGATGGATAGAAAAAGCATTAATTTGTTGTCAGAGAACTATATTCAAATTCTAGTTCCGTCACTCACTGCCTTTGGTCATTTAGACTCTAGGGACTTCAGTTTCCTCATCTGTAAAATGAGAAATTGGGACTGCATCAGAGGTTCTTAACCTTTTTATGTTGTGCGCCCTTTTGGCAGTCTGGTAAAACCTATAGGCCCTTGCTCAGAAAAACATCTTTAAGTGTATGAAAGTATAAAAAAATTAATATTTTAAAGTATATAAAAATTAAAATATTTTAGGTGTAAAAAAACTGCATTGAAGACATTTGATCCCTGTTTCTTTCTATGGAGCTCAGGGTCTGCTTCTGTAAAGGCCATATACATTTCTTGGCAGGTTCCTTCCAGGGTCTTTGTTTGCCTTTCAGAACAACCCTACTCTTTCCAATTCATGATGGGCAAAGCCAAAAGAAAGCACAGCTTCATTCTTTCACTGGAATGAAAATCCAGACCCAGGTAATCATAGGATTACAAAGGAAACAAACTATATTAAAATACAGTTATCAAAATATATATAATTTATATATATATCATTCATATGCATGGATATGTATATATTATATGTGTATGAAGACCAAGTTCAAGAGTTAAGAATGCCTGGACTAGATACTCCCCTAAGGTTCTTTCCACATCAAAAATTATGATCCCAAGTAGAAGAGCAAAGACTCCAAGCCAGGTTCTCTGACTCAAAATCTGTACTTGTTTCCATTGCATCCTCCTGTCCTACGTTGCCTCATTGCTAACTCATACCCAAAGGAAAAGTGTGTGTAGGAAAGGTTGTATCTAGGCTGTCCAGGAACTGAAATTATAAATGAGGAATATCCTTAAATCCAAAAGCACGTATTATTATCTAACAATTATCATCTATTAAAGCATAACCATGGTTACAACAATAAGTCAAGATGTGGGGCAAAGTCTCCAGTGTGTGTTCTGTGACTCAGTGGACCCTTTTCTTCCTTTCTCAGGGAACCTCTTCCTATCATCTGTTATCAGGGCTCATAGTTATGAAATTGGCTGCAAAAACAAAGTGGGAATAGCTGGCAACGTGATGTAATTTCATGACGGTGGAAGCCAGACTGACATTAACAAACCTTCTCCTCCAGGATCCTGAGGCAGCTGGGGTCACCATTCCAAGGGAGAAAAACAGAGAGAAGATGGGCACAGCCCTTGATAGTCTCTTCTCTTCTCTGATGGTGGTAACCAGCTATCTGTCTGTCCACTGGTCTTTGCAGTTGGTGGGGGTGTTTTGCCTCTTCCTGCCAAGATGTGGAGTCAAGAGGAGACAGTTCGCTGCCCCCCTCCTCTCACCCCTCCTTTGGGAGGATGGTGAGAGCTATTTCAAGAGGGGTTATGACCTCAGGTGTACAAACTCAACCTATTCTCCTTCTGTCAATCTACCCAGTTCTAGAACAGATAAACAAATGATAACCAGGGCAAAAATGTGACCTCAGGTAAGATATGGCAAAAAGAAGCCCCATTTAATTAAGTTCAGCATTAATTTTAGGATTTGGTGGCCTCAGCAGATAAGAAGATCATGGTACCCTCTCTATGAGTAAAACTACTGCAGACAATTCGTCTCTAGGTTCTTTCAATCAAGCTTAGGGTCTGCTTCTGCAAAAGCCATATATACCTCTTATGGCAGGATATCTCTAGGCTCCCTGTTTTCCTTCCATTTATAATCTTACTCTTACTAAAAGGAAAAAGAAAGCATAGCTACATTCTTTCATTGTAATGAAAGCCCAGACCCAGGTAACTTCAAATATTTTGTATCGTCTGGGAGAAGAAAGTATGCTTACTCATAATAACAGCTAACTGTAGCTAGCCTGGAAAAAGTCATTCTCCTGAGCCAAAAATGAAAATAAAGAAAAATGAAGAAAAGGTTCTACCAACCAGGGAGCATGCTTGCCAAGGATTCATTCCTGCAAGCCTACCAAAATATCACAAGCAAGTTTCATTTTATAAATCCCATTTAACAATGCAGAAGAGACCATCCATGCAAGCCAGGAGTTGTATGAAATACACTCAAGTGCCTAATTGCCCAAGCATTCCCCCCAGAGCTGCTACAATCAAATGTCACAGAGAATGGAGATTCAAAGAAATCCTGACTCAACAGTAGACCAAAGGGGAAATAAAGAAGAGGGAAACTTTGACAAGACAGAGAAGTCACAAGATAGAGAAGTGGACATGAATCACAATGAAGAACCATTCCAAAAATACACACAAAAAGCATCCCTACAGAGAAAAAAAATCATGCTCTTCCAACTTACACTCAGTTTGATCTATGTGAGTGAAATCAAATAAAGTACCCTGTTAATAGAAAAGGCAAAAACATTTGCTGTTTTTGAGATCTGTGGCTAAACCTTTTTTAAATCCTGCAGGCTGAGTATGTAACAACTACATTGCAGAGGTCATGTGGATTACATGTTGTTCAACCTTAGCATCCTGTCCAGAGGTCTGCTTTTATAACCATACATGAAAGAATGAATTTCAGAAAATGTTCAAAAATGCATAAATTGCTGAACTTGGAGTCCTAAGACCTAGATTCGAACCCTGCCTCTTATACCCTGTGTTACCCTGGGCAACTCTCTTAATTTGTCTGAGACTTAGTTTTCTCATCAAACAGCTTATCTCCCAGAACAGTTGTGAGGCTCAAATGAGAAAACCACTTTGCAAACTTTAAAAGTTCTCTATAAATATCAGTGATGATGACAGCGATGAAGATGATGACAACGAGAATGATGGACAGTGGGTAGCTGTAGCATTCAGGAAGGAATGTGATGAAGTCAATTCAAACTTGTTCCTAAGAAATGGTGGCTAAATTTTCAGTGCAAACATTTACACCTCAAAAACTGGCAAAAGCTACACATCTGGGTGTGATTTACTGTTTTGTTGACTGTCTCGCGTGACTTAAGGAAGTGATGGAGAAAATGTTAGTAATGCAGACTAAATTTAAAAGTATGTCATGTGCACATTTTTTTCTCCCAGACAGCCAGTTGTTAAACATTTCCCAGCATACCCCTGGCAGAGGACCTAGACTTTCATTCCACCTCTGTCTCTAACTATGTGAATATGTTTAAGTCTTTACCTATTTTCGACTCAGTTACCTCATCTATAAAACAAGGGGGTTGGATTAGACACTGCCTGACATTTAGACCTTCCAGGTCTAAATCTATGCTCCTAAGTCACTTCAGCAATCTGGGCCTCCTTTTCCTGGCAGCTAGGTGGCTCAGTGGATAGAGTGTTGGCCCTGGAGTCAGAAGGACCTGAGCTCAAGTCCAGCCTCAGACACTTACTAGCTGCATGACCCTAGGGAAATCATTAACCCTGTTTGCCTCAGTTTCCTTATTTGTAAAATTAGCTGTAGAAGGAAATGCCAAATCACTTCAGTATCTTTGCTAAGAAAAGTCCAAATGGGGTCATGATGAGTCAAACACAATTAATCAATAAAACCATAACCAGAGAATGAGAAACTTGGCCTAGGTGATATTCAAGGCCTTTCTTGCTCTTATGTTTCAAATGTACTAATTGTCTTCTGGATGCTATGTATAACAGCCATATTCTACCAGCTCCTCAATCTCAGCGTCTATTCTCTGTATGTGTGTGTGCTTGAAGTTCTACTGAGAAACAAAATGTATGGAAAGAAAGGTGAAATTTCAAAAGCATTGTCCATGAGAGACAGACAGTGACCCTTTAAAAGACACCCTGGAAAAATGCCAAAGAAGAAAAAACCTTTCTGTTTACATCTCCCTGTGTTACGGTTGCTCCAAAGACCCAGGAACATTGGAATTCTTAAACACACCTGGCCAACACCTGCTGGTCACATTCCCCAGACCTCTTTGAGTTAGCCCTGATGAGAGCCTTTCACAAGATTAGCCCTATACAGAGAATGGATAAAAGAAAATTTCCCAAGCAGCTGTGTGATTTGAAGCAAGACAGAAAAGAAATGTCTTAAGGCCTCTTACGGGGGAAAAATAATCCAAAAAACTCACCTCAAATTATGTGGCCTATCTATAGACAGCTGGGAAGCCAGAGGAACAGTGTGTTATATCGGATTTGGGAGTAAAGTAGTTATTTTCAATCAAAAACATCCAGCAGAGAGCAAGGCAAAGATGAAGAGTGGTAGTCCTAAACTCTGAAAATAAAAGGCTGCAACCTCTAACACAAAAGACACACTTTACATGAATAGGATGAATAAATTTGTTAGTCATATAGACAATTACATACAGTCATAATGTGAATATGTGCTGTATATGTATACACATATACATACACACATATATGTGTGTGTGCATACTTATGGTATATTGCCTGAACTCCAGGATAGACAATATGAGGATCAGTTGGCTGACTTCTGACATTAACCAACACAAATAGCTAATGTTTCAACATGGTACCACTATGAAGGAAGAGGTCCTTACACAAGGAACAAAACTGGTCACAATTAATAATATGGACACAACCTCAGGGGCAAAAAATATGCTCTTTTCCTACCTGTAACTACAAACTTAAACCAAATTCATATCTTAACTTACTGTAAAATGAGGAATTTTTGAACCTTATACAGGGCAGCTAGATGGCACAGAGAACAGAGGGCCCACAGGCATAAAAACTGACTCATCTTCCTGGATTCAAATCTGGCCTCACACTTACTGTGTGACCCTGTTTGTCTCAGTGACTCAGTTGCAAAATGAGCTAGAAAAGGAAATGGCAAACCACTCCAGTATCCTTGCCAAGAAAATCCCAAATGGGGTCACAAAGAGTCGGACACAACTGAAAGCAACCGAACAACAACGAACTTTATACAATGCTGATTTACCTATGAAAACAAATAAATATCAAACATTATTCAACATTCCAAAGGTGGTGTTAACAGAAGTTACATTTTGATCTTTGACTGTATATGTATATGTGTCTGTGTGTGTGAATGAGGCAGTAACTAAACATATCTTCAAAATACTTTAGAAACAAAATTTTTATGAACTCTATTTTGTGGATACTCAGAACACTACAAATTTAAATGACGATGAAGTTATATATAGTTGTGTGCTCAGTAAAGGAAATTATGAGGAGTGAAATTTTATATTACTTATCATCAAGGACATGTGTGTACATGTGAATGTACAAATGGAAGGTCCCATAGATCAAGATAGGAGATTAGCTTTGTTTATACACAAACTTAAACATTTGTAGATATGTACATTTGAATCCTGGCTCTACCACTTACTAACTCTGTGGCATTAGCAAATCATTTAACTTTTCTGACTCTCAGTTTCCTCATCTGTATAATGAGGATAATAAAACCCTGCCTCATAGGGTTGTTGTGAAGATCAAATGTAATAATAGATGTAAAGGATTTTGTGAACCTTAAAATGCCATAAAAATGTCAGCTATCATCATCATCAATATATTATCATCTTATTCTCATTCATCTTAACAAAGTTCAGATAGAATGATACCAAGACAAGTAACTTTCCTGCTATTATTTTCATAATATTCTAAAGACTGCTGCACAGGTGGATAAAATAGCTGCCTTCTCTATGCAACGTATAGTCTTAGAGAGCTGCTTTAGACAGTGAGAAGTTAAGTGGCTTCCTCTGCCAGTAGGTCAGACACAAGAGCTGAAGCAAGGCCTTCCTAGTTCCAAGGCGCATGAAGCACTAGGTCTCATTATTAGTGCTGTGTTATATGTTGAACTAGATGATCTTCCCATTCTAAAAGAATTCTCTAATCTTATGTTCATGCATGTATATAAACATACTATATGTATATATATATACATATTATGCTAACTACATATTTATATATGTACATATATAGAGAGACACACAAACATACCCTGATATAGAGATCTACAGGGTTTGCTACAGGGATGGGTGCAGAAATATCACTGAAAGCACAGGGACAGAACAGGTATGATCTGTAATTGTGCCAAGTCCAAAAGTTCCCCCAGTTGCTGTCCCCTAGCTACAGTACTTTGAGGACAGCATTCATGGCACAGATAACTGATGATGTTGAAGGATAAAGATGATTCCCCCAAAATACATTTACTGAAAAACACCCAGAAATACTGAATCATATCTATTATGACCATGTACCAGAATTCTTCCATTATCAAATTTACACACACACACACACACACACACACACACACACACACACACACACACACACCATCAAACTGACTAGGACTGAAGCCTATTAATTTGGAATCCATAAGGCCATCAGGAGAAAACTCCAAAGGAAGTTAATGACTAAGTTCCTTAAAGAGAGAATTCCAGAAAACACAGGGTTGAAATAAAGAATGAATGAGAAAGCAGTTATAAAGTGTTAACTACAAGCTATAGGTCTGAGATACAAATACAAAAGACCAAACAGTCCTTACCCTTACCTTAAAGGAGCTTACATTCTAAATGGAAAAGATAATCCATACAGGAGGGTGGTGCCCAGAGAAGGATGTTTTTATGTGGGAAATCACAGGAATGGTAAGTGGAGCCAAGAGACAACTGATCAACATGTTGTTAGCAGACTTATTCCAAGAGACAATTTGCCCAGGTGCCTGGAGGTGAGGGGAGGGGTGATAATGTGCACTTTTCTACATTTTTATAAAGGTAGGGAGAGGGTGTAGTAGGGGGATTTTCCTTTGGAGCCTTCACCTAGCAATCAAATATCACGGGGATTTTGCTCCCAGAGATTCTGCTTGGGCTAGTTTTTGAAGGTTTTCCCACCCTGATGGCAGCTACATATATATATATATATACACACACACACATATATACACATACATACATACATATACACATATGTACATATATATATATATATATATATATATATATATATATATATATATATATATATATATATATATATATATACACACCCTGAGGACTGAACAAAGGTAGATGTTGTGAGGAGCTGCTTTTTATTCAATGCCAATAATTCACCCTCAATGAATATCTCTCAGAAAAAATATCTCTGAAGATATTTAAAGGCAAGATACAGAAGCCCAGGGTCCCAGAGACTTCCAGGAGTCATCCTAATGTCTTAGTAGAAATGGAAACTATGAACACACATGGAGACTGAAATTGGAACCTAAGCAACGGAACAGCTGGTATAAACCATGCTGTGGATGGGGGAAACACTAGAAGGAGATGAATACAGCAAAAAGAAGTGGACCCAAGACACTTTGGCTCATTTATTGTGGTGGCTGTAGGAGGGATGCCCTGAGGATTTGACTCCAAGAGAATGCCAATTCATACACTGGGGCAATACCTATTTATTTTCTTTTTCTGCCTAATGGAGGTCATCTTCTACTTTCCATGAAGACAACTAAATAGCCAATAATGATAAAACAGATCTGGAGAGAGCTTCAAACAGCCCTGGGCAGACTGTGGAAGTGTTAAACAGACAGTGTGGTATAAAAGGCACATTAGACTACCTTTAGCTCTAAAATTCTTTAACCGTTGGATGTGTTAGCATAGGTAAGATCTGCCCGTTAACAATCATTTGTCATTCCAGTTGGAATGATAGAACATATAGTAGATACAGTAGAGTAGAAGTTAAAAGATCTAGAGCTTATGGTTGCAAGCCTGGATGGCAGGGAGAATGATGGTACCCTGAACTCTCAATAATGTAATAATAAATAATAGGAAAGCTTGGAAAGGGGGAAGGATTTAGGGAAAAGTGAATGAGTTTAATTTTGAATTGTTGAGTTTAAAATGTCTACCAAGACATCCAGTTTGAGATGTCCAATGGGTGATTGGAAATGAAAGACTGGAATTTAGATCTAGATAAAGTGATCTGACCAATGCAATGACTAATTATGATTCAAGAGGATCAATGGTGAAGCATGCTTCCTACCTCCTGACAGAGAGATGATGGATTCAAGATGCAGAATGAGATCTACCTTTTTGAACATAGCCAATGTGGAAGGGCTTTTTTCTTGAATACAAATATACAAGGATTTTGTTTTTCTTTTTTTTTTCTGAGGGGGAGGGTGGGAAGGAGAGAAATCAAATGCTTACTAATTGAAATATTTTTTTCAAAGAAAGGATAAAGCCAAATTGTGAAGGATTTTAAATGTTAAACAAAGGAATGTGTTGGTTTTTTCCTCCAAGAGGTAATAGGGAGTCATTAATACTTCTGGAGAAAGGAAATGAGATGGTCCAACCTGTGCTTTAGGATTATCCCTTTGTAGGTGGCAGAAGAATGGATTGGAGTGTGAACAGGCTGGATGCAGGGAAACCAATTAAGGACTATTGCAATAGTCCAGATGAGAGGTGATAAGGACCTTAACTGGGATGGTGGCTGTGTTGGTTGAGAAAAGGAAACAGACATAGAGCTGAAAGCACTGAGAATTAGCAACGATCAGATAATGAAGTCAAGAGAGTGAAAAATGAAGGGTGACTCCTGACTACAAAGTAACTTTCTTCCTGCAGTCTTCAAACAGCAATTATCAGGTACCTAAATGGAATACTGCCATATCCTGCTTAATCATGAAAATACACATTGGGGTGTGGAAGGGATAGCAGGGGAAGAGGGCACAGCAAATTTCTTGAATGGAATGCTATAAATGAAATGATATTATAGCTAGGTTTTGAGTGGTGAAAGTATGGCTTTGCCCTAGTGTATTAGTGATCTTATTGGTTAATGACATTAGCTGAGATGTATCTATCACGCAGCTGGGGAAACAGCTGGCATTACCACTGTTGCTTAAGACAGTTAGCTCTCATGTTGTATTAAAGCTAAATGGGGCCTAAGAATCACTTTCTTAGACAAAAGTTTTATACAGGTGAGTTTCGGCCCCTTTGTAGTCTGTTGATAGAACAATCTCAGACTAGACCCCTGGCTCCAATGTGTCGATCACAGACACAGTAGGCCTTCTTCACAGATCAATGATCTCCCAGAGACCCAGAAGACAAAAAGCTCATTCTCTTGACCAGTGGCTAGTGTGTGACCCAGAGGCAAACATACTCAACTGCAAGGCCAGCAACCAGTAAGGGCAGAGGTCTTCAGGTTACCAGGTCTTACACAAACTACGTCATTTTATCCACATACAAACACCATTCCTCGATAACTCTGCATTCCACATAAGAAAGGGGTAGGTTAGATTGGCCAGTAGAGAGGATTCCCCTATGCTGATTGATGATTAATCCTCCAGCCATGCTTCACCTTCAGACTGGACCACCATACTGCTGCCTTCTCCTGCTACCTTCTCTTCTCCCACTGGGGAGCTTCTCTTAGAACCTCAATTTTGAGGAAGGGCCAAGTTGAGCCATGCCTACATCTCTGGACTTTGTCACCATACCTCTAATACTCCCCATCCCTCCCATTCCCTTTTCAGCTCTATTTTATGTGTCTTCTTATCATTAGAATTCAAGCTCTTTGAGGTCAGGGACTGTCTTTCTTTTTTTAAAATTCTATCTGTATCCCCAGCATTAAGAAAAGTGCCTGACCCATAGAAAGTACTTAATAAATGTTTTCTGCCTAGACTTGACTTGACATGCAGCAGAAACCTTGCAGCTTTCCAGGTGGGAGTGTAGGCTGATCTCTGGGAGTGGCAACAGCATTTACAAGTGGGAGGTTGTTTACAAGTTTCTAAAGTGCATCCTGAGCCCTAGAGATCTTGTAGTCCTAGACTGGGGGCTGCAGCCAGTGGGCAGCAGTGCCGGCTCTAAGTTGTTGGCAGGCTCACACAGAGAGCTTGGTCCTAAGCTTTAGGAGTAGTAAATGGCATGCTTGAGATCAACTAAAGAATACTTCAGTGGAAGAAAAAAAAAAACAAGAAGCAGGGTAGGCTCTAGAAGGGCATTGTTCCACTGTGGCTATTATTATGACTAAAAGTTATAATAATAGCCTCATATTTATGTTATGTGTTTAGCTTTATGAATTATTTTACAACCATTAATTATCTCACTTTATCTTCATGATGTGATCTGGTTAAAGCAGGTATTATTTTCTCTGTATGAAAGAGGAAGAAACTGCCAATAGGGTGGTACAGCTTCAGCAAGAAGGTAAAGTTTACCGGGCAAGGAAATCAAAGGAGCAGAAAAATAGAGGTTGGCCATGTGGCCTTGAGTTAGTCATTGAGCTTCTAGGTGAGTAAGTTTTCATATGATCACAGGATTTGAGATCTAGAAGGGACCTTGGAAATGGTAGTCCAACTCCCCCATTTTAACTGATGAGGAAACTGAAATCTCAAAGGACAAAGTGATTTGCCTCAAGTCACATGGTGAGTTAGGGCACCTAGGTGACACAGTGGATATAGCAGTGGGCCTGAATTCAGAAAGACCTCAGTTCAAATCCAACCTCAGATATTTACTATCTGTGACCCTGGGCTAGTCATTTAACCTTTGTTTGCCTCGGTGGAGCCACTAGGTGGCACAAAGGATAGAGTACCATGCTTGGAGTCAGGAAGACTCCTCTGTGTACTCAAATCTGTTCTTAGACACTTACTAGCTGTATGACCCTAGGTAAGTCACTTAACCCTATTTATCTCAGTTTCCTCATCTGTAAAATGAGCTGGACAAGGAAATGACCAACCCCAAAGGGGGTCACAAAGAATTGAAAACAACTCAACAACAACACACCTCCCAGGACTGTTGAGAATCAAATGAGATAGTTGTAAAGCACTTAGCACATGGTCAGGGCTATATAAATGTTAGCTAGCAGCAGCAGCAGCAGCAGAGCCAGATGCCTTTGACTTCCAATCCATTTCTCTTTTCACCACTCACCACAGTGCTTCTCTAAAATGCTTAACAGTTCAAGCCTTCCATTACCAAGGAAAATGTCCTACAGACAATAGAATCTTAGGACTTTTCCTCAGAAGGTCTTCTCTGATGAATTAAAAGCTAATTCAAGGAAAATACTCCAGCGTGCAACGTCTGAGAAACCCTCTCAGCCCTTGTAGCAACATATCTGGAAGGCCATTTCTGAGAAGTGCTTCAGGGACACACACACACACACACACACACACACACAGAGTCATATGTATCACATATATACATATGCATGTACATATATATAATATCCTATATGATGGGCTGCTAAGTGACACAGTAGATAGAATGCCAGCAGTAGAGTGATTAGGACCTGAGTTCAAAACCAACCTCAGACATGTACCAGTTGTATAACCCTGGACAAGCCACTTAACCCTCTTTGCCTCAGTTTTCTCATCTGTAAAATGAGCTGGAGAAGGAAATGCCAAACCAATCCAGGATCTTTGTCATGAAAACCCCAAATGGGGTCGTGAAGAATTGGTTATGACTGAAATGACTAAACAACAAAAACTTATATAGCTCTTTAGAGCATCTATATAATAGACATATATGTATATATTTCTCATCTGATGCTTATAATTCTTTAAAATAGTAATAATAGGAGCAGCAACTAGATGTGCAGTGGATAGAGTACCGGCCCTGGAGTAAGGAGGACCTGAATTCAACTCCAGACTAGAAACATTTGACAGTTACTAACTGTGTGACCCTGGACAAGTCACTTAACCCTAATTGCCTTGTCAAAAAAAAAAAAAAAGAATAGCTAACTTTTATATAGCGACAAGATTTACAAAGTTTTTTGTTTGCTTGTTTTTATAAATATTATCTCGTTTTTTCCTTACAACACTAGGAGCTAGATGCTATTGTCATCCTTGTTTTACGGATGAGGAAACTGAAGCAGACAAAGGTTCAATGTGACAGATCTGCCTGCTCCAGGTCCAGCTTTCTGCCCATTGCATCACCAGCTGCCTAGGGGGTTATTATTACGTACATTTTGTAGTTGTAGTAACGAGACTTAGAATTTAAATAACTCGTCTGCATGGCATCATATCGCCTTAAAACAAAACAAAACAAAAAACTAGAACAATGTTTTCATTGAGGTAGGAAGCTCTTGGTGATGAATTTCCTCTCCCAATGCATGTTGGCAGTTTCTCTGAAAGACAGATTCTAGAACTGTCTAGAGCATTGAGAGGTCATGTACCTTACCCAGAGTCACACAGCCGGTAAGTGACTCCACGGCCAGCTCTCTATCCACTGCCACATAACGGTGAATTAAATCTAACATGCTTTCCTCAGAAAAATGCTGTCTGGAAGGTCAGACAAGTCTAATCCCTTCTATCTTGAAGATGAGGAAACTGAGGCTCCAAGTCCTTTATAAAGTCCTGTGCTTGGTCCCACAACTATTAAGTGGCAAAAACAGGAATCAAATCCAGATTTTCCAACTCCAAGCCTAGTCTTCTTCTTTGTCTGCTTTACTATGTTGGAACCTCCAGAACAAATGTTCTTAACCTGAAGTCTGTAAACTTTAAAAAAAACTTTGATAACCAATTGTTTCCTTTTTAATCCTATCGATTTTATTTTAGACATTTAAAACCATTATTCTAAGAGTCCATAGACCTCACAAGACTGCCAAAGGAGTCTACAGCCCCCCAAAGTTTCAGAACCTCTGATTGAGAGTTTAACACCAGAGTCACATGACCAGAAGAGAGAAGACAGTAGGTGCATTAGGCAAGTGGAAAGCTACCCTACCTGCCCTGGAACTGGAAAAATGATGCATTCCAGGATGAGCCAACCTATGACTTTCCTCCAAAGTCCATTTGTCACCGAGGTCCATCCTGTCAATGGAAGTCTTTTATGAGCAGCTTGTCAGACTAGTCTCCTAAAACCAGAAAGTGAACACACAAAAGAGGGAATGAATTCCTACAACTGCTCTTTTAAGAGGGTTTAGGGATTCTGTCAGGAATATAGTTAATTTCTGGTTCATTAATTTGTCACCATGTACAAAGAGCTTGTGACCATTCCGACGCCCATACTAGGCATCACCGTCTTGGAGGGGGGAAGAGGGAGCGAGCTCAGGTGGTATAAGCAGAAAGGCAGCCCTAGGCTGAACTTAGAACTGAGTTTATTTCTCTGAAAACAGAACTTATTTCTCATGTTCGGTAGTAAATCAAGTCTGGGCTCCAGGGCAGCACAAGCATATAACCTTGGTCCCATACAGACTTCTGAGAAGACCCCACTCAGTACAACGTCACAATTTTAGAGTCGCGAGGGATATCAGAAGTCAGCTAGTGCAATATCCTGGTGCGACGAACGAGGAGACTAAAGACCAAAGAAGTCAAGTGACTCTGTAAGAAGAAAAAAACAAAATTCAGGACATTATGGGCATGCTACTGTACCCCTTCCTGAACCTCACCTGGATATTCTGCTTGTGCCCTCACATTCTGGTCTTTGGACTAACTAGTGGAACACAATTTCCTCAGGGCTATTTCCTCTTTTGGACTTCAGATTCCACAGATACTCAACTACAAGCTTGGGCAGAAATACAAATGCCCTCAATTCATATCTCATCCCAGCTCTTTCCCTTAGCTCTGGCAGGGAGGCTGCATCCTGGTGAAGCTTTCAGTGTGAATAAATCCCTCATTTGCTCTCTTCTGCCACTAACTTTCACTTTAGTTTTTCTCTAACTGTGTTGTTCTAAGATTCGTGTTTTCTTTCAGAAAGTGGAATGATACCAGCCATCTCCTTCTGAAATCATAGGATTTAATGCTGGAGGGTACCTTAAAAACCATTCACTTTTGTCTTCTCATTTTATACATAAGGAAACTGAGGCCCAGAGAGACTAAATGATTTGTAAACCGATTGGTTTCCCTGCTTCAACTCTCTCTCCACTCCAATCCATTCTCCTCCACTCAACTGTTCAAATTGTTCCTTCAAAGTGCAGGATTGACATCATATACCAGTACCTCCCTTTACACACACACACACACACACACACACACACACACACACACACACACACACACACACACGATTCCCTATCACCTTCAGGATCACATATAAAATCCTGTTTGGTATTCGAAACTCCAAACTTCTTAACACCTTACAGACCCCCAGCAACACTGGGTGCCTTGCAGTTCCTCACACATGATACTCCCATTCCTGCCTGAGCATTTTACCTGGTTGTCCCCCATACCTGAATTCATCCTCCTCATCTCCTCCTAGCCCTGGTTTCCCGGGCTTCTCAAGGCCCATCTAAAGGCCCAGTCCTTAATTTAGAGCCTTGCTTCTGAGGTTATCTCCAGTTTAACTTTTCTATAGCTTGTTTGTCCATAGTAGCTCCATGCTGTCTCCTCCTTTAGACTGTGAGCTACTTTCAAGTTTTCTTTTTACCTTTGCATCACTAGCATTTAGTATAATATTAGAATAAGAGGTCCTTACTAAATGCTAGTTGACTTACATGAACCGATCCTGAGTGAAGTGAGCAGAACCAGGAGCCCATTGTACATAGTAACAGCAACACTGTGCAATGACCATCTTTGATAGACTTAGTTCTTTACTGGGTTATTGAGTTCCATTGCTTCTGATTCTCTCTTGTCTAGTTTGTTCCATTGATTTACCTCTATATATTAACCAAAATTCAGATAATTTTGATGATTGCTGCTTTTTAATTTAGTTTGATGAAAACATAAATTACCTAGGAAAGAATTCTCTATCTGATAAAAGTTTCTGTGGAAATTGGAAAGCAATCTGGCAGAAATTAAACTTAAACCAACATCTTACACCATATCCCATAATACATACTAAATCAATATGTGGTCTTAATATTAAAGTTCATATTATTTTTAAAAATTAGAAGTAGATCATATACCTTTCACAGTTATGGGCAGGAGATGCATTCCTAACTAAACAAGAGGAAGAGGCAATTACATGTTGAGCTAAAATAGATGACTGAGTTCCTGAAATTGAAAAGTTTCTGCAAAGACAAAATTAATGACTTGGGATAAGAAGGGAAGTGATTGAATGTGCCAAATCTTTGTGCCAAAATTCACTGATAAAAGTTTGGTATTATGTAAACACATATATGTAAGACTAATCACAATTCCATAGTATATAAGTGAGAAGAAAGATATGAACAGTTCTCAAAAGAATAATTGCAAAGTATTCACAACCACATGGAAAAAAATGCTGCTCGTCACTAATAATAAGAAAAATGTAGATCAAAACAACCCTGAGGTTTGACTTTACACTTTGTAATTACAGAGATAACCCAAATGTCAATAATCAATGTTGGATGTGTTATAGGATGATAAAAATACAAAATATTGTTGGTGGAACTGTGAATTGGAACAATCATTTTGGAAAGCCATTTGAAATTATGCAAATAATGGACCAAAATGTCCGTCCCCTTTGATCCAGAGATTTCATTAATAAGTTTATACCCCAAGAAAGCTGTTAATAAGAAGAAAGTCTCCAAAATATTTATAGCTTGACTGTTTGTGACAGCAAAGAATTGGAAACAAAGTAGATGCCCCTCAGTCGGGGAATGGCTAACTAAATTGTGCTACCTGAATATAATGGACTATTACTGCACTGTAAGAAATTACGAATGATTAATACAGAGAAGTGTGGAAAATCTGTATGAACTGATGCAAAATGAAGTAAACTAAACCAAAAAGTATATACACAACTACCTCAATATAAATGGAAAGAATAACCACATACACACCCAAAATCAAGAGTGAATGTAGTAAAATTACAAAGAAATGCATAGTTTGAACGAAGAGATATGAGAGAACACCCCTAACCCACCCACAAATTCTGTACATTGCTGATGTTTTCAGACTTTTTCAATGCATTATTCAGTTATGCTGATTTTTTTCTCTTTTCCCTTTTTGCCTTTAAAAAATACTTCTTATTATATGGAATGGCATTCTATGAGGAGAAGAAGTAAGATAAAGCATACTGGAAGACACTGTAATGATGTAAAAAATAGCAAATGACATAAAGAAAAATTTAATTTTAAAAAACCCAATATTACATAGCATGTTTGACCTGTAGATGCACATGTGTTCACATGTACATGTGCAAATGAATGTGCCATACAAAATCATATGGATCTGAATATCAGATCATCTTTGTATAAGCACATACGGCATATATACTATTTTGGGGGGTTTAATTTATTTTTTCTTAATTACATGTAAAAACAATTTTTGACATTTTTTAAAATTTTATTTCTAAATTCCCTCCTTCCCACACCTTTCTCCTCCCTCCTTGAGAAGGCAAGAGATTTGATATATATTATACATAATGTCATGCAAAACATAATTTCCATATTAGCCATGTTACAAAAGAAAGCAGATCAAAAAATAAAAGCAAGAAAAATAAAATTTTAAAAAATAATGGCTGATTTAATTGTAAACATGTACATCTGAATTCAGCTCTACCACCAACTATTTATGTGACCTTGGGAAGTCACTTAACTTCTATTTGCCTCAGTTCCCTTATTATAAAATGAGGATAATAATAACACCTACCTCCCAGGGTTGTTATGAGGATCAGATGAAATGATACATATGTGGAGCACTTTCCAAAGGTTGTTCTGTCTATTCATTTTTAGTCATAGTCACTGGGCACTCCATCCTTTTAGTTATCCTTTTTTCCAGCTTCATATTATTCATATAGATCTTTCCAAATCGCTTTATGTGCCTCACACATATCAATCCTAATCATATTATAGCATTTCATGGGTGTACGCACTCAAAGTGAGAATTTGATAAGATCTTAGCCTAAAATGGCCAAGGTCTTACACTGCATCCAGGATCATCTCCAGTCATCCTGATGAATATCAGGCCACTGGATCCAGATGGCTTAGGAGAAGAAAGTGAGGCTGGTGGCCTTGCACAGCCCTCCCTCATTCAAATCAAAGTCAACTACAAGTCATGTCATCATCTAGATGTCATGGTCCTCTTTGAGAAAGAAGGACAAAACAATAACAACAATCTGAGCTTTATCTGGTTTTCTTTTCTATAAAATAATGGTGTGGGACTAGATGACCCAAACACTGCCCTCCGACCCATTCCCACAGAAACAGGTGTGTTCTTGTACTCAAACATAACCATATTATCCATTTAGCCCAAGACAGGATCACAATACCTAAATACCCATCTTGACCAGACAAGACCACAATAGCTAGACAATCAGAATACAGTACCACTAGGATGTAGAGCAGGATGCAGTGGTCGGGATCCCATCATAAGGACACACCTGCTGTTTCTGTGGGAATAAGAGTTCAAGGACATATCTGTTGTTCTAGTGAGCAGTTGAGGTACATATAAAGAAATCAAGACATTGGCAGGAGGGGTAGGTAGATAATATTAGGCTAGGGGCAGCTCTATTGGGACTTCATCAGTATCTATTGCCTAAGGACCACCTTGGTTAAGTTCAGAGAGGCTCAGCAGTGAATTGGTCACAGAATTATGTCTTTTTTCTTTTTTGTTTTTGCCACACCAATTCTTGAAGCCCATCTCTAAAGGGTTATAATCTGATTTCTAGAGGGAGGCTCCAAACTAATGAAATTATACAACCTTATACAATCCTCACCATGAAGAAACCTATTTATAAACAATTCAGTACTGTATAAACGTGAGCTATCATTATTAAGAAGGCCTTCAAATGCTCACTTGTATTCAAAGATAACCCTACTGATTCAGAAGGGTATGAACTCTAAATTATTTTTTCCTGGAGTTGCAGAAGGTCTTTGCTAAATAATTCACAACTCCTGTAGCTACCTCCATGTCCCCAGATGCCTATGCCCAATTATATGATGTAGGATGTGGGTGGCTAATGCTGGAGTGAACTTTATGGTGGAGTAATGAAGATTTTCTCTGAGTAAGGCTAAGAGACATTACTAGAACTCAAACCCATGACCCCTTTCCTATTAGCAGAATCCTCAGAAGTTACAGAGGTTCTGTGATCTCACCCATTTAAAGTACTCCCTCCCATGATCCTTATGGCAACCCATTCATGCCTGCCCATCCAGTATGACGCATGTCCATGTTGGTCACAGAAGGTCCAATCAACATTCTGGAGGTCCCCCCTTGCTTTCTCCTGATACTCTGAGGAAGCCAGTGGAGCACTTTGAAGGCCCACGTGTTTTCCTCATGCTTGTTATGTGAATGATCCACCTTCTTTTTTATCAGATATTTCTCTGATCATATCATTTTCCCCTGTTCTTTGAAGTTCCCTAGCTGTTATGTGTTACACAACAACTGCTTATAATATGTTACATAACTGCTTATAATCACCTTCTAACAATCTGTTGCCCTCTGATACTCATTTTAACTAATAATAATAGCTAATATTTATATTGTCTTTTAATGTTTGTAACACACTTTACATATATCTCATTTGATCCTCTCTACAATCCTGTGAAGTAAGCACCATGATTGTCTTCATTTTACAGATGAGCAAACTGAGATTGTCTTGCCCATTTACTTCTGGTAAGCACCTACCTGAATCTGAAAGTAAGCTCAGAGCTTCCTGACTTTGAGTCAGGAATTATTAACCCTATTCAAATCCATGGTCCCTTTGAAAAAATTGTAGCTTTATAGGATGTATAAAAGATGCAGAATTAGATTCCTTTATAATCCTATATATTTTATTTTATGCAGTTAAGAATATTATTTTGAGAAGGGGCTCATAAGCTTCATTAGACTGACAAAGGGGTCCGTAGCACAAAAACATTTAAGAACTACTGCTCTAATTCTTAATAGTAGATCTATTATATCAGACTGCCTCTGAGACTATAATTCTTCAGTGGCTTACAGTGTGACATGATTCACAGATATATGACTTTAACAGTATGTTTTAATCAAATGAGCTAACCAGTCCAGAAAGGCCTCAGACTCCCTCTTTCTACCTGGATGTACAGCAAGGGTAGAAACAGCTCTCCCACTGTAGGGAGTATCATTTATTTAGCTGCAAGGGGCAGGTAATCAAACATCATCTCATTAACACTGCCACATGCAGTGACTAGGAATATCTGTGTCTTTATGCTACAGAAAACATGTTTTACTGACTCACCCTCTTTGGTAACAAGTTTCCAGAGTATGTTCTTTCCCCCTGGCTCCAGTGACCATACTGCTGGCCCACTGGTAACAGATATGCCGCATGATAATATCTTGTGCTTATGTGGGGTCATGTTCTGCCACACATACAATTTCTTTTATGAATCAAAACCACCTAAGCTCATCATGAGTGTATTATTAACTTCAACCTTCAGATTCTTCTGGCTCTCCAGATGGTTGGATTTCATGCCTGGCCTAGGAAAAGCAGAGTACGAAGTGTGAAATAAAATTGCACTGAGTTAGGATATGGGAGGAAGATTTGGATCAATCGCACCCATTATTGCCATCCTGACTTCATCACTTCTCCTACAGAAATCTTTGGGAAGTCTTGTGGCTTCAAAAATGTTCCCCAGGGTTCAGAAGACTTTGGCCATGAAAAACATGGAATCATGACCTACATAGAATAAAAATTAGAGTTTACATTCACCTTGAACCCTATAGCTTAAAGATTACTTCAATTTGTAACTCATAATTGAAACTCAAAACAACTCTGAGGAGTTGGCAGTGTCTCTTGTGGAAAGAAGTATACATATCAGCTATTCAGATAAATGCCCTGGTTGACTGTTTCTAAGGAAGGGAGAGGCATGTACCATCTGCCAGCTGTGTGGAGAATAGGTTTTCCCTCATAGTTCCCAGAAATTAAAGAGCATGCATGCCAACTAGCAAAAAAAAAAATAGGGTAAATTATTTGCAAGCATAAATAATATATATTAGACTTATAAGCACAAACTAACTAAGATATATTCAATATTTTAAAGCTCTGAGTTTCATTGGTATAGACCCTCTATCCACTAATGGAAATTATCATCCCTAAGGCCTTCCCGTTGCTGTAGGAAATAGAAAAAGGACTGATAGGTACAAAGTTATTTACGTTGACTCTTTTTGTACTAGCAGAGGAATGGGAACTAAAGGGGTGCCTCGCCATTGGGGAGTGAATGTAAGTAAAATATTATTGTGTCATAGAAACTGATGAAATGGGTAGTTTCAGAGAAATCTAGAAAGACCTGCATGAACTGATGCAAAGTAGACCAAGCAGAGCCAAGAGAACCATTTGTACAACAGCAACATCATGAAGAAAAAACAACTTTGGAAGCCTTGAGAACTCAGATCGATGCAGTGACCAATGATCATAATAGAGGAACTGTAGTGAAGCATGCTACCCATCCTCTAACAAAGAGGAAGGTGATGGACTCAAGATGAAGAATTTTTGGACACAACTAAGGCAGGAATGTGTTTGCTTGATTATGATCATTCATTGCAAGAGCTTCTTTGACCTTTCTTCCCCGTGCCCTCCCATTCTTCTGGGTCTCAGTTGTTCCCAGGATCTCTGATTTCCCTTCTTCTGAGGCAGGGTGAATGGCTTCACTAAGCATCCCTTTTGTTGGATTTCTCTCCTTTCCCATAGAAGCATTCATCAGTAGTACCCTGTACTGACACAAAATTTCTTCCTTTCTTTCCCTCTTTTTTAAACCCTTCCTTTGCCTACTCATCCATTCTCCTGCAGTGGGGGAGAGTCAGAAGACAAGAGGGAACAGGAATAGGTACAAAAAAGAAAGAAAAAAGGGGTCAATGAGACATTTTTTAAATGAAGAAGATAGAATGAAGGCAGGGCAGGGGGAGAAGCACAGACAAGCAGCACAGTTTTGAAAGCTACAGGGTGAACTTATTATATACTTTAAAAGAAAAGCAAATTTCTGGTCATGTGACATGACCAGTAAGATGGAGGCATAAACAGTTTCTTTCAAACCTCTCGAAAATAGTTATGCACCTGACATAAAGCAATGTCACCTGTCTCCACAGCATAGAAAACCAAGGTCAAAGACTCAATGAACTAACAGAAAAGGCTGGTCTCTCATCCATACCATGCTCACTCAGCATTCCCTCCCCCATCACCTACCATGTTCCTGGAAACAGGGCTGCACAACCCAACCCACACACTTGCCAAAGGACTCAAAGTGACATCCCAATCTGGCTCTATCACAGTGCCTTAGAGATTCAAATGGCAGAAATTCCTCAGACTTCAAAAGCAGAGAGGAATGGTGGCACGTTGTGTCATAACAGAACTTAGCCAGAGAACAGACAAATGAAGGCAGAGTGCGGCAAGATGTGTGCATGCTTGAAACAGGACTTAGCTCTATACCTTGACCTCTGCCTCCTCCCAGGGCTTACAAGTGAATCAATGGTTTCTTCTTGCTTTGTTTTGTGGTACTAAATTACAGAATGGGAGAGCACATAAAAGGGAAGAGGAAAAGATAAAGAAGAATACGTGAAGTACCCATAAGAAGTTAATAACTAATAAGGAAGGGGGAAAGCTCCTGCCCACTTTCAGGAAGAAAAGAGCTTACAGTAGAATGGGTGAAGAGGGAAAGGCAGGGATTGAAAAAGGGGGAAGAAAAAAGGAAATTTTGAGTCAGTAATGGCAGAGGGTACTACTGATCAATGCTTCTATGAGAAAGGAGAGATATTCTATAAAGGGAGATGGTGACCTTACATAGGTATTTTCTGTAAGGATTTGGTGCTTAGAAGAACCACTGATCCTACACCTCAGGAAAAGGGAAATCAGAGCTTCTGGGAACAACTGACACCCAGAAGATTGGGAATGCATAGATCCAGGAAAGAGGTTTTGAGGCAAATAAGAGGAAAATGATCAAGAGTAAGGCAAAGATCAATAACGAAGTGCACAATCAGGAACACAGAAAGATCCCTATCATGGGCAATATTTTCTCTGTTACATGCAGGAACTGGTATTTCTAAGAATGAGGCACAATGGAAAGATGCAGAGCCAGGAGATGATTTACAAGGCAACAACAGAAACTGCTTATAAGTGGGAACCGAAAATGGGTGCCTTAAAAGTTTTAATTCCTTAAGGAATGCAGAGAATAAAGAAGGACTAAATATAAAGTTTGTTAATTAAAGAAAAAAAATTTAGAATAGTCAGAAATAGAAGATAAACAATGAAAAGAAAGAAAAATACTCTATAGAAAAAACTAATTAAAATTTTAAAACTAATGAATCAAAAGCTGGAGGGAAGGAGAAAAAGGGAAATTCTACTTGAATACTTAGTTGGGGGTAAAGGGGAAAGAATTGAATAACTTGATAAAATCAAGAACAAAAGGAACTTCAAAACTAGAGAAAGGGGTAACAAAAGGAAGGGGAGAAGGGGCGTGAAGATGAGGAAAAATGAGCCAGTGGGAATTAATTTGTCTTAAAATAGATTAAGCTAAAATAACTGAAGAGAAATATGCCTGTCTTTACAGAGGAATAGGGGAAATCTAATTGGGTTATCAAAAAACCCACCTAATTTTAGAGACAAATGGAGAAAAATATAAACCTAATTCTCATAACTTTAAATATGAATGAATTAAACAATCCGGTAAAAACAAAGGAAGTGATAGATGGAATAAGCAAACAAAACCTCACAATCTATTGCTTATACGGAGCACATTTAAAGAATAAAGACATACATGAATGAATAAAAATGATAAGATCGAAAAAAATTTCCTATATATCAAGTGAATCCAAAAAAGCAGTTGTAGTCATGCTATCTATCAGTCAAAGCAAAAAAAATTCAAAACATAAAAAAGAATAAACAAGGATACAATATTATACTGAAATGAACTTTAGACAATAAACCAACATCAATATTAAACTGATAAGTTTCAAATGCCTTAGCATCTAAATTTACAAAAGAAACATTAACTGAGTTATAAGACAAGATCGTAACACAATACAGGCAGAAGATTTCAATATCTCTCTCTGTATTTTGGATAAGTCTAACAGAAAGATAAATAAAGGGGAAAATGAAGAACTGAAAAAGTTTGAGAAATTGAGGAAGAAGATTGGAGTCTTCTAAATGGGACTGCCAAAGAATATACATATTTCTTAGTACCAATGGAACTTACAAAAATTATCCATGTCTTAGAGCACAACAATATTGCAAACAAATGTAGAAAGACAAAAATAGTAAGTGCATCCTTTACAGGCTATAACACAATTAAAAATAATAATTGGTTCAGATCACCACAAACTAAAGAAATGGAGATCTAACAATGAAATCCTGAATAATAAGTGGGTCAAAAAAAACTAATCATAGAAACAATAATTATGTAAAAAAAAAATTAAATGATGAAATAACATGCCAAAATTGCTGAGTCATAGATAAAATACTCCTCAGGGGAAAAAGAAACTGTCTATGATATAAATTAACAAAAATAAAAACAGAAAGGATTGATGAACTGAAAGTGCACTTTAAAAATTAGAAAGCAAATGAACAAACATGAAATAAACACCAAAAAGACATTAAATTAGAAGAAAATAGAGAAACTAGAAACCAAAATTATAGAAATGATAAAATTACAAGCCAGTTCTTTGAAAAGACTAATAAAATTAATAGATCTTTAGCCAATCTAATTAAAAAGAAGGGTACAAAAAATTAAATCAACAAATGAGCAAAGTGAAATTACACTTTCAAAAATTCAGGAGAAATAAAAAAATAAAACCCATTATGTATAGTTATATGCTAACAAAACTGAGAACACAAAAAAATAGAGGAATACTCTGGAAATTATAAAATGCTCAAACCAATAGAAGATCAAATAGAGTTCTTAAGTAACACAATCTCAGAAAAATTAAATAAAACTAGCTATAAGGAAACTACCAAGGGAAAAAAAAACTAGCCTAAAGGGAAAAACTGCTGGGTCTGATGGATTCATATAAAAATTCTATTAAACTTTTAAAGAATAATTTACATCCACACTATAAAAATTATTCTTAAAAACTGAGAAAGAAAGCATTCTACCAGAATTCCTTTATAGATGAATTTAGTTTTAATGCCTAAACCAGGGAAGAATAAAATTAGGAAGATCTATATCATTACTATTACTGGGGATATTCATATGGATATGTGACATTTTAAAATGTTAAATAAAAATCCCATCAAGCAGACTATAGTGATTTATCCAACAAATCATTCATTATGACTAAGTTGGATTTGTTCCAGGGTTGCAAAGATTGTTCAACATTAGGAAAATAATCAACATAGCCAATCAAATTAAAAATAAAAGCATCCAAAACAGGAGTAAAGGAATAATCATTTACTAAATGGCTATTTTGTGCAAGGTGCTGTTAAGTACTTCACAGATATCTCATTTAATAATAATAGTTTAACCACATGACTTTTTCAACAAGTGCAGAAAAATCCTTTGATAAAGTATAGCATTTATTTGTGCTTAAAAGAATCCTACAAAGTATAAGCATACAGAAGCCTTTTTTTTTTAATAATGTAAAAAGTGTCAATCCAAAAGCAATAGCAAACATCATATGCAGTAGGATGCACTGGAATATTTCCCAATAAATACGTATCTGGGAATGCTCAGCCTACCAGAGTACACAAAAAAAAAAGCCTATATAAATTCAATTATAAAGTGCTCCTTAAAGAAATAAAGAATAAATCAAATATTAAGTGTTTGTGGCTGGACTGTACCAATACATTAAAAATGGCAACACCACTAAAGTTAACTTACACTTTTAATGCTATACCAGTTGAATCATCTGGAAGTACTATTTCTCCTTTGTCCCTACCTCTTTGCATCATTTCCTTTGATATTCAAGATCTTTTGGTTTTCAAATTTTACTAAATTCTATGAAGTATTCTTTTAATAATTAATGCACCTAGGATAAAAAGGGAAATGGTCAAATGGGAGGGGGGAGAATCTTTTTACCAAATTTCTCTGAAAAGGGTTTTATATCCAAGATATAATACATATACAAGTATATGTACATGTATATACATATGCATATCTACATGTGTACGACTACATATATCACCAAAAGCTAATCCTCAGTATATAAGTGATCAAAGGATATGAAAAAAAAATTGCAAGCCATTAGCAACCATATGAAAGAATGCTTCAAATCAATAATTTGTTTAAATGCAAATAAAAACATTTTACTTCATGCCCTGAAATTTAGCAAAGATGATTAAAAAATGGGAATATTCACTGTTGAATGAGTTTTGAGAACATGCATTGTTCATGGAACTGTGAATTAATATAAACAATTTGGAATTATGGAAATAAAGTGACAAAAATGCCCATACCTTTTGATCCAGAGATTCCATTTTCAGACTTATGCCCCAAGAATGCCATTAATGAAAAGAAACGTCCCAATACATCAAAATATTGTTAGTAGCACTTGTTTGTGATAGCAAAGGAAAGTAAAATAGAAGACCATTGATTGGGGAATGAGTAAGCAAATCATGATACATGGATGTTATTGAATGTTGCTCTGCTGTAAGAAATGGTGAATGTGATGAATACAGAGAAGTGTGGAAAGATCTACATGAACTGATACAGAATGAAGTAAACAGAACTAAGAAAACCATAGTCATTACAACAGTGTAAATGGAAAAAACACTGATATACCAAAAAAATCTAAATTAAATGTAGCAAAATTATAAAGAACAATTGTGACTTGAATGAAGAGCTATGAAATGACACTCCAAACCCTCTCCTCTTTTTTCCATGGAGGGAAGTTCACAAGTATTGACCGTTGCACTTATTTTCAGATTTTTTCTATATGTTAATAGTTGTGTTGATTTCTTCCTCTTCTTTTTCTTTTCTTTTAATTGGCTATTTAAAATGCTATTTGTTATATGGCATAGCTATCTGAGAGGGAAAGAGGAAGGCATACTAGGGGAAATTATGGTGATGTAACAAAACAAAAGATAAAAACACAAACTTATTTTTAAAAAGAAAAGCAAGCTATACATAATAGATCTGTGGTTTCATGTACAATCTTATTTTTCTATTCTACTATGTATACAAAAATGTCCAGTTTATCTGTTGTTTTTAAAATTCAGGATAGCAAAAGAAATAAAAAATGGGATGCTGTGACTGGAAAAAAAAAAATCACCTTGTATCCATACAATACTTCTGGCAATGAGCCTCTCTAAATTTAGCTAAGCATGTTCTTGGATGATAAACAAATATTGCTTCACTGGATCTGTATTTGAAACTTTTCCAGTTTAGTAGGACCTGCCCAAGCATATTCTGTGATAACAGAACCTTTGAGGACTTGGCGTCACTTTCACACCACAATATGACATCAAGGGACAGTTTTATTGAAAGATCAAAACATGCAGAGTAAATCATTTGTAAGCAACGACCTATCATATAATTGCATCTTAAATACTCAAAAGACCAACCACAAAGTCATACAAATACAGGATGAGAAAGGTACTATTGGAAAGCAGATTGAAAAAGATCTGGGGGTTTTAGTGGACTGCAAGCTCAATATGCATCAGTACTCATGCTAGTCAAAAAAGTCAAGGCAGTGTTGTTATATTAAGAAAAGCACAGTTTTCAGGCATAAAGAAGTTACAATCCTTCCATCCTCTACCCTGGTCAGGCTACATCTGGAGCACTGTGTTTAGTTCTGAGTGCCACCTTTGAAAAAAGAACATTGATAAACTGGACAGGGCACAGAGTTGGCCAACCGGGACTTTGACACCAAGTCATTTAAAGCTCAGTCAAAGGCACTGGGTGTATTTAGCCTGCAGAAGAGGTGATTCAAAGGTAACATGATAACTATGTTCATATGTCTGAAGGGCTGTCGTGATTGACCCCAGAGGACAGGGACAAAAGCAATAGGTAGAAGTTTCAGAGACAAGTCTGAGCTTGATTTCAGGAAAATCTTTCTAACGCTCAGACCTGCCAAAAGTCAAGCGAGTAGTCTCAAAGGATGACAGGCTCCCCTCTCCTTGGAGGACTTCAAGCAGAGGATAGAGGATCACTTTTTCTGCATTTCAGTTTTGGATCAGCCCAGTGGACCCTGAGGTCCTCTCCAGTCCAAATTCTGCAATGCATGATGCCCATCTTTGAAGTACTGAGGTATTTAAAGGTGCTCTATAGACATTATCTTGTTTTATCCTTACTCACGAGGCTTGGGAGGGAAATGTTACAGGTGCTATCATCTCAGAGGAGACTGAAGCTCTCATGGGCTAATTGCCTTTTCCAAGTTATGAAACAGAGTTAATAAGTGGCAGAATGGGACTTGTACCCAGATTGTTAAAGTATAAGTCCAAATGACGCTACCTCTATTTGACAGAAATAGTGGTGTTGATTAAATGTCTGCAGCTACTATTACAAAGTAAAGGACAAACTATTTGTATGTATTATCAGAGATCTGGGGTAATGCATTGTTCCTGGGGCAGCTAGGTGGTAGAGTGGATAGAGAACAAGCCCTGGAGTCAGGAAGATCTGAGTTCAAATATGACCTCAAACACTTACTAGCTGTGTGACCTTGGGCAAGTCAATTAACCCTTTTGCTTCAGTTTCTTCATCTGTAAAATGAGCTGGAGAAGGAAATGGCCAACCACTCCAGTATCTTTGCCAAGAAAACCCCAAACGGGGTCACAAAGAGTCAGACATGATTGAAATAACTCAACAACAATAATTGTTCCTGTTGGCTGTGACACCACTTATCTAACCCATATCATGCCCACACAAACACCAGAGCTTCTGATGACAAAGGACAATGAATGGAATGCTGACAGAACCATAGCTAGCGATTTCTGTGCCTGGCCAATTTCCATAGCCCAGGAAATACGGTTTTCACATGGGGCCAGAAACATGAAATGTACCCTCAAATGGCTATGTGATTCAAAACATGAAAATAATATAAAAAGTTATTGAGATAAATTTAGTTGAGTGGAAAGTCATTACAATAGTTGCCTAAGTTCTTAGAGCTGGAAGAAGCACCAGAGGTCATCAGGCCCAAACCATGGGATTGGTGGTTCAGTCTTCTATCTTCTCTACCACAGGGACCTTGGTATGTCTCCCTTCCACACAGCATGAGACGGGAACCTACCCTTGTCCTCACTCAGGAAAAGTAGTGTTGCTTGCAGATGGAGCATAAGAAATAGGATAACTGGCCTGGGAAAAGAGGGAGCAAAGTTAATGCTCTGGGAAGGGGATCACAGAGCTGGTAAGGGATTCCTTTGTGAGATGGAGGAAGGGAGATACAAGGAGAAAACAGGCTTAAGTCCGCTGCCACCAAGAGAACAGAATCTTCTCTTACTCACATCCTTCTATTCCACTAAAGGAATATCTGTGTTAAATTTTTGCGCTCTCTAAATTTCCCACCTTGGAACAAAAGCCCCAGCGACTTCAATCTAGTTATGTCTCTGAATACAGATTTCATTCTTTGGCTCTTCCTGAGTAATATGGTTGGGATTGTGGTGTGTTTTTTTTTTTTCTCTTTTTTAGAGAATTCAGTGGTTGGAAGAATAAAAAAAACTGCCTCTATTTATTTCTCAAGTGAATTGAGTTGCCCTACAATTCAAGGGAAAGAGTAACAATATTTTAAATTTCACAGAACTTAACAAAGCACTTTTACATGAATTACCTCATTTAGGACTCAGAGTAACTCAGTGTGTTAGGTAAAAAAAAGATTATCATTCACATTCAGAGAGATTGAATAATTTGTCCAAGGACACATAACATTTCCCACTTCCTCGTACTACCCTCAGTTTTCTTTGTTTTCCTTTTTTCTTTTTCTTTCCTACCTTCTTCCTTTCTTTCCTTCTTTTTCTTTTTCTCTTCCTTCCATTTTCCTTCCTTCTTCCTTTGTTTTCTTTCTCCTGTTTTTCCTTTCTTTTTCTCTGCCTGTCTCTCCTTTTTTTCTGTTTTACAATTCTCATCATCATTTCTTCAATGCCAATAATACACACCAGGGATAAAAGACAAAAAAAGAAAGGGTTTCTTCCCTCAGGAAGCTCATATTCTACTGGGAAATATAATAGGTACACAGTCCAATAAAGTCGAAGTATATCCAAGGTAATTGGAAGTAAGAAGGAAAGGCTGTTAGTAACTGGGGTTGGGGAAAGGGAATCAGGAAAGACCTCATTTAGTTGGCAGCACCTGAACTATGCTTCAGAGGAAGAAGAGATTCTACAAACTGGAAGTAAGGGTAGAGTGCAGATTTCTACCTGGGGGAACCACTTGTGCATAGGCAGAAAGTATTATGTTCTATACAGGGAGCAGCTAGAAATCCAGCTTGACTGAAATGCAGATTGTATGAAATCAGACCAGAAATATAGGTGGGAACCAGAAAGCAGAGGGTTTTAAAAATCAGGCTAGGGAGTTTCTATTTTGTCCTAGAGGCAATAGAGAACCATTGAAGATTTTTGAGTGGAGGGCTAATGACATGTTCAGAACTTATAGTAATGTCTATTCCAGAGATCCATGGAGGATAGATTGGAGAATAAAGAGACTAGAGGTGGAAAGTAAGAAAGGGAGGAACGAAAAAAGGAAAGAAATCAGACAATTGGGAAGTCACGCAAAGCATAGTTCCACAACATTTTTCATGATGAATCCTTTGGAATTGCTGTCCATCCTTCTATTGATCAGAGTAGCTAAGTTTTTTTACAGTTTATCATTACAAATTGCAGTGTACAATGTTTTCCTGTTTCAGCTCACTTCACTCTGTATCAAGTCACATAAGTATTCCTAGGTTTTTTCTGAAACCGTCCCCTTCATCATTTCTTATAGCAGAATAGTATTCTATCATAATCCTATATCACAACTTGTTCGGCCATTGCCCAGTTGAAGGACATCCCTTCAGTTTCCAGTTCTTTGCCACCACAAAAAGAGTTGTTATAGCTATTTTTGCACATGTGGGTCATTTTCCTTTTTCTTAGATTTCTTCTCCTAATTTACTTTTTGGACTTCTTTTGCCATTTGGGTTAGTCTATTTTTTAAGGTGTTACGTTCTTTAATATTTTCAGGGTCTCCTTTGGCAAATTGTTGACTCGCTTTTCATGATTTTCTTGCATCACTCTCATTTCTCTTCCCAATTTTTCTTCTACTTCTCTTACTTGATTTTCAAAATCATTTCTGAGCTCTTCCATGGTCTGTGACCAATTCATATTTTTCTCGGAGGCTTTTGAGGTAGGAGCTTTGACTGTTGTCTTTTTTCTGGTTGTATGTTTTGATCTTCTTTGTCACCAAAGTAAGATTCTATAGTCTGTTTTTTTTATTATGTTTACTCATCTTCCCAGTCAAATATTTGACTTTCTAACTCTTTGTCAAGGTAGGAGTCTGCTTCCAGTGGAGTTGGGGGGGTGGATAGGCGTGCTGTCCCAGGTTTCAATGATTTTATATCAGCTGCTCCATGGTCTGTGGGCCCAGAGCTCCAAAAGCAGCCTCTGCTATTGTTGCTACTGCTACCACTGCCATCTCCACCATTGCTACTGCCATCGCCACCACTGGCACCACCACCACCACTGTCATCCCCACTGCCCCAGGACTGGGGCCAGACCCCAGCCAGACCACATGTTCCTCTTTCACCCAAGTTCCACAGATTTTTCACCCTGACCTTTTTGGCTTTTGTGGGTTTAGAAGTCTGAAAACTGCCACAGCTGCCAATGATTCAGTCCCCTGAGGTCTGCTCCCAGTGCAACCCACACAGACTGCTCTCTGCTCCTTGCCCTGTGTGATAGACCCTTCCTGTCAACTTTCCAGGTTGTCTTGAGCTGGAGATTTGTTTCACTCTGTCATTTTGTGGCTCTAGAATTTATTTAGAGTCATTTTTAAAGGTATTTGGAGGGCTTTAGGGGAGAGCTCAAGGAAGCCTCTGCTTTTACTCCCTGCTTTTTCTTTAATGTCTTTGGAATATAGACTGAGTAGCAATATTGTTGGGTCAAAGGATATGTACAGTGTTAGAGTCCTTTGGGCATAGTTTCAGATTGTTCTCCAGAATGGTTAGATAGATTCACAATTCCATCAACAATGCATCAGCGTACCTTTTTTCCACATCATCTGGCCTTTATAATTTTCCTTTTCCTTCACATTAGCCAATCTGATAAGTGTAAGATGAACATTTCAGAATGTATTTAATTTGTATTTTTCTAATTATTAGTCATTTAAAGCATTTTCTCATGTGACTACTGATAGTTTTGATTTCTTCTTCTGAAAACCACCTGCAGTTATTTTAAATGGAAAATCTCTTTCTATTTCTTTTGGCTGTTTTGTTGGTAGTATATAGAAATGCTAATGACTTATATGGGATTATTTTATATCTTGTAACTTTGCTAACATTATAAAAAGCTTACATTCTAAGGAGAGAGAGAACATGTAAACAATTAGGTATATACAAGATACAAAGTAGACAGAAGGAAATCTCAGAAGGAAAATAGGAGAAGGCACTAGTAGCAAAGGAAACTTTCCAAATAAGTCTCATTGAATAAGCCATTCAATTTCAGTCTTTCAAATCACTTAATTAAATATACTGAACTAATATGTAGTAGGAGATAAATATTAATGGCAAATGAGTATGAAATTCTTGACCCCCTTTTCAAGGCATGACACCCAGAGCATTTCTATTCAGGAATAGATTGACTTAATTGGCATCTGAGGGCCCATCCAACTCATGAAATCAGGCTTAGGCAATATAGTTTAATACACAGGAAAATATTCAATAAACAGGGTTTTCAAATCATCAGAGATACACCAACAGAATTTCCTCAAAGTATACTTGGATACATTTAATAATAACAATAATAATATCAATAACGGTAGCTATCATTTACATTACTTTTAAGATTTGCAAAGCACTCTATATATGTTATTTCTTTGTATTCTTGCAACACCCCTGAGAGATAGGTACTTCTATTATTTCCCATTTAAGGATAAAGGAACTGAGACAGGTAGACAATAAGTGACTTGCCCAAGACAACACAGCTAGTAAGTGTCTGAGGGGTTATTCAAACTCAAGACTTACGATAAGTGAAAGAAATACTTGACATGGATGAGAGGCCTAATTATTCAGCCCAATTCAGTAAATATTTTATGTCTGTGCCTAGTTCTATAGGGGCCACAAAGAAGTAAGTTTTCACCATCACCATAATCACCATCATGTGTAGAGTACTTCAGTAACCACTGGAGGTATACAGAGATTTAAAACATAGAATCCTTCCCTCAAGTGGTTTCCAATCTTGTTGAAGAAGAAAGACATAGACATAAAAAGAGAGCCTGCAATACAAGATAGCCTATGTATCATGACAAATAAAATGTCAACGTCTGAGGTGGTTGGAAAGGTTTTTTAAAGCAGGGAAGACTTGATCCTGGTCATAAAGCATGGGTAGGAATTAGGGAAAAAGAGAGGAAAGAAGAGGGCATTCAAGGTAAGAAAGAGAGGTGTTAACAAAAATACAGAGGTGGAATTGGGCGATGTGATTGAGGAATGATGAATAAATCTATTTGGCCAAAGCAGAGGAATAGTATAAAGGAGACCGTTGGAAATAAGAATGGAGAGGAAACTGGGAACCAGACTGTGGAGAGACTTGGATTAATCTTACTTAAACATGACTTTGCACACATCATTTCCCAGCTCAAAAGCCCTTTAATGGTTCCTAATTAGAAAGCACCAAATAAATTAATGGCACTACATAAAGTCTTGATTAACTTGGCAGTGGTACATTGGATTGATTGGAGGAGGAAGAGACTGGAGGCAGAAAAATCAGTTAGGAAAGAGAGATAGCCTGAGCTAGGGAATTGGCAGTAGAAATGAAAAGTAAAGGGCAAATAAGGATGAGGACTGGACTTGTAATTTCATTGATATAGGCAACTCCCAGGTGAAAAAACTCACTCCATCAAAGTATGTCCCCTTTTCTGCAACTTATAGTCTTGGAGAGTTGCCTAGAGCACTGAAAGTTTAAGTGATTTGCCCAGAGTCACAAGATCAGTATATGTGGCCATTATATCAGTATATCAGGTCATTGTGGCTGGCTCTCTATCCAACATATCATGCCAGAGACAGTTTTAAAAAAAGAAGGATAAGAGGAGCAGAACCTGAACTAGGATTCGCAGCACCTGGATCAAATTCCAGTGACAGGAGGAGGGCGAATGAAGCCTGAAGTACACAGTCTGGGGCTCTTCTGGAACTACCTTCCCTACTCCTTGAAATGCTCTCTCTCAGGTGTAGGACTTAAGAACTCAGGAATGTAGGTCTCCAGCCTGACATAGGAAGGAAAGGCACTCCTTCCAGATGTTGTCATCTGGATCAAACACCCAAGTGCCTCCCCCAGTTATTGTTTAGAACAGAACTTACGGAGTACAGCGGATGACTCTAGGGTTTGGAGGTGACTAGACGGATGATGATAGAAACAAACAAATATAAAAGGGGAACTAAACATCATATATTGCCTTTAGATACAAGCAGATGGAGATCCAAGATACAACTGGAGTCATTTACATAGGTGAACACTAAAGCTAAGACAATAGATGAGATCTCAAAGGGTTGAAAACGTGATCTTCAGGGGTTACTTATATGTAGCAAATGGAAAGAGGAAATGGAACCAAGAGAGAGAATGAGTAATCAGCAAAGGAGGATGGGGGGGAAAACTGTACTAATGTGAGAATTATTAATAACTAGTGATTTAGAAAGATCCTAAAATTTCTATAGTCCTCATTTCAAAGTTCAGTCTCTTGAAGAACATTACTAATAATAAGACTGAATGAACTCTCTTCAATCTTGGTCAAAGGGTAGGGATAAATTCTTTGAATATATTGCCCAAGGCTAGGCTATTTAGAAGAAAAAGACATCATCAAAGTTCATTAGAACAGGTCCAGCCCCGCTTTCTAATATTTATTCTCTCACTAATTGTTAACCAATCAGAGTTGACTGACATACTCAGGAATGTCCTTCTTCCAAAGGCATATAAGCCGTGAGCTGCTGCCACGATTGTCTTTGGCATTCAAGAGTACCACTGACCTTTTATTAACATGATAGCATTATTAATAAAATTACTTAATTATCTTAATTCCAAACTGAGAGGGCAAATATTTATAGATAGATAGATAGATAGATAGATAGATAGATAGATAGATAGATAGATAGATAGATAGATAGACAGACAGACAGACAGACAGACAGACAGACAGATAGATAGATAGATAGATAGATAGATAGATAGATATAGGCATATATAAATATATAAACATAAATATATATATATATACACACATATACATATGTATGTATGTATTTGGGGAAGGAGAGGTAATTGGGTTTAAATTATTTGCCCAGGGTCATGTAGCTAGTAAGTGTCTGAGGCCAGATTTGAACTCAGATCTTCCTGACTCTAGAACCCTGATCTCTAACCACTTTGCCACCTGACTGTCCTTCACATGTGAAAGGCAGAAGTTGTACCCAGGTCTTCCTAAGTCTGTGGCTAGGCCTTTATCCACTATGTCACAATGTTTTCTCTGCCATATGCAAACATACAAATACATATGTAATAACATATGTCAAGGCTACAGACTGAACACTATATGTGGATTCTCACACACACATACCTAGCCCTGTTGCTACCTCTAGCCCTCTAAAATGGCTTTCTAGAAATAGAAATTTCTAGCAATATTTTCTAGAAAAAAAAGGGAAAAAGCAGCTTAAAGTCTCCTGTTCAAATGAGATCCTTTCTACCTTTTCCATGCTAGGTTGTAAGACAGCTAGGGCAAAGATGGCGGAGTAGAAAGACGTAAATACACATAGCTCCGAACCCACAACCCATACAACATCGGTATAAAGTAACTCACAGCGAATTCTGGAGCAGTGAGGCCACAAAACAGTGAAGAGAAGGAGATTTCTGTTCTAGAGGGACCTGCAAACCTCTCGCAAAAGGTCCGTCACGCTGCAGACGCGGAGCCCAGACCTGCTGCAGCCGTGGCACCAAGAGGAACAGACCCGAGCAGGCTTCAGGGAAGGGATCTCCAGCGGCCGCACAAGTCCCTCCACCCACAGGTGACAGGGGTCGGTGAGAGAGTCTCTTTGGCGGGTTGAGAGGGGAATGGGGTGCCCCCATGGCTCGGGCCCCCTCGGGAGGCAGAGGCTGAGGGGTGGCGGCGGACCGGGGCTCCCCAAGGGGACAGGAGCCTGGATCCATTGTGGATTGTGTATTGTGTATAAACCCCCTGAGGGAACTGAGCCTGAGAGGCGGCCCTGCCCTGACCTGAGCACCTGAACTTAACCTCACACTGAATAGCAGCCCTGCCCCTGCCAAAAGCCCTGAGGCTGGAAGCAGCATTTGAATCTCAGACCCCAAACGCTGGCTGGGAGAATCAGGAGGCGAGGTGGGTGTGAGGAGAATATTCAGAGGTCAAGTCACTGGCTGGGAAAATGCCCAGAAAAGGGAAAAGAAATAAGACTATAGAAGGTTACTTTCTAGGTGAACAGGCATTTCCTCCCTGCCTTTCTGATGAGGAAGAACAATGTTTACCATCAGGCAAAGACACAGAAGGCAAGGCTTCTGTGTCCCAGCCCACCCAATGGGCTCAGGCCATGGAAGAACTCAAAAAGAATTTTGAAAATCAAGTTAGAGAGGTGGAGGAAAAGCTGGGAAGAGAAATGAGAGACATGAAGTCAAAGTATGAACAACAAATCAGCACCCTGCTAAAGCAGACCCAAAAAAATGTTGAAGAAAATAACACCTTGAAAAATAGGCTAACTCAATTGGCAAAAGAGGTTCAAGAAGCCAATGAGGAGAAGAATGCTTTCAAAAGCAGAATTAGCCAGATGGAAAAGGAGATTCAAAAGCTCACTGAAGAAAATAGTTCTTTCAAAATTAGAATGGAACAGATGGAGGCTAATGACTTTGTGAGAAAGCAAGATATCACAATACAAAACCAAAAGCATGGAAAAATGGAAGATAATGTGAAATATCTCATTGGAAAAACAACTGACCTGGAAAATAGATCCAGGAGAGACAATTTAGAAATTATGGGACTACCTGAAAGTCATGATCAAAAAAAAGAGCCTAGACATCATCTTTCATGAAATTATCAAGGAAAACTGCCCAGAGATTCTAGAACCAGAGGGCAAAATAAATATTCAAGGAATCCACAGAACACCGCATGAAAGAGATCCAAAAAGAGAAACTCCTAGGAACATTGTGGCCAAATTCCAGAGTTCCCAGGTCAAGGAGAAAATATTGCAAGCAGCTAGAAAGAAACAATTCAAGTATTGTGGAATTACAATCAGGATAACACAAGATCTAGCAGCCTCTACATTAAGGGATCGAAGGGCATGGAATAGGATATTCCAGAAGTCAAAGGAACTAGGACTAAAACCAAGAATCACCTACCCAGCAAAACTGAGTATAATACTTCAGGGGAAACATTGGTCTTTCAATGAAATAGAGGATTTTCAAGCATTCTTGATGAAAAGACCAGAGCTGAAAAGAAAATTTGACTTTCAAACACAAGAATGAAGAGAACCAGGAAAAGGTGAACAGCAAAGAGAAGTCATAAGGGACTTACTAAAGTTGAACTGTTTACATTCCTACATGGAAAGACAATATTTGTAACTCTTGAAACTTTTCAGTATCTGGGTACTGGATGGGATTACACACACACACATGCACACGCACATGCACACACACATAGAGACAGAGTGCACAAAGTGAATTGAAGAGGATGGGATCATATCTTAAAAAAAAAATGAAATCAAGCAGTGAGAGAGAAATATATTGGGAGGAGAAAGGGAGAAATTGAATGGGGCAAATTATCTCTCATAAAAGAGGCAAGCAAAAGACTCGTTAGTGGAGGGATAAAGAGAGGAAGTGAGAGAAAAACATGAAGTCTACTCTCATCACATTCCACTAAAGGAAAGAATAAAATGCACCCTCATTTTGGTATGAAAACCTATCTTACAATACAGGAAAGTGGGGGATAAGGGGATAAGCAGGGTGGGGGGGATGATAGAAGGGAGGGCATGGGGAGGAGGATGCAATTTGAGGTCGACACTCATGGGGAGGGATAGGATCAAAAGAGAATAGAAGTAATGGGGGACAGGATAGGATGGAGGGAAATATAGTTAGTCTTATACAACACAACTATTATGGAAGTCATTTGCAAAACTACACAGATTTGGCCTATATTGAATTGCTTGCCTTCCAAAGGGAAAGGGTGGAGAGGGAGGGAGGTAAAGAAGTTGGAACTCAAAGTGTTAGGATTAACTGTCGAGTAATGTTCTTGCCACTAGGAAACAAGAAATATAGGTAAAGGGGTATAGAAAGCTATCTGGCCCTACAGGACAAAAGAGAAGTCGGAGACATGGGCAGAGAGGGATGATAGAAGAGAGAACAGATTGGTCATAGGGGCAATTAGAATGCTTGGTGTTTGGGGGGGGAGGGGATAAAAGGGGAGAAAATTTGTAACCCAAAATTTTGTGAAAATGAATGTTAAAAGTTAAATAAATAAATTTAATATAAAAAAAAAAGACTGCTAGGGGCCTTGTCTCAGGAGGAATGATTTTTCTGGAATTGGGGTATATAATGCAATAAAGGGCCCCCTATAATTGTCAAATGTCTTGGCTTAATCATTGCTTGACTATCTGCAAAAGCTATTTATCACCCAGCATGTTTCTCTGCCATAAATGTGATGTCTTCATTAAGCCAACCAAAGACTAAGGAGAGCTGAGGTAATTCAGGCAATGAGTGACTCATATAAACAGGCTGAAAATTCTTCAGGGAAACTTCATTTAACTACCCCCATCCTAACGGAAGGATTCATGATCTCTTTTGTCAACAGATGCACCATTAATGGGAAAGCAAAGAGTAAGGAAGGGGTCCCACAAATAGACTGTTTGAAAACCCCTCTCCTAGCTACTGAACTGCTCATTCAAACAAAGTATCTGTATGTTGGGACAGAGTTAGGGTGCCATTATCTTCCCAAGGAAGAAATGAAGTGTATACACAAACTAATCAGGAAATGAAGGCTCTCTGGAGAGCAGCTGATTGTCTGGCTATCACAGGAGTCATCAGACTGCCAAGGGTTCTGCCAAAAACACGAGCCCCGTTTGGGAAGTCTTGGGAAGGAAAACAGAAGGAGCAAGACAGCAACAGCTAATTGAGACCACATGGCCCTGGTTCCCCTCAAGCTGCAGCCTTGCCCCTTGCTCTTGCGACAGATGCCAAATTTGGTTTCAGCATCTCCATGGGATGTAAAGTGCAATGCAAACCTGAAAGTGCTATATAAATACTATCTATCTTTACGATTGTTATGAGTATCTCACTCTCCTTAACTCAAAACTAAATAAAGAACTCCTTACCCAACTTACAATTCCCAAGAGCTCACAACTAGCTTTCCTAGGCAAGGATGCTGCTTCTGCCTCTCAGCACCAAGAGCTAGGATCTTCTGAGATCTTACTCTGTTTAGAGTTGGGAGGGCCTTGAGAGGTCATCTAGTTCAACCCTATTTCATTTTAAAGTTGAGAAAGTGGAAGCTAGGGAGATTGATTTAGCTAGGGTCACACAGATGGCAGAGCTGAGATTCTAGCCCAGGTTCAAACCCTGGCACCCCATGCTGCCTCTAGCTGGCTTGGTTACCTCCTCATGTACAGCCATGCATGGCCTTCCCCCTTCTCACCAGAGAAATTGCCCAAAGCCACCCTTAAGAAAACTGAGCAAGAACTTTCTTACCTTGGAAGACCATCCACAAGCAGCAGCTGCTTGAAAATAATAACAGGAAACTTTAGGGCAAAGGTGTTGGTTTTAAGAGAAGAAAAGTGACTTCATTCTCAGTGCTACAGAGTTTAAAAAGAGCAAAGAGTGCTCCCTGGCTGAGCTAATGCAGCTTCATCCAGTGATGACTCCATCAAACAATGCAGCTGTTGTCCAGACATGCATAGGCTTCTCCAGGTAAATCAATGGAATCTGACTGTTTTCAAGGTGTTGCAGAAGGCTGGAAAGCACCAATCAGTTTCTCTCCCGTGGGAGGATAGAAACTATTCATTCATTTTCCCAAGTCATATCATTATCCTTCAAGAATCAAATTGTCTGAAGTACAGTAGGAATGGAAAACAGTTATTTAAACCCCCAGAAGGTAGACAGCCTCCTGGGGAGGAAGGAAACACACACACACACACACACACACACACACACACACACACACACACACACACAACCACCACCACCACCATGTTTAAAAGCAGCAGTAACACTGAGCTAATTGCCAAGCTAAATGATCTTTTGAGCTCAGGGCTTACAGGGTTTCTATTAAAGGAGACAAAGGCAGTGTTTTGTCTCCTCTTCTTGCACCTTGCAAAAGTGATCATATGTATTTAATAAAATAGGAGAGGCAAAGAACTATGTTAAAGAAAGGATGGAAGGTTTCCTAAAAGAAAGAGTAGAATCTGAAATCACAGCACCCTGCCTGCCACTGTTAGGATTCTCCTTTGGGCAGTTTTAAAATTTTACTTTGTATATGTTCTATGTTTCTTGTTCTGTGTGTGTGTGTTGTTCCCCTCATACTCCCAGCCCCAGTACAAAGGACAAAAGAAACAAAGGAAATTGACAAATTTAAAGATATTTAGATCTTTGATAAAAGAGATTGTTTTGTTGTCTGTGTTTTTTAACATTTTAAAAATATTTCATAAACATTTATTAAGACCTATTGTGTGCCAGTCACTGTGCCAAGCTTTAGGGATACAAAAAGAAGCAAAAGACAGTCTCTGTCCTCAGGAAGCTTATAATCTAATGAAGGAGACCACATATAAACTGATACATACAAGCAGAAGATGCTAGAAGTAAGAGGGGTTGGGAAGGCTTCCCGTAGAAGGTGAGGTTTTGTTGTTGTGTTCGTCCTTCATTGCTGAAGAAGACCATACTATCAGAGAAATGGTGACATGACTTGCACTTGACTTTGTTTCAAGTAAGGGAGGGCTGTGCAAGGTCACCAGCCTCACTTCTCCTCCCGGTGAGATTTTAATTGGCACTTGAAAGAAGCCAAGAAAGTCAGTAGTCAGAGTGGAGGAGGGGGACCACTCTAGGTATGGAGGACAGCCAGAGAGAATGTCCAGAACTGAGAGATCAAATATCTTGTCCATGGAACAGTCAAGAGGCCAGTGTCACTGGATCAGAGTAATGTCAGGGAGTCAGGTGTAAGAAGATTGGAAAGGTGAGAGAGGGTTAGGTTATAAAGGGCTTTGAATGCCAAACAGAGCATTTTGTATTTGATTTTAGGGGCAGTTCAGTGGATAGAGCATTGGAACCAGGGAGACCTGAACTCAAATCGGGTTTCAGAGACTTACTAGCTATGTGACCCTGGGCAAGTCATTTAACTTCTGTTTGTCTTAATCCATAGAAATTATTCCAGTATCTTTGCCAAGAGAACCCTATGCACAATATAGTCCATGAGATCATGAAGAGTCAAACATCATTGAACAACAACAAACTAGAGGCAATAGGAAACCCTTGGATTTTATTGAGTAGGGGAATGACATGATGAGACCTGTGCTTTAGGAAAATCCCTTTTGTAGCTGAATGGAGAATGGACTAGAGTGGGAGAGGGGAAATTTGAAGCACACAGACCTATTGCAATGTCATAGACATGACATGATGAGGGCCTGCCCTAGAGTGGTAACCCTGTCAGAGGGGAGAAGGGGATATATAGGAGAGATATTGCAAGGTGTAAACAAAGACTTTGGCAACAGATTGGATACAGGGGGAGTGAGAGACAGTGAGGAATCCAGGATGATTTCTAGATTTCAAACCTGAGGGACAGGGAGGGTAGTAGATGGGAAGGGTTTAAGGGGAAAAGATGATGAGTTGGGTTAAGTACTTAATGAGTTTGAGGTGTCTACTGGACATTCAGTTCAAGATGTGTGAAAAATAGTTGGAGATGTGAAATTTGAGGCCAGCAGAGAGTTTGGGGTAGGATAGGTAGATTTGAGAATCATCAATATAAAGATGATAATTAAATACATGAGAACTGATGAAATCACAAAGTGAAGTAATATAGAGGAAAAAGATAAGACAGCCCAGGACAAAACCCTCAGGGACACCTATGGTTAGAGTGACTGATCTGGAAGCGGATTCAGTAAAGGAGACAGAGAAGGAGTGGTCAGTAAGGTTCAAGGAAGACCAGGAGAGAATGGTGTCCTGAAAACCTAGAGACAAGAGAGTATCAAGGAGCAGGGAGTAATCAACAGTGTCAAGGAGAGTCAGGATTGAGAAAAGACCATTGGATTTGCCAACTAAGAGACCATTAGTAACTTTGGATGGAGCAGTTTCAGTAGAATGATAAATATGGAAGCCAGAATTAGGAGGAGAGAAAGAAAGTGGAGGCACCTGTCTTAGATGGCCTCATGGACTTTAGTTCCAAAGAGCAGAAGGAATATAAGGATGATAGTTAGCAAGGATGGAAGGATCAAGTGAGGGATTTTTTCAGTATAGGAAAGACATGGGCTTGTTTGTAGGCAATAGGAATGGAGCCAAGAGAGAGGGAGAGAATGAACATAAACAAAAGATTGGGGATGGTAGAGGAGGCAGTCTAGTGGAGGAGACAGGATGGGTTGGGATCACTTGAACAAGTAGCCTTGGTAAGAAGTGAGGTTTCTTCATCAAGTGAGATGGGGGTGAAGGAGGGGAGAGTAGCGGAAGGCACCTGAGTGACAGGAGATGAGGAATAAGGAAGAAGAAGGAGTTCATGGTTAATGGCCTCCATGTTTTCTGTAATATAGGAGGTGGGTAGCTAGGTGGTGCAGTGGATAGAGCACCAGTGTAGGAGTCAGGAGGACCTGAGTTCAAATCTCACCTCAGACACTAGCTGTGTGACCTTGGGCAAGTCACTTAACCCCAGTTACCTCATCCTGGGTCATCTCCAGTCATCCTGATGAATATCTGGTCCCTCACTCAAAACAAAGTCAAGTGCAAGTCATGTCATCATTTCTCTGATGGCATGGTCTTCCTCAGCAATGAAGGATGAACACAACAACAATATAGGAGGCCAGGTTCTCAGCTGAGACAGTGAGGGAAGGGAAGACATGGGAAGTTTGAGGAGGGATAAAAGGATTTGGAAGAGCCGCTGTGGGAAGTGGGATAGTTAGTTCATAAGGGAGGTATAATAGGATTGCATGGCACCAGCTGAGATTGTGTAAATAAATGTGTAGTGGACAGTAAGAAGGGTTTTCTCTTCTTTTCTTTCTTCAGTAGCACTTTTTATCCCTAGTGAGAGTACAACATCAGCAACATAGCAAATGCTTAATAAATGCTTATTGACTGAACGAATTAATGAATTGAATGAATGCAGTAGGATACTGGTTTGCAACACTGGCTATTGTTGACTTCCCTTTAATAGACTTTTGAATGAGGTAGTCAAAAGATTTCAGGAACTTGACTGATATTCTTAAAGTGGCTATTCAAGCAAAGTAAAAAAAAAAAAAAAAAGGAAGAATCTCAGGGAAAGAAACTAAAGAATTTTCCTGGGGTAGAGAAAGGGTTGAAAGAGGAGAAAAGAGGAAGATAGCACTGAGGATGTTAATGGGTTAAGAATTAGGACAGAGCAATAAACTGCATTTATTTTTAACATGAAGACTCAGAGCCAAACTAGCTCCACCCAGTAAGCCAGCCAAATCCTTATGATGCCAAGCTACTGAGCAGGATTTCTTTCAGTAGGACTTCTGGGGTATGTTCCTGGAGGGGAGTGATTGGTAATAAATTCTTAGCTATCCTATAGAGGCAGGACAGAGGTGAGAGCTTTGGAGCTAGCTGACTTTGGTTCCCGCCACCATACACACACACACACATACACACAAACACACAAACACACACACATTTCTTCTCTGGGAAAGTGTAGATTGCTCAGGTCAATTCAGTTCAGTTCCATAAATACTTTTTTATTTTAATTTTTTTTTAATTTAGGGTGGGAGAGGAAAGAAAAAAATAAATTTACATCAACAAATACATATTAAAGACTTAATAATACAAGGAAGGTGAAAAAACTAGATTTACAGACTTTCTCTGACATATTCTGACTTAATTGTATGACCAGAGGCAAAAAAGTCACCACTTCTCAGTGGCCATAAAAAAGACTCTAAGACGTGAAGTTATAGACCAGTTCCAGAGCTTCATCAGAACAAGCTATCTAGACAATATTCTGCCAAGGACTGGTCCATCTGGTGGATGTCTGCAATATGGCCAGTGTCAGCAAAACCAGATAACGTTGCACCATTTTAATCAGCTCTTCATCGCTCATCCAGTGGTATGCTGGTAATTATTTAATAATTGGCTATCTGAAAAGGTACAACACACTTTTAAATTTAATCTACATTATTAATATTTTCTCCGTCACTTTTTAAAAGTTTCCAGGGCTGGGAAACCTGCAACCTTGAGACCACGTGTGGCCCTCTAAGTCCTCAGGTGTGGCCCTTTGGGGATTTGTTCTATGAAGTTTGGACTTAGTCAAAGTGCCACATGTGAGGACCTAGAGGGCCACATGTGGCCTTGAGGCCACATGTTCCCCACCCCTGGTTTATACAATACAAAACAAAAAAGCGAACACTGCCCGGCAGCCTTTGCTGATTTCCAATGACAACCACAATCACAATCACAATGATAATTTAACCATAAGGCTTTCACAAGCTGGTTCAAGCTGGCTCCAGCACATCACAGCACACATCTAATTTTACTTTCTTGTATCTTCTTTCCTTTATAGCTCAAAGGAACACAAAGAGCTCTAGAGAGGAGTCCTTAGTGACAGGCAATCAGATAGACAGATGGATGGACGGATATACACACATAATATACATTTATCTTAATATACATATATATCTGTTTTTATTTGAGTGAGGATGTCATGGTTCTCTTTGAGAACGAACAGCAAACACAACAACAACATCATATACATTTATACATGTGACCAGTGAACACCAAATAAAAGGAAATTGCCTCTCTTAACAGACAAGAAACAACTGGTTAATCATGCGGGAATCATTTCTGAATCTACTGTCTGGATACGGTCATACCACCTCACCCTTGGTACTAATTTCATTGAAACATATTCCAACTTCTTCATGTGGGGTATGGGGGACCATTGTGTTAAAATCCTAAAGTAGAGATTCCAATGTTATTGATGAAGAAAATAATTTTGTTATAGAAATGTTGACAGATCTTTTACACTTTTCATATGTGTAAGACAGATAAACCCAGCACACAGGAGGGCTGCTAGCACAGGTTCACTCTTGATTTGGTCACACAGGAAAGACACTAAGAAGGGGTTAATAATCTTACTTTATTCTAGTCTAATTTTCTTAGAAGGAGATTGCTGATAACGGGAATACAAACTCCTACAGGTTCCCTAATCACCCTTCTTGCAGGGGCCATCGAGAAGGCGAGGCAACTGCCCCTAGCCTAGACAGGTCAATAGAAACAGGCCCAACTTGTGCTTCCCCTAAATTCCCTCTAACCTCAAATAGAGTCAGTTGAGGCAAACACAGATTCCCCCCAAGCCTTGATGGGGCCAATCAAGGCACACACAGCATTCCAGCTTGTGCACTCCACCCTAAAGTTCCCCATTCACTGCCCATTGCCCACCTGCTTTATAGGCCAACAGACAAAGAAGGCATGTTGCCAGCAGCAGCCTCCCAAGTTTACATCACCTCATTCCTGTATCTCTCTGCACAGCAGCAGGGGATGTTTATATTATTTACCATTATACAACTTTGTGCAAGCATGGGGGAGATGTTTTGAACCATAACTGTGGGAACTCACATCTAGTAATTGGGAACAGGAGATGTTGTGGTTATGGATCCTGGGAAACTGAACTCTGAGAAAAATAAAAAAAAAAATTCACTTTCCACACACTAAAATCCACCTTACACTGAAATTTGCCTTACTTAACACTAAAATTCACCTTACATACAATATGTTTGCTGTTTTCCAATTTCATCCTCAACTGCTCTGACTCAATTATGCTCATACCAAGATATCTGCAAATTAGTTTTTCTGTCCATGGTTTCTTCTTGGTTTGGAATATTAATAACTGATTTCCATGATACTTTAAAGTTTGAAAAGCACTTTATATATATTTTCACATTTGAGCCTTACAATGTATCTAGGAGGCAAGTATGATAAGGTACCATCATCCCTTCTTTATAGATAAATAAACTGAGGCCCAGAGACCACTCACATACTTAACAAGCACAGCTGGCACTTGAATCCAGGTGTTGCAGATTCCCAGTCTTGAACTTCATCCACTATATCATGCTGAGAGGATACTGCTTATGGTCTTACACCATCTTCCTGTACAGAATTTTGCAAAACAAAAAATTTATATTCTGAGCTAGTCTTGCCCTTGGTTGCCATATGTCTCCACTTGGCGAGGACATCAAGTATTTTCTGGCTGGACTCAGAATTGAATTAGAGGAAGAAAATGGGTTGCTTTTTATTTGAGAAATTGTATAGCATTTTTACTGTCCCAAATTTTTCACTGAAACACAAATTCAGCTTTGTAACATCAATATTCTTCCTTTGGTGTTGCCCAGCTGCAAATCATTAGATACTACTGTCCTCAAAGAACTAGAATTGAAGGTCACCCAAAGGAGAATGAAGAGACACATGATGTGTCTACTACCAAAGCCTACTATCAAAAATGAAATGTGTACCAGAAGTTGTGTGAAAGGTACCATGTATCAATTTAATTGAGATTGGCTAACATATGGATAGGATGAGAGATACCAAATACCATTTGTAGTCTTTTTTCTAAATGTCTTTTGACTCAAGAGTAAATTAGATTTAAATGAGGCAGGTTCACAAAATGATCATCCTCACTCTCCCTTGCAGACTCATTGAAATCCATTGCCAAGACAAAAGTCAAGATGACTGGCAATGGCTCTGGATGTAGAGGATGGCCTTGGCATCTTTGGTATCTGACCAAGCTCTAACTGCTCCACAATGCCTAACTACTTCAATCAGTTGGATATGTTCATATCCACCTATTCCACAGGGGAAATCTTCCCATGCTTGAGGTGGACAGTCGCCTAATTCACTGACAGGTCTGAGGCCCATTGGTTACCCTTAACCTGGTGTAGTCCACCTGCCTAGATGGTTTTGCCAGGTATGGCCTCTGCACATGCCACAGCTTCTTAGAGCCACAGATGAGAGCTGGGTGGTGGGTTGAAACCAAAGGTAGATGAGCAGCCCTGTAAAGGAATCAGCAGTTCTCATACCAGAGGGACTAATCCTCCCTGAACACCCCGTACACCCATTTGTACAGTACTCTAAGATTTGAAGAGGTGGAGTCAATTAAATGGTAGAGAGCTGGTCTTAGAACCAGAAAGAACTGTGTCCTTGTCTTGCAGCTGATACAGTGTGCTCCTCACCAGTTAAGAACACTTCCCAGTGTCTTGACAACTCTGAGATTATTAATTTCAGATAAGGTACTAACTTGTTTTTGATAGATGAAGAACCTAGTCAGCAGTTCCCTAAACCAATGAAATGGTGGGTCACAACTGAAACAACTCAATAACAATAAAAATATGGGTTATTTTTATTACAATGCTCTCTAGCACCATTAATTCAATGTCATAGTGTTATTATTATCATGTCTTAAGGATGGCAGAAAAGCTCTTTGGAACATCTCCAAATGCTTCTTGAATATTTTAAGTACTCTCTTTTCCAGTCCCTATCCCTTTAAGGTTTACAAAGCTCTTTACACATATTATCTCATTTGACCCTTACAACAACCATTTTTACAATTTTCTCCAGCTCCACTGTTCTTGCTTTCATAGACAGAGCCCAAATGATGTATGTAACAAGTACCCATATCAGGGTGACAGTCAGGAGAGGAAAAAAGTCATCCCTCTACCAGACAGAGCTCGTGATTTTGGGATCTCTATGACAGCTGGAAGGGATGTTAGAGATCATCTAATTGAAAAGGCTCAATTTACAGATGAGGAAAATGAGGCTCAGAGTAGGTAAGTGACTTGTACAATATCACACAGTTGGTAACAGTCAGAGTTAGGACTAAAGCTCAGGTATCTTGATTCCAAGTCCAATACTTACACAATTTCCTCTTCCCTATTCAGCTTGACCTTTGTTCTTCATATGATTGCTTTGTGGGAGTCCATTTAACTTCCCCTTTGTCACTTCTGGGCCCCCTTGGGTGCCTGGAACAGGACAGTAACAACTTTCACTAAGCATTCTGATCAAACTTCTGCATATGAATTTTGAGGATGCTGTGCAAAGCCACTGGTTTGCGGTGGGTTACAATTCAAATCTAGATCATTGCCATTATTGCCATCTTTGTGCCTCAGAGAACCCAGTATGTTGTCTTACACGGAGTAGGCCTTTAATGAACAATCCATCACTGAGGTAGGTACTATTATCATTATTATTATGAGCTAAGGAAAGTTGTGACAGGCTACACAGCTTGTATCTGAGGCAGGATTTGAACTCAGCTCTTCTGAATACAAGTCCAGAACTGTATCTACGACAATTTGCTAGATACTACATTGTCATTCTTGCAATGTTATGAGACAGAAAAATAATGGTGGAATTTTAGTTGAATAACAAACAGAGGATTTATGAGGGTAAATGACTGTGAAGGCTTGGATAAATTGTGACTAATCTCCTATGGCTCCCTTTCCCCCCACCCTCTCAACCCAGATGCTTACCTCATATTTCACCCAAAAGCTTGAAGCCATTTGCCTAGAGCTACTTCATCTCCCCTTCTCTTCGCCTGACATTATACAGATAGATGTCTTTCTCCCATTTCCTCCTTCACCCTTTTCTCCCATGAATAAGGTGGTCCTTCTCTTTCCCAATATAATACCCCTCCACATGTACAAGTGATCCCATTCCATACCTTCTTCTCCAGAGAGCTCTCTATCATAACCCTCTCTCTTCCTAGTCTTCAGTCTCAGACTACTAGCTGCTTTTTGGCACTTAAGTGGCACAGTGGATCAAGCGCCAGGTTTGGAATCAAAGACTCATCTTTCTGAGTTCAAATCTGATCTCAGACACTTAGTAGCTGTGACTCTGGACAAGTCAGGTAACCATGTCTGCCTCAGTCTCTCATCTGTACAATGAGCTGGAAAAGGAAATAGCGAACCACTCTAGTATCTTCTACGTCTTACAATCAATTCCAAAGAATTTCTCTTCAGAGGAACCTTGTGCGTGTCCTTGTAGCACTTCTGACTTCCATGTGAGCATTTGCCTTGCATGAGTTCTCTGTAAAATAGTCTTTTAGGCAAATGTGCTTGCAGCCAGTCCATCAGAACTGTACTCTCTCTAGTTTGAGTGACTTTCAACTCCAGAAAGAACCTCAGTGCCTGGTACTTTATCCTGCTACGTGATCTTCAGAATCATCCTAAGACAATTCAAATGGAAGAGATTCAGTTTCCTGGTGTGGCACTGGTGGACTGTCCAGGTTTCACAGGCATACAACCACGAGATCAGCACAACAGCTCTGTAGATCTTCAGTTTGGTAGGCAGTTTAATATTTCTCTCCCACACTTTCCTTCAGAACCTTCTATACACTGAGTTAACTCTGGCAATGCGTGCATCAACCTCATCATCTGTGGGTACATCACTGGAATTGTAAACTATCAGACCTATAAAGGACCTCTGAAACCATGTAACCAATTCCATACCTGAACAGGAATTCTTGCTACAACACATCTCAAAAGTGTTCATCCAGTTTTCACTTGAAGAACCCCTGTGAGAGGGACCTATTACCCACCTACCACCTCCAACCTCCAGGAAGCCCATCCCCTTTTGGTTAGCTCTCATCGTCAGGAAGTTCACACACACACACACACACACACACACACACACACTCATCTATCTAGCCTAAATGTGCCTACTCATATCTTCCAATAATTTTCTAAATAGAAGTCTAACTTCTCTTCCATGTCATAATAGTAATGGCAATAATAGTTAACATTGCTATTCCACTCTAAGGTTTGCAAATGTATTTTACATACATTATCTCATTTGTTTCTCTGTGAGATGAGATAACTGGGGCTGAGAGGAGTTCAATGACCTACCCAAGGTCACACACAGGTAATCAATGTCTCAGGTGAAATTCAAAATTAAGGTATTTCTGATTCCAAGTCCAGCACTATATCCACTGAACAATCCAGCTGCTCTCAGCCAACTATTTTATACTATGTAAAGTCTCCAGATTATACAACCATAGTTCCTTCAAGGGCTTCTTGTATGACATGGACTTGAGTCCTTTTCCATCTGATAGGGTGCCCTCCTCTGGACATTCCCCAATTTCTCCATATCCTTCCTAAAACACAGCACCTAAAAACACAGTTCCCCAAATGCAGTGTGACCAGGATATAATACAGACTCCTCTCTCCCTCTGCGGTGTATTCATTTTGGGCCCTCATCAGTGAAAGTGACTTTCAGAATGAGTGAATCACAATGACTGATGTGAGCAGCTGAGACTCAAGATTGTCAAGTGCCCTTGGAAATTCCAGGGCACTGTAACCAGAAGTATAAGAAAAACAAACCCCAGAATTCTAGAAATCTTAGACTAGGAAGAGACATTCAAGATAACAAAATCCATACACCAACAGGAAGCACTTCTATGAGACCCCTGACAAGCAATCATTCAGCCTGTGCTTGAAAGTACCAAGAGTGGTTGTGTTAGGGTGGCAGGGTGCCCACAGTATTGTATCCTTGCCAGTAAATACAAGTGGGACAGAGACTCAAAGCACCGTTACCCTGGTAACTGTCCTAGAGGAAGAGTATGGACAGCAAACTCAGTCCCCAAACCCTGAGGGCCTCTAATTACTAAAATAAGCCAAGATTCTTGGGCAACTGAAGAAGAAAGAGTGTTGGCAGGTCCCCTGGGAGAACAGACATTTTCTCCTTTGAGTTTAGTGTACTCTCTGTTCTTATGGTAGCCAGCATGAAGGTATCAGGTCACTGAACTGCCCAGCTCCATGTCTCTCAGGGCCCCTGGGTCAATCTGGTAACTTTGGAAGCAACAGACCTAAAGCTTTTTCCTTCATAGTTTGATATAATGATAAGAGCCCTGAATTTTGAGTTAGTAAACCTAAATTCAAACCCTAATTCTACTGCTTACTACTTCACTTATTTACTACCCATATGACTGAGCAAGTTACTTAATCTGTCTGGGTCTCAGTTTCCTCATTTGTATAATGAGATGAGTAAACTGAACAACTTCAACTCTAGACCTCTGACCCTATGATCTCTGACCCTCATCTCTAAAAGGTTGGATTAGATCACCTCAAAGGTCGCTGCCAGTTCTACATGTAGGACAATACAGTATCTAGGGTCCCTTCTAAGCTCCAAATCAAATGAGATAAAGTAGGCAAAGTGCTGTTATTTATGATGACTACTGAACCTTATATCCACAGTATCACAAGCTGCTGTGTGGAGGGATGGCTTTTCTCTCTTTAAGCTAGGCTACTTCACCCATTGACTATGAGAATAGGCACCTATTAACTACAAGGTTAGACCTCTGTCTACAAGCAAGTTTAAAAGAAAACCCATGGTGGATAATTACGTAGAAAATTCAAGCAGGGTTCATAATTTGGTACATCCCTAGCATGGATATTTTTCTCTAATGTATTCATCAGAATTGCCTCAAATAAAGTGGAGGTCATCACCTCCTTGTTTTGCAGATGAGGAAACTGAGGCCCAGAGGGCATGTGTCTTGTCCAAGGTCACAAATATAGGAAGTGGCAGAGCCAAAATTTGAACTTGGGGCCCTGATTCCAAATTCAGTGAGCTTTTGAGCATCCTATGCTGCTTCCTTCATAATAAGGGTATTATGGTAATGGGTCACAATAAGAGAACCATAACTGACTGCGCCACTTGCCAATTCAGATAATATTGACAGCCTATACAACTCATGTGGCCTCTCGAACAATGGTAAGATAAGATGATCCCTCACCCCCCCGAAGTACCTTCCAAGTCTACGATTAGGGGGTAATATCTAAGACACAAGAAGGGTACAAATTCATTGGTTCTAAGATCCACAAAGGACTCAAAACCATGTCTTATCCATCCTTATATTCCCTTGTCCTCTCCCAGGGCTGTCTATACATAGTTGGTAACTGGATGCGGAAATGGGTTAAGGTCTAGATCTCTACCCTACACTGAGTTCTATAAATGCCCAAATTAACTACAAAGCACATAGGAAGAAAGATGTTATCTGGATCCAGAGAAAGAACTGGTAAGTAGAATTATGTATAGAATAATTTTACATATATACATATTTGTGTCTAATTGTAGCCATCTCTAGGACATGGAATGGGAAGCAGGAAGGGAGAAAAAAAGAAAGTTACGTGATAACTTTATTATATATTTAAAAAGAATTGCAAGTTGTAAATAACAGATTTGCAGTTTCATGTTCAATCATCTTTTTTTTCTATTCTGCGTTATAGAAATGCTTGCTTTACTTCTTAAGTTCAGAATAAAATAAATAAAATTTAAAAAACAACAACCAAGAGATGAAAGGAAACTATGTCTTTCCCAAATTTAGAGCTTAGAGACCATCCAGTTTCATCATTTTACAGATTAAGGGCATTGAGGCTACAAGATAGGGTTACAGTTAGCCAGTGAGAGAACTGCGATTTGAACTCAGGTCTCTCCAGATTCCTAAGCCAGTGCTCTATTCCACCACACTGCCCATTCTCCTTCTGGATCTTGCCATTCAGAAAGAGCAAATTCCCTTCTGTCTCTACCTGTTGGTGCCTCATGACCTTGAGAACCTGCCTCCTCCCCCACCCCTGCCCCTAGGAGGAGAAAGGAATTCAGTCTTCAGTGCCACATAAAGCTCCTGCTGAGCCTGCCAGATCAAGAGCCAATTAGTGTCAGCTGAGGAAAGAGTGTCTGTTCTTCAGAAAATGAATTGTTCAGTGGAACCGCCACCATACACAGTCTGGGGTGAGGAGGGAGGGAAACAGCTCCAGTCTGACTTTTCCATTTGGCTGATGTAAATGGGCAGTGAATTAAATGGAACTGAGCTCAAGAAACAGGAAGCCTCTTAAAATTTAAGGGACTATCGCTTATCTTATAATAGCAGCAAAAGTCCCCTTCCCTTTCCAAACTTCTCCAGTGCCAGGCAGTAACATTTTAAACTATCCATAATTATCACTGTTGAGTATTTGCTAAGAGCTCTCTGGGTCTGCCTAGCTCTGACCCAGATTCCTCCCCTCATTCTCCTTGTGTAGACCAGGTAGGAGATGAGCTTCTTACCATGATCTCCTTGCTTTGTCCTTGGCCCACCTTGAGTACTCAAGCCAATTCACTTACTAACTCAGTCATGCATTTACTCCTTCATTCATTGACTTAACAACAGAGAGTACAATGGGAGGCACTGAGATCACAAGTTAGCTAAGGCTTAGTCTCTGCCCTCATGGAGGATAGCAAAAGTAATAATACATAAAGAGATAAAAATCCAAGGATTATATGAGGCATAAGGAGAAGAATATTATGGGCACAGGGAGTGTGTGGAACAAGGATGGCTCTGTGGGGGAAGTGGCATTCATTACTTGTGGTCTATACCATAATAGTAATAATTCCATACTTATCTAAAGTGCTTCCACATATGTACCTTTGTATCAGAGAGTGGCACATGATATGATGAACCTGGGTATATTTGGAGGAATTTGATACTCCCATCCAGAAAATTTAGGAAATTCATCCAGTGTGTGGTCACCAGCACAATTCCCTCCCCTCCCTTTTCAGCCTCTTTTTTTATGCACTGATTTCCCTGAGTAGGATGTAAGCACCATGAGGCAAAGGTTCTCTTTCTTTTTGCTTGTGCCTGGCACAGAGTAAGTGCTGTGTAAATGCTTGTTGACTGACTGACTGACTAACCAACTCCCCTTGTAAACACGGAGTTTACAGTCTCAAGGAAAAAGCATTCCCAGAAAGTAGTGGTCTTCTGTCTTCCTGTCATTCAGCCTGCAGACCTCCACTGCTTCCAGTAGGCAGTGCTGAATTGGCCCAAGTTCTCTAGCTTTCTCTACAGTAGAAATATGCAGTTTTTGCTACCAGTAGGTAGGCAGTTAGGTGGCACAGTGAATAGAGTACTGGACTTGGAATTAGGAAAGATTTGTTTTCATAAGTTCAACTCTGACTTGAAATACTTATTAGCTCTGTGACCCCAAGCAAGTTTTTAACCCTGTTTGCTTCAGCTCCTCATCTATAAAATGAGCTGGAGAAGGAAACAGCAAATCACACCAGTATCTTTGCCAAGAAAATACCAAATGGTATTTGAGCACCTTTTCTGGGGGAAAAAGTCTAAGTTTTAGGCTCTCTGATTCTTTACAGGGGATAGAATCCTTCACAGAGGGCAGGCAGGCTCATAGGAGGGAAATGTAATGCCTGGTGAGGTTGTAGCTCCAATACTATGCTAGACTAGGCTGGTTCCAGTCTACCCTTAAGTTATGCTTCCTGATGGCTTCTAGCCTCACATAGTTCACCACAGAACACACCCTGTTCTTCTCATATCTGAGTATGTCTTGGTCATTTCATTGAAAAGGAGAAGCTGGAACAGAGGGACTTCATAGTGTGATGTCCTCTTTTCCCCAAAGTGGTGCATTTCCCACAGGTTTTGACAAAATACTACCAATGTTCCCCCAGTTATCTTCAAGCCCCTTGAATTTCTCTTGGAATGACAGGGTAGAGCTATCCAAATTACCAGGTTCTACTACTTATGACCTGGTCTACTTGGACAAATCACTTATTATGGGACTCATTGTCCTCAGTGTATAAAATGAGGGAGTTGGATAAAATGTATAAAGTCCCTTCAAGTTCAGCTCTATAGTCAGGATAGTCATTTGTAGATATCATTGTTCAACAAACTCAGTTGAGCTTCTCAGTGGCATCCATGGCCACTCAAGGTAAATTGTTGTAACTCTCAAAAGAGAAAAAAAATCAAGTGGATGAAGAATATTTATTACCCAAATTAAACTGGTAACCCACTAGGTTAATACATCAGGTCATATATCTGGAATAGGCTCTGAAGATGCACAATACATTAAGCCCAGCATTGAATAGGAAGAAAATGGGGTGGATTGCTTTGGGGAAATCTTAGAACCTTTTAAATTATTTAACAATGGGCCACATTTATGTAGAGTTTTAAGGTTTGCAAAACATTTTACATATATTATCTCATTTAGTCCTTATGGCAATCCTCTGAGTTAGATACTATTATTATCCCCATTTCACAAATGAGAAAAAAGAGGCTAAAACAGGCTATTAGTTGACCAGGGTCACACAACTAGTAAGTTCTTGAAGTACTGTTATAACTCAGATCTTTCTGACATCCATTTTTCTGCAATGCCACCCAGAAGTCTTAAAATAAACTGCTCCTTGGCAGAAAGTCCTGTTTTTTTAACATTAGGTTTGTTCTGATGATGTTATGTAATGGTAAATAATAGAACACCACTATCTCTGGTAAGGGCAGCTAGGAGGCACAGTGGATAGAATGCTGGGCCTGGAGTCAGGAAGACTCATCTACCTGAGTTCAAATCTGACCTCAGACCCTTACTAGCTGTGTGACCCTGGGCAAGTCACTTAACCCTGTTTGCCTTAATCCACTGGAGAAGGAAATGGTAAACTGCTCCTGTATCTTTATCAAGAAAATTTCATGAACTGTCTTGGCCTGCTATGGTCCATGGGGTCATGGATAAGTACTGTACAAATATTTGTTTCTAAAAGCTAATTAACTCGGGTCAGCCAATTGATGACAAATATGACACATAATAGTGTGAGCTCCAAAGTAGCAGTACTCCTATCTAATTCCTCAAGGTTATTCCTGAGACTATGAGGGAAGAAATAGTCAGCTACTGTCAAACTACCAGTGTTAGTTGGGGTTAAAGAAAGCAGCCCCAAAGGAGAGTGGTGTAAAAGGCAGAAATGATACATGGTCTGAAAAGCAGTGACACCAAGGAATAAAACAACCTAAATAATCAACTGGTGCCCATAAATGTTCAAGACCCTCGAAAAAGGCCTCCAGTGCATTGGGTAGATCCATTATGGAAGATATGGAAAAAGAAACGGACAAGAATCACACCAGTTGAGAAAGCCTGGACTGGCTATGATCAGCATTACTAGAGATAAATGAGTTTCATCACTATTCCTGGTATTTGATCCCAGCCTGAACTGAGAAACTGATCTCATAGAGTAGGACCATAGGAGAAAGAATTGAGCCCTACCTCTGCTACTTCTTAGTTACATAACCTTGATTATTTACAACTGAACCTCAATTTCTTCATCTGAAAAACTGAGATAATTCATATTACCTATATAGCAGGATTGTCTTGATGAGAAATTGAGGTAATACATAGAAAACACTTTCTAAACCAGGAAAAAATTACCCAAATGTAAGTTGCTATTGCTACTAGATTCACTGGTTTCTCCCTGTAGGGATCTTAGAGATTTTAAGGGCTACCCTACGGCCAAGCTATAGTAAACTCTCTTATTATTCTATTTATTCCACATATTCTTTATATAAAGAATTTCTAAGGTAAACATGAGGATCCTATAAGAGACATAGTCATAAATACAACAATGGCATCTTCTTGGGGAGAATAAACCACAAATTTGAATTGGACAAATCTTTATGAGTGCTATCTTTGGGATTAGAAGACCAAGTTTGGCCACTTTTTCTGGTAGGATCTGAGGCAAGTCAAAACATCTTGAGGCCTCAGTTTTTCTTCTGAACAAATGGAAGGCTGTCTTAGGTCTAAATCTATAATCCTAAGTTCCTACTGTGTAGAAGGTAGGCATGGAGAGAGAGATTTAGAGAATTCTAGGTCATGGTTCCTGTCCTCAAAAATCTTACAGTTTAGTTGGAGGAAATGAGACATTCACTCACGAAACAAGTTAGTAGTAATATTTCATAAGACAGTTTATGTTTAACTGTTGAAATATGTGCTACCAGACAACAGGGGTTTCAAATAAAGGGAAAATTATTATGGGATAGAAGAATCAAGGAAGATTTTATGAAGAGAATGGAACTTTAACTTGAGTACCATTTGGATCCAGGGAGATAAAATTCAATTCAACAAACACACGGTCTGGACAGAAATCTATGCTACGTACTCTGGACAGATGATAAAAAAAATCAGCTGCCCCTGCCTCTGTGTTGGTTGTGACCTAGTTACAGAGAGAGCATAGTGAAAAACTAATGCTTAAAAAACAACTTTCAAAGGTGCCCATCATCCAGGGAATGGCTGCACAAATTATGGTGTATGAAAGTGAGTGAATACTAATTTAAAAAAGATATAGTTTCAGAGAAAACTGGTAAGACTTGCATGAGCTAGTACTAAAAGAAATAAACAGAAGCAGGAGAACAATACATACAGTAATGTCAATATAAAAAAACCCCAACATTCTGAGACTCTGATCAACGCAATGTTCCATCATGACTCCAGAAGACTGATGATTTAGAGTGCTATCCACCTCATGACAGAGGGGAGATAGACTAGTAGGCACAATAAAACACACATTTTGGGACATGACCAATGTAGGTATCTATGTTTATGTATAACAAGATTTTTCTTTTTTTTTTTTTCTTTTTTTCATGGGGCCAGGTTCTAGGGAGAAAAAAAATAAATGCTCGATCATTTTGGGGGAGGAGGAGAGGAGAAGGAAAGCAGCATTCAGGCAAGCTCAAAATAGATGTAATATGATATAGTGGAAAGTGTTTGGGATTTGGAATCTGAGAGCTTGAGATGGAAGTCCCAGCTCTGCCACTGGGCATCAGTGTGACTTAGGGTAAGCCTCAGTTTCCCCTTTACAAGTGAGAGTTAAACTAGGTAATCTCTATGGCCCCTTTCAACCCTAATTCCTATTATCCTTTGAATACAAGACAGATTGAGGCCATTAATTAAAGAGTACAGAAGGGAGATGTGAGCAGTCAAGTGGGGAATAAACTGAGAAAAGGTGGAACAGGGCAATGATGGAAAGAGGGGGAAGGGGAAAAAAGTAGAGCAGTGAGGATTTTTCTGGAAGACGGGGAATTTCTGAGTGTTTCTCTTTCTGTGGGCTCAGAGCTCATGTACAGTCCTGGCCAGGGCATGCCTCTAGCAGTAATCACATTCTTTCTGAACAAGCAGGAAGGCAAGCCAAGATGATTTCAATGTGGAGATTTCAATCAGAAGAGGCCTCTAACCCCCTGGCTAACCTAAAAATGGAAAGTCAGTCATCTGACAAATAAAGGACTAATAGATTTCCTCTCTAGACCTGCCTGAGCAGAGAAGACCAGACCTGATGATACAATGCCCCTCTTTCTGCCCAGGTGAAAGACCCTGTAGATATGTTGTCCTCTGGCTTTTTAAAGGAGCTTTCGTAACTCTGTATCTTCCAGTCCTGGGGCTTGCAACCTCAGCAAACAGAGTCAGGCTTCTCTGTGCAAACCAGGATTTCCCCTCTTCCCTTCCCTTCATGTATTTGTAGAAAGTTATAATGTTCATAGGGTACTCTTGACTGCACATTACTTCAGGGACTATTGCACAGCTGAGAGGTAGCTTGCCATAGTGGAGTAGCGAGTTAGAGTCAGGAAGATCAGGGTTCACATCCTAACTGTTCTACTTAGTACCTGTTATGCCATGGATAAATCATTTAATTTCCCTGTGTCTCTGTTTCCACATCTACAAAATGAGGGGGCCAAACCCAATGTCCTCTAAGGTCCTTTCTGGCTCTAAGTCAATGCTCTTAAGATCCCAGGAGATACAGCATGGGGAAAGAAAGATAGGCATGGGAAAGGGTCCTATATCTGGAGTTAGAGAATGTGGATTCCAATCCTGGATCTGCTACTTACTACCTGTGTGACATGATAAGACACAACCTCTCTGGGCCTCCATAAAATGAAGGGGTTGAATGTGACCTCCAAATTCCCTCTCAGCTTTCCTGTTGGATACATCAACATAGCTTACATGCCTTTCAAATTTAGATGGTCTGCAATGTTCCAGAATGGCTCCTTATCTCTAGAGAATGTAGAAATCACACTGGAAGATTTAAGAACTTTTTTCCAGAAAGGCAATGAACAATATACATGCTCACAAAGCTGCCCTGGATCTTCTAATTATATTGAATCATTGAGGGAGAGGGAGAAGACCTTTCTGAGTTCCCCCAGTCACTGGTTGACAGGGCTGCCAATCAAGATCAGACCAATCAGCAAAATTATGACAACCAATTAAAACTATTTCTGCCTGGTCTGATTCTGACTGACAATTCAGTCAACTAGTGACACTAGTGGAAAGGGAGAGGAAGGTTAGTGTCCTCTATATTTTCCCTTATCTCACAACTATATGTATGAATATATAGATATATGTGTGTGTATCTAGAGATACAGATAGATAAATATACATGTGGATAGAGATGTGAATGTACAGATATAGATAAGATATGTATGAATAGATATGCATGTGTATATAAAGATACATGTACATGTGTGTATTTATAGATAGATATACTATACATATGTATCTATATCTATCTAGAACTCTAGCTCTAGATCTATCTAAATCTTTATATCTAGATAACTAGATTGAGATATTAATACCTATCCAAATTTAGAGCTAAATAGAGATCTAGATGGGTCTAGAGCTAGAGAGCTAGAGATAGATAAGTAAATAGATGAGTAGGTAGACTGATAGATAAATGATAGAGAGATAGACAGATAGACACAGACACAGACACACAGACAGACAGACAGGCAGATAGATTATAGAGACAGATAGATAGATAGATAGATAGATAGATAGATAGATAGATAGATAGATAGATAGATAGATGGATAGATGGATAGATGGACAGATGGACGGACGGACGGACGGACGGACGGACGGACGGATGGATGGATGGATGGATGGATGGATGGATGGATAGATGGATAGACAGATAAAGATAGATGGGCAGATAGATGAAAGATAAGTAGGTAGACAAGAAGGACAAGTGAGAGAGACAGAGGGATTATGTGTGTATGTGTTTGTAGATAGTCCACAAGGCCCAAGAATGCCCTAGTCAGTCTTCTCCTGGTCACTGCTGGCAGACTTCACAACATGCACCAGAAAATCAGGTACCAGGTGCTGCTCCAGCTTCAAAAACCTTGGCTTCCTTCAGGGCTCCGTTCAGGTGCTATCCCTTTTGGAAAGACTTTCCTCATACACCTAGGTCTTAGATCAAGTGTTCTTAATTTTTTTTCTGTCATAGATCTCTTTAGCCATCTGATAAAACTGATGGATGGACCCACTCTCAGACAAATTTTTAAAAAAAAACATATTTCCACATTAGTCATGTTGTGAAAAAAAAATCAGAACAAAAGGGAAAAACCACAAAAAAACCAACCAAACAAAAGAAAATAGTAGGCTTCCCTCTGTATTCAGACTTCATAGTTCTTTTTCTGGTGGACAGCATTTTCCAACATGAGTCCCTTGGAATTCAGACTAATGTTTTTAAATACATAAAATACATAGGATTACAAAGGAAACCAATTATATTGAAATTAAGTCATCAAAATATTTTTAAACAAGTTTATAGACCCTATTAAACTTAAGACTCCATGTGTTAACTCCCCCTCTTCAAATGACTTTGTATATATTTTATCTGTGTTCATGGTATTGGTCCTTGAAGGCAGCAACTATGAAGGCAGCACTCTGAGCTCACTCTTTCAAATCTCACTAGCCCTGGAAGGTAAAGTCCCTCAAGGGTAGCTGACAGCTTTTCTCCTCAAGATTCTAGAAGTAAACCTGTTGCTTTCACTTATGAACCCCAATCCTGTTTGCTAGCCATTGATTACCAGTTAGCCAATCATAGTTTTTAGATCAGGGCACTTTCTATACAGGTAGGTAGGTGGCACAGTTTTAGAGCACTGGACTTGGAATCAGGAAAACTCATCTTCATGAGTTCAAATCTGGCCTAAGATTTGTGATTATCCGTGTGATCCTGGGCAAGTTATTTAACTCTATTTGCTTCAGTTTCCTGGAGCTGGAGAAGGAAATGGCAAATCACTCCAGTGTCTTCTCTAAGAAAACCCCAAAATGGGGGTAAGACATGACTAAAAAATGCTTAGAACAATATTTACTATACAGAGTAAGAAAAGCTGGCATAAAAGTAACATCCCCAGGCAGATGGTAATAGGGGACTGGAGCTTGAGAGCAGTTCTCCAAAGGGTCAGATTTATTCCCCAGGAAGTAAGTACTCTCTGTACTAATAAACTCTGGCTCAACACATAAGAGTAATCTATTTATTTTCCTTCTTATTTTCATACACCACAGCAAAATCTTGATTAACTGGAACACTCTGGGAATTGGAGGAGGGGATTGATTTCTGGTTAATTCTTATTCCTTAGAGGAAGCACGGCACAGTGGTTAGAGAGCTGGCCTTGGAGGTAAGATGACCTGGCTTTGAGTCTCATCTCTGACACATACTTGGAAGTGTCAGTATTGAATCCTTATAACTACTGGGGCAGTCTAACTCATTCCACCATCTTGGGCCAAAAAAGTCAAACTGCCAAAGGTGAGAGTTGCTTACTATTTAAAATTCTCTTACAATTAGCACGACTGAAAGAGACCAAGTGAGAGCCTGAGGTCTTGGCTGGAGTCTGGAATCCAGCAAAGTAGGGCAATCCCAGTCCTCGTTATAGGTATATATCAGGCATATTACGATTTCTTTAACTTCCGGTCTTTTCTTCTCTACTTCTCTAGTCCAGAAAATTCTCCCTTCCTTCTCATAAAAGTTATATTCTGGCAAAGGTCTGCTGGCAAAATGTTTAACAACTAGCTCTTCTAAAAAAAAGTTCGGCACACTTTGACATTTAATCTGAATTATTAACATTTTCCCCATTATTTCCGGAAGTCTAGATAATCAACAAAACAATAAATCTAACCATGATTTGTAACATTTGCTGATTTCTGAGGTGTGAATCATCCCCCAAAAAAAGTTAACAGAAGATTTGAATCCCTATATGCTGGAGACTTTTATCAGGAAACCAGGCCCCCTTAAGTTTTTTTCATGGTAGTCATTAACCTCATAAGATCAAAGATTTAAAATTGGAAAGGATCTTAGAGGTCATTTAGTTCAAGTCCCTCCTTTTAAAGATGAGGAACTCTGTTTTGTGATTTGCCCAGGGTCCCCAGGTGGTATTTGAACTAAGGTCCTCTAGTCCTCTGATTTCAAATCCATCACATCTCCTCACTTCTGCATTGCAGATTTTCACTTCCAAGCTCAGAAATTTGCATTTTATCCTAGATGCCTAATGACTTGCTACAAGCGCCTGACACAAGGGGTTTAGTGAGTGCTCATTGTTTGATTAGTACTATCTGAATGAATCTATGAATATTTTCCTTAAGAAATCAGTGAAAAGTAGACCAGAAAACAGTGTAAAGGTCTTCCTTTTCTTATGCACTCTTCAAATTTTAAATATTACTTGATTTTAAGCTGCTTCATAAGAATTTGTGAACTTCAAAAAAACAAAATGCAGGTGTGGGTACTTTCAATGTAATTCATGTGTCCTTTTTTGTCTGTTTGTTTTATACCAAAACCACATACTACCCAAACACAAATGAAGCGTCATGAAAAAGAAAAGAACTTTTATCAGCCAACACTGGGTGTTGTTCAATATTTGTACTTTCGTTGTTGTTGTTGTTTAGTCTTTCAGTTGTATCCAACTCTTTGTGACCTCATTTTGGGGTTTTCTTGACAAAGTTACTGGAGTGGTTTGACATTTTCTTCTTCAGCTCATTTTATGTAGGAGGAAACTAAGGCAAATAGGGTTAAGTGACTCACCCAGGGTCACACAGCCAATAAGTGACCAGATTTGAAATCAGGAAGATGAATCTTCCTGATTTCAAGCCCAGCACTGCATCGCCTAGCTGCCTCAGTACTTGCACAATAATGCCTTAATGGTCAGCAATAGGTCCCAGACCAAACCTCACTTGGTCATTGTTTGGATTCTGGCGACTGAGTAACTGTAAACAGCAATTGTTTCGGGTCTCCCCCTCACAGATAGGTTTTATTTTTTTGACTAGGTAAAAGAAGTCATTCTTTGCTTCATTTCTTGCCTAGGTTTAATCACTGAATGGTTGTTGCTGAGAAAGACCTTAGCTTAGAAAGGTCAAGGTCTCCTACTGCATCTGGAGCCATCTCCATTTGTCCTGATCTATATCTTTCCATGGGACCCAGATGGCTCAGGAGGAGAAAATGAGGCTGGTGACTTTGTACAGCCCTCCCTCACTTAAATCCACTCACTTGCAGGTCATGACATCACCTTCCTGATATCACTATCCTCTTAGAGAACTAAGGACAATAAAGGAAGATGCCTAAGAAAGGCAGAACCAGCCCAGATCACAAACAGAGCAAGTCAGAACTTTGGTACTAAAACAATGGGATCAGGCCATGAGTGGCCCTGAACTTCCAATCTGGGTAAGATGGGGAGAGCCAGTCAAGAGAAAAACAGAGACAGAGATAGAGATCGAGAGAGTATGGGACAGAAAAAGACAGAGAGGGAGAAAAGGACTTTTTCCCCTTGTATTTGTATCTCCAGCACTCTCTCTCTCTCTCTCTCTCTCTCTCTCTCTCTCTCTCTCTCTCGCACACGCGTGCACATACACACACACACACACACACACACACACACCAGGAAGTAGTCCAGAGATGTATGATTTTCTTGGAGTCAGAAGAAACCTCAGAGATTATAAGACCATATTTTCAAATGAAAATGACCTTAGATGTCATTGGATAATTTTTACAGATGAGGAAACTGAGGCCCAGAAAGGTGAAGGTAGCCGTGTGCTGGTAAATATTTAACTCACTCTTCAAATTCTAGCCAGAACCAACTCCTGCACTTGCCTGGGTGAAGGGATTTCCCATGCCCTCAGTCTCAATCTCCCAGGTATTAAGTAACAGAGCCAAAATTTGAACTGAGGCCCTCTGGCTCCAAATCCAGGGCTCTTTCCCCTGCACTAGGCTACCCTATCTAATCCAACCCAAGCCTGAATAGGAATCTTCTAACATATCCCTGGCAGCTCTTCTCATCTAAAATATCTCCTGTAATTTGTCCCTTTCAAGAATTTCAAAGATGACCAGGCAGGTGTCAGGAGATGGGGTGTGCTTCCCAGAGGCCCTATAATCATATTAGGTAGCCTCTTATTCTGTGCGCACATAAACATAGACCCTGGCACCCCAGAAACTCTGTTTTTTGACAAACAAGTGATGTCAATGTGCCTTCTTATCATATGCAAATTTCTCTTTAAAATTCAAAAAAGCATTGTACTTTATTAAAAATCCCAGTAAATAGATATTTTTACCATAATTAGATTTTTACCATAACATGCCCTGAAACCACTGACCTGACCCTCTGGAGATTTCCATCTTTCTAATGATGTAAAGGAACGTGAAACTTCATGCTATACAAGGAGACGCATTCTGTGGCAGACAATCCCGCGTGCACATCCTGGCTCCCCAGAATTTCCCTGATGTCTCAGAGACACTTAGGTGTGGTGGGTAGGCTGGGCGAGGTGTCCAGAGGCTGAAGGGGTTATGGCACTTTCAGTAGCACTTTACAACATCCAGTGTTATCAGGACAGGTGGCAGTTTTCAAAGGCTTTCAGTCAACAAACATTTACTAAGCACCTACTATTTCCTTACCAAGTTACTCTGCAGATAATCTGACCTCTGCCCAAATTCCAGAATTTAGAAGGAAACACACAGACCTCAAGAAGGAACTCAGTTCCTCAGCATGCATTTGGGGTGGAGGGGAAGGTAGGGTAGAAAAAAACAGAAAGAAAAATATACTTAGAAGAAACTGGCTGTGAGATAGGCTTGAGGTATCTGTTTCCTCAGGCGTGGCTGGGCAAACTTCCATGACAGGAAAGGAGCCGGCTGAGAAGGAAGGACTCCTGAAGTCAAGAAGGTTCAGAAGAATCCAGAGAAGGGGCAACCGAACTGACCCTACTGGCTTCAGTGTTGGGAATCTTGCAAGGACCAAGCAGGAACAGAAGCATTTCAGGTGTGGGCAGAAAGCCAGCTCCGTGGGAGAGCTACAAGGGATTATATTAATCCTTGTGGAGAGAATCGCATCATGTCAGCATCGGAAGAGAATTCAGAGGCCATCTACCCAGCCCATACCCTCAGCAAGTTCCAGTCTGACCTGTAATGAGGGGTCCCTAAGCCTTTCACTGCATTCCTCAAGCTACGTTTACAGAGCACTACAGGCATCTCCTGGCCTATGTTTAACAATGATTAGGTCATTGAATGAAATAAAAATATCTTTTCTTAAAGGATAAGTAAATGAAGACAAGTTGTTTCTTGGGATACACTACTTTAAAGAGTGACTTTGTAGAGAAAATAACCTTGTCACAAAGCAATAACCATGCATATCCTAGAATGATTATCACAGAAAGAACTCCAGACTGGGTCTAGCCTGTCCCTCTTCTACATTATGGCAAGTCCCATATTTGAAGGGCATGTTCCAGTTTCATCTCAGTCTTTATCTCATCAATAAAGTTTTGGTAATTCTGCCCCCATCCACTCCACAGTGCATGATTTCCTTTTAGTCACTCTAAAGTTCTCTGCCGGTCTGCTCTCCTCGCATAATCTCATGCTGTCCTCCAGCAGCTCATATCCATCTGCTTGATATTTCACTTCTAGGACAAGTTTAATGCCGCCCTCACAAGGAGGTGATGGGGTGTTTGGGTGCCTGTGCTTGGACCTCAATTCTAAAATCACATTTCTCTCTAGCCTCAAAACACTATCCCTGGCAGTTTCTCCCCAGTCCAAGGACAGCCTGCCCTAGCAAAACTTTTCTCTCTCTTCCTGATACAGTAGCCAGCTCCACCTATAGAATTTATTAGTTTGAACCAGCTGTGTACCGACTGAATTGGCTGTGTACTGGGACATAAAAAATATTTACTACTTTCTGAGCAATCATCTGTATCCTAGACTTAGACATATGTATATTCCCTTACATTTATCTAATCTAACAAGAGATTGATGAGAGCAGCCTGGGTATTTCTCAGTCAGCTCTGACCATTAATTGACTTAGTGACATCTGAGGCTTAAAACCACACCTCCATGGCGGGGGAGGAGGGGTACCTTGGGCTTTTTCCCAGTGAACTCTGAGTAAAATATCTGTGCAGTAGATACTAAAATGCATGTTCCTTTAAGAACTAACCACTCCTTAATCACTCCCTAATCCTGTCTGAATCACCTAGTTAGCATATTTGGCACATGTTTTACTATAGAATATTCTATATAAACTTTAATACCCCTCTAAGGTTGCAGATTCCCTAACAACTCTTGCTCCCTGAAAAGTGTAACAATAAATCTTTACCACTTTGACTTCAAGAATGCTTGAGTCCTTGAATTCATTCCAGGTGACCTGCCCCTGTACTCTGGCCTTTGGGGGAGGAGTCCCAAAATATCTCCCCTCTTTTCCAACCCTCATCAGAGATGACATTATTTTTCCTTCTTGATGGTCTTAGGAAGACTTGGATTCAAATCCCTAGCATTTGCTAGCTACGTCAGCCTGGGAAAGTCACTGCATTTTCTCTGAGTCTCAATTTCCTCATCTGTAAAATGGGGAAAATATCTATAATATACCTCTCAGAGTGTCGTAAAGCTCAAATTAAATGATGTATGTGAAGTCCTTTGCAAACTGTAAAGCACTACATGTCAGTTATTAGTATTTTGTTATCTTATTTTTGACAATGATATTTATTAAGTGGTCACTATTCCAGTGTTGGGCCATGAATCAGGAAGACTCATCTTACTGAGTTCAAATCTGGCCTCAGACACTTACCTTCTGTGTGATCCTGGGCAATTCACTTATCCCTGTTGGTTTCAGTTTCCTCATCTGTAAAATGAGCTGGAGAAGGAAATGGCAAACCACTCTAGTATCCTGGCCAAGAAAACCCCAAACAGGGACATGAAGATGAAGAGTCAGACATAACTGAAATGACTAAATGAGGACAACAACATTCCATAGTCAGATGCAGCCTGGTGAACCACAAGGGCTACCTCTGCTGACCTGGCCCCTTCTGTCTGGAGCTCTTTCATCCTGATGGATGACAGTTTACCATACCTAGCAGGTTGTTACAGATCCACCCTGTATTGCAGCCTTCTTCCTTCTCTCCTCCTGCTCTGAGAATAATAAATTAACCCTATCAGTCCCGCAAAGGACATCAACCATGTGCCACTTGCCATGGTTGTGACTCCTTAGACTAAAATAATCCCACTCTAACCAGCACTGTACTTTCTTCCCTTATTAGAACGTAAATTGCCTGAGAAAGGGTCAGGAGAGGGGAACCTGTGGCTGAGGCTACATCCCTGGTCTAATGATTGGTGATTTTTTGCTTATTTGTGTTTTGGTTGTTTTTTTTATCCACAACGCCTAACATATAGTAAGCACTTTAAAAAAATCTATGATGATAATTATTCCAGAGCATTTATAGACAGCCTCAGCAATTCTGAGCACTGCTGTAAATGGATCCAAGTATTCACCAGTGTCCTGACCTTGAGGTTTCCTCCAGTCCCTAGTTTTTGCAGATTCCCCATTTGGAACTTCATTTTCTTTTCTTCAAGTCATCATCTCCTCTGTAGGTTGGAGAAGTTGTAGGAAAAATCCAGAGAAAGAGAGAGAGAAAGCCTATGAATTAGGCAACGTTAAAATCCACAGCTGTGACCCGGCAGCCTGGACCTCACATGGCCCAGAAAATCTCAAGTCTTGACTTCTACTGTCTGAAAGTAAAATCTGTTCTGAAACTGGGATGAGAGGGCCCTTAATTACAATAACACCTGGCTTTCTTGGGAGGCTTATTTGGCAGTTAGAAGACCTGGAAAGAGACTTCTTGATCCTGTCCTATCTCAAGTGACGCTTCACAACTCCAAAGCCCTGGCTCACCATGTAACTCTTTCTCAGTCAATCCTACTGAAAGCTGATGCTGAAACTTCAATTTGTCCAAGAAAGAGGGAGTAACTGGCCTAGCGCAGGATTTTGCTCAGGCCCGCCTCACTCCTGGCCCTCTCCACTTAACCCTTTAGTCACTATGACACAGAGATCTGGAAAGGACCTCCAAAAAGCACTTTCTTCTCAAGCTCTCCTAAATGATTTGCAATCTGGCTTCTGATCTCATTACACAATTAAAATTACTCTCTCCAAAGTTACCAGTATTCTCTTAATTGCCAAATCTAAGGACCTTTTCATGCTTCTTGAACTCTCTGCAGCATTTGATCATGAAGATTACCCTCTTTCCTGGATAGTCTAGGTTTTCACGACACTACCCTCTCTCTTTGATTCTCTTCCTACCTGTCTAACCAGCTTTTCTCAGTTTCCTTTATTGGATCATCATCCATTACATGCTTCCTAACTGTGGGTGCAGGCCAAGTCTGTGTTTGGGGCACCCTTCTCCCTCCACACTATCACATTGTGCAGCCTCATCAGCACCAAAGAGTTAAATTATTATCTCCCTGCAGATGACTCCCAGATTATACCAGATCCTGGTTTATACCCTGAACTCCAACCTAGATCAAATACCTGTTGGATATTACAAACTGTATGTTCAAATTCAGAATGTCCAGAACAGAACTTCTCTCACATCTAGCCCCTTCTCTCCAGTTGGCTGTACCACCCCAGTTCACGTCCTTATCCTTCTTACATGGAATCTGCAATGGCTGCCAAATTGATTTCTCTACCTCATCCTCTACACAGACGCCAATGTGATTATTTCTAAAGTGTGAATCTAACCAGCGGTGAGGAACCCGTGGCCTCAAGCCCACATGTGGCCCTCTAGGTCCTTGAGTGCAGTTTTTTGACCGAGTCCAAGTTTTACAGAACAAATTCTTTTAGTAAGGGGATTTGGATGAGATCAAAAGCCCACACTTGAGGACCTCCCAGATGCTAGTGCCATTTCTTGCTCCAAAGTTACCCGTTTCATGTGTTTTTCATATGCTTATGGAATATTCCTTTTGAGTCACTGGCCAATTCACATTCACTTTGCCAGTCTTGCTACCTCTCCTCTCAGTATTCTACAGGTGATGCTGAAGGATTGGGATGGGGAGAAGGGGAGGTTCTTGTATTGTTATTCATGAGTCGCTACCTGATGTGTCCCCCAACATCTGTTAACCATCAGTTAGCCTTTCCAAAGGGATATTTACCAAGAAGGTGTATCAAGGACTGAAACATATCTCTCTAAACCATGAGTACACTCTCCTCTACACACTCACTTGATCAATGGGGAGAATGAGTTTATGTTTTTTTCCCCCACATTTATTTTATTTTTAATTTATGGAATAAAATAAGCATTTCTATAACATAGTATAATAAAAAAAGATGATTATATATGAAATTGCAAATCTGTTATGTACAGCTTGATATTTCTTTTAAATATATAATAAAGTTATCATATTTTTTTCCTCCCTCCAGCCCACCCTATAGATACTTATCATTAGACACAAATAGGAATTTATATGTAAAATTGTTCTATATATACATTCCTATTTATCAATTCTTTTTCTGAATGCAGATAGTACCTTTCTTCATGTATCCTTTTTAGTAAATTTGGTTATTTATAATAGTCAAAATGACTTATTTGCTCAAAGTCATTCTTAAAACAATATTGCTGTTACTGTATACGATGTTCTCTTGATTCTGCTTGTCATTCGTCATTATTTTGTGCAAGTCTTTCCATTCCATGTTTTTCTAAGATCATTGAGTTCCTCCTTATTTATACCACAGTAGTATTCTATCACAAACACATGCCACAACTTTTTCAGCCATTCCCTAATTGATAGGCATCCCTGCAATTGCCAGATTTTGCCACTACAAAGAGTGCTCCTATAAACATTTGAGAACATAGAGGTTCTTTTCTATTTTCCCTAATCATCTTTAGAAATAGACCTAGTAGTACTGTGTCAAGGGGTATTACACTAGAATAATGGGTTTACACTTGAAGGAAACACATATATAAGGAACACATATAGCCATTCATTCAGGGATTTAACCCTTATGACACTATTCTTATAAATTCATGCTGTTGTTGTTTAGTCATGTAAAACTCCATGACCCCATTTGGGGTTTTCTTGGCCAAGATACTGGAGTTGTTTGCCATTTCCTTCTCCAGCTCATTTTACAGATGAGGAAACTGAGGCAAACTGGGTTAAGTGATTTGTCCAGGGTTGAACTCAGGAAGGGGTGTCTTCCTGACTCCAAGTCTGGCACTCTATCCACTGTGCCACCTACTGCCCTATAAATTCATGGTATTATTCTATTTATCCATTGGTCTGTATCTTTCCTTCAATGCTTTGTATGTACCCTTTAAAAATCTGAGATCACAGAGTTCCCTGTGTTCTCTGCCACCCTGATGCTGTAGCTGTTTTCAACTTCTCTTATTCATTGAGATCTCATATGAATATATATTCAGTACATCATTTTTATAATTTATATCCTTTTTGATCCTCACAACAACCCTATTAGGTGGCCAGGACAGGCAATTATTGGCCCCATTTTAAAGACTGTTCAACTAAAACCCAGAGAATTTAAGTGATTTGTTCAAAGTCACATAGTAAGCAGCAGAGATGACACTGCTAACCCCAGATTTTTTTTTAATTTTTTAAATTAATTTATTTGTTTTCAGTTTTCTACAATCACTTCCATAAGTCTTAGATTTTCTCCTGTTCCCTTCTCTCTCCTTCTCCAAGATGGCATGCAATCTTATATGGATTCTACACATACATTCTTATTAACCACATTTTCACATTAGTCATGTTGCATAGAAGAATTAAAATAAATGAGAGAAACCATGAGAAAAAAACAAACCAAAACTAAACATAACACAAGAGAAAATAGTCTGCTTCATTCTGTGTTCCAATTCCATAGCTCTTTCTCTGGATGTGAATGGCATTTTGCCTCGAGTCCTTTGGGAATGTGTTAGGTCCTTGCATTGCTGTGAAGTGCTAAGACTACCAGAAAAATTCCTTTGTGGTTATTGCTGTGTACAAAGTTGTCCTGGTTCTGCTCCTTTCACTCAGCATCAGTTCATATTAGTCCTTCCAGGCCTCTATGTAGTCTTCCTGTTCATCATTTCTTATAGCACAATAGTATTCCATTACATTCATATATCATAACTTGCTCAGTCATTCTCCAGTTGATGGGCAGGCATCCCCTTGATTTCCAGTTTTTGGTCACCACCAAGAGAGATGCTATAAATATTTTTGTACATGTGGGGCCCTTTCCCATTTCTATGATCTCTTTGGGATGCAGTCCTAGAAGAGGTATTGCTGGGTCAAAGGGCATGCACATTTTTGTAGCCCTTCGAGCATAGTTCCAAATTGTTCTCCAGAATGGTTGAATCAGCTCACAGCTCCAACAACAATGAATTAGTGTTCCAACTCTCCCACATCTTCTCCAACATTTATCATTTTCCTGTTTTGTCATGTTAGTCAATCTGCTAGGTGTGCTATGGTACCTCAGAGTTGTTTTGATTTGCACCTCTCTAATCCATAGTGATTTAGAGCACTTTTTCATATGACTATAGATAGCTTTAATTTCTTCCTCTGAAAACTGCCTCTTCATATCCTTTGACGATTTATCAAGTGGGGAATGACTTGTATCCTTATAAATTTGAATCCGTTCTCTATATATTTTAGAAATGAGGCCTTTATCACAGACACTAGTTGCAAAAATTCTTTCCCATTTTTCTGCTTCCCTCCTGATCTTGGTTGCATGGAGTTTATGCAAAAACTTTTCAATTGAATGTAATCAAAATTATCCATTTTGTACTTCATAACGTTCTCTGTCTCTTGTTTGGTCATAAATTTCTCCATTCTCCATAGATCTGACAAATACACTATTCCTTATTCCCCTAATTTGTTTATAGTATCAGCTTTTACACCTAGATCATGTATCCATTTGGACTTTATTCTTGTGTATGGTGTCAGACATTGATCTATCCCCAGTTTCTGCCGCACTGTTATCCAGTTTTCCCCACAGTTTTTATCCCAGAACCCAGGGTCCCTGGGTTTATCAAACAGTAGACTGCTATATTCTTTGACTACTGTTTCTTGAGTACCTAACTTATTCCACTGATCTATCCCTCTATTTGTTAGCCAGTACCAAGTGGTTTTGATGATTACTACTTTATAATACAATTTGAGATCTGGCAGAAGTAGGCCACCTTCCCTAGCATTTCTTTTCATTATTTCCCTTAATATTCTGAACGTTTTGTTCTTCCAAATGAATTTTGATATTATTTTTTCTAGCTCTAGAAAATAATCATGTGGTAGTTTGATGGGTATGGCACTGAATAAGTAAATTAATTTGGGTAGAATTGTTATTTTTATTATATTAGCTTAGTGTACCCATGAGCAACTGATGTTTTTCCACCTAGATCTGACTTTATTTGTGCAAAAAGTGTTTTGTAATTGTGTTCATATACTCCCTGGGTTTGTTTTGGCAGGTAGACTCCCAGATATTTCATAGTGTCTACCATAGCTTTAAAGGGGATTTTTTTTTCTATCTCTTGCTGTTGGGTTTTATTAGTTATAGAAATGCAAATGATTTATGTGGGTTTACTTCATAACCTACAATTTTGCCAAAGTTGTTTATTATTTTAAGTAGCTTTTTACTTGATTTTCTAGGATTTTCTAATTATATCATCATACCATTTGCAAAAAGTGATAACTTAAGTTTCTTCTTTGCCTATTCTGATTCCTTCAATTTATTTTTCTTTTCTTATTGCTAAAGCTAACATTACTAGTACCATATTGAATAACAGTGGTGATAATGGACATCCTTATTTTACCCCTGATCTTATTAGAAATGCATCTAGCTTATCCCCATTGCATATAATACTTGTTGATGATTTTAAGTAGATACTGCTTATTATTTTATAGAAGGCTCCTTTTATTCCTATCCTCTCCAGTATTTTCAATAGGAATGGGTCTTGCATTTTGTCAAAAGCTTTTTCTGCCTCTGTTGAGATAATAATATGGTTTCTGTTAGTTTTGTTGTTGATATGATCAATAATGCTGATAATTTTCCTAATATTGAACCAGCCCTACATTCCTGATACAAATCCTACCTGATCATTATGTATTATTCTCATGATAAGTTGCTGTATTCTTTTTTCTAATATCTTATTTTAAATTTTTGCATCTATATTCATTACAGAAATTGTTCTATAATTTTCTTTCTCTGTTTTGGCTCTTTCTGGTTTAGGTATCAGAACCATATTTGTATCATAAAAAGAATTTGGTAGGACTCCATCTCCAATTTTCCCAAATTGTCTATACAGTATTTGAATTAACTATGCTTTAAATGTTTGATAGAATTCACTTGTAAATCCATCTGGCCCTGGAGATTTTTTCCCAGCGAGTTCATTGATGGCTTGTTCAATTTGTTTTCTGGGGTTATGTAAGTATTTAACTTCCTCTTCAGTTAATCTGGGCAACTTATATTTTTTTAAAAATATTCATTTCTCATTTAGATTGTCAAATTTATGGGCATAGAATTAGGCAAAGTAATTTCTAATTATTTTAAGTTCCTCCTTATTGGAGGTGAGTTCACTCTTTTCATTTTTAATATTGGTAATTTGGTTTTCTTCTTTCTTTTTTTAAATCAAATTGACCAAAGGTATATTTTATTGGGTTTTTTTCATAAAACCAATTCTTGGTTTTATTTAATAGTTCAATAGTTTTCTTAATTTCAATTTTATTAATCTCTCCTTTGGTTTTCAATATTTCTAATTTGGTATTTACTTGAGGATTTTCAATTTGTTTCAATTTGTTCTTTTTCAGCTGCATACCCAATTCGTTGATCTCCTCTTTCTCTATTTTATTGATGTAGGCATTCAATGATATAAAACTTCCCCTAAGAACTGTTTTTGCAGCAACCCATTAAGTTTTGGTAGGTGGTCTCATTATTGTCATTCTCTTGAATAAAGTGATTGATTGTTTCTATGATTTGTTGTTTAACTCACTCATTCTTTAGGATTAGATTATTTAATTTCCAATTAATTTTTTGGTCTATCTTTCCATGGTCTTTTATTACTTACAATATTTATTGCATTATGATCTGAGAAGGATGCATTGACTATCTCTGTCTTTCTGCACTGAACTGTGATGTTTTTATGCCCTAGCACATGGTCAATTTTTGTATATGTGCCATGCACCGCTGAGAAAAAGATATGTTCCTTTCTATTCCCATTCAGTTTTCTCCAGAGAGCTATCATATCTACCTTATCCAGAGTTCTACTCACCTCCTTAACTTCTTTCTTGTTTATTCAGAGGTTAGAGAGACAGAGGTTGAGGTCCCCCACTAGTATAGTTTTGCTGTCTATTTCTTCCTTCACCTGGAAGATGATCATATACCTGAGAGCCAGTGTGGCTTCAGAAAGGGCCGAGGAACAGTCAATATGATGTTTGTTGCCTGACAACTCCAGGAGAAATGCCAGGAGCAGAAGATCTGTACACAACAATTATAGATATGACCAAGGTTTTTGACACTGTTATTCATGAGGGGTTATGGAAAATTACATCAAAATTTGGTTGCCTGGAGAAGTTCGTTGGTATTGTATATCAATTTCATGATGGCATGTTTGCCTGGGTTCTGGAGAGTGGACAATGCTCTCTTGCCTTGCCAGTCACCACTGGAGTGAAACAGGGCTCTATGTTTGCTTCCATGCTTTTCAGCATGATGTTTTCAGCCATGTTGTCAAAAGCTTTCAAAGAGAATGAACATGGCATCAAGGTCAACTACCATACCGATGCTAAGTTCTTCAATCTAAAAAGCTACAAGACAAGACCAAAGTAGAGGGAGTGTTGGTGCATGATTTTCTGTTTGCAGATGATTGTGCACTCAATGCAGCCTCTAAGGCTGAGATGCAACAAAGTATGGATAAATTCTCTGCTGCCTGTGCTAATTTTGACCTAATAATTAACACCAAGAAAACACAGGTACAACATCAGCCAACACCACACCATCCATCCATGGAACCATCAATTATAACAAATGGAGAAGTTTTGAATGCTGTGGATAAGTTCACTTACCTTGATAGTGTATTTTCCAGGGATGTATACATTGACAATAAGGTTGGCATGCACATTGCCAGAGCTAGCTCAGTGTTTGGTAGGCTCTGAAGAAAAGTTTGGGAGGGAAGAGGTATTAGATTGGCTACCAAACTGAAGGTATACAGAGCTGTGGTACTGACCCCATTGTTGTATGCCTGTGAAACATGGACAGTCTACCAGAACCATGCCAGCAAAATGAATCACTTCCATTTGAACTCTTAGGGAGATCCTGAAAATCACCTCGCAGGATAAGGTACCAGACACTGAAGTCCTTGCTTGAGCTGAACTGCCAAACATTCCAACTACGTTTCTGAGAACGCAACTCCAACAGGATGGCCACGTTGTTTGAATGTGAAATGTATGCTTGCCAAAAAGACTATTTTATGGAGAACTCACAGGGGCCAGGCAATCACATGGTGGTCAAAAGTGATACAAAGACACTCTCTAGGTCTCTCTCAAGAACTTTGGATTTGACTGTGCAACATGGGAGACACTGGCACAGGATCACTCAGCATGGTGTGCCTACATCAGAAAGGGTGCTGTGTTCTATGAGCAAAGCAGAATTTAAACAGCACAAAGTAAACGTAGGATGCACAAATTTAGAGTATATACCCCAAATATTCACATGGACTATCTGTGCCCAATCTGTGGTACAGCATTCCGAGTTCATATTGGTCTGAGTGGCCACAATCAAACACATTGAAACTTGACTTTATTATGGTGATGTCATTTTGGTCCTCTTCAAGAACGAAGGATAACAACCAAAAAGGAATTTGGATGTTATTCCACTTGGTGCATATACGTTTAGTAATGATATTGCTTCATTGTCTATGGTGCCTTTTAGCAAGTTACAGTTTCCTTCCTTAGGTCTTTTGATTAGAACTATCTCTGCTTTTGCTTTGTCTGATATTAGGATTGCTACCCCTGCTTTTTTCACATCAGCTGAAGCATAATATATTCTGCTCCAACCTTTTACCTTTACCCTGTGTGTATCCCCCTGTTTCAAATGTGTTTCTTGTAAACAACATATTGTTGGATTATGGTTTTTAATCCATTCTGCTATCTGCCTCCATTTTATGGGAGAGTTCATTATATTCACATTCACAGTTATGATTACTATCTCTGTCTTTCTCTCCATCCTATTTCCCCCTTTTTATGCTTTTAGTTCTCCCTTCTCCCTTCTCTTCTATAATAGGGTTTTAATTTTTGGCCACTGCCTCCCTCATTCTTCCCTCCCTTCTATTAGCCCCCCTCTCTTTTACTCCCCTTTTCCCTTACTACTTCTTCCCTCCCTTTTAGCCTCCCCTCCCCTTTCCCCACCTACTGCCTATAGGGCAAGTTAGATTTTTAATGAATGGGTGTTACCTCACCTTAAGTGAGTACCTGCAAAGACCTTGGCCTAAGGGGTCCAAGGTCTCCCAGTGCATCCTGGGTCATCTCCAGTCATCTTGATGAATATCTGGTCACTTGATCCAGATGACTGTGGAGGACAAGTGAGGCTGGTGACCTTGCACAGTCCTCCTTCACTCAAAACATAGTCAAGTGCAAGTCATGTCATCATTTCTCTGATGGCATGGTCTTCTTCAGCAGTGAAGGACAAACACAAATCCAGAAAGCTGCAGCTTACCTGGTGCTGAGCTGGCTGGTATGTCAAGGCAGAGACCAGGTGAAGTCTTTCTGAGTTTCCCTGGAGTTACCCTGGAGTTAGCTGCATGAGGTGTGGGGGAGGGGTGGTCTGGCCGCAGGATGTCTCTTTCTCTAAGCTAGAGCACAGGCAGGTTCAGCAGTTTGTGAACTCATTTGTGCTAGTGTCTTCCCAATTCCTCTAGCTGTGCTGAGGCATGCCTGGGGTCCTAGTGTTGGTGCTTATTGGACTCTACCCCCCGGGCCTCAGGATCTCCTCCTGGTTAGCTGAGATGGGGCTGTCTGGGACAACTCTGGTCCTGAACTGGTCTCCTTCAATCACAGTAAAGAGGGACTCTCCTTGATGACTCTCCTAGCTTCTCAAGCTGAGAGACTATTTACTCCTTCAGCTGATCCCATTATTCCAGGATCTTTCCTGGAGAAATATTCTCTGGGTTTTTCAAGGTCAACAAGGAGAGAGTATAAGCACTTACAGATCACTCCACCATGTTGGCTCCCAAAAGTTCAAGGAGGTGACTTTCAAACGTTTAATCTGTAGGCTGATGGTCTCAGCAGTGCTGCTGCTATTACCTGAGGTCCTGTGCTTCTCTCTTACTCAGTTCTGCTGGACTCTCATCCTGAGCTGATATGTTTGAGAATACACACTGCTGCTTTTGGTTCAGTCTGCCTGGCAGTTCCTGCTCAGCTTTGCTATGGCAAGGTCTGTACTGGTACAGCCTGTGTGCTCCACACTCCCCCAGCCCCATGTAATGGATCCTTTGCATTGACCTTCTGGGCTGTCCTGGGCTGGAAATCTGCTGCACTCTGTCTCCTATTGGATTCCTCCACTCTAAAATTTGTTCAGATTCTCTTTTTAGAGGTATTGAAAGGAATTTGTGGTAGAGCTTAGGCGAGTCCATGCTCTCATTCTGCCATCTTGACTCTGCCCCCAACCCCAAATTTCTTAACTTACAGAATGCATATTAATAGCTTGTATTTGCATAGCTTCTACTATGTGCCAGGCACAAATATTATCTCTTTATATCCTCACAACAATCTAGAAAGTAGGTGGTATTAAGATCACCATTTTACAGTTAAGGAAACTGAGGTAAATAGAGTAGTTCAAGGTCACAAAGCTAGTAAGTGTCTGAGATTGGATTTGAACTTAGGTCTTCCTGACTATAGACCTAGGGCTCTATCCACCATACAACCTAGTTACCCCTTGTTAAGGAGTACACTAAATCCAGGACTCTTTCCATTAATACCATGAATAAATCATGAATATTCCTATTTTCCCTTTTAAAGGGTGTTGTTCTAGAGAATTGTTTTCAGCATCCCCTCCCCCCTGGGCCAACCTCACAACAATACTGTCAGTTTCTCACCTTCCTTAGGACAGAATTCATCTTCCTGTTTGAGAAAAATAACATAGTCTCCATGACAAAAAAGCATCGGCATTGCAATAATCCTTGTCCCAGCTAAAAAAGACAGAAGGAGGCCAGTGTAACTCTCCCTAGACTGGCTGAATATACAGCATTCATTTTTCCAGAATGCTGTAACCCTGAGCTCTCAATCTCCACATGTTCTAGATGTACTCTAAAAGACAACCAGAAGTACAAGCTGACACAAATTCATTCTCAGTTAGTCAATTACATGGATGAATGACAAACAAATGCTATGACTGACAGCCAGGACCAACCACAAAAAGGTTAGATCTTAGGATCATCCTCAAAAAATAAAAATTACTAATTTCCCACACAGATTCATAAAATTTTAGTGCTGGAAGGGACCTTAGAATGTAACTCTTTCAGGGTAGGATCTATTTAATTTTTGTCTTTGCACCCCCACAGTCTAACATAAACATAGGCAATCCATCAATCGACAAGCATTTAAGTTCCTACTATGTGCTGACACTGTTCTAGAGTATTGGTGATACAAAGATGAAAATAAAACAGCCTTTAACTAAAGGAGATGATTCCTACTAGAGGAGATAACATGTACCCAAATTTTTGATCAGTTGTTTAGTCACAACTCTTTGTGATACCATTTGTGGTTTTCTTAGCAGAGATACTGGAATGATTTGCCATTTGCTTCTTCAGTTCATTTTACAGATGAGGAAACTGAGGCTAACAGGATTAAGTGATTTGTCCATGATCACCCAAATACATTACATACAATATAAATACAAGGTAATATGGACTGGGGGATGAAATAGACCCTACCAACTGTCCAGATCAGCAAAGGTTTATGCAGAAGATGGCATCTGAGCTGACTGTTGATGGAAACTAAGGATTCTAAGAGGCAGACGTGAGATAGTGGTGCATTTGAGGAATGATTAGGAAGATGTGAGGGGAAGTGGAGAGCCAATGCAAAGGCATGGAGAAGGGAAATTATAAAATCATAACATCAGAGTGCTAGAGTTCGAAAGAATATCTGAGGCTCTCTAGCCCAGTTCCTTCATTTTGTAGCTAAAGAAACTGAGGCCCAGTGAACTTAAGTGACTTGTCCAATGTTATACAAGCAGTAAACAACAAAGTCAAGATTCAGACCAAGGTCCTCTGACGCTGCAGAAAGAAACCCAGTTTTGCTGGACCATACAGTACACAGAGAAAAGTGATGAGTAAAGCTGGAAAAATAGATTGTGGTGACGCTGTGAAGAGTTGTAAATGCCAAACAAAGACGTTTATAGTTTTTCCTAGAGATTAGAGGGAACTGTTGGGTGGAGGAGTAGTGGTATGATGGAAGCAATATCCTAACCCTCTCCCCCATGGAAGTTAGTCTCGTATTTCCTTAAAACATATGGAAACTATCCTCAGGACTTGATTGGCTCGAGTGACTAAAGGTTTAGACTAATGATATCACTTCTTGGTGACTGTCGGACTGAGCAACCACAAGGAGCACCATGCATTTTCTGTCACTTGGCTGGCAGACCACATTGGCAATTCAGAGAGAAGGAAGCTTCACTCAACTGAATAAACTATTCTTAAACCACATCCTTGCTGAATACTCTTCTCCTGCTAAGTAAATGGCTAAGTAAATCTGCTTTTGTTAATTGTTGAATGATGTGCAGGTATCTTGTTTTGTTCTGTTATCAAACATAAACTACTATGGGACTTACCTGAATCAGATCCAATTCAGGACACATGGTCAGACCTGTGTTTTAAGAAAACTGCTTTCGGTATGAGCCGTAATCCAGAGAAAGAACTGATAAATAGAAGTATGTCTAGAATGATTTACACACACACATACACACGCACGCACACACACACACACACACACATATTCGTGTCTAATGACAGCCACCTCTACTGTGGAGAAGAGGGGAAGAAAAAATGGAAAAGAGTTACATGATAACTTTATTATATATTTGAAAGGAATAGTAAGTTGCACATAATGGATTTGCAGTTTCATGTGCAATCATCTTTTTTGTATTCTACTATGTTATGGAGATGCTTATTTTATTTCTTAAGTTCAGAATAAAATAATTTTTTAAAAAAGAAAATCATTTTGGTACATGTGGAGGATGGATTGGAATAGGGATAGACTGGATCCAAGAATACTGCAATGGCCGGATGAGAAATGATGAGAGACTGAACAAGAGAAGTATCTGTGTAAGTAGAGAGAAAGGAATGAATGTGAGAGATGCTGTGAAGATAGAAAATACAAGATTTTTGGTCATTTGTGGGACATATGGAATGTATGAAACTAAGAAGCTAAATATGACACCAAGGTTGAATGAATGTGGGTGACTAGAAGATTGCTGATGCCCTTGATAGAAATAAAGAAGTTGGGAAGAAGGGTAAATTTGGGGGTAGAGAGGGGATAATGAGTTTCATTTTGAATATGTTGAGTTTGAGATTTTACTTTATTTGTTTCTTTCATTTAATGCCTAGAAGGCATTCGGCTTGAAATGTCTCATAGCCAGTTAGGGATGCAGGACTAGAGCTCAGTATAGATACTAGGCTGAATATGTAGATTTAAGAGGCATCTTCTTGATAAACCCAAAGATTCCAGCTTCTGGGATAAGAACTCACTATCTGACAAAAACTTCTGGGAAAATTGGAAAATAATATGGCAGAAACTAGGCATAGACCAACATCTTACACTCTATACCAAGATAAAGTAAAAATGGGTATATAATTTAGATATAAAGGGTAATACTATAAGCAAACTGGGAAAGCAAGGAAGTTTGCCTGTCAAATTTATGGAAAATGGAAGAATTTATGAAAAAACAAGAGATAGAGAACATTATAAAATACAAAATGGATCATTTTCATTACATTAAATTGAAAAGTTTTTGCACAAACAAAGCCAATGCAACTAAGATTAGAAAGGAAACAAAAAGCTGGGAAAGAATTTTTACATCCAGTGTCCCTGATAAAGACCTCATTTCTTAAATATATGGAGGGCTGAGTCAAATTTATAAAAATACAAGTTATTCTTCAATTGATAAATTGTCAAAGGATATAAACAGGAAGTTTTCAGATGAAATTAAAGCTATCTGTAGTTACATGTAAAAGTGCTCTAAATCACTATTGATCAGAGAAATGCAAATCAAAACAATTCTGAGGAGGCAGCTAGGTAATGCAGTGAATAGAGCACAGACCTTGGAGACAGGAGGACCTGAGTTCAAATTCAACCTCAGACACTTGACACTTACTAGCTATGTGACCTTGGGCAAGTCACTTAACCCCAATTACCCTGCTTCCCCCCTTCATAAAAAAAAAAAAACTCTGAGGTACCACATCACATCTATCAGATTGACTAACATGACAAAACAGGAAAATGATAAATGTTGGAGAAGAGGTGGGAAAACTGAATCACTAATGAATTGTTGGTGGAGTTGCGAACTGATTCATCCATTCTGGAGAGCAATTTGGAACTATGCTCAAAGAACTATAAAACTGTGCAAACTCATTGACCCATCAATACCACTTTTATGTCTGTATCCCGAAGAGATCATAAAAATGGGGAAAGGATCCATATACACAAAAATATTTATAGCAGCTCGAATTTGGTGGCCAAGAACTGGAAATTGAGGGGATGCCTCAGTTGGGGAATGGCTGAACAAGTTATGGTATATGAATGTAATGGAATACTTTTGTTCCATAAGAAATTATGAGCAGGCAAACTTCAGAAAAACCTGGAAAGACTTACATGAACTGATGCTGAGTGAAGTGAGCAGAACCAGAAGAACATTTTATACAGTAACAGCAACACTGTGTTGAGGACTAACTTTGATAGCCTTATTTCTGCTTAGCAATGCAAGGATCTGAGACAACCTCAAGTGACTCATGATGGAAAATGCTATCCACATCCAGAAAAAGAACTATGGAATCTAAATGCATACTATTTGCTCCTTCTCCTTTTTTTGTTTTGTTTCTTCTTTCCCAAGGTTTCTCCCACTGGTTCTAATTCTTCTTTACAACATGACTAATGTGAAAATATGTTTAATATGAACGTATATGCAGAGACTGTATCAGATTGCATGCCATCTGGAGAGAGGAGAAGGGAGAGACAGGGAGAAAATTTGGAACTCAAAATCTTATGGAAGTGAATGGTGAAAACTAAAAATAAATTAATTTTTTAAAATAAATTTTTTTAAAAAGTCATTTTCATAAAGATGATAATTAAATTCACAGTACTTGATGAGGTCACCAAGTGAGAGAAAGTTGAGAAAAATAGAGAAGAGGACCCAGGAATGTGTTGTACTCTGTATGGGATTGTATCCAGCTCAAACCAGCTCTCAAGAGCCACTTTTTAAGTTTCCAGTGTAAAAGTTTACACTTGGAAAATCGAAAGATTGGAAATTGAAAAATTTATAAATCAGGGCTTGATTTATTGTTTCATTGATTTCTAGACTTAAGAAAGTGTTGGATAAAATGTTAATGATAATACAAATTAAATTTACATGTGTCTTGTGTACATTTTTTGAGGGGGGACAGTTGGTTGTTAAACATTTACCAGCCCATCTCTGGATATACCTATAGTTTAAGGACATGACATGAATGAAGGTCCAGCAAAAGAGACTAGAGAGTGGTCATCCAGGTAGAACAAAGTAAGAATAGAGGCACAAAAAATCAGTGAGGAAAAAGTATCTAGGAAGAAAGACAGCCAACCTTGTTACAGAGAAGTCAAAATAGGTATTAAGATGCTGTGGTCACTTAACAAACATTTGTTAAATGAAGGAGTGAGTGTATCTGGTCACTGGATTCAGATGGTTCTGGAGGAAAAGTGAGGCTGGTGACCTGCAAAGTCCTCCCTCACTCAAACCAAAGTTAAGTGCAAGTCATGTCATCAATACTCTGATGGCATGGTCTTCTTTGGCAACGGATAAACACACACACACACACACACACACACACACACATACACGCACACACACATACACACACACTCAGGCCCAAAGAAGTTATAACATATCCACCAACACATGACAAATAAATGATAGAGCTGGGGTGAGAATTTGGGGGTCACCAAGGATAATTCTGGTAGACCCTGACCTCTCCTATCTCTCCATATACTGCCTCCAATTTGTTTGTATCATGCTTTTTCCCTCAAACTTAAGACAGCACTTTGTTTTTGTGGGATATGAATGGTCCCCTCATTTGTAATAGCTGTGGGGATATATGCAGTCCCACTTAAAAGAGGCTCTAGGATACATGCCATAGTCCTACATGTGCTGGCAGTGGATAGACGGACTTGTAGAATTCATGCAATAGCAATAAGTGAGACAGTGAAATAAGGTCAAGGAAGGGAACTCTCAGGTGAGGTAGCCCCCAAATTCCCCAAAAGCCTTCTATATGAGGTCTATCTGTGCTTGGTCTATGGATCTATCGTATCCAACTCTCCATGACCCCATTTGGAGTTTTCTTGGCAAAGATACTTTTTCTCCAGTTCATTTTACAGATGAGGAAACTTAGGCAAACAAGGTTAAGTGACTTGCACAGGGTCACACAGCTAATAAGTGCCTGAGGATGGATTTGAACTCAAGGAGGATGAGTCTATGTGACTCCAGGCCTGACACTGTATTCAATGCACCTCCTAGCTGCCCTGTAGACTAAACACAGATAAGCCTCACATAGAGTGCTGTTGGCAAATCTCTCTCTCTCTCTCTCTCTCTGTCCTTCTTTCTCTGTCTCTCTGTCTCTCTGTCTGTCTCTGTATCTCAGAGTCTATGAGTATCTCTGCATGTATCTATCTATGCATACACATAGGATGGGCAGTAAAGTGGATAGTGTGGTAGACCCAGAGTCAGGAAGACTCATTTTCGTGAATTTGAATCTAGCCTCAGATACTTACTTTCTACATTTGGGGAGGGGAGAGGGGAGAGAGACCCATAGGCCAAACATAGATAAGCCTCACATACAGTACTATTGGAGAATCTATTTATATCTCTCTATCTCTATTTCATATATATGCATATGTGTGTGTGTGTGTGTGTGTGTGTGTATATATATATATATATTGGTATATGCTCATAGACTTTCCAGCTTATGGGAATCTTACATTTGCTTAACAGTATGACTACTATAGGACATCGCTCTTGCTTGTAGGAAATTCAAATAATTAGCGTGTATTCTTCCCCCTTATGACTCAGCTTGTGCTAAAGCAAGGATAATGTGTTCCAACTCTTAAAAGGGATCAAAACCTCTTTCCATGCCCATATTGTTTCAACACATAACCAGGAGGCAAGTGGTCAGCAGTTTTGTTTTTAATTGAGTATAGGACAAACATGATCATGTAGGAGGTGGAGGCTGGAAAGATTAAACAAAATAAGTCAGCACTTGGTCACTTTGCCTAGAAGCCAGGAATGTTAGAACTCTGACCAAGGGACATCAGCAGCCCACCAAAGTCTCAGGCTGGAGAGGGAGGAGAGCAGACATCTAGAGACTAGAGACATCACATGGCCTTATTCACCACTCCTCCTCTTGTTTGTATACCAGCACTTGGCACAGTTCCTGACTCATAAATATTTACTGACTGATACAGCACCAGAATGAAGGAAGTATCTTCTTCCTAGAATTCTGTTTCATAGAATTTCTATTCCATATCATGAAAACTGGTGAAGTTTGAGAACAATCTACTTGCTACAGGGATAGCCATTTCTAGAGTTCAGTGTCTCTTTGGCAATGCTTTCACCAGAGGTGCTAGCTACATTCTAGAACTCTCTAAGCTGTAGGGGTGGGGAACCTGCGGCCTTGAGGAGAGCTGTGGCTCTCTAGGTCCTCAAGTGCAGCCCTTTGACTGAATCCAAACTTCACAGAATAAATCCCCTTAATAAAAGGATTTGTTCTGTAAAACTTGGACTCAGTCGAAAGGCCCCACGTGAGGATCTAGAAGGCCAAATGGGGCCTTGAGGCCGCAGGTTCCCCACCCCTGCCTAAAGCGTTAGTCATTCAGCATTTTGTATTATAGCTATCTACACAGGCGATTTGTCTCCCTACTAAATTGTATGCTCCATGAAGGCACACACTGTGTCTTATCTACACATTTTCTCTCTCCAAATGTCTGCTACCACTTTGTGCCTGCAGGAGGCACTTAATAAATACTTCTTACAGATAGATGATGGACTACATTGCAAGTCAGGCATAAGGGTTTGGATTTATTGTTATGTCATGGATTGTCAGAGCTGAGAGGGACTTTTGAAAAGCTCTAGTCCAATTCCCTCATTTTATAGATGAGAAAACTGAGACTCAAAGAAGTGAATGATTTTCCCATGGTACCACGGGAAGTTAGTAGCAAAGCCAAGCCTCAAAACCAAAGCAACTTGACACAGTACAGTGTCCCACTACTCTACAGGCAGCTACGGGGCATGGTGGAGAGAGCACTACACCTAGAATCAGGAAGACCAGAGTTCAAATTTGGCTTCAGTCATTTAATAGCTGCGTGACCTTGGGCAAGTCACTTAACCCATGTTGTCTCAGTTTCCTCAACTGTAAAATAGGAATAATAATAAATAACAATGTTATTTGAAATATATATATATATGTTGACTGACTGCCTAGAAAGACCTCTGGACTTTTAGTTAAAGGACATGAGTGAATCCCAGATCTGTCATTTCCTACCTATGGGACCTCAGACAAGTCACTTGACCTTTAAGCCTTGAGTTTCCTCATATGTAAAATGAAGGAATACATTAGATGATCTCTAAGGAACATTCTAGCTCAAAATCCTGTGCACCTATGAATAAGGGAGTATGGCATCGACATGGAAGACAAGAACAGGGCTATTACGACATGCTTTCCTTTACCATTAGGTGTCCAGTTACTGCACATACTTAAGTCCAACAGCAGATCTTGACTGCCATTCCCAGGAAACAAGGGCTTCCAAAGTGTCAAAAGGGAATCCGGTTTTGAGTTTCCCAGTGCAGAACTGTGGTCATGGGAGGAGGGAGGAAAGAAGAGGAAAGAGGGAGGAAGAAAGTAGGAGGGGGAGGATAAGGAGAGGAGTACTGGAGAAGAAGCTAGCCTCCATTGTTGTACATTATGCACCGACTGACCTAAATTTCATATAGGAAGAAAGGAACTGCCTCAGGTAACACTGACACTTTGGAGAAAGTTGCTGAAGAGATGAAACGCCTGACTAGGGTTTCTGAAAATGTTGTCCATTTTAATTGGATGTGTCTCTCCCGAACTAACTGGGTAGGAGAATTTTCACTGGTGCAGGTTTTTTAATCAGTAGAACTCATTTTCCTGGCTGACTTTTCCATATACAACAAAGAGTAAAGGTTTGGGGGGCTGGCAGGGAGTATGAAAAATTCATTTGGAAATATGCTAATTTGGGAGATATTTGGGGTTTTTTTAATTGACATTAAATTGCTTTGCTTCCTATTTCATGCATAAGTTTGTGCATATTTCAAATGAAAAAAATGTGCCTCTCTCAAAGCAAAAGACTATGGCTTTCTTCTATGTTTTTTTCCCTGCCACCTGAGAGATGGGATTTGTTTTTTTTCCCTGATTCCCGGGGCTCTCTACACAACTATTCTGTGAGAAATGATGTCTATAACCTCAAGCTTAATTCAAAGGTAAGAAGATGTCCATCAGACTTCATAAATCAATAATTAGCTATGATTATATGCTAGAATGGATGCTCTCATTGGTGAGGGGAATCACTCCAGAGCTTTCCCAACCTGTGTGATTCTTGTCTATATCTTTCTGCAAGTCTTTCATAAGAGATCCATCCAATATATTTGAACTCTTCCCCTATTTTCTTTAAAAAATATAAATCCCTGGGTATCAGTATAGTTCTCAGGCTACCTAGAAGTTCTTTTACATGCTTAATACATGACCAGCCCACTCCTTTTCTGGTTATGCAGGTCCATGATTATTTTTTTTGTACCATTTCTTGCCAATTTATGGTGTTATAGGGTGATGGGGTTTTGGGTTTGGAGAGGGAAGGGACTGGGAGGACGTAGTCTGCACCTGTGGTTTCATCCTTTCAGGGAGATCCCGGTGGGAAAATCCCATCTATCAATGAAGATTTATTAGGCAACAAAAATTTATTAAGGGTCTTTCACATACCAGGAGGTGCTAGATATACAAAGACCAGAATGAAACAGTCCCTTACCCTCAAAGAGTTTATAATCTATCCAAAAAGCAAAATGTACATATAAGGAAATACATCATACATATGCACTCAACATATACAAGATAATAATCAGGGGGTGGGGAAACATTAGCAGCCAGAGGGCACAAGGAAAGTCTCATGCTGGAAGAGAGAACAGAGCCTTGAAGAGAGTGAGGGATTCTAAGAGGTAAAATTCATTTCAAGCACAGGAGAAAGTCCAGCGAAAAGCAAAAGTGGTTTACAATTTGTAGCCTTAGAGTAACTTAGGGACACTGAGAGGCAGTGTGTTATGGTGGTTAGAGAGCTGGTCTCATCAGGGAGACCTGATTTTGTGAGTCACTTACCTAATTGTGCCTCAGTTTCCTCATTTCTAAAATGAAGAGAAAGTGGTGATTAAGAATCATACTTTTATTTTTTTCTTTGATCCCTTCAAACTGGCCTTCCCAGAAAGAACAGGAAGGAACCAGTGGCAGCATTAGTCCTTAGCAACCTGTGTCAAGAAGCAACAAATAAGATAGATATGATATATAATTTATAAATATAAAATAAGAAGAGGCATCTTCTTAACAGAGAGGTAATGGTCTAGAAGTACCAAATGAGATACACATTTTCAGGTGGCCAATGGATGGATTAGCTTTATCAGACTATATTTGTTACAAGGAACAGGGTTTATTTCAACAGGAGACACAAGCAAGCAGTACTCATGGGAATTTATTTCATTTAAAAAAATAAGTTGTATATAATAAAGGTTCATGGTTTAATAGATAATCCCCTGTGCCTATGGAAGTGATCACATTTGGGTTTGGGTTTTTTAAATATATTTTCATTTTGTTAAATATTTCCCAATTACATCTTTAAAACTTTTTAACATTTTTTAAAATTTTGAGTTTCAAATTCTTTCCCTCCCTCCCACCTCTCCCCCAGACCTTGAGAAGGCAACTTTGATGACTAGAATTTTTTTCTATAATTGTGGGAAAGTTGTACATTCTCTTCTTTCTTTTGAAAAGCAGGACTGCCTTTGTCTTTCTTCAGTCCTGTAGTATTTTTCTTGTTCTCTCTCCCTTTCAAAACTCACTGACAGGGGAACTAGGTGGTGCAGTGGATAGAGCATGGGCCCTGGAGTTGGGAGGACCTGAGTTCAAATTCAGCCTCAGACACATGATACTTACTAGTGATGTGACCCTGCCCAAGTCATATAACCCCAATTGCCTTACCCTCTCCCTCAACCCCCGAAAAGAAAAAAGATCACTGGCTACTTCAGCCACCAATCATATCTGCTAGTTTATTTAGTGTCCTGGATGTGGTTCATCTGGACCTGGTGACTTGAACTAAGTTTTATTATTTACTAATGCTAAATTTATTATATTTGGTATCAATTTCTGATTGACCATTTTTGTCCTGTTCTCTTTAGTCCCAAAATCATTCTCTTTGACAGAGAAAAGAGAAATAAAATAGCAGTTGAGTAGTTGAGCTTGTCCCCTACCATCAGTTATACAAACTTTATTCACCTCAAGAAGTAGCCCTATTCTTTCTTTGATTCTCCTCTTCTCCCTAATAGTACTTTTTAAAAAATCACCTTTCTGGTATCCTTAGCTTCTTAGCCCCTGGGAAAGACCTGAGCTTAAAAAGGTCAAAGGTCTCCAGTCTTACCACTGGACTCAGCTGACTCTGTGGGAGAGAGTGAGGCTGATGACTGCACAGCTCTGCCTCCCTTAAATACAATTCACTTGCAAGTCAAGACATCACCCTCCTGATGTCATCGGTCCTCCTCGAGAATGAAGGACATACAACAGCTTTCCTGGCCATTCTCCACTCTTTCTGAGCTGTCAGAGTTTTAACAATCCTTACACTAGTCTTTTCAGGGATATCTAGACTCACATCCCCCAAGACTACCTCAGGACCAATAAAGCTTATAGAAGAGTGAGTCAAGGTGGGTTGATAAGGAAAGAGAGCACCAAACTATGGAGAGAAGCTGTCTGGGGCCTGTCTCTCACTATGGGTAAACCTAGAAATGGCGATGTGATAGCCACTTACATGCAAGGGTTTATCCCAATCTGCCTGGGGAAGAAGAGGTCAGACCCAGCGCTTTGAGGAATGCTAGGCTGTGCCTGGAAGGAAATGACACCTTTGGACAGCACCTTAACAGTGCCTTAGAGGAGCTTATGACAGTGAAAAAGCATGAACTGCGAGACACCAAAGACTGAAACAAGTATAGGGTTTTTGTGGCCCCCCCCCCAAAAAAATAGGTTAAGGTGGAAAGGCTGTACAAATCCAACCAGGAGGGGGTAAAAGCTGTCCAGAGGAGAGGGGCAAAATCTGAATTTTCCTGGAGCAGGATGATGAAAGAAATAAGGGGTTTTGTGATGGGAATCAATATGCCCCACAGTGCATTCTGCCTTAGAAACAGAAACCCATAGACAAATTCAGCTGCTCAAACTCCAGGGAAGATACATTTAGACGAAATGATTTTGTAGCCCTCGTTATTGCCTGATCCACACAGGTATAGCCTGTATATAGGGTATAAGCTCTACTCCAGGGCACATCATAGATCCCTCAGACATACCACAGTGATCAAACAGTAATTGGACTTCAATGGAAAGGCCCACATGCTTAGGGCTCCCGGTCTTCTGACTTCCCTACACTCACTCTCCCCTCTTATGCTGTACATACCCAAAATATATTCTCATCATAGCCACCGTATGTCCATCCATGCTTCCACAGGTCCATAACTTGTTCTGGGTATACAGTGCTTTGGCCCTAGGCATCTAATCCTTCTTCCCCATACTGACTTTTGTCCCCTAGCTTCACCTTGCCTTAAAGTCCTCTGGAGGTATAGGGTACCTGAAAAATCTCAGAATCCCTTTGTTGTTCCAGAGGGTCATCTCCATAAACTCCTATTTAACTAAATTGAACATAAATCAAGCGTAGTTTAGGCTAGTTTGGGGCTCTGTTCCACACATGCAGAACCTAAGATGACTTCCAACCCCCCCCTAATATGTTACATGTATCAGCATTCTTCCTGACTCCTGATGCTACTAATACCACCATGGAATTGTAATCAGTCACTTCCATCTCATGGCAGCTAGATGGCACAGTGGATAGAGTGCTGGACTTGGAGTCAGGAAAATTCATGTTCCTGAGATCAAATTCAGCCTCAGACACTTACTAGCTATGTGACCCTGAACAAGCCACTTAACCCTATCTGCCTCAGTTTTCTTATATGCAAAATAATCTGGAGAAAGAAATGGCAAACCATTCTAATACCTTTGCCAAGAATACCTCAAATGGGGTTACAAAGAGTTGGACATGACTAAAAAAACCAATAACTCCCATCTCCAATCATCCGTACAATGATAAGACATGTATGAGGTGGGGAGACAGAGAGAATCTTCCCATGCATAGGGTAGCACCTTACTACTCTTTTCCTTCCAGACCTGTAGAATTACAATCTCTGGACAGCATCCCCTCTTGCAAGTCCCATCCTCCTCCTCTTCTCCCTAAAGAGAGGGAGGAGAATAGTAGCAATCCAATTGCTCTATAAAACTGTCTACCCATTGTAAAGATTCCTCCTAGTTCAGGGGATAAGATTTCAATTGTTCCATTGTCTTCTGCAAGTTTGTAGGTCTGTATATGACAGTGGATGGAAGGATGGATGGATGGATGGATGGAAAAGCATTTAATAAGGACTTACTTTGTACCACGTACAATACTAAATACTCGAGACATATATGTAAGGAGCTCCTTTCTTACTTGGGCATTTTTATTAATAGTATAGAAGAAAGGATGTTTGTGTGAGAGACACTGAGAAAAGCAACCCTTCAATACTTGTATGGAAACACAGACAGTTTTGAGAGGACCTGAAAATGAAGAGATGCTATAGGATTTTAAAGTATTTAGAAAGAAGTAAAATGAAAGAAGACTGGGGAGATAAGGAGTAAGTTCATAAAGGGTTTTAAAAATCAAACATGGAGTTTTATATTTGATCCTGGAGGCAAAAGGGGAGCAACTGAAGTTTATTGAGTGGGACGGTAGGGTGCCATGGTCAGAACTATGCTTGAGGAAAATCATCTTGGCTAGAATGGATGTGGATGGATTGGAAGCTGAGAAACTTATAGCCAAGAGACCAACCAAAAGTCATTGCAATAGTCCATATGTAAAGTGATGATAGCCTATACAATAATTGTGGCTGTATAACTGAAGTGAAGGTGATATAGATTAGAAATATGAAAGTAGAAAGTCTTGACAACAGAGTAGATATATGCAGTCTGTGCCAATAAGAAGTCAGGTGTGATGCCAAAGTTGTAAGTCTGAGCAACTGAGAATTTGGTGGTATTCTCAACAGTATGGGGAAGTATAAAGCAGCAAGGCTGGTTACTTGGGTGGCTTTTTCTGTGTTCCTTTCTGTTCTCTATTCCGGGGAACACCTTATACCTCCAAGCTGCTGGAGGTCTTATATCATGCAGCAAAAGGTTGGATAGGATTTAAGCTGGGTCATATTGGCCTTGGCAATATCTACTGAACCTTCTCTTTCCTCTCAGGGTATGTCTATTGCAGAGTTTGTAGGACCTAGGCAGTGAAAATTCACAGCACTTAGAGACCATCTATATGATTTTGAACTAGCTATCTCACTTCTGTGGGCCTCAATTTTCTCATTTGTAAAATGACATGATCTCTAAGGTCATTTTAGAGTTGTAAATCTCAGAGTTTAGGAAAGGAAAACAATACTTAACTATCTCTAGCCACAAAACAGTAGAGTGGCTGTTAGTCCCTTGCCTTCACTTCACTAGCAAAGAGGCATGGGTTGATGCTCTCATAACTATGTCTTGGGGAAGCAACCTCCTATGTGCCTTATATTCTATATTCTACGAGCCCTCAGAGAGCCACTCCAAAAGCAATATACCTTCAGACCAATCATAAGCCCAACCAAAATCAAGTGACTCTAACTAGTAAGGTATATAAAGTAAAAACAACATACCAATCAGGCAATTCAAGGCATTCAGAGCATATACGAACAAATTATGGAATCATAAAATCATAAGATTCAAAACTGAAAGGGATCTTAGCAATCATCTAGTTGGAGCCCATCATTTTACATAGGAGGAAATGGAAACCCATAAAGTTTACTTACCTGCCCGTGTTCACACAGTTGGTAAGGGGCTGGTACAGGCATACCTCAGAGATATTGTGGGTTTGGTTTCAAACCACCACAATAAAGTATGTGTGTGTGTGTGTGTGTGTGTGTGTGTGTGTGTGTGTGTGTGTGTTCGTCCTTCGTTGCTGAAGAAGACCATGCCATCAGAGGAATGATGACATGACTTGCATTTGACTTTGTTTTGAGTGAGGGAGGGCTGTGTAGGTCACAGCCTCACTTCTCCTCCAGAGTCATCTGAATCCAGTGACCAGATATTCATCAGAATGACTGGAGATGACCCAGGATGAGGCAATTGGGGTTAAGTGACTTGCCCAAGGTCACACAGCTAGTGAGTGTCAAGTGTCTGAGGTGAGATTTGTACTCAGGTCCTCCTGACTCCTGCACTGCTGCTCTATCCACTGCACTACCTAGCTGACCCCTCTGCCTCAAATTAAACAAAGGAAGAGGGAATATAGGAACCAGTGAGCTTGAATTAAACTTCGAGTAAGATTCTAGGATACATTAATCACAATAAAGTGAATATCACACTAAAGGAAGTCACACAAATTTTTTGGTTTCCTAGTCCTTATGAAAAGTTATGTTTATATTCTACTGCAGTCTATTAAGTGTACAATGGTATTATGTCTAAAAAAATGTACAGCCATCCCTTCCACATTGTAACTTTCCCCGGTAGGATTTCAATATGTTGCAGGTAGGCGTAAGAAATTAAATGGGAATTTTTTAGAAATTTTGCAGAAGTTGTAGACAACACAGAGCATATGACCTAATACTTAACCCAAATTTTACAACAAAGTACTGTTAACACCTAATAAAAGAAAAAGAAAAAATTCAGACTTTCTGTTACAAAGGTAAGACCGAAAAAAAATTTATGGGGATTTCCAGATCACAGGGGTACCATGTCCCTAATGTGATGTGGAAGGGATAACCATATGTACCTTAATTTGAAAAAATACTTTATTGCTAAAAAAAAAAAAAAAAAGTACTAACCATCATCTGAGCCTTTAGCAACTCATAATCTTTTTGCTGGTGGACGGTCCTGATTGTAAATTCTTAGCTGCTGAGTGAGCAGGGTGGTAGCTGCTGAAGGTTGGGGTGGCTGTGGCAATTTCTTAAAATAAGACAGCAATGCAGTTTGTTGTAGCAGTTGACTGACTCTTCCTTTCACGAAAGATTTTTTCTGTCTCATGTGATGTTGTTTAATAGCCCTTGACCCACAGTAGAGTTTTTTCAAAACTGGAGTCAATCCTCTCAAACCTTGCCACTGCTTTATTAACTAAACTTATTCTTCAATACTGCTATATCTTAAGGAATAGGGAGCCCCAAGGAGAGGGCGAGAAATGAGAGTAACTGCTAGTCAGTTCTCTGTTTTATGCGGGTGAGGTCTGTGGTGCCCCAAACAATTACAATGGTTACATCAAAGATCACTAATCATGACTATAACCAAAAAATAATGAAAAAGTTTGAAATATTGAGAGGGTTACCAAAATGTGACACCGAGACACAATGTAAGCACATGTTGTTGTAAAATTGGCACCGATAGACTTGCTCAGCATAGGGTTACCACAAACCTTCAACTGGTAAAAAACAAAAAGAAAACCTTCAGTATCTGTGAAGTACAAAAAATCCAGAGCGCAATAAAGCAAGATATGCCTGCATATTTAATAAGAACTTGTTGTCTGTGGAACATTCTTCCAGGCCCTGGAGAAGATAAAATATTAAATAATACTTGGCCTCAACACACATGAAGTACGTAAGGAATAGGAGGGTAAAATATGCACACAGAAAACACAAAATAGAACACGGTAGCTACATAACAAAGGCACATCCCAAAGTGTCATGTGTGGCCCAAGGAAGCAAAAAATAATCTCCACCTGCAGGAATTAAGAATGACTTCATGCATCTTACTGTTCTCTCAACCCAGAGTCATTTAATCTCTCTGGAATGGGACACAGAGATATTCTCTGTTTTACCCATCAATCCTCTAATTGCTAGAGCCCTTTAAAGTGTATGTACAGAAAATATGAGCATAAATACACAAGCTATTGGATACTTGGTTATGTCCAGTATATGAGGAGAAGCCATTCATGACCTATTCAAATTGTTGGGGATATTACCAACCAAAGTGAGTCCGCTGGTCCCTCATCTAGTCAATGACTCAGGCCTCAACACTTATGGAAAAATTAATCTAACACAATTTATGTGAAAGACAGAGACTGATTCTAAGTAACCGATTAATTTAGGCAATTTTATCAGACAGCAAATCAATTCAGTGAAAAATTTATAGACTAGTGGAGAGTTAGCCAAATTGCAAAGTAGGAGACTTGGTTTTTTGTTCTAGTTCTACTATTAACTGGCTATATGACTTTAAACAAGTCATTTCCCTTTTCTGAGCCTCAGTTTCCTTATCTATAAAATAAGGACCGATTAGATGACCTTTAAGGTGCATTTCAGTTCTAACATCGCATGAGTTGATGTGTGCCCAGATTTAATACAGTCCAGTGCCATATATTTTAAAGTCTTAACATATAAAACAAAGAAATTATTATTCCAATTTAACTCAATTTAATTTGATTTTAAAAAAATTCATAGTGAACACCTCTCATGTTGAGTCCCTGTACTTGGCACCATGGAGTTTACAAAGATGAATCATACTTACACAGTCTCATAGGGAGCTAAGATATATACAAAAATAACCATTACTCAAAGCAGTATGTTATAAATACTTGTAGGAGAGATACAAAGCCCTATAATAGTAGAGAGAAAAGATAGATCACTTCTAGTTTAGAGAAGGAAAGATCAGGAAAGGCTTCATTGAGAAGGTGGTATTTGAAGAAAGTCTTGAAGGTTGAGTAAGATTTTATAGGTAGTGACGAGAGAAGGAGGAGGTCATCCCAAGTGGAAGGAATAGAAAGCTTGGGCCAAAACATGGTCTGGTTTGATTTGAGGTGCAAATATGAGAGTAGAGGTAAATAAGACTAGAAAGGCAAGCTGGGGCTGTAGCATGGTGGATCCTGAAATGCAGAGGAGAGGGATCAGACTTCATTCTGAAGGCAAGGGGAATTACTCAAGGTTTTGGGGCAGATGAGTGGTATGATCAGAGCTGTGCTTTTAGTATGATCTGACACTGTTATATGTAATGGAAGAGGGAGTAACTGGAAACCGAAACAGGCTAATCTACCAGTCCAGGCAAAAGGGCCTAAACCAGGGTAATGTCAGAAGGATGAAAAACTGATTTGAGAGAGACTGTTCAGATAAAAAAGACAGAATGTGGCAAATGATTAAATGTCAGAATCTCAGAAAAAGAGGTTATTAAAGCTATCTCTAAGATTCTGTGCCTGGGTAATTAGAAGGGTAGGTGGTGGTTGTTCATCCTTCATTTTGCAAAGGCCCAACACTATCACACAGTAATGTCTTAAATTGACTGAGAATTGGATTTAAGTGAGATAGAGTTGTACACTATGGTTAGTCTCACTCTTCTGGAGTCATTGAAGTCCAGTGGTAAGACAAAAGTCAGAATGGTTATGGATGGCCTGGGTTACAATGGATGACCTTGGCATCTTCAAAGCCTGACCAAGCTCTAAGCACTCCAAAGCACCTGCTTTAGTTGCTTTAATGGCCATTGGAACAAATGGTTCTCATCTGCCCATTCTAAAGGGGGGAAGTCTTCACATGCTTGGGGTAGACATCCCCCTAACTTAGCAATGAGTTTAGCCCATCTGCCAAGATAGTTTTACTGCAGTGTGACTGCTGCACATGCTACAGCTTCTTGGAGTTGGTGGTACTATTAATGGAGATGGGAGAGACTGGAGGAGACACAGATTGGGGGAGAGGAGGTGGATGATGAGTTTGACTTTAGATACAGTGGTGTCAACAGGTAGAGTCCTCAGCATGAATTTCTATAACTAGAATTTAGGTGAGAGTTTGAGATTAGAAATATAATCCTTTTACAGGACCCTTTGCCTCCATAGTGGGAATGCATATTTTTATCTACTTCTTCCCAGCAAAGGTCAGTCACCATCTTCATGATTCTTCTTCCACTGTTGCTTGAGAGTTAACAAAGCTTTAAGGCCATTCACATGGCCAAGGCCCTAGATGCCAAGGGTATGAGAGGAGTTAAAAGGAAATTGCTCATTGTCTCCCAACTGGAAGTAAGGATTATTGTGGGATTAGGGGTAGGAAGTCAAGGAAAAAAGTTAAAGCCTTGATAGTTGTCCCAGTGGACCTTTTTGTGTATTAGTCAGATATGGTGAAAGATTTCTAACAAAAGAACTGAAAATGTTGACTCAGGCATGTTGGTCCATGGCCAATCTAACAAAAGAGTATAACTGCCTCCTGGAGGAAAAAGAAGCCACAGCAAATAGCAATAGCAACCCAACAGAAAAGTAACTAATGACAGCTTCTGAGGCAGAATGCAAGAAGAAAGAGTTGAGCTTCAGTTGATGATGCCTGTGGAGGTGCAGTGCAATGGCAACAGTTCCTGGACCATGTCAATGGAGCTGTGAGAAGCAGAGTCAAAAAACGGTGAGACATAGCAGGGTGCCAGAAATGGAACCATTAAAGTTTCCATTCTGGGGAGTGTTCCTTTCTCCCTACTGGTATGGAAGACTGAAAGAGGTGGTATCCCTTCATGAAAATGATTCTATTCCCTTATTTTCTGTTATTTCCTTGGCTCTTTCATCCTAATAAACTGTTTTCTTCTTGATTCATGGTTCCCACCCAGCCTGTTGGTAAAGAGGATGAACACTTGAGCCCTATTTGCACAACTCTGATAACTCAAAACACCCTATACTAAATTTGAGTTATTGAAGGAGTCCTAAGTTTGTGGGGATTTGTGGTACAAATAGAAAGATTTGGGGATCATTTACAGGGAAAGGGTAGTTGAAAGAATGACAGTGCATAAGATCATCAAGAGAGAAAGTATAAAAAGAAAAGAAGAGAAAGTCAAGGACAGAGCCTTAGAAAATATTTATATTGGGAGTACTTGAGCAGAGTCTCTTCTACAATATTCCCAACAAGTAAAAGTTGTAATATCCAACCGACACTTTTAAGAGTTCCAGTGAGAGAGAATTTACCACCTCCTGGAGCATCCCATTCTACTCCCGTGTAACTAATTGCTATGAAACATTTCCTTACACTAAGCGGAAGTCTACCAATTGGCATATTTTGGTATAATGAATTACTAGGAAGCATTTCCTTATACCATGCAGAATTCTACCACCTGGTTCTAGCTCTGCCCTCTAGAGTGAAGTAAAACAATTTTAATCCACTTTCCTTATGCCAACTGCTCAAATACTTGAAGACAGAGATCATGCCTTACTTCCCACCCCCAAGTCTTTCTTAGGCTGAACATACTCAGCTCATTTAACCAAGCCTTTTATAGGTTATTTTTCAAGCCCCTTCATCCCAGTCACAATCCTGTGGCTTTACTCCAGCCTACTAAGTGCTTCCTAAAATGACCCTTCTCAAACTGGACACAGTTCTGCAGATGTAACTCAACAAGGAAAGATACTACTCTTTAGTTAGTGCTTTCTCCCTTCTCTAATTGTATTTATTTATCTGTTTTTATGTTGTGTCTCCACCAAGTAATATACAAGCGCCACAACAGCAGGGACTATTTTTTTAATTATTGTCTTTTGTGGTGAGCTATGGCCAAGCCTATATACAATATCTCAGACAGCTAGGTGGCACAGCGGACAGCGCACTGGCCTTAGACTCAGGAAGATTTATATTCCTGAGTTTATCTCTAGCCTCAGACACATACTAAGTTGTATGTCCCTGGGAAAGTCACTTAACCTTGTTTGCCTCAGTTTCCTCACCTGTAAAATGAAGTGGAGAAAGAAATGGTCAACCACTCCAGTATCTTTGACAAGAAAATCCCCAATGGAGCCATGAAGAGTCAGTCATGACTGGAAAACAACTGAATAACAAATAAATACACGTTATAAGGGAGGGATAAGGTCCTGAGTGGCAGATAGAATTTCAAGGGGGAAATCCTGAAGCTGGGGAAGCAGAGAGGATGACGAACCTTGTGGGAATTAGGGGTTGCTGAAAGAGAGCAGTCTCTGCCATGTAGGGAGCTAGAGCATAAAGGTTTCTTTGTTGCCTGCATAAAAGAAGGCTTTGCATTGGTGACGCAATCCCTGGCATTCCCCTGCCTCTCTGAAAAGCTGCGATCCAGGCAAATTCCTGCCTTCTCTAAGGCAGCATTGCCTTGGAGCAAAACAGCAGGTCCTGGTGGATTCTCCACTCCACACTGACTTCATCTGCCACCGTATCATCTCAGTGGAGTAAAAGGGCAACAAAGGAAACTGTTACTTGTTACAACAATCAAAATTAGGACCAGAGCCAGGAATGCCCACATGTATCACTGCCCCGTGTTTGACAGGGATAACCTTATAAGCTGAGCAAACCTACATTTTTGTAACACCCTTCCTTGTGCGGTCATTTACATGACCTTGATAGCCCAGGGTTCAGACAGTCACCAACAGTTTACCCATTATATCTTTGCAGCCCCAACTACTGGGATAATGCCCTGTGAATATAGATGTTTAATAAAGGTTCAATACAATAAAGTGTAAGTTTCTTGAGAGTAGAGAATGTCTTTGGTCTTTTTTTGCCTCCCTAGGGCTTAATACACTGCCTGGTACATAGTAGGTGCTTAATAAATGTTTATAGTTGAGTGCTTAATGGATTGAATTGAATGGAACTGAACAGAAGAGCAAATTTCACTATCATATTTAACATCACTGCCTCCTACATCCCCACTTTCTTTTCTTCCAGTTTATTTAACTTTTAATTTATGGACTTAAAACAAGCATTTCTATACCCTGCTTCTAACCCATTTTTTAAAAATTGTGAAAATGGATTTATATTGTGGGGGTGGAATACATTTAACATATAAAGCGAGGTTCACCATACTTGCATTCTACATTGCATTCTATACAACATCAGCATAAATTGTACTCTGTGGGAAAAGATCAGGGAACTCTATTCGGTTCTTAATGGTATCAATCCATTCTCAGTCAATAGTCCTCTTGACAGAAAGGCAATATCCATGCAGTACCCAACAAATAACCACAACCCTAGTGAGTCTGTGCAGTGACTAATGCCATGGACTTGTTAGAAGCAGTCAGCCAGTCATTTTCAATGGATAATTTTACATTTGGCAGGTGCGTTTGCCCAGGCTAATTTAGAAAGGTTTTGCATTGGACTAAGTATTTTGCTGAGGCTAGATTTTCCATTTTGCAAGTGGATACCACAGAGAAGTGACAGAAACTATTAATAGATGTTAAATTTTATTCCCTAGATTAACCTTGGTACATTATGTGTTATAATCACGCAGTGTGGTTCTCCGCTGCCAGAAAACTCTTTGGTTACTGCCAGACGTTTCTCAAAGACCTAAAGTGATCCTCAAACCAGCAAAAACCTGAACTTTTAGTCAGAAAGATACCAACCAGCCTGAAGAATTATTGGTAGTAGTAGTAGTAGTAGTAGTAGTAGTAGTAGTAGTAGTAGTAGTAGTAGTAGTAGTATTGTCATTGTTATAGCCCCTACTATGTGCCAAGGACTAAGCTGAGTGTTTTACAAATATTATCTTGAATCTCTGAGCATAAGATAGAGACTACTCTAGGAATAATAAATAAAGAAAAGGAATTGGCTCAGAATACATTCTACCTCACAGCCTCTCAGGATTCTCCATGGGCCCAAGCCCCCAACAATCTATCATAGGTACCCTAGGTTGTGTGGTATAACCTGAAAAGTATCACTGTCCAGAAAGCAGAGTGCTTCCTCTAGGCAGCTTTGCCCATTATAGTCACCTATCATTAAGCTAGATAGACATTTCCTAGTTATATAACAGGCATGGAGAACTTCTGCCTTCTGAATAAATTCCAGTATCACAAAAGCCCTGAGGCCCTTTACTTTGGGTATATTTGGACCTGTTCCACTTAACAAAATGTAGCAACTGCCAATCTCTCCCTTTTACATGTGCACACCCAGAAAATCTACTTCAGGTTCAAGTTACTCTTCAGGTCAGCATCCACATAGCTCATAAGCCCCTACTACTATGCTTACATTTACCAGTCAGCAGGAGGATACATTAGTATAAAACAAAAGATATTTAATCTAATAGCACTGTAAATAAATGGACAAAAAAAAGGCACCCTCCTACACACATGAGGTACATTCTCTCACAGGTTACTATATTACCATGGGCAAAGGTACATGGAGAATGCACGTACCCAGGGAGCTCACACAGAAGTCACATATGTAGCAAACACATATAACTAAACACACAAAATGGCACAGGCCAGGAATCCAAGTGGCCAAGGTGACTTACACCCCCATGCCTCAGGATTGTCGACAGCATCTGGTGATAGCAACATGTTAAACATTAAATATTAAATCTCTCTACTCCTTGATAGGCATTGAGGTTTTCTGCTGCACTGATAAGCCAAACTATTCTCTGCTACAAATTTGTTGGGCTCCAGCTCTTCAGGACAATCTGCTGGGCTCTCTGCTTCCATCTGCTGAGGTACGATGACTAAAAAACCTCTCCCAGAGGAGGACAAGCCTCCACTCTCAGCAGGTAGCAGGCTGCCACCTAGCCAGGCAGGTAACTAATGAAAGACAGAGGAAAGCCCTCAGACTAAGAGAAAAGTGGTCACTCCAGAACTGGGATCCCAAATAATGATCTGATTTCAATTTAAAAATTCCTTTTACCTTTGTTTTGTTATATGATTTCTTCCATTTATTTTAGTTCGACTACATAGCATGACCATAGTGAAAACGTACTCAATAGGAAAGTATATGTTAGAATCTATACAGAATTGTATGCTGTCATGGGGAGGGAGGGGGGTAGTGGGGGGTAGGAGTGGGGGGGATAAAATCTTAATTTTATGGCAGTGATTGTAAAACATTAAAAAATAATAATAATAAAATTAAATTTAAAAAAATTCCTTTTACCTTCTCTTACATGCCAAGTCCCCAAGAAAGTCAAGCAAACAAAATAAAAACAAAACCCAGAGGCTATGCAGAGACTGACGGAAGCCTACTTTCCAGGATCCTCATGGACTGACATGCAAATGAAACTAGGGCCGGTAGAAGCCAGGGAGTCCATTCCTCCATCTATTACGCATATCTGTCGGCCACAAAAACTCCTCCTTTGGTGTTGTATTCTGGCCAGGTATGCCTCGCTGATCTCCCAGTCGAGATAATTAGCTGATGCCTCTAACGTCACTCATCTCAAGTTCTTCAGCCAGGTCCCTGGCACCCATGCCCTCCACAGGGTATGTGTTGAATGAATATTTCTCAAATGAATAATGTGTAAGCCACACTTCTGGTCCGACCTCATCCCAGAGCCTTGGAAGTAGCACCAGCATAGGTGGATAGAGTACAAGAATCAGAAAGACTTGGGTTAAAATTCCACCTCCGACACTTAGCAGGGGAAAGGAATAGGTTCCTGCTTAAGCTGAAGGACTGCCAAGAGCACTTACGATAGTTCATTTGATCCTCACAACAGCCCTGGGAGGTAGTAGCTATCTTTCCCTGTTCTGTGGTTCTCGTTCAGTTGTGTAGGACTCTCCGTGACCCCATTTGGAGTCTTCTTGGCAAAGCTACTGGAGTGGTTGTTATTTCCTTCTCCAGCTCATTTTTATAGATGAGGAAACTGAGGCAAACAGGGTGAAGTGACTTGCCCAGGGTGATGCAGCTAGTAAGTGTTTGAGGTCATATTTGAACTCAGGAAGATGAATCCTCCTGAATCCAGGCTTGGTGCTCTGTTCGTCACACCACCTTGCTGCCCCATTCTCTATTTTACAGTTGAGAAACTGAAGTAAACAGAGGTTAAGACTAGCTTAGGATCACACCACCAGTAAGTGACTGAGGCCAGATTTAAACTCCCGGCCTCTACCCGCTCTGCCAGGTGGATGCCAGAGGCTGTGTTTATCCTCTCTAAGCCTCGGCTTCCTCATCTGTAAATCAATCTAAGAATGCCTCTAGCGCTTACTTCACCAGGTTATTGTGAAGATCAAATGAAATAAGGAATTTAGAGCACTTTTCAAACTTTGAAGCATTATCTAAATATCCATTATTATTGGTCAGTCACTTCGCAGAGAAATCTGAAATGCAGTAGAACGTAAGTTCTTAGAAAATGGAGATAATTTCACTTTTACATGTCTCCTTAAGACCTAGCATAGTGCTGTGCACACAGTAGGTTCTTAATAACGTTTGTAGCCTGACTGATGGTTCTTAGAGCTGGAAGGAATCTCAGGGGTCCTTTAGTTCACCCTTTACTTAAGCACAAGGGTAGCTGAAGACTGAACTCAGCTTCCTTGGGCCTCCCCTCCATCATTTCCAGACTCCTGACTCTTGTTTGCTATATGCATCCTCAGTCCTGCCCTGCTGGCTCTTGGCTGGTTAAGTCTTTGGACTGACTTTTGTTTTGTGTCTGATCCAAGTAACTGGGTCTCACCAACACTGTCCTTTCCAGAAAGGGGGAGATTTTTTTTCCCTAGGAAATCCTGACAAGCAAGACCACACCAGCAGCAAGTAGCAAGTCTATCATAATTGGGAGTTTTACACTCTACTCCAGGCTCCAATAATTTCCTGGACAGGATTAGACAGGGAAAGAAAGCCTCTGAAGCACAAGTATGCCAGAGCAGACTTAGAGAAAGCAGATTGTTACACTTTCCGGGTAGGCATTGACACCACCCAAACCATCAAACACTACAAATCAGGGCTTGATTTCTTGTTTTGTCGATTGTCTAAACTAAAATAAGTGGTAAGAAAAATTCTAATAATGCATATTAAACTTAAAAATGTATCATGCTTACATTTTTTCAGGGGAAAGCTAGTTTAAGCATTTACCAGCACACCCCTGCTCTGAGGGCTAAGAGCTGCAATGGGGTTTCCTTCCTGCAAGAATGAAAATAAACTGAACTAAGAGCCAGGAAACATTGGTCCTAATCCCAAATTATCCAACAATTTAATTTTGTCTTAATGTCTTTTGTTTTCTCACATTCACTTCATAATGTGTTCCTCTACCCTGCCCTTCCTATCAATCCATTTCTTTGCAAGAAAAATAAAGAGAAAAAAATTCATCAGTACCAAATGACACATTGAACTTGTCCGATATACATTTAATACTCACTGTCTCTCACCCTTACAATGAAGGGAAAGAAGTGAATTCTCTTGTCCCATTAACTTTAAGTAAATTACTTCACCAAACCTAGTCTCAGTCTCCTCATCTATTTAATGGGTTAGGTGACTTCTAAGGTCTCATTCCAGCTCCAGATTCTACGCTTCCCCATCTTGGACCAATTTCTGCTTTTCCCCAAGTTTCCTCTACTCTTCCATAAATGTTCTCGCAGGCTTATCCAAAAGCAAGCTTTTAACTACATGCAAAGAATCCATAATCTCCATAACCTTCCATAGTCTGGAAGGGGACTTAGGAATCATCTAATCCAATCTCGTCATTTTATAGCTGCAGAAACTCAGGGAGATTAGGTGAATTGCCTAAAGTTACACAGCTAGTCAATGGCAAACCCACAGCTTAAATCCAAGTCCACTGCCCTTTACGCTATGCCCCAGGACCTCTCCAAGGGAATGCCACTCTTTGCTGCTATTTCTAGTGTGTTCCTTGCTCCCAATATGGATTGCATTCATTCCCTTGTGTGTGATAGTTAACTATCTCTGTGTAATTAGTGCAATGGTAAGAAGCCAACGAGTGGGGTCCCCAGGATCCTCCAGTCACACATTCCGTTATCTCATTAGCACTATATCTCAACTGCAGTCATCACCATGCAAGTTTCTTTCATTAGTTACTTGCAAAAATATATCTATCACTAATGCTATTAGCATATTCTCTATTAGATTACTATATCTCTGCCCTTGCCAGCCTCTTCTGAAGACACTGACATTTTCCCTGGGGATCCTCATGTATTTCCTTATTAATACTCTAATGTATCTCAGAACATCCTGAAGGATAAATAAAGGTTGTTGGGCTTTTTTTTTCTTCAGAGTCAGCACTGCTACCTAGAATGATCTGTGATGGTGTATAGCTTCCTTCTTGTAACTGTTGGAAGTAGCTAGGTAGTGCAGCGGATAGACTACTGGGCCTGGAGTTAGGATGACCTGGCTTCAAATCCACCCTCAGACATTTACTAATTGTGCGACCTTGGACAACTTAACCTCTATCTCCTCTAGGCTCTTCATGTGTAAGAAATGGAGATAATAGTAACACCTACCTCAAACTGCTATTTGTGAGGATCAAATTATATAATTTGTATGAAGTGCTATGTAAATGCTAATTGCTTAGTATCACTATTCTAACCTTCAACCTTCTCATCAGTATCTAGTATGTGACCTACGGACAGGGAGGAATGAATGGACCATAAATTACAAAATCATAGAATTTTGGAGATGAAAGGGAACTTATAGATCATCCTATCCAAAACCCTGTCCTGCCTTTCTCCTGTTTAAGAGATGAGTGACTGGAGTCCAGAGAAAATTGGGTCCCACAAAGCATCAGAAAAAAAGTTGAAATGAGATTCCACATGAGAAGAAGGTCAACTAAAAGTCAGTGTGTACCTTAAGCAACTCAACAGTTCGATTTAACAGGCATTTATTAAGTGTCTAGAATATGTCAGATTGGGTAGCTAGGTATAATGTCAATTATGCTGATGAAAGTTAAAGATCTCCCACACCCATTAATGGACCTGCCTATTAAGGGAAGTTTGATTAGGGGAGATTTGTTTTATAGGAAGGCCCACACCTTTTGTTAATTTCTAATGATGCACTAGTTCTCAAGGGTCGTGATGCACTCTGGTTCTGAAAAGTGTATATATAATCTGAGGTAAGGGTTTGTTTTGGGATATAGTTTTTGGAATAAGGTTGGTATGACAGATGAGACTCTGGGCAGCTGCTAAGGAGTCCCCTGGCTTTGAAAACCCAGATGCTGGTGCTTCTCTCTCTGGTAACTACATATGTAAGTAATGATCAGACAGTTGGAAGCCCTGTGTGATGGTGTTTATTTCTCTCCTTGTATTTTCTCTGTTGGTTTATGTGTTTGATTAAAGTGATTGTTGATCCCTCAAAAGTTGCATTCCTTTTAGAAAAGCAGATCTAAGAATGGCATTAAAATCTATATGTAACCTTTGTATCAGAAACTCTCATGTCACAACCTGAAACATTCTGGAGAATTCTCTGTCTCTTAGATCACAACCCCCAACCAGAAGACTGGGAAGATAGATGTCTAGAGGCCCAAATGTATTGAAACTCACCCCCTACTTGCAAATATGTAGTTTACAATACAAAGAAAAAGGAAAGTTTTATTGAAAATTTGAGGAAAACAAAAGAGACCCTGTTTGCCCAAACCCTTAAACCAGGAACCTTCTTATAATCAAACCTTCCAAAGAACTGAGGATATTCCCATCCTTGGGAGGAAGGGATTTTTAGAGGTGGGTTCAAATTCTGGGCCTCAGACAACTCACTTAACCTCTTGATCTCAGTTCATTTCTTTTAATAACAGAGTTGGGGAGGTGGAGCCAAGATGGCAGAGTAGAAGGACACACCTCTAGAAGCTTTCCTTCCACAGCTCATAAAATACCTGTAAAAAATAACTCTAAACAAATTCTAGAGCAGCAGAAGTCACAAAACGACAGCATGAAAGAGATTTCCAGCCCAAAGCAGCCTGGAAGGCCGAAAGCAAAGGTCTATTGCACCAGGCACAGAGCACAGTGCAGCACAGCATGGGCCACGTGACAGCAAGGATAGGACTGAAGTAGTCTTCAAAGAGCCAATGGCAGCAGCTGCAGGTCCCAGATTCCTCAACTCACAAATGCCAAAGACAGCTTCAAAGGTCAGTGAGAAAGCTTTTTCACTTGGGTGAGAAGGGAAGGCAGTGGTCTAGCCCAGGCCCCAGGCAGGGGCAGTTTCCATTGTTGGAGCCCTGACCTAAAGTCCCTGAGGGAACTGAGCAGCTGATCTAGATTTCAGTCCTGAATGGCTACCCTGGGGTGAGGAAAAGTGCTGGCACGGTGGAACTGGTGGAGGCTTGAGAGAGAGAATCCTGCTCACAGACCAAGACCAGAGGGCAGGCCAGGAGAAGAATAAATTCCTCTCCCTTGATTGTGCCACCTTGGAGGAACTGAGAACTTACAGGTCGCCAGAGTATACCTTCCCCTTGACAAAGAACTCAAAAGTCAAGTAACTGGCTGGGAAAATGCCCAAATAAGGGGAAAAGAATAAGACAATAGAAGGTTACTTTCTTGGTGAGCAGGGGTTTTCTTCCATCCTTTCAGATGAGGAGGAACAATGCATACCATCAGAGGAAGTCAAGGCTTCTGCATCCAAAACCTCCAAAATAAATATGCAATGGTCTCAGGCCATAGAAGAGCTCAAAAAGGATTTTGAAAATCAAGTAACAGAGGTGGAGGAAAAGCTGGGAAGAAAAGAGAGAGATGCAAGAAAATCAAGAAAAGCAAGTCAACAGCTTGCTAAAAGAGACTCAAAAAAATGCTGAAGAAATTAACACCTTTAAAAATAGACTAACCCAAATGGCAAAAGAGGCCCAAAAAGCCAATGAGGAGAAGAATGCTCTAAAGAGCAGAATTAGCCAAATGGAAAAGGAGGTTCAAAAGCTCAATGAAGAAAACAGTTCTTTAAAAATTAGAATGGAGCAGATGGAAGCTAATGACTTTATAAAAAACCAAGAAATTACAAAACAAAACCAAAAGAATGAAAAAATATAAGACAATGTGAAATATCTCAGTGGAATAATAACTGAAAATCAGTTATTGGAAATCAGATCCAGGAGAGACAATTTAAAAATTATGGGACTACCTGAAAGCCATGATCAAAAAAAGAGCCTAGACATCATCTTTCATGAAATTATCAAGGAAAACTGTCCTGATATTCTGGAACCAGAGGGCAAAATAAATACTGAAAGAATTCACTGATCACCTCCTGAAAGAGATCCAAAAAGAAAAACTCCTAGGAATATTGTAACCAAATTCCAGAGTTCCCAGGTCAAGGAGAAAATACTGCAAGCAGTCAGAAAGAAACAATTTGAGTACTGTAGAAATACAATCAGGATAACTGAGGATCTGGCAGCTTCTATATTAAGGGATTGAAGGATTTGGAATAAGATATTCCAGAAATGAAAGGAACTGGGACTAAAACCAAGAATCACCTACCCAGCAAAACTGAGTATAATACTTCAAGGGAAAAAAATGGTTATTCAATGAAATAGAGGACTTTCAAGCATTCTTGATGAAAATACCAGAGCTGAATAGAAAATTTGACTTTCAAACATAAGAATCAAGATAAGCACAAAAAGGTAAACAGGAAAGAGAAATCATAAGGTATTTGCTAGAGCTGAACTGTTTACGTTCCTACATGGAAAGATAATATTTGCAACTCTTGAAACTTTTGTCAGTATTTGGGTAGTTGGAAGGATTATACACATATGTATGTGTGTGTGTGCACAGACAGAGGGCACAGGGTGAGGTGAATAGGAAGGGATGATATCTAAATAAATAAAATTAAGGAGTGAGAGAGGAATATATTGGGAGGAGAAAGGGAGAAATGGAATGGGGCAAATTATCTCTCATAAAAAAGACAAGATAAACCTTTTTCAATGGAGGGGAAAAAAGGGGAGGTGAGAGGGAAAAAGTGAAGCTTACTCTCATCACATTTGGCTTAAAGAGGGAATAACATGCATATTCAATTTGGTATGAAAATCTATCTTACACTACAGGAAAGTAGGGGAGAAAGGGATAAGTGGGATGGGGGGATAATATAAGGGAGGGCAAATGAGAGGAGGGGGGTAATTAAAAGTAAATACTTTTGGGGAGGGATAAGGTCAAAAGAGAGAATAGAATAAATGGAGGGGCAGGATAGGATGGAAGGAAATATACAGTCTTTCACAACGTAACTATTATGGAAGTCTTTAGCAAAACTACACAAATACAGCCTATACTGAATTGCTTGTGTTCTCAGTGGGGATAGGTGGGGAGGGAGGAAAGGAGAGAAGCTAGAACTCAAAGTTTTAGGAACAAATGTTGAGGATTGTTTTTGCATGAAACTGGGAAATAAGAAACACGGGTAATGGAGTATAGAAATCTATCTTGCCCTTCAAGAAAAGAGAGAAGATGGGGATGAGGGAAGGGAGGGGTGTTAGAAGGGAGGGTACATTGGTGGAAGGGGTAATCAGAATGCACTGTGTTTTGGGGTGGGGGGGAAGAGAGAGATGGGGCGAAAATTTGAAACTCAAAATCTTGTGGAAATGAATATTGAAAACTAAAAATAAATCAATTGAAAAAAAGATAAAGAAAAGTAACAGGGTTGGATGAGATGATCTCTAATGAACAAAATAAATGTAAAAATATTTATTAAGTGCTTACTGTGTACCAAGCACTGTGCTAAGCACTAGGGATATAGATATAAAAAGTGAGACAGATCCTGCTTTCAAGGGACTCACATTCTAACTGGGGGAAATGGTAGATTTTTTTTAAGTTTAGCAGCAAAGCAGATAAAAGGCTCAAAAATCTTAAGGATGCAGTGACCCTTGGGTCAGATGGTCACATTAGAAATACACTTAGCATGAGATTCTGTGTGAGTTGGAGGTCAACTCAGAGTCAGGGCAAGTTAACTGCGCACCTTCAGCAATTCAATAATTCAGTTTAACAGGCATTCATCAAGTGCTTACTCTGTGCCAGGGAGTATAACAAAGCTCCTTAGGTTACCTCAGTAGGTCAGGTAACAGGGATATGGTCTGCAGGGCATAGAAGCATGACTGATAGTAAGGACTGGTGGGTCTCCAACTCATGGGAAGGTATAGAGTTGGTGACTCCTATGTCATCCAAGCCATGTAAGCAATCAAGCTGTTTGGATGAGTTCTAAGCAGCTTCAGTCAAGGGAGGGGCAGAGGGAAGTAAAAAAAAAGGAAAGAACCCCTGATAGGGCCTTCTAGCTTTTAATCTATAATCCTATATACAGGTTCCTTCCTTATTTCAGAGAGAGAAAGAGGAATGAAGGAAGGGAGGAAGAGAGAGGGAGGAGAGAGAAAAGAGATGTGGGGGAGAGGGAGGGAGAGAGAGAAAAAGGAGAGTGAAAGAGAAAGAGGGAGAAAAAAGAGGGAAGGGGAGAGAGAGAGAACAGGAGAGTTCAACATAGAGACTTGCTTCAATGAATCCCCAGTTTCTTTCCAAACATAGCTCATATGAATATTGCAAATGTTATCAATTTCATTTTAAAGGGAATTGGGTTTCAAAGAAATTAAGTGACTTACCTGATTAACCCTACTAGTCAGAAAGTGTCAGGACTACTAGTCAGAAAGTGTCAGGATGAGAATTTCAACCTGGGTCTCTTCTAACTCTAAATCTGGCACTTTTCCCACTACACCCAAATATATAACCTCAGGGAATAACATTGATTTGAGAGAGAGAGAAAGAAAGGAGGAAATTTCCAACTCTGAATACATATATAATTTATGAAGAATGTCCTTCTGCATTTACTCCGCAGCACACCTCCAGCTCCCATCTGTTGTCTAGGGTGCTGCTATATTTCTTACCCAATCCTTGTCCTAGCACTGAGAGGCTTAGCCTGTGTGCTGCAGAGCAAACAACAATGGATTTGGAAGACCTGAATTGAAATTCCAAATCTATTATTTACTGCCTGAGTGAGCTTGGATCCCTGGTTCCCTGTTCCCTTGTCTGTCAAATGAGGGGACTGGGCTGAATAAACCTCTGAGGTCTCTTCCAGCTCTAAACACGAGATCCCACAACAGTCATCTTCTTTAAACAGTATGCAGATTCTGTCCCCATCCTATGGAGAGGAATTGCTAAAGTTCCTGTTTCCCATTGGAGAACCAATGATATCTGTGTCCCTTTGCCCAGTGGATATTGTGGTTCACTGTTTAATGCAAAGTGTTTGATTTCTCAGGGCTCTTTTAGAAATCTGAATTTCTCTACTCTATCTTGACCGATCGATCGTGTGGTTGTGACACGCCAGCCCTCTCTCTGATTGATCTGGGGCCAGATCTCTGCCCATTCTCAGAAAGGACCTACAGAATTTTCCCTTTCTCTTATCTGTGACATTCTTCATAGATGAAAACAAAGGGAATAGTAACATGTCTCCAGGCACGGTTGAAGTTGGTTTTGCTCAAGGGCTGTTAGTTTTCTGAATCTTCTTCTTTCTAGGAGCTTCATGACTGGGAACAAACTAAGCCACAGTGATCTGAATATCTGAATTCAATTTACTATGCTTTCCTCCTTTTGAATCAACAATTTTATATTGAATAAATATAAGCAGTCATAGATGTGTAAGGTCATTTTGTCCCCTTACTGCCCCTGGGCCACAAAGCAAGAGCACAATGGGACAAATTATCCTCAAAAAGAACAAAAGCCTGAAAACTCAGAAGACATGTATTATCTTTTCATGCCAGGAGAAGGGCTCAGCGAGTCACATAGCAACAGAAGCAATTAATAAAGATTGGCACACTGTCTCCTCTGAGGATAGAGATGGGGATGTGGGACACAGCCACAGAAGCAGCTTGGACGCAGCTCACACATTTCCAGGTAAGTTTAATCAAAAGCAATTATTCTCTCTGTCTCTCTGTCTCTCCTCTGTCTGTCTCATTCTTTTTCTCTGTCTTTGTTTTCTGGTTTTGTAGAAGTCATTTCTTTCACTTAATGCTATATAAAAAGGAATAAATGTGTTCCAGGTAAAAACCTAAACTGGCTACCATCAAGATTAAGTAATGATTTTTGTTAGCCAGAGAGGTCTTGTAAGTCAAAGTAAATTGGAAACTGCAGTATTCATCACTAAATCACTACCATTAAGACCTAATGACTTCTTATGCTTCAAATATAAAGTATATTTCTGTATACAGAAGAGGGAAGTACCAGAAGGGAGCGAAAAGAAAGAGATACAAAGACAGAGACAGACAAAAGGAGAGAAGGAGAGAGAGATGGAGAGACAGGGACAGGGGCAGACAGAGATAGCAAACACTCTCTAAAACACAGAGTTCAGGAAGAGCAAGTTGTAGACAACCAGGTGGCACTCTGAGGTCACTGGGCTTCCAGGAGCCCAAGAGGTAAAGAGACAGAAGGGTAGGCACAAGAATAGTAATAATTAATTTTCTCTTCACAGTTCTGATCAGGGCTGGCCCTACTCCTACAAGTTTGACTTTCCAACCCAAGTCTTCACACACACCACTCCCCATCCCCCAGTAAATTCCTTTGTTTAAAAAGCTCCTAGCATGGTGCCATGAATGCACTAGGTGTTCAACAAATATTTGCTGAGTTGGAGTAAGAGAGGAGGATATTCTCTTTACCTCTTCTGTTCAGACTTAACCCCTTCTACCTCATATACTAAAAACCAAGGCAATACCTTCTCTAGATGTCTAACGGTGCCCATCAAGCCCCTATTTGGCATAAAGCTGCTCTTGGTGGCCAGCATCATTGAACCACCCACTCCTCCTTTCACTAACTACTGCTGAACTCTACGTAGATGACTCCCAAACCTAAAGTCCCCAGCCTTTCTCCTGAGCTCCATACGTGCCTGTCCATCTGCCCACCAGGAGATCGCAGAACAAAATGCACCTTCCTTGCTGCCCTTCCTTCTGGGATTACCTCCCATTTACTCAGCTTGTAGACTGTACACACACAGTCATTTGCACCTTGTCTCCCCCATTGGACTGGGAGCTCCTTGGGAGGGGAAGAGCTATGTTTGCCTCTCTGTAATCTCAGGTGACCCACTGGAGAGAGCACTGGGCATGGAATCAGGAAGACTCATCTTCCTGAGTTCAAATCCAGCTTCCATCACTTGCTGTGTCTGGGCAAGTCACTCCACCCGTTTGCCTCAGTTTTCTCACCTGTAAAATGAGCTGAAGAAGGAAATGGCAAACCACTCCAGTATCTTCACCAAGAAAACCTCAAAAGGGGGCACAAAGACTGGATATAGCTGAACAACAACAACATAACCCTGGCACTTAGCACAATGCCTGGCACAAAGTAGGTACTTGTGTAAATAAATAAACAAACAAACAAACGAATGAATAAATAAAGTAGGTAAGTGTGCATTGTTAGCTGACTCTACTTTTTAGGAAGCTTTTCTTTAACTCAAGCTGGAAAATACTTTTTCTGCAACATCCCCACAGAGGTCGTACTTCTACCCTCAGGGACCAGGCAGAATAAATCTAATTCATCTTCTACTGGACAGCTTTTAAAGTATTGAAAGACAGCTATCCAACCCTCCTTACGTCTTCTTTTCTCCAGACTAAAAAAACCTCATTCATTAGATGGAGCCATGGATGGCATGATCTCGAGTCCCTTTATCAATGAGATTACCCACCTCTCTAGTTTATCACTGTCTGTGACATCCAGATTGGAACTCAGTACTTCAGAACTACTCTCAGCAGCGGAGAGAAGAGCAGAAAAATCATTTCTCCATTTTGAGACGTTGTGCCTTTTTAAATTGGGCATAAAATTGCTTTTTTTTTTTGGAAGTCTATCATTATAGGGCTCAAATCCCTCCCTACTGCCTACTCTAGCTACGTCACAGTGTCGCTATGAGGATTGTGCTGGTAAGGTTTATTGTGAGCTTTTATTAGGGACAGAGACTCTGAGCCTTTGACTTCATTGGTCCATTCAGTCATCCAGTAACTTCATAGGTAACATTCACATGAGGAAACTCCTGCTTCAGGTTGGCACCTACTCTGTCTCTCTTGGAAAGTTGTCCAGAGTACAGAGAGGTCAAAGGCTTGACCAATCACATAGCCAGTATGTGTTCAAGGTTGAGTTCTGAGCCCAGATCATCCTGGGTTTGAGGTTGGCTCTGTATTTACTAGGCCATTCTGGAGCTTGAATTTTTATTGCAATTTTAAAAAGGTATAAATTCCTTATTCTGCCATTCAAAACCTTCTACAATCCAACTTGAGTTCACTCTATTCTTCTCTTTATCTTCTACGTTCCAGTCAAACTGAATGACTTCCTGTCCCGTTTTCATCACGGCCTCTCCAGAAGAACATGGTCCCTGCTTCATACTGTCCTTCCTAGGGAGAACCCTCTACTTCCCATCATCCACCACCTGTCTTAGCCCTTTAAAATGCCTCCTTTCTTTCAAAGCCCAGTTCAGGTGCCTTGATGCCTTCTCTTGTCTCCCCACCTGGAAAGGGTTTTTATAGTTTCTTCTATAAAATTTTGTTAGAATCACTCTTTTGAATTCTCACATTTTGCCCTATTATACATGTGATTATTATTTCTAAATATACAATGGACAGATTATGTTTTATTATATTACACTGATATTATTATGGATATTTTTGTATATATACAATGACAATAGTCTCTAAAGAACTGAAAACAAACATCCCCAATGGAAAGTTGCAATGTCCATTTAATTTTTTTTGTACTTCTTTTTCCATTCGACCAATTTTCCCAGTTAGGTTTTGGGTTTCCTTTTCCATCTGATCAATTTTCCCAATTAGGTTTTGGGTTTCCTTTTCCGTTTGATTAACTCTTCCTTTTAGGGAATTATTCTCTCCAGTTAATTTTTGAACTTCCTTTTCCATTTGTTCAATTTTCCTTTTCAGAGTGATGTTCTCATCAGTGAATTCTTTTTTTATAATTTTAAAATCATTGGCCAGTTTTTCTTCTATTCCCTTCTTCAGCTGTTCCAGGTAATCTAGTTGAGCTTGCGAGAAATTCATAGTCCCTTCTGAGGTTTCAGATGGAAGTACAGTCTCAGCTCTGACCTCTTTGGTGTTTGTGTTTTGGTCCTTATCCCCATAGAAAGATTCTATGGTTTTTTCACTTTTCGTCTGCTTTTTCCGATTCATGATGTTGGCTGAGTGTGGTAGCTTTTGGTTCTTTCAGTCAGAAGGTACAGATCTTTGTGTTGAGAGCTGATGTATGTCGAGGCTAAAAGCAGGTTTTTGTTTTTTGTTTCCCAGATCAACCCTGGGGTTAGCTTGTTAGGTGTGTGGGAGGGGTGGTCTGGTCTCAGGAGATCTCCTCAGCTGACCTGAGGCAAAGGCAAGGTCAGGGGATGGTGATCCCAGCTTCCCTATTGTCTTCCCTTTTCTCCTGAAGGGCTGGGGCACGCCTAGATGCTAATGCGTGTTCCCGCCCCTCCTGGGGCTTGTCTCCCGGCGCTAAGGCTTGCCTGGGTCTCAGTGCGAATTTTCTCTGCCCTGGGTCGTCTGTCCTTCCAGATCGCCTCCGCCACAGTAGGAAGAATCCCCCTTTGCTATTTTTCTAGCCTCTGGTGTTATGAGACTATTTGCCCCCTTCTGCTGTTCCCGCTGATCCAGGATTTATCTGGGGAAATATTTTATGGTTCTTTCACGGTCATCGGGGGGGGGGGGGGGGGGAGCATTTACTGATCACTCCGCCATCCTGGCTCCTGGAAGTTCAAGTAGGTGACTTACCGAAGTTTAGTCTTCAGGCTGAAGGTTTCAAGGGCTGCTGCGCTGATATCTGGCACTCAGCGGCTCTCACCGGCTCGGTTTGGCTTGTCTCCTGCTCCGCTGGTTTCGCCTGCCATTCTCGGGCTTCTCAGGTCCCTTCCGCCCTGCTGCGCTGACCACGCTGCGCTGTGCGCTGGGGCTCACCCCCACGGAACAGATCCTTCCCGTGGACCTTCCAGTCTAACCTGGGCTCCGAATGTGTCAAAGTCTGTCACCCACTGGATTCCACACCTCCAAAGTTTGGTCAGATTCTCCTTTCAGAGATATCCAGAGGAGTTTGTCCAGGAGCTTAAGTGAGTCGTTGCTTTCACTCCGCCATCTTGGCTCCGCCCCCTGGAAAGTTGCAATGTACAGAGGCAGTGTGGTTCATTGGAAAGAGCACAAGATTTGGAGTCACAGGACATAGGTTGAATCCTGAATCTTTCACTTACTACCTGTGTGATTTTGGGAAGCAACTTGCCCTCTCTGGACTTCATCTGTAAATAAGGTGAGGGGGTTGAATGGAATGGCCCCTAAGGTCTCTCCTAGCTTAAAACTGGTGATTTTACAAAGGAGAAGCAAATAGCAAATGTCCTTTAAAAAGTAGAAGGGTGAAAAAAGGCATGGAGGTCATACAGAGAGAGCAAGACAGAACCAGTCGAGAGCCCACGTGTGAGAAAGGCTGCCAAGCTTTTGGATAACTGATATAACCCGGACAAGTGGAGCACAGGAGGAGCAGGAATGAATGGTTTAGTTCTGCATTGTGGGAGGGAATTTCTAAATCAGTGAGATCACAGATCCACATGAACGCCAAGTATCTGAGGATAATCCCCTCTCTTAGAGTGTAAGCTCTTCAGGCCAGGGCCAGGGCCTGCTTCATTTCCTGCTAGTGGTTCACACTAAGTAGCCACAAATATTTATTTTAATTTTTTAGGACTGGATTTAACCAGATTTCCGTCTTACCTAGGCTAGACATACACTCATGGGTCACTCATGGGCCCAATCCCACTCTGATCTGTTTTTGTCTTATGCCTTTTCAACCTTCCTTAAGCAACCTGCTGACCTGCTGGTCTGCCAAGGACGCACTATATTAATGCTTAACCATGCAGATCCCTGTTAGGTTTAGCCCACTGAAGCTCAGAACTTCTTGAACTCAAAACAACTTCCAAACTCAGTCTCTCTGAAAGAGGGAGTACAAGTGTGTACTTAACAAACATTTACCGTTGAACTGAATTGCATTCAAGAGCAGCTCAGTCTATGGTAATTGAGTATGGGTCACATTGGGCTGCCCTTGAACTACTTTTCATAGAATGTAAACCTTTAGCTTTCTTTTAAAAAACAGATTGTTCAGTCATGTGATCACATTTGGAAATTTCTTGGCAGAGATGGTGGAGTGGTTTGCCACTTCCTTCTCCAGTTCATCTTATAGATGAGGAAACTGAGGCAAACAGGGTTAAGCGACTTGCCGAGGGTTGCACAGTTAGTGTCTAAAGCCAGATTTGAATTTAGGAAGATGAATCTTCCTGACTCCAGAACTGGCACTCTATCCACTATCCAATAAATATTCAAACATATCCACCATATAAAGAACATTCTCCTTCCCCACCCAAAAAAAATCCAACCTAATAGTACATTTAACTAGATACTTTTGTCATTTAACTGGTTATTAACAAGAAGGAAAGATGTGAGTTCTGACTTTAATTATGTGGCACCAACTTTGTCCACTACCTTTGGTCTGATTTTTGTTGTCTTTTAATGTTACCTTTATTTACACTGTTGTATTAACTACATGTTTTGTTTCTTGATTCTGGTTTCTTTCCTCTGCATCACTTCATGCAACTATTCCTGTGGATGTCTCAGATGTTCATTTTTATATTTCCTCATGGCATCATTTAGCTTTCTAGAGAGGCTGCATAGTAGAGTATATCCCTATATATCACTGTGTAGTAGAGGGTATCACTATCTATCCCTGCATAGTAGAGGGCATCACTATATATCATTACCTAGAAGAGGGCATTGGCATATATCACAGCATAGTAGAGGGTGTTGTTATATATCCCTGCATGATAGAAGGATATCACTACTATATCACTGCATAGTAGAAGCTGCATAATAGAGTATATCACCACCAATTAAGTTTCTTCATTTGGTAAAATGAAGAGGTTGGTCTCAGATCATGGATTTTGAGCTGCAAGGAAACTCAGACATTAACTCCAACTCCATTACTTTACAGATGGGGAAACTGAGGCATAGAGAATCATGAATCACCACAATGATCAATCACGACATCACAGGGCATTGATTAAAGTAGAAGACCCCTGCAGGATGGCCAGAAGACCAGAACAGGGAGATAAAGGAAGTAAATTTATTTCCATCTGCTCGAGACAAGAGATGACAAGTTCTTTTTCTTCCTTGAGGTCATTCTCTCTAATTATGGATACAGGTTCAGAATCATAAGGTTCAGAAATGGGCTATCAGCTGGCAATAGTTCCATGACAAAGCCATCCCCCTGTTGACACAACTTCCTTAGAAGCCTTTTCCAGGTCCCTCCTCCTATAGTCAAACAAACAAATGGAATCTTCTAAAGAAAATGCATTCTCTACAAGTCATTCCCCAATTGAGAAATGGTCAAAGGATATGAACAAACAGTTTTCAGAGAAAGAAATTAAAGCTATCTACAGTCATATGAAAAAATGCTCTAAATCACTATCGATTACAGAGATGCAAATCAAAACAGGTACCACATCACACCTATCAGATTGGCTAACATGACAAAACAGGAAGATGATAAATATTGGAGAAGATGTAGGAGAGTTGGAACACTGATTCACTGTTGGTAGAGCTGTGAGCTCACCCAACCATTCTGGAGAGCAATTTGGAACTATGCCCAAAGGGCTACAAAAATGTACATACCCTTTGACCCAGCAACACTACTTCAAGGGCTATATCCCAAAGAGATCATAAAAATGAGAAAAGGACCCAAATGTACAAAAATATTTATAGAAGCTCTTCTTGTGGTGGCCAAGAACTGGAAATCGAGGGAATGCCCATCAATTGGGAAACAGCTGAGCAAGTTGTGATATATGAATATAATGGAATATTATTGTGCTACTAGAAATGACAAACAGGTTAGACTTCAGAAAAACTTCGAAAGACTTACATGAACTGAGGCTGAGTGAAGTAAGCAGAACCAGGAGAACATTGTATACAATAACAGCCACAGTGTGTGAGGACTATTTTGATAGACTTAGCCCTTCACAGCAAAGGCAAGGACCTAAAACGTTTGCAAAGGACTCATGATGAAAAATGCCAGCCACAGTCACAAAAGAGCTATGGAGTCATAACACAGAATGAAGCAGACTATTTCTGTTTTGTCATATATTGTTTTATTTTTCTCATGGTTTCTCCCATCCATTTTAATTCTTCTATGCAACATGACTAATGTGAAAATGTGTTTAATAAGAATCTATGTGTACAGCCCATATAAGATTGCATGTCGTCTTGGGGAGGAAAGGGAGAAGGAGGGGGAGAATATTTACAACTTATGGAAATTATTGTTGAAAACTGAAAACAGATTAATAAATTTGGGGAAAAAAGAATCCACTCAAAAATAAATAAATGGAATTTTAAAAAATAAATGACATGGATGATTTTATTCAAAGTCTATCCAATCTGGCTAATCCACACTTAGTTTATCAGCACATCACTGGATCTCAATGGAATAAAGTAGTTATCATTTCTGAGAGAGGAACTAGAGTATAAACAAAGGGACTGCACGTATAAGATGAGGAATTTCAAATTAATGAGCTTATCCAGTTAAGATTTGGATTTCCATATTCTTTTTCCAGTATTCTATCTGTGGCCCTAAGTAGGATGCAGTATACCAGATATCGGATCATTTTGATTTTCTTTTCTCTGTTAAGTGTGAGGTGCTAATTCTAAATTGTTGGGAGTGATAAAGCTTCAAGGGACAAGTTTCCTATACAATATATGAACATGTAGTTAACTGCAGAAAATCAAGGAATTAATCCACCAAATAAAACTCTTGGAAACATTAAAAAAAAACATGCACTCTCCCAAGAGGCAAAGTAGACCAACAGACACCTGCAAAACATAGAATAAATAGATTTACTAATATAGTGAAGGATAGTGCAGTCTAAAGAGTTCAGAGCCTGGCATACACTGGGCATTCAATAAATACTTGATGGAGTGATTTTGGAGTCAGAGGGAACTGAGTTTGAATTGCCCATCTACTACAAGCTATCTGCATAACCAGCTAGTTACTTCTCCTCCTCTAGGCCTCAGTTTCCTCAACTAATACATAAGTGCTTTGTACCATAACACAGAATTATAGATTGAGAACTGGAAAGGATCTCAAGGATCACCGAGTCCAATTCTCTAATTTTACAGGTGAGAAAACTCAGACCACAAGAGGCCATGTCACACAGGTGATAAGCAGCAGAAGTAAGGTTTGAATTCAGGTTATCTGACATCACCTCCAGCTTCTTTTCCACTGCCCCTTCTAGTTTTAAATCCTGTGATTCTATGCGTTATAAGGATAGTAGAAGGCTAGTCACCAACAAAGGGAGCTGGACTTTCCCACAACTACAATTCCATTGAATTCCCATTCACACAACCCCCCCCATACGCACCCCTCCTCCAAAACAACACTCAGAATTGGTGCTGCTAAAACCTTCCCAACACCCTGGAGATTGGCCTGTGCAAAGGACGCAGGTCTTGTGAATCCCTAGAAGGGAAAGCAGTAGATGCGGCTAATTGGGCACAGTTGACATTCTGAGGTTTATGGGTCTTTATAGTCCGTGATCACCTTCATGTTTCCACACCTGAGCCTCAGCTCTCCAGTCACACACTGCACTCTGCTGTCACAAGGGATTAAAGGAAAGAATCCGGATTCAGACTCAAGAAGAACCTAAAAATAGGGGGAAATGTCAAATAGAAATACCCTCATGACCAATTAGCAAGTCGGGAATGGAAAGAAAAGCATCCAGCCAAAAGCTACTCTGGTCCTGGCTAATAAATAATGAAATCAGGCTTTTTCAGAGACCTTTTCCCAAGTGCTACTGAGGAAACATGAATCTGCCTGGAAATTCAAGTCAACAGTGACTATATGCAATTAGGAGCTGATGGCTGAGCCTCACAGTGTCATGCCCCATTGCCTGCTGTCCCCAGCCCTGCTGTGTCAGGGTGGAAAATCAGTTTCCCTGATAACTGCTCTGGCTGACTGGTTTGTTGGATGATGAGGCTCTATCATCAAAAAAAGACAGCTAGACTGAGAATTTTCAGCTCCTGCTGAACAAATGGAACAAATTGCCTTTACTGACAGGTTTCATCTCAAGTAAATCATCTGCCTGGGGACTTAGCTCCTTCTGAAAACGCCACAGTTGCAGGCAGCTCAACCTATCCAGATAAAGTGCAATTTTTATAAACCACATTTACCAAGTTGAGAATATGAGACATCATGATGCTATAAGATATATGTGGAAGTCAAATGACCCTCTACTGTCATTGAACCAAATTTCTTCATTTTTAGATGAGGAAGGGCAGCTAGGCAGCACAGTAGATAGAGTGCTGGACCTGGAGTCAGGAAGGCTCTTCTTCATGAGTTCAAATGTAGCCTCAGACACTTACTAGCTGTGTGACCCTAAGCAAGTCACTTAACCCTATTTGCATAAGTTTCCTCATCTATAAAACAAGCTGGAGAAAGAAATGGCAAATCCCTCCACTATCTTTGTCAAGAACACCCCAAATGGGGTCATGAAGAGCTGGACATGACTAAAAAATGACAAAACACCACCACCAATGAAGAAACTGACATTCAATGAAGTTATGAGACTTGTAAGGTCTCAGCGGATAGACATGAAGTCAAGAGAACTGGGTTTGAATTCTACTTCAAACACTTACAAGGATAAATCACAATATCTAAAAGCTTTGGTTTCCTTGCTGTGAAATGGGGATAATAATAGCTGTATTACCTCCCTCTCCAGGTTGTGAGAAAATACAGCACTTTGAAAGGCTTGACAAACTCTCCAAATGAGTTATTATTATTATTAGAAAGGTAATGTAAGGTAAATAGATGTTGGCCTTGGGAGGAAAGATGGTCTGGGTTCAAGTCCTACCAGTGGCTAGTAATTTAACTTGCTAGTTCTCCAAGGCATTCTCTGAGATAGGAGCTTTTAACCGAGATCCACAAACTTGTTATTCTTTTTTTTAATTAAAAAAAATCTTTTTTGGGGGGCGGAGCCAAGATGGCGGAGTAGAAAGACACACATATGCTAGCTCCGAACCCACAGCCCATAAAATATCTGTAAAAAAGAACTCCCAACAAATTCTGGAGCAGCAGAAGCCACAGAACAACGGAGCGGACGAGATTTCTGTTCCAGAGGGACCTGAAAACCTCTCGCAAAAGGTCCTCCATGCTGCGGACCCGGAGCCGAGCCCAGCCCTGCCTTGGCCGCGGAGCACCAAGAGGAGCAGATGCAAGCAGGCTTCAGGGACGGAATCTCCAGCAGCCGTGCAGGTCCCTCCACCCACAGGCGACAAGGGTCAGTGAGAGGGTCTCTTTGGCAGGTCGAGACGGGAGTGGGGTGCCCCCATAACTCAGGCCCCCAAGCAGGCAGGAGCCCGGATCCATTGTTGAAGGTCTCTGCATAAACCCCCTGAGGGAACTGAACCCCGTGAAGTGGCCCTGCCCCTACCTGAGCACCTGAACTTAATCTCACACTGAATAACAGCACCCCCCTCCCCTCCCCCCGCCAAAGCCCTGAGGCTGGGAAGCAGCATTTGAATCTCAGACCCCAACTGTTGGGGTCTGGGAGGATCTGGAGGCAAAGTGGGTGTGAAGGGAATACTCAGAAGTCAAGTCACTGGCTGGGAAAATGCCCAGAAAAGGGAAAAGAAATAAGACTATAGAAGGTTACTTTCTTGGTGAACAGGTATTCCCTCCCTTCCTTTCTTTTGAGGAAGAACAATGCTTACCATCAGGCAAAGACACAGAAATCAAGGCTTCTGTGTCCCAGCCCACTCAATGGGCTCAGGACACGGAAGAGCTCAAAAAGAATTTTGAAAATCAAGTTAGAGAGGTGGAGGAAAAACTGGGAAGAGAAATGAGTGACATGCAAGCAAAGCATGAAAAACAAGTAAACACCCTGCTAAAGGAGACCCCAAAAAATGCTGAAGAAAATAACACCTTGAAAACTAGCCTAACTCAATTGGCAAAAGAAGTTCAAAAAGCCAATGAGGAGAAAAATGCTTTCAAAAGCAGAATTAGCCAAATGGAAAAGGAGGTTCAAAAGCTCACTGAAGAAAATAGTTCTTTCAAAATTAGAATGGAACAGATGGAGGCTAAGGACTTTGTGAGAAAGCAAGATATCACAATACAAAACCAAAAGAATGGAAAAATGGAAGATAATGTGAAATATCTCATTGGAAAAACAACTGACCTGGAAAATAGATCCAGGAGAGACAATTTAGAAATTATGGGACTACCTGAAAGTCATGATCAAAAAAAAGAGCCTAGACATCATCTTTCATGAAATTATCAAGGAAAACTGCCCTGAGATTCTAGAACCAGAGAGCAAAATAAGTATTCAAGGAATCCACAGAACACCGCCTGAAAGAGATCCAAAAAGAGAAACTCCTAGGAACATTGTGGCCAAATTCCAGAGTTCCCAGGTCAAGGAGAAAATATTGCAAGCAGCTAGAAAGAAACAATTCAAGTATTGTGGAAATACAATCAGGATAACACAAGAACTAGCAGCTTCTACATTAAGGGATCGAAGAGCATGGAATAGGATATTCCAGAAGTCAAAGGAACTAGGACTAAAACCAAGAATCACCTACCCAGCAAAACTGAGTATAATACTTCAGGGGAAAAATTGGTCTTTCAATGAAATAGAGGACTTTCAAGCATTCTTGATGAAAAGACCAGAGCTGAAAAGAAAATTTGACTTTCAAACACAAGAATGAAGAGAACCAGGAAAAGGTGAACAGCAAAGAGAAGTCATAAGGGACTTACAAAAGTTCAACTGTTCACATTCCTACATGGAAAGACAATATTTGTAACTCTTGAAACTATTCAGTATCTGGGTACTGGGTGGGATTACACACACACACATGCACACGCACATGCACACACACATAGAGACAGAGTGCACAGAGTGAACTGAAGAGGATGGGATCGTATCTTAAAAAAAAAAATGAAATCAAGCAGTGAGAGAGAAATATATTGGTAGGAGAAAGGGAAAAATGGAATGGGGCAAATTATCTCTCATAAAAGAGGCAAGCAAAAGACTTATTAGTGGAGGGATAAAGAGGGGAGGTGAGAGAAAAACATGAAGTTTACTCTCATCACATTCCAGTAAAGGAAGGAATAAAATGCACACTCATTTTGGTATGAAAACCTATCTTACAATACAGGAAAGTGGGGGATAAGGGAATAAGCAGGGTGGGGGGGATGATGGAAGGGAGGGCATGGGGAGGAGGGAGCAATTTGAGGTTGACACTCATGGGGAGGGAGAGGATCAAAAGAGAGAATAGAAGTAATTGGGGGCAGGATAGGATGGAGGGAAATATAGTTAGTCTTATACAACATGACTATTATGGAAGTCATTTGCAAAACTACACAGATTTGGCCTATATTGAATTGCCTGCCTTCCAAAGGGAAGGGGTGGGGAGGGAGGGAGGTAAAGAAGTTGGAACTCAAAGTTTTAGGAACAACTGTCGAGTACTGTTCTTGCCACTAGGAGATAAGAAATACAGATAAAGGGGTATAGAAAGTTATTTGGCCCTACAGGACAGAGGTGAGGATGGAGACAAGGGCAGAGAGGGATGATAGAGGAGAGAGCAGACTGGTGATGGGGGCAATTGGAATGCTCAGTGTTTTGGGGTGGGGGCAGGGGACAAGGGGGGAGAAAATTTGGAACCCAAAATTTTGTGAAAATGAATGTTAAAAGTTAAATTAATTAATTAATTAATTTTTAAAAAAATCTTTTTTAAAACATCCCTTCCCTTATAACTGTATTTGAAAAAACTGGACTCTTTTTCTAAACCTATGTATTTTATCTTACGTATTTACTATTTTTTCTGAGAAGAGGTCCATTGGCTTCAGCAGACAGCCAGAGGGATCCATGACACATAAAAGGCTTACAGTATGTTACAGAATTATAGATTTGGGCTGGAAGGGAGCTCAGCAACCATCTAGTCCAATTCTATACTTTTACAGGTGAGGAAACTGAGGCCACAAGAGGCCATGTCATATAGGTGGTAAGTGGCACAATCAGGATTGCAAGTCCTCTGACCCCACCTCCAGTATCCTTTCCACTGAACTCATTGCCCCTTCCAATTCTAAATCCTGTGATTTATATGGTTAAGAAACACTCCTCTAAGACTATAACTTATAGTTATAGAAGAATGGCTGGTCTGTGTCTGTGGAAAGAGTTTTATATGTCAATAGTATACCCCTACACCAAAAAACACCACATAACCAAGTCAAAAAAAAATTATTATTGTTGTCCCAGGTCTCACAGCTAGTAATAACAACTCATTTTATATAGTGCTTTGGGGTTTATGGAGTCCTTTCTCACAACAATCCCACAATGAAGGGAATGCAAGTGTTATTACCCCAATTTTACTCTGAGGATCTGAGAAGTTGGGACACACCCATAGTCACACACTTAGTAAATGGTCAAGCTAAGATTCAAACTCAGCCCTCCAGACACCAAGTCCAGCATACTTTCCTCTCCCCCAAGGCGTAAGACTCTAGAATCTAAGTCTCCTTCATTTGCATAACAATTTATATTTCTCAGAAAATTTACATATCCACTATCACATGGAGTTCTCACAATACTCAGAGGAATTATTTCCCCATCTTACAACTGAAGGAGACCAAAAGGAGTTAAGTGTCTTATTCAAGATTACATAACAAATGGGGCACTGCACCAGGACTAAAACATCAGATTTCTCATTTTCTAGTCCAACATATCTACTCCATGTCATTGGGCTCTGGAGGATGCTCTAGTGAAGACAGAGGACCAGAGTCTACAGTCTCCAACTCCTTTTTCCTTCTAGGTCTGGTAGTAAGCCAGAGGTCAGATCACAACAGTCACCCCAAGAACACAAGATGAATATTCCCCACAATCAAAGCAGTGGACCCTCCAGCACATCTCAGCATGGGTGTTAGCACTGTCAAACAAGGCAGCCCATTCCATTTCTAACAGGTCTTATTGTCTGAAAATTCATCCATGTATTGAGCTGAAATCTGTCACTCATTTATCTACTGGTCTTAGTCTTATGGTATCCTTATACCAAACCAGCCCAGTTCTTTCATCTGACAGAACCTCAGATATTTGAAGACATCTGTGCTCTGCTAACATATAATCTCAAGTAAGTCTTCTCTTCTCCAAGATAAACATCCCCAGTCAATTATATTTCCAGACTCCTCAATACCCAGGTAGCCTCTCTTTTAAAGATTCTCTAGCTTATTAACTTCCCTCCAAAATGTAGTGCCCAAAGCTAAATGCATATATTTGGCCTATTCTTTCCACTCTCATCGATTCCAAACTGAACTTATTATCTTTCTCCCCAAGCCCTCACCTTTTCCCAATTGTCTCATTTACTATTCTCCCAATCACCAAGGCTAACAATCTAGGTGTCACCCTTGACTCCTCACTCTCTCTCAGAGGCCCCCACATCTAATCAATTAACAAATCCTACCGTTTCTACCTTCACAGCATCTCTTGCTCATGTTCCCTTCTCTCCTCTGACACTGAAATCACCCCGATGAAGCAGTGCTTCATCCCCCGACACCTGGACTATTGCAGCATGCTGGCCAGTCCATCTTTTCTCACTCTGGTCCATCCTCCACTCAGCTGACAAAGTGATCTTCCAAAAGCATAGATCTGACCATGTCAAATCCCTGTTCAAGAAGCTCCAGTGGCTCCCTATTACTTCCAAGAACAAATATAAAAATCCCATTTGACTTGTAAAGTTCTTCAAAATTCGTCCTCCTCCTACCTCTCCAGTCTTCTTATACCTTCCTTGTTTGATACTTAGTCCTTTTTCAATTGTGTCCAATTCTTTGTGACCCCATTTGGAGGTTTTCTCAGCAAAGATACCAGAAGGAGTTGCCATTTTCTTCTCTAGCTCATTTTACAAATGAGGAAACTGAGGCAAACAGAATTAAATGACTTGCCCAGGGGTCACACTGCTAATAAGTGTGACCAGATTTGAAATCAGGAAGATGAGTCTCCCTGACTCCAGGTCAGGAGTCCCCAGAACTCCATCTAGCTGCCTTCTTATAACTAATGTCCCTCAACTATGATTCAGTGACACCAGTCTCCTTGCGGTCCCTCACCCCAGATACTCTATCTCTCTAGCCTAGGTATTTTCTCTAGTCATCTCCCATGCCTGGAATTCTCTCTGCTCATCTCTGCCTCCAAGCTTCCCCACAGTTGTCTGCATGTTATCTCCCGTCAGACTGAGTTTCTAGGGAGCCAACTATGCCTTTAAAATCCCTTATCTGATCCTGTGCAAGGAAAAAAAAAACTTATAACTTTCCTTACAACTCCATCATACAAATATCATCTCAGTCTTATAGATCAAACTGAAGCTAAGATAGGCTGTAACATTCCCAAGTTCAGTAGCAAAGCTAGGATTCTGAAAATCAATCTAACAATCTACAAAGAACCCTTTGACTCTGAGATAATAATAACCAGCATACATAACATCTAGTACATGCCAGGCACTGGACTAAGTGCTTTACAAATATCTCCTCTGATCCTCACAACAACCCTGAGAGGTCAGTGCTATTATCATCCCCATTTTACAGCTGAAGAAACTGAAGAAAACAGAAATTAACTGATATGCCCCAAGGTTGCAAAGAGGTGGATATTCGAGGCCAGATTTGAACTCAGGTATTCCTTACTCCACTGAGCCACTTGGTATATGCTGGTAAGCATACACCCCCTGGGAAATCAAAGACAGAATGGTCCCATATATACCAAAATGCTCATAGCCGTGTGTGTGTGTGTGTGTGTGTGTGTGTGTGTGTGTGTGTGTGTTTGCTAAGATCTGGGAACAAAGATACCCATCATCTGGAAAATGGATAAACAAATTATGGTACATGATTATAATTGAATATTACTATGCTGTAATAAAAGACAAATATGAAGAATTCAGAGGAACACAGTAAGATGTATATGAACTGGTGCAGAGGAAAGTAAGCAAAACCAGGAAATTATACATAATGATTACAATTATGTACCAAAAATGGAAAGAAAAAAAACCCTAAATTTCATATATTATACCTACCAAACTTGACCCTAGAGAACAGCTAAAAAGAGGTATCTCCTCTTATTTGCAGGGATGAGGGACTATAAGTATGGAATATGGCATATAATGTTGTATACAACCGAAGCCTTAAATTGTTTTTGGTTAAACTGCCTTCCCAAGACGTTTTTCAAAAAATCTTCTTACAAGTGAGGGCTTATTGGGAGGGAAAGAGGAAGATGAAAAAGGAGGTGATTAAGAAAATAAATCATAAAAAGTCTCTATGAAGGGATTCATTGTCTACGTAATGCACATCCAGTTCATAGCAAACCTTAAAGCACTGTATCTTTGTTGGTTGTTGAGTTGGGTCCCACTCTCTGTGACTCCATTTGGAGTCTTCTTGGCAGAGATACTGGAGTGGTTTGCCATTTCCTTCTCCAGCTCATTTTACAGATGAGAGAACTGAGGCAAACAGGGTGAAGTGACTTGTCCAGGGTCACACAGCTAGGAAGTATCTGAGGTTGCATTTGAACTCCAATCTTTCTAACTCCAGGGCTGGGGGTCTATGCATTATACTAGCTGCTCCTAAAGCACTGTAAGTTATTATTAACATTCTTATTGTCCCAGTTTGCTAGGAAGAAAAACAAGACCTCAGATTCTGAACACTTCTACAGCAAAAAACCGGTTTACCTGTCATTCCATCACCAAGAAATTTCTATTAATTTGAACAAGTTTAACAACATAATAATAAAATTCACGTTCATGCTGAGACCCTTCAGGCACAACAGTCTGAATCACCACAGAAATATTAATTATGTTCAATTTTGTTTTCATGTGAACTATTTTTTATTATATTTGTCAAAGACTGAGTTTTCACTCTTGACTGTAAAGAAAGATCCCCACCTCCACACCCTGCCTGACAGTGATTCTGACAGGTCCCTTTCTCAGATTTACTGGGGAGTTAATGCAGGAGATACTGCTCTGAATATAGACTGCAAGAGACAGCTGGTGAAGGCCCAGGTACACTGAGGGGCTCCCTGCCCTCATGGTGTGGTTCTCTCTTGCTCAGAAACTTTGATGCTGGCCTAGGGGAAATGATGTGTCTGGTCTTTTGTTATCTCTAGTGGGGTACTGCTGATTTATGAATGGAAGATGGCCTGAGTCAGGGTCCACTGATGAGAACCAGCCTCGGACCCATCTAGTTATATAGCGATTGCAGCGTTCTCAAGGTAGAATGGCCTGCCTCAGGAAGTCAAAGGTTTCCCCTCACTGGTGGTCTTCAAATGAAAGCCAGATCACCAGGTTGGGTATGCCGCTGAGGGGATTCTCACACAGGCTGCCCAAGAAAGCCTCTGAGGTCCCTTCTACCACTGGAACTGTGTGATTCTGTGAATCCAGGTCTTGGGACTCAAAATCCAGAGCTCTTTATGCCACACCATGTTCATGGAAACGTGTTCAGCTCAATATGAGTATTTACTAAGTGTCTACTGAGCAAGGCACCCTACTGGGTGAGGGGAATACAAAAACAAGAACACTTGTTACTTGCCATCAAGGAACTTATAGTTATCCTGGAAGGATACACCATGCACAGCTGTTGTGTTCAGTGGTTTTTTCTGTCACATTTAACAGTTCGTGAACCCATATGAGGTTTTCTTGGCAAAGGTACTAGAATGAATGCCCAAAGGGCTATAAAATTCCCCCCCCCCCCCCCTTTACCCAGCTAGGGCTGTATCCCAAAGAGATCATAAAAATGGGAGAAGGACCCACATGTACAAAAATATTTATAGCAGTTCTTTTTGTGGTGACAAAGAACTAGAAATGGAGGGGATGCCCATCAGCTGGGGAATGGCTGGACAAGCTGTGGCATATGAAAGTAATGGAATACTATTGTGCTATAAAAAATGATGAACAGGCAGACTTCAGGAAATCCTGGAAAGACTTATATGAACTGATGCTCAGTGAAATGAGAAGAACCAGGAGAACACTGTTCGTAGAGACAGTCTCAGTGTATGATGGCTGATTCTGATAGACTTAACCCTTCTCAGCAATGCAAAGACCTAAAACATTTCCAAAGGACTCATGACGCTAAATACCATCCACATGCAGAGAATGAACTATGGAGTCGGAACACAAAAAGAAGCAGACTATATTCTTTTTTGTTTTGTTTTCTTTCTCTCGGTTTCTCCCATTCGTTATAATTTTTCTAGGCAACATGACTAATGTGAAAATTTGTTTAACAGGAATGTATGTATAGAGCCGTTTCAGACTGCATGCTGTCTTGGGGAGGGAGCAGAGAAGAAGGGGGGGGGGGAATTTATGGAAGTGAATATTGAAAACCAAAAATTAATAATCAAAAAATTAATAAAAATCTTTAAAAGATACTACAGTGGTTGGCCATTTCCTTCTCAAGTTCATTTTACAGATACAGAAGGTAAAGCAAACAAAGGTAAGTGATTTACCCACGGTCACACAGCTAGTAAGTGTCTGAGGCCAGATTTGAACTCAAGAAGATGAGCCCTCCTGACTCCAGGCCTGGCACTCCATCAGCAGCCCCCTCATGCATATTGTGACATGTAAATAAATACAACGAATATGCAAAGCAGTATGGAGAGGGTGCTAAAAACTGGGTAAGGAGAGAGGGTCAGGAAAAGCCTTAGGCAGAAGGAGGCCTTTGAACTGTGTTTGAAAGAAGATTCTCACCTGCAGATGAAGATGAGGAGGGAACACGTTCACAACCTATGTGGGAGGCGGGAGAGAGAAGGGACACCTGTATACAGGTAGAGAAATGGGGCATGAACTGTCACAGACAATTAGCAGTCCCAGTTTGACTGGAACAGAGAGTGTAGGAAGAGGAGTAAAATGAAGTAAGATTTAAAAGGCAGATGGGGGCCAGGCTGCAGCCAGCTCTATATTTTGGGGTGAAAAGTGTATTTTATATTGGAAGTAATAGGGACCCATTGAAGATTTTGAATAGAGAGATAGGGAGGTGACACATCTTAAACTCATGACATTGGCTGCTGTGCAGAGAACAGACTGGAGAGGGCAGAGGCAGAGAAACCAATTAGGAAGTTATTTCAAGTACCATATCCATGTATGGTTTCTTCTAAATGGTGTTTGCTAAAATAAATTCCCTTCTCTACAAAACAACATGAAGCAAATATGTTATAAATGAAGAAAATACTAATTAGGCCAAGAAGGGAAACTCAGAAAAGGTTAGTTTTTATTTTTATTTTGAATAAAACATTCACAGGGGCAGAGCTGAGAGAGAACATCTGCTCATTTGCTCTTTCCATTTTGTCTCCCTGCCTCTCATTTTTAATAACCATGTGCAGAAAAACTAATTAATGTAGGAGATACAACAGCTTTGAGTCTCCCTGTTGATTTTACTGGAGTGAATATTATCTGACTTGCGTAGCTGGTTGACAGCCACTGACGTGACAGTAACAGCCTTGGTACCGACCACAGTCCTTGGGTTCCCCCTGGTGGGGTAAAATGCTAAGGATTCCAAGCAGGAAGGAGGGTACCCAATACCGTGTATCTAAGAAGTCAAGACATTTACCGAACACTGCACTATCTGAATAGAAGATCTGGGGATAAAAGGGACTTTAAAGGCCATCAGGCCTATGAAAACGTTTTACATGATGGCACATGTATAACCTATATCTGACTGCCTATCTACTTAGGGAGTAGGAAGGGTTTTGAGGAAGGGAGGGACGGATAGAATTTGGAACGCAAAACTTTAAAAGTTTAAAAATTGTTTTGACATGTAATTGGGAGAAAAGCTATTATACATTAGAAAACAAATACACAAAAATAGAGAGATAGATAGCAGGGGAAAAGACATGAAAAGAAAAGGTCATTAGGCCAAGACTTTTTAACTTTTTCTATTAATGGACTTTTTTGCAGTCTGATGAAGCCCGTGGACTTCTTAGAACAACGTTTTAGCAATAACAATTACATTTGTGTAGCGCTCACTGTACACAAGGCACTGTGCTAAGTGCTCTACAATCATTAGCTCATTTGATCCCCACAACCACCCTGGGAGGTAGGCGCTATTATTATCCCCATTTTACAGATAAGGAAACTGAGGCAAACAGGACTTAAGTAATTTGCCCAGGGCCACCCAGCTAGTCTGTTTCTGAGGCCAAATGTTAATTTACGTCTTCCTGACTCCACACCCACACACTGTTCACTATGCCACCTAATTGAATAAAATTAAAAACATAGAATTACAAAGGCAGCTAATTATACTGAAAGTTGCCAAAACATTAAAAAAACACAACTTAATAGACTCCAAATGAAATGCAATCTCTTCATTTCACAGCTGGGGAAACTCAAGCCCAGAGAGAAGGAGACCTGGCTAAGGCCACACAAGGTTGTAATTAGCAGAGCCAAGATTCACACTTATGAAGTCCAAATTTACTGCACACCAACGCTTTTAAATGAGGACCTCAACTGTCCTTATGCTTCTAAGGCAACAGCATAGTTCTACTTTTAAGTTTACTTTTGCATTTGATACGATTCTTAGGAAGCATTTCCTTTCATCAGTCACAAATGTGCCACTTCATAGTTTGCTCCTCCTCCCCCAGCACCCCTCCCTTCTACCCTGTCAGACCAAACAAAATAAATACGATCCTTCTTTCACATGATGGACAACTTTTCAAGTACCTGAAGATGGCTATCCAGTCAGATCTCTTCTCAAACTTAAACATCTCCAGTTCCTTCACCTCGTTTTTACACAGCCCTTTGCCATCCCGGTAGCCCTCCTCTGGAGGTCCTTAATCCTTCTTAAAATGTGGTGCCCAGAACTAAACAAAACAGTTCAGATATCATCTAGAAAGAAAGACTAGATAGCAGGACTGTCACTTCCCCATATGTCCCCAGCCTCTCAATACAGGCTAATGCTAGCTTTTGTGTGTCCTTTATCACATACTTCATTTCCACATATTGAACTTGCAGCCTACTAAGACTCCCCAGCTCCTTTTCAGATGAACTACTATCTACCCACATCTTACCCATAGTGAAGCTGGTATTTTAAACTCAAATGAAATACTCATATTTCCTACTAAATTTCATCTTTTTAAATTCAGCCTAATTCACTTTGTCAAGATCTCTTTGAATCCTGACTGTCATCCACTGAGTTAACTATCCTTCCCAACTCTGTATCATCTCTGAATTTGATATGCATTCAGTCTCCACCTCTACTGAAGTCACCGATGAAGTCCAAAGGCCTATGGCCAGACAGATTCCTAGGGCACTCCACTGTGGCTCATCCACAGCAGGAACACAGAAATGTTCTTAAACTGAATTACCTCCTTGAGGCTGATCACTCAGCTCCCATGAGATCACTTAACATACACAAGACATAAAACTTTATAGATGGATCTAATACCAGTAATTTAAAGAATGATTCCTCTATTTGTCCATAATTTTATTTTGTGATGTTGAAAATACACTAATTATTTTTTTTTTACTTCTGTTCAATAAATGAAGCTTAATGCCCCAGTTTTCCTCTTTCTTTAAAAGGACAGGAATCTTACAAGACTTTAGCAGAAAATCTTAAAGTGGCCATATGTGTGCCTCTGGATCACCTTACCAAATCCTGCCTCAGTGCTAGTACGGGTACCATTTTAAAGTATTGATCTGGTGCAAATCAAAACAACTCTGAGGTACCACATCATATCTAGCAGATTGGCTAACATGACAAAACAGGAAAATGATAAATGTTGGAGAAGATATGGGAGAGTTGGAACACTAATTCATTGTTGGTGGAGCTGTGAGCTGATCCAACCATTTTGGAGAGCTATTTGGAACTATGCCCAAAGGACTACAAAAATGTGCATACCCTTTGACCCAGCAATATTGCTTCCAGGGTTGTATCCCAAAGTGATCATAAAAATAGGAAAATGTCCCACATATACAAAAATATTTATAGCACCTCTTTTGTAGTGGCCAAGAACCGGAAATGAGGGGATGCCCATCAATTGGGGAATGGCTGAACAAATTGTGGTATATGGATATAATGGAATACTATTGTGCTATAAGAATGATGAACAGGGGAACTTCAGAGAGGCCTGGAAAGACTTACATGAACTGATACTGAGTGAGGTGAGCAGAACTAGGAGAATATTATACACAGTAACAGCCCCAGTGTGTGAGGACAGCTTCTGGTAGACTTGGCCCTTCACAGCAATACAAGGACCAAAAACACTCCCAAAGGACTCATGATGCAAAATCCGTCCAGATCTAGAGAAAGAACTATGAAGTCGGAATGCAGAATGAAGCAGAGTGTTTTCTTTTTTGTTACGTTTGGCTGTGTTTAGTTTTACTCATGCTTTCTCCCATTCGCTTCGATTCTTCTATGCAACATGACCAATGTGAAAATGTGTTTAATAAGAATGTATGTGTAGAGCACGTACAAGACTGCATGCCATCCTGGGGAAGAAGGGAGAAAATTTAAAACTTATGGAAGTGATTGCTGAAAACTGAAAACAAATAAATTTGGAGGAAAAAAAATAAAGTACTGGATGGACATCATAGTAGCTGACATATATTGAGTGCTTTGAGATCTGCAAAGCACTGTTTTTACATGATCTAATTTGAGTCTCATAATTCTGAGTCCTGGGGGGGAGGGGAGGGTCAGTGCTATTCCTCACTTTTCAGATGAGGAAACAGGCTTCGCATGTCTACTTGCCCAGGGCACAGCTAGTTAGGGGCCTTTGACAGGACTAAAACCCAGAACTTCCTTACTCCTGGCATTTCATCCACCCTTCACATATAAAACTGCACAAAATCAACACCGCCAACTGAATACACTTTGACCTGGCCATGTAGACAGAAAGTCAAGAGTGAAATGCTTAAATCCATGTTTCAAAAAACATCAGTTTGAAGACAGGTTGCTTCTTTCTTTCCTCTTTATTTGAGAGAGGATTCAACAGTTTTAGGGGCAATGAGAGGGAAGGCATTTGGCAAACAGGGAAGGAAGAACAAAACACTTAAAATATAGGTATGATACTGTTGGTGCCTAACCTCTCTCCCTACAAAATAAGTTATTTAAGATCAAGGAGTATTTCACTTTTGTCGTTTTATCCCCAGGGCCTTACATGTAGTAAATGCTTAATAAATGTCTGCAGAGTGGATGAATGAATGAATGAATGAATGAACGAATGAATGAATGAGACAACAAACTACCTCCTAGGCAACATAAGCCTAGAAAAGATAAGTAAGTGAATCAAATAAAAAGGGGCAAAATGAGTGGGGAGAAAAGAGAAATTAGATGGGGGAAGTTCAAGTAAGTATTTGGAATTGAAAGAAAGAATCTTGGTTCTAAACTGGAAGGTAATATTGTGGGATATGATGGTGGTGGCATACTACTGTTATAAGAAATAATGAGTTCAATGATTTTAGAAAAACTTACACAAAATAATAAAAAGCAAAATGTGCAGAACCAAGAGAACATTGTATTAGAGTAACAGCCATACTGTTTTAAGAATGACTTGAGCAAATAAATTATTTTGATTATTATGAATACTCAAATTAGCTATAAAGAACATAGGAAGAAACACACTATCTGCATCCAAAGAAATAACTGATAAATAGAAGGATGTATAGAACAATTTTACATGTATATATCTATTTGAGTCTAACAGTAGCATCTCTAGGGTGAAGGGAAGAGGAAAGAAAAACGGGAAATTTACATGATAATTTTGTTGTATATTTGATAAGAGCAAGTTGTGCATAGTAGTCTTGCAGTTTTATATACAATCATCTTTTTATTGTACTGTTATAGAAATATTTGTTTTTAGTCCATAAATGAAAAATAAAATTGAAGAGCCAATAAAGGACTATAAGGAGTAAGTGACAGTCTCGGGGCTAAGGTCAAAGCAAAGTCTTAGCTAATCTGCTCTTTTTGGGTTTTGGTTTGGGTTTTTTTTTTTTTTTATGGAAAGTCTCTTGTCACCTAAAATTTAAAAAAAAAATTAGGAAAGCATGAATGCTTGCAGTATCTTTTATTTTCTAGAAATTATTTTAACCAAAACAACTTAGGAAAACAAAATACAAAAAAGAGTACCTCTTTAAATGCTGAATAGGAAAGAAGGCCCATTAATTTCCCTCATAAACTTCTATAAACACACAGACTTAAAGCCCCCCATGCTGGGATGTTAAAAAGCTGTGTGGCATCCATGGCATGTAAGAGGAAACATGAACTACCCTTTACCAAAATGAGGCTTTTACCTATTAATTCAACAAACAAGCACTTTTTATGAGAGCTTTCTGCACTAGGGTTCTCTTAGGAAATTAAGCAGAACTTAGCTGTCTTATCACTTTGATGGGATGGAGATGACAAGAGGTCCATACAAAGAGTCACAACTGAAACTGTTCTTCCAGTGAGGCTAAGTGGTCTTTCCATCACAGGTAGAAAAGACAATCAGCTAACTCCATACTGGGTTCTCTGTGGATACTCTGTCCCACCAAAGAGGTCAGTTTATGAGCATACTGACATGGTGCTGGGATCTTAATTAAGCCCTGGAGAGAAACAGAAGAGAAAAAACAAAAAAGCATTCATAGAAATTAAGGGAGAGTTGATTTACAAACTGTACTGTATTTCAAACTCTCCTAAAAATTCCAAACAATTCCATATACAATTTATTTGTGGCTTTTTTCCTTGGTAATAATTAGCATAACCTGTCTTGTTTAATCAATAACTAAACTCAGGCAACAGAGAATTGTAAATCACACTGAAAGACAAGAGCATAGTTAAGAGGTCATAAGTGGTGATGGATCTTGTGCATGAGAAGACATAGGCTGCTCACGGTTGCTTGACAATCATCCAAAATCCTGAACAAACACAAGATCTAAGGATGCAAGGCAGGAGAATACAGAGCGCGCACACACACAGACACACACAGACACACACACACAGACACACAGACACACACACAGACACACACAGACACACAGACACACACAGACACACAGACACACACACACACACAGACACACAGACACACACACACACACACACACACACACACACACACACACACACACACACACACACACACACACACACACACACACACACACACACACACACACACACCCTTCATCTGTTCCCACAGTCTCCTTTTCTACATCACCATCATCGCTAGCATTTTTATACCTATTATGTGCCAGGCTCTGTGCTAAACACAGTTGATCCTCACAACAACGCAGGAAAGTAGGTGCTCTTATCATTTCCATGTAACAGTTGAGAAAACTGAGGCTGACGGAGGCTAAGAGACTTGTCAAGAGTCACGGAGCTAGGAAATGTCTGGTGCCAGATTTTAACTCAGGTCTCCCTGACTCTCGGTCCAGCACTGTATCCACTGCACTACCTAGCTACCTTACAAAGTACCTCCTTCCACCGCTCCTATTCCCTTATTTGTCCCACAATAATAATATCTGGCACATTCTCCTCATAATCTGAGGTAAGCAGCCAACTTGAAGACTTCATTGACAGTTTGCACACTTTCCAATCCTGGCTTTACTCCTCCAAGGAAATACAGAATCAGAGAACATCTTAGTTCAAGGGGATAGCAAATATCAGCAGGTCCTACCACACTTGAACAAGAATCCTCACTAAAATAAATCCCTAACAAGTAATTAGTTACCTCTTGAAGACACCAAGTGAAAAGTAATTCATTCCACATTTAGCCTGTTAAGAAGTTGGTTTTTTTGGGAGGGGGAGGGGTTTGGTTTTTTTTACAGAGCAGAGATCCGTCTATTTACAACTTCTACCCATTGTTCCTGCCTCTTGCCCTCATCACCTCATGCCCAGTCTATTGCAGTGTATGCTGGTTGCTCTGTCTCAAGTCTCTCTCCACTCTAGTTCATCCTCCACTCAACTGGCATAGTGATTTTCCTTAAAGCCCTGGTCTGACCACATCAACTTCCCATTCAACAAACTCCAGCGGTGTCCTATCACCTTCAGGACCTAATATAAAATCCTCTGTTTGCCTTTTAAAGGCCTTGGCCCCTTCTAACCTTTCCAGTCTTCTTTTACCTTACTCCCCTTCACTTGCTCTGTGATCCAGTGACATTGGCCTACTGGCTGTTCCTTACATAAGACACTCCATCTTCCAACTCTGGGCATTTTCTCTAGCTGTCCCTCTTGACTAGAACTCTGTCCCTCCTCATTTCTGCCTCCTGATTTCCCTAGCTCTCTTCAAGTTCCACCTAAAATCCCAACTTCCACAGGAAGACTTGGCTCATCTCCCTTAAAGTTTATACCTTCCCTCTGTTGATTATTTCCAGCTTATTTTTTTTTTTGTATTGGCTTTTATCCCCCCCTTTCTTTGTATTCACAGAATGCTTTGCATACAGTAGGCACTTCATAAATGCTCAATGACTGGCTCTGATTCCTTTTCCACGTTTCACTTTCACATTTTTAAAGGCAGTTATTGTTTCACCCCTCAGCTTTCTCTTCTCTGGGCTAATGGACAAGTCTCCTTCACATTTTCCAGTAGAGGGTCAGGATTTTCCCTAAGGTCCTTGGAGTTCTCTCCAGTTGTGAGGTGGCCTCACCCAAGGTGTATAGAAAAGTGTCATCATGTCTATCTGTTTCAAGAAACAGAATCAGATTGGATTACATGAAAATAACCTGTTCATTAATCGGAAAAGGAGAGGGCTTGGAGTGAAACAATAATTACCTTTAATATGTGAAGTCCCATGATGACATATGAAAGTGATGTTTTTTTCCCTGTGAACCTTGGGGGAAGCTTGATCTAAAGAAAAATCCTGGTTCCCTCCCACAACCTTAAAACTCAGAGACCACCTGCTACCTAGACTTTCTGTCTTTTGGCATGCCCATTTCTGCATGAAATGTTCCCTTGATAGCTCTAATTGTCTGGAGATTTGTCTTTCCTATTTTATTGTTTTATTCTACTTCTTTGCAATGTTCATTTAAGAAAACCTTATCTCTTCCTTGCTCTTCTCTGTAATTCTGCACTCAGCTGCACTCTTTGCCTTCCCTTTTTCCTCAGCTATCTGTAAAGCATCATAAGTCATTTTGGCACACAATTATATCCCCCAAAGATTTCATCATTCCCCCCAGAATGATGGTTTGGACAGGTCTTACATGGAAAATCTGAGAACCAGTGTTTAAATGCTTAAAGAGCTTATCTACTTACGGGCCAGTTGTAATAGAGGTGGCATAACTTGTAGGTCAGGCGCTGCATGTGGTCTGGTTTCAATCCATTATCATCATAGATCACATTATAATATGTCGGAGTAACAGTTCCCTGATAAGTAGCCTGGCTGATCAAGTAAAAGTCATACCTGAAGTAAAGAAAAGAGTGAAGGGAAGGTGAAAGGAAACAAGGAGAAGGGGGAGAGAAGGTAGAATGGGGAGGGGACAGAACATTAATAAATGATAATAATAATAATAGTTGGTATTTGTAAAGCATTTTAGGGTTTACAAAACACTCTGTCTCATTTAGTGTGAACCTTCAGATATGACTGTAACATCTAAACAATCTACTGTGGGCCAATGACCCATGATATGATAAAAAAGAACAAAATTAATCTGGAGGGAAGGGAAAGGGAAATAAGAAGTATTTGTGAGATAAAATAGCATTACTAATAATACCAACAATAAACACATTTGTATAATTCTTTACAGTAGTTGGTAGCGCGGTGGATAGAGACCAAGCTCAAATTTGGCCTAGTTATGTGATCCTGGACAAGTTCCTTGGCTGCTGTCTGCCTCCGTTACCTCATCTGTAGAATCGGGATGTACTACTAACACCTACCTCCCAGGGTTGTTGTAAGGATCAAATGAGACAACTGCTTAGCACAGTAGTAGCTAGTACTAAGCAAATGCTAGAGAAGTGTTAGTTATGGTTACTGCTGTTTCGATGACAATGATGTTATCTCATCTGACGGCAACATCTGAATGATTCCAATGATTCCAGTACCTGGAGAACCCAACACTGACCAATGCCCAGTTGGCCGTGCAGGCTTGGATAGGTTGCAACCTGTTGTCACCACAGAAAGTATCAATATCAAGGAACTCAAAGATGTACTGAACAGCACCCTCTTTATTTTAAAAGCATAATATAATTTGAAAGGCATCTTCACGTATAGACTTACCATTCAGGACGTGTTGCCTCTGAATCTACCACAGTGCCCAGTGGTGGGTTTTCTACTGTACTGTTCATTTCAGTGAAGAATCTGGACATGCACGACTTCCTCACCACAATCACTGACATTTTGGGGCTTGGGAGGATAAAGAGAACAAAAGAGAAGAATGAGAGAAAAAGATGGCCCCACATTTACATCCCACATTCCGTGGCTAAAAGGTAGCAACCATTTTCTGGAATAGGGACTGGATCAATAATTTTATTAACACAGGAAACTCCCAAATGAAAGCACTCCATATACTAATAACAGGTCAGCACTTTCTCTAAAACTTATGATCTTAGAAAGTGGCCTAGAAAATTGAAAGGACTTACCCAGGGTCACACAGTCATATACCCATGAAAGGCAGTACATGAATTCCGGTCTTCCTGGCTCTCCCGCTCTCTATCTACTATGTCAGGGCTCTTTCTATAGTCTTAAAATAGTGAAACATCCCACAGAAAGCAAAGGTGACATTACTAGTTATTTGCCTATGTCAAAGACTGTCAGAGGGACTGGCAGAGATAATGATCTTTCTAAAGTGCTTTAAATTGCATGGAAGACAAACACTCTACACCTACTTCTGTGGACAGGATAAGTCTTCTCTTCAAGGGCAAGAGTCAGCCTGACAGCAAGCCCTTTCTTTCACCTTTATTCCTAAGACCTGTGAGCATTTTTACATTTAGACTTTAATATATGTTTTATTTTTTAAATATTTCCCCCAATTATGTATAAAAACAATTTTAACATTCTTTTTCTATTTTAGTTCCAAATTCCATCTCTGCCTCCCTCTTCTCCACCCTTGCTGAGATGGTAAGCAATCTAATATAGGGCATACATATATAATCATGTGAAACACTTTCATATTAGTCATTTTGAGAAAGAAAACTCAAACAAAAAAAGGGAAAAAAGTGAAAAATAGTATGCTTCAGAGGCCATCAGTTCTTTCTCTGAAGGTGGATAGCATTTTTTATCATGAGTCCTTTGGCATATCTTGCATCACTGTAGTATTGAGAAAAGCTAAGTCATTCACAGCTGTTTGGAGCACAATGTTGCAGTTACTATGTACGATGTTCTCCTGGTTCTGATCACTTCACTTTGCATCAGTTCATGTAAATCTTTCCAGGTTTTTTGAAATCCATCTGCTCATCATTTCTTATAGCACAACACATATTGTCCACAATCATATACCATTCCCCAACTGATGGGCATCCCATCAACTTCTAATTCTGAGCCACATCAAAAAGAGCTGCTATAAATATTTTTATACAAATAGGTTCTTTTCCTTTTTTATCTCTTTGGGATACAGATCTAGCAGTGGTACTGCTAGATCAAAGGGCATGCACAGCTTTATAGGTTCCAGACTGGATCAGTTCACTGTGGGCATTTTTAAATGGCAGAGGAAGAGACTCATCTCCAGTTTCCTCAAACCATTCCCGCTAAGACATCCCAGTTGCACATGTAGTTCAGATATCTATTATATATATATCCTTAATTTCTACCTAATTCTACCTCCAACATACACACACACACACACACACACACACACACACACACACACACACCACCCGTACCTCCCCCGCATCCACTATACAGTCAAAACTAGAGCAAGGCAACCTAATCAAAATATGACCTTAGAGCTGCCATGGGGATGGGGAAAATGACAGAACTTCCATATGTTGCTTATCAATCAAATAAGATTTCAACCTTTCATACTAAACATCAAAAAAGTCACCCTTTAATCTGACACTAAATTTGCTATAATATGGAGTGAGGGAAAGGGAAGATAACAGTTAATTACCTGTAACTAGAACTGGAATCTCTGAGACTGCTCAGCAGCTGTGGAACCTCATAATCCACAATTGTCTGGAGCTGACCATCCCCGACACCATCACGATACACAATGATGCGTGATGGAAAGCAATGATTAATTCTGTACCACTTGTTGAGTGCTCCTGTGAAAGATAAGCTCAATCAGAGAAGTAGGAGTTGCCAGATTTTCATTCTCATAAGCTGATGAAGAAGATATTCCCATTTTTCTTATTTTTTTTTTTTTTTGGTAAATAATGATACTGATAATTGACACTTACACAGTGCTTCCTATGTGCCAGGCACTGTGCTCTAAGTACTAATTTGATCTTCCTAACATCACTGTTCCAACTGCTTTTCCAATTCCAATCCCACAGTTATGCTTAATTCTAGCCTTTTCCCCGGCAATCTCTGTCCCAAAACCCTTGTGGCTGTAAGCCTCAATTACCAAAGTCTGCCTACTTCTATGCCAGTAAAATGTTAGCCTTGAATAATTTTGGTTAGTTGTTTTTGGGGGCTGGCAATGAAGCTCCTGTGCCTTCAACACATTTACCTGGTGCTACCAGAAGCTACTAACTCTCTCACATGCTGGGACAAGCAGAGATCAGTTTGAGTGACTTGACCATGGTGATCTGTCTACCTGCTTCCTTGGTGCCCCTTATACTGCCACTAAGTGCCCTCTACTTTAAAATGGGGTGACCTACCTCACAGGGTGTTTATGAAGATCAAATAAGGTAGTATTTGTAAAGTATTTAGCACAATGCCTGGCACACAGTAGGTACCATAAATGCTAATTCCCTTCCCCCTTTTCACACATAGTAGTAGGAGCTTAATAAACGTTTATTGATTATTTGCTTTCTCCTTCTAGAGATTGATCTATTTAGGTTATCTATTTCCAATTCTGTCAATTTATATATTTGATATTTCTGTAGCTACTCATGCATTTCTTTTAAAAGTTTAAACTGATTAGCAATAAAGCTACATGTACTAGTAAAGATAATCTGCCTTACGTCATTTACATTCATTTTCTCATTTCTAACATTGACCACTCAAAGTGTCCTTTTCCTTTTAAAAATTAATTTGGTAATTATTTTTTAAGTGATTGACCTTCTTTATAAAATATCAGCTAGGTAGATAGCTACTGAATGTCCCTATACATGCTGTAGTACCTTTCATACAAACTTTCAAACAATCTGCAATATCATTCTTTGTGTTCTGAAGGATACAGCGGGAAAACCACCTAAAAAAAAGCAAGAGAAAACAGAGCTCAAGAAGTCAGTCAGCAATATTTAACATTTTCTCAAGACTGGGAATTTGGTTTTTACTCTTTAATTCATTGCTCTCCTTTTTATTCTACCCAGATTTAGCCTGAAACCAGGAAAAAGCAATCACTGATACTAATGGCAAAGGCTGGGCTGGCCCTAAAGGAGAGATGAAACAGGCAGTTAGTTAGTTCCCTCCTGTCTTTGCAGAGGGAGAAACTACAAATGTGAAACATTGTATATACTTCCAGCCTCAGTTTATACAACAGTTTTGCTGAACTGCTTTTTCTTCCTCTTTTCTCAGACTTTAGAAGAAAATGACTCTCCAAATACAGAAAGGGGAAGAAACACACTGAGAAATAAAGATGACAGAAGAGCAAAAGTCATCAGTAAAAAAAATTTTAAATCAAATGGCATGGGTTAAATTAACGTATTTTCTCTATCCCTACTAACATTTGATGTTCGTCCGGTTTGGCTAACATATCATCGTGGCAGAGCTGACAGAAAACATCAGAAACAGTACAGGAGCAATATCTACTCAGATCCACATTGACCAGCTGAGAAATACGTTCCTTATAAACAGGCTTTTCTCACATTCAATGTTTTGCACACAGTAGGTGTTTAATCAGTATCACCTGAGGTGAATTACTTAAGGGCAGTGACTACCTTACTTCTGTACTCCCTACATCTGGCACAAAACAGGGCAACAAGGTGGTACAATAGATACAGTGCCAGGTCTGAACTCAGGAAGACTCATCTTGAGCTCAAATCTGGCCTCAGATACTTATTAGCTGTGTAAACCAAGTCACTTAACCCTGTTTGCCTCAGTTTCCTTATCTGGAAAATGAGCTGTACTTCAAATACCAAATCAGGGCTAAAAGGTACCTTATAGATCATTTAAGTCCAAAAGATCCATTTTAAAGTAGAGAGGCATAGTCAATCAATAAAGAAGGAAATGATGAACTACTCCAGCATCTTTGCCAAAAAACAAAACTAAACCTCCAAAGGAGGTCACAAAGAGTTGGGCATTACTGAAATGCCTAAACAAGGTGCTTAATAAATGCTTACTGACTGATCAGCTGATTGATTGATTGAAGGATGTGAACTAATACATGGAAAACCTAAATTCTGCTCCCCAAATTGTTCAAAGCAAAAAGTGATGCTTCCATGGATCGGTCCTCAGGAAATATTTCTATACCTTCTGTTCCTTTTGTGCTCCCTGCTGCAAATCTGATAAATTACCTGGATTTCAGAGACAAGCTCACTTTCTACTGTAATTGATTAGCTGAGAGCTAAAAGCATTTTGAGCATGAACAACATTGCAGAATACTAAGGAAAAACCAACATTATCATTACATTTGGGCAACTACCTACAGCAGCAGGTGTCACAAAAGAGGAAACTGACCATCAATTCTCAAAGCATCCCAGAAGCCTGAGACACAAGATTTATTGACAGTGAAGGAGGTGAACTATCCAGAGGATCCTATAAGGAGGCCTTTCAAGAGTTTCATGTCTAGAGAAGTGATGCATTCAATTGAGCAACACAGCCCTGAGTTCTTAATGATAGAAGAATTTTCTCATAGCCTGTTCAGAACTACTCATCTTATAAACCATCCATCTTCTACAAGACATCCACCTTCTTTAAGAGTAACTAATGTGTGCAAAGCACCATGCTAGATACAGGGAATCCAATGGGATGACTCCAGCTCTCTGCTCAAGGGAATTAAAGGGCAAAGAGGTGAGTAAAAAAATCACCAGATTAAGAACATTTGCTGCAATTCTTTTTCAGTCACAAGTTGAGCCATGTTATTTCCTGTCAGGAAGAGCCATGGTGCAAACCTCAGAAGTTGAGCTAACTTCTTTTTGTTTGTTCATCTTCCTTTTTAAATGCAAACCTCAGAAGTTGGGCTAACCTCTTTTTGTTTATCTTCCTTTTTAAAATGTTTTTGTTTCTTTGATCACGATAATCTTTCATTTATAAAATACTGAAATTAATGAAAGGGACCTAGGCTGGATCTACCACGATAAGGAGCTACAGGAAGGTTTTAGGGGAGAAGACATCAGTTCCTTCTTAATTACACTCATGAATGGTAGAAATTGTGCACTTACTCATTAGCACTCTGAAGTTAGATTATTACAAGTATACAAGTTGATAGTAAAACTCAGACCTAATCATAAAATACAAATGAATTCCTATTCAATTATATAAATTAAAAATTATACTTTAAATAAAGAACCAAGGCTAGAAGGCATCTTAGAGATCATTTAAGTACAAAAGTTCCATTTTAAAGTAGGGAGGCACAATCAATCAATGAACTTCTATTAAGTGCCTACTATGTGTCAGGGCAGCTAGGTGGCACAGTGGATAAAGTGCTAGGTCTGAAGGCAGGAAGACTCATCTTTCTAAGTTCAAATCTGGTCTCAGACATTTACTAGCAAGTCATTTGACCCTGTTTGCCTCAGATTCCTCATCTGTAAAATGAGCTAGACAAGGAAATGGTAAACCACTCCAGAACCTTTGACAAGAAAACCCCAAATGAGATCATGAGGAGTTAGATTCAACTGAACAACAACTATGGGCCAAGCACTGTGCTAAATGCTGGACTTACAAAAATAGAGTTCCTTCCATCAAGAAATTCACAATCTAATGGAAGAGACAACAAGCAAACAAATATATGCAAGCAATTTGGGTATAGGATAAATAGGAAATAATTAAGAGAAGGTATTGGAATTATGAGGCGTTAGAAAAGGCTTCCTGTAGAAAATTGGGAAGTTAGAGAAATCAGTAAGTGAAGATGCGAAGGGACAATATTTCAGGAATGGAAGACTGCCCAAGGAAATACCCAGTGCTGAGAGATGAAGTCTTACTTGTAGACCGTCAAGGTCAGTGTCGCTAGATCAAAAGCTACATGTCAGGGAGTAAAGTATAAGTAGAGTGCAGCTAGGTGGCGCACTAGATAGAACACCAGTCCTGGAGTCAGGGGGACCTGAGTTCAAATGCAGCTCAGACACTTACTAGCTGCATGAACCAGAGCAAGTCACTTCACCCCCAATTTAAAAAAAAAAAAGGAAGGCTACATGACCTATCTGCCTCAGTGTCCTCATCTGAAATGAGGACAATAATTGTACTTAGCTCAGAGGGCTCTTATGAGGTTCAAATGAAACTGTGTATTTGGAGTACTGGGCAAACCTCAAAGACTGGTTAAAAACGGCAGGTATTATGGTTAATCTGGGAGAATAAGGAAATCTTCATGTAGGGGGGGTGGATATTTAAATGAAGCTTTGAAGAAAAGTAAGAGGTGAGAAAACAAAGTATTCTGGGTACAGAAACGAAAGAAGAAATATCCCACGTGAAAAGAAGACCATTCTGGCTAATCCACAAAAGTACTGGCAATCAGCCTGTTAAGGTAGGTCATGTACCTAACTCCTTCACTTTACATAGGAGAAAACTGAGTCCTAGGGAACCAAGAAAATTTATCAGCATTTAGACCTAGGTCCTCTCTCTCTAAAGTCCAGCAACCCTTCCAATTTTTCCTAATAAATTTGAGTTCAACATCATATGGGACTTTTATCAAGGTTACAGAGACTCCACTAAAAGGACTGGAATTCAAAATAAAAGTACTGTCTGAGACATCAAGTCATGGTCATCACAACCAACTTTAAACCAGAAACACTTTGACAAACATTTCTTAACTGTCCACTACATGCAGGCCACTGGGGATACAAAAATGAAAAATAATAGTCCCTGTCATCATGGAGCTTAACATCAGGTGAGGGAAGATGGGACATTAATGCAAATTTTATTAATTCACTGTTTGGTCTTAACCAGTGATTTCATTCATCTGAGGAACTTCCTGCATGGAAATTCCCTCTACTTGATGCAGATTGGAAAATCCTCTATAATTTACGTTCATTTAGAGCTGCCTCAGGGCACCAAGAGGTTATATGACTAGAGCATGGTCACCATGTCAGTATATTGTTAGAGGTATTATACTTGAATGCAAGTCTCCAAGGTTGCCCAGTCCTCTATCTACTATGTTACCTTGTCTCTGAAATAACTATAAAATAAATTAGATAATAAATATAAGGGGAAGGTATTCATCAGGTTAGGTAAGAAATCTGAAGAGACAACAATCCCTTCAAGCTGGGAGGGCAGGTGGGTTTCAGCAAAGAGGCGAACACATAAAGGAGGAAAGAATTCTGACGGGTGGACAAAGGGACTCAAAACTGTATCTTACTAGGACGGCTTCCGCTTAAACTTTGAAACGCTGCTTAAAAAGCTATTTATTTTTCCACAAATAAGAGTTTGACAGTAATTGACTAAGTACTCAAGCAGGTTGTAATTTAAAATGTACCTGGTAATTCTGAAATTACTGCTGGCTACAAATCCGACTGCTGAATATCCCCTGCCGCATGTTGCTTTGCCGACATCTATCCCAACCACCATGAGTGACTTGAGCTGTGAAATTCCATTTTTCACAATTAGATAATGTGACAAAGTGGTTATCTGATGGCAATTCTCTCAAACTAGATTTAGGCTGTATAGGTAAGTCAGGGCAAGGTTTCATAGCCAAATAGAGATGCTTATATTTACGGGCAATAGGGAGACCCTGGAGTCGATTGAATAGGGGAGTAACACTATTGCTAAGACATAAGAAAAATCACTTTGGTGCTGTGTGGAAGATGGAATGGAGTGGGGAGAGACTTGAGCAAGAAAGACACTGAAAAAGTCCAGGTGACACCATAGATGTGTGAACAGAAGTAGTAGCAGACCCAAGGAAAAGATGTTATGGAGGTAGACACAGCAAGATGTAGCAGCTGACTGGATATGGATATGAGACATGAAGCAGAGCAGACTGAGGTGGCTACTAGCAAATCTGCATGAGGGGGAAAATGCTGGAGCCCTTCGGAAAAGGGATCAGTTTGGGGGGAAGGTAATGAGCCAAGGCTGAGATGATTATACATCTATACCTGATACATCCAGTGTGAAATGTCTGATACACAGCTCTTAAGGTGGGATATTGCTCTGGGAGTCAGATCTACATAAAGACGATAGTTAAATCCATGAAAGCTAAAGATGTCAGAAAGAGAAAAGAGATGGAGAGGAAAGAGGGAAAAGGAGAGAAAGAGAGAAGGAGAGGAGGGAGGGAGGAAAGGAGAAAAGGGAAAGAAGCAGGAAGAGAAAGAAAAGGGAAAGGGAAAGGAAAGGGGAAGAGAGGAGGAGAGAGGAGAGGGGAGGGACAGAAAGGGAAAAGGGAGAGAGACAGAAAGACGGAAAGAGGAGAGAGGAGGGAGAGAAAGGGACAGAAAGGGAGAGAGAGAGAAAAGGAGGGAGGAAAAAGGAAGAAGGAAGAGGGAGGAGAAAGACAGAGACAGACAGAGAGAATGAGGAAGGGGAAGAGGGAGAGAACACCCAGGATATGTCTCCTTAGAGTGGCACTGCACACATGTAAGAAAAATCTGGGATTTCATCAATACATGAACTCCCCAAAGCAGATAACAACCTTTCTATGACTTAGTAAATAAATCCCAAAGACAAGCAATTTGTTCAGGGTCATCTAGCTAGTTAGTGTTAGAAGTGGAATTCAAACCTAGGCCCAATTCCAAGCCCAGCACACTATCCATGTTGATCAGTGACTAAAAATTATGCAGCAGCATCCTCCACCATGATCCCCTCCTTGCCTCTGAACTTAAGGAAGATGTCAAAAAGAAGCTCCTGCTACCATCCCTGGTAGTCACTGTCTACCAATTTCCAGGGACTCTGCATATTGCTCCTCCACCTTCTCCGAGAGAGCTAACTTCAGAGTAAGGAAGACCTAAGTTTAAGTCTTCCCTCTGACACATACTAGTTGTATGACCCTGTATGATTTAACTTCTTAGTGCCTGGGGCAACTCCCTAAGACTAGACTAATAAATTGAATTTAGGGCAATAATGGACACTTCACAAAGCTGTATGATTGACTTTCTGACTGATTTGTATGAAAGATCCAAAGGATTTCTGGAATGAGGGAGGATTTTCTTCTACAAAGCCTCAAAGCAAGTGGGCTAAGCAGTTGTCTCACCGGTATCTCCACTGCCCACAACTCTCCTCCAAGCTTGCAGACCATCTGCATCGCAATCTTTGTGGCAAGGTTCATCATCATTCCTTGTCGACTCAGAGTTCGAGCCAAAACGCACTGGCTTGGAACTGGATGATCTAGGATCAAAAACCTTTTAATTGAATCATAGCAGTCCTTTTGATCTGAAGGAAGGATAGACATCACCTAAACAGAAACAACAGGAAGCAGAGTCAAACGATGTGTCCTTTTGTTCTACCTCCTGTAGTCTTATTCCCACAACTATGACATTTTCTTAATATCTTACACCAGAGGTTCCTGACCATCCTTTTCTTTTTTGATCACTTACCCCATGGAAGTCTAGTGAAGTCTACAGAACCTTTCTCAGAATAATGTTTTTAAGTATATGAGACATAAAGGAAATGACTTAAACTGAAATACAATTATCAAAATATTTTTAAGAACAAGTTCACAAATTCCAGGTTAATAACTCCTACTCTAAGTAAGGACAGAGTTATCTTCTACATTATAGTCATTTGGATAATATTTGTAACAAGAAAACCTTAAAGCTTTATATAATTGCTAGCCATTATAACAATAACAATAACCTTTTCATGTCATGACCCCCTGGACAATCTGTTAAATTTATAGACTCCTCAAAATAACTCTTTTAAATTCGTAAAACACATAGGATTATAAATGAAAATAATTATGTTGAAATGCAGTTAACAAGTTGTTTTTTTAAGTTCACAGACTCCAGGTTATGAATCTCTGTGATACACTTGTCACATCTTAATATATAACAACAGTAAATTCTTGGCCTCTCTGCATACAGATTAATGAAGACTGAAATATCCTTTTCTCCCTCATCTGGCCTCCAAGCCTCCTCTTCTCTAACACAAAATCTCAGAGTTATAGGGACCTTAGCATCTAACTAGTCCAACCTATTCTTGAAAAAAGAAGTCATCCAGCCTTTATTTGATGGCCTCCAACGAAGGAGAACTCCTTAGCTCTTAAAACAGCCCATTCCCTGTTTGATTATGTTTAGGTGTTTGGAATTTCAACATCAAATTGGCCTCTTTACAAAGAGCACTTACAAGTGCTACCCGTTGCTCCAAGTACTATGAGGCCAAACAGGACAAGCCTAACCCCTTGTCTACTCAACAGCCCTTCAAACATTCAGACAATGCTATCATGTCCACCCTTGAGTTTTCTTTTCTCTAGGCTAAATATCCTCATTTCCTTCCACGGGTCCTCACATGACACAAATTTAAGCACCTTCACCATCCGACTCTCCTCTGACTATACTCCAACTTAGCAATATCCATCCTAAAGCATGGTGCCGGTACCAAACACAATCAAACAAAAGTGGTCTTCCCGGGGCATAGTATCACAATATTATTGTCTCCTTAAT